>NC_142708.1:11694375-12324062 GCF_055471065.1 Atractosteus spatula | reverse complement strand
GATTCCCTAGTGCCTCTATACAAACAACTTCAAAAAAAGACCATGAATCAGGTAATTCTTGATTTACGCTCTCTTAATTTGTGCATTTTTAGTTTTGCGTGCCTCAAGAATATAGACTGCTTCTTAACTTGGGAGGCTATTACTTCTCACTTTAACATTCTTGGACACAGCAAGCAACAGGCACCTTAATCAGAAGAATACACAGCTGTGTGCTGGGATGAATAGTGTCCCTTGGGTGACACACAGGCTCTTCCAACCGCATTTATCTCCCATCATCTCATACTTACTAAACAAATCAAAATTATTTCCCTGTCCTAGTCTGTACCTTCTGTTTATATTGCAAAAAAAACAAACAAAAAAGGATATTAATAAAGCACTAAACAAAGTAAGCTACTGTGTGTGTGTGGGGGGAGGAATAAATTAAAATTGAAATCTAGTGCAAAGGATCAGTTCAAAACACATTGTTAAACCACTTTAAAAATACATTGACAAGCTTAACAATGAACAACTACAAAACCTCAATAAGGAAGAAGTTTTGGCTGCTTTTGAGACTTTAAAATGAATGGCTTTTAAAAGGTTTACAGAGTAATAATACAAAGATCCAGCAGGGATGAGAGTCCTGAATTTACAAGACATTTTATGGCATAAGCAATCCAAGAACGAAGAGCAAGGCACACCAATTAAATACAGAAATCTGGAGACGGTATGAGTAAATATTGCCTCTGAGGTATACAAGCCATGGAAGAAATATTGTTTACAGAAACGTACACTGACTATTGTTAAGCTGTTGGTTCCCTCTGGGTGGGTGCCAAGTCGAGCTACAGTACCTACAGCACTCTGTAGTCCAAGGCAGACAACGCAGCTGTCTGATGCTATGCATTAATCACCCTTCTAGGGACACCACAGCACTAATTAGGGACAGTTGCCGTGGATATTATGGGGAAACCTGGAAACAGCACAAACTGCTCTTTCTACAAGAGTAAGGATGCAAGTCATGGAGAAACACTTCTGTTTAAAAAGAGTGCCTCTTTAGAGATTCAGTCGTGGCAAGACCAAATCAATTAAAAATCCCTTTTTTTCCCCCATCACCAGACGTAAGAAGACCACGATTAAGCAGGAAATAGCTACTGGCATTCCAGGGCCAAAGTGTATTAGACAGAAACCGTCTCTCATAACTTTAAAGGTATAGACCCAGCTTTGAACTAGAGGCGAATGCAATAACTTTTAACACGAAGACTAGCAAGTGAAACTCACCTAACACTAACAAAATGTGATTAACTTAGGGGCCTTCCTTGGGAAGGGCCTGCAGCTGAAGCCTGAAGCTGGGAAGGCGAAGATGAACTTAATAGAAATTCAATACGAATCGCGTCAATACCTTTTTCCATTCTAAAGTTTGGCTGCAGGATTCCAAATAAAACACGTCAGAGACAAGTTTCCACCTCTTCATTTTTGTTTGGGTTTCCTAGACATTTTCTCACTTGGCTTAAACTCACTCTGTCCTGTAGTTGCCAAACCCAGAATGTACAATGGGAAAAAAAACAACACATCCTTACAGAATAGCTATTCTCATTCCTACAAAACGGAACTCAAAAAAGGTCAGATTGTAGTCAACATCATCATTCGCTAACTGCTTACTCCAGGTGTGGGATGTGGTGGTAACTGGCTGAACAGAGTAGACCAGACTTCTCTCTCCTTGGCAACAGCCCCCAGCTCCTCCCGAGAGACTCCCAGGCCAGCTGAGATATGCAATCCCAAGAGTCTCATCACACCTTGGATTGAACACCCAAACCAAATACACAAAAGCAGCTGCTACAAAGATTTTTGAGAAATAATGGGAACTATTTTTCCTAGAAGAGCCTCAAAATATTTTTATTTACAGTACGTTTACTTCATCTAAAAACATGACACACAAAGAATACATTTATATTTTAATTAATCCTTTTTCTGAAGGTCAGATGAAAAAAGTTCTAAAAAAATGTAATGGCACTTCTGCTACCCTGTTTAAACAAGAAGGAAGAGAAATACAGCCTTCATAAAACATTCATGATTCATTTTTTGATTAACTGAAAATCTCCTCAAATTTACAACTATCTTGTCTAATTCACAGATCAGACAGTTGGCACTACTGTATACATCACATGAGAAAACTGTTAATATCAGAAAATATTGTCTGCTTTGTCATATTTTTAACACGAAAATAAGCATAAACAGTTTATTTTGCTTTTTGTTCTTTTGTTCCGAGGCTGGTCTAGGAAAAATAATCCACATTGTTTCTTCCAAATCTTTGCAGAGGCCTTTTCATATATCTGTATTTGGCGTTTAATTCAAGGTACAGTATGATCACAGTGTTTGCGCAACAAACACCAAAAGAATTTGGAAGCACATAAAAAAGAATCAGAAATGTAAGCTAATTTATTTAAACAACAATGAAAAGTGGCTCTGTGCTCAGGGTTGGGCTTATGTTTTACAAATGAACCAAATGTTTTTTTTTAAAGTATTTAGCACAATTTCTACAACTGCATGACATTAGAAACCCACGATATCCATTGTAAGGCGTGTTACATTATTGTTCATTTAAATCATTAATCACCCCCCTCCTGTGCCACAAAAATAAAAACACAGGCTGGCAAATTTAATCTCATGCTAGATATGTAATATAAATCCAGCACAATCTATCATTGTCAGCACAGAATCAACAACAACTATTGAGCTGAACAGTTAACGAGTTCCTGTTATTCTTGCTCGAACAGTGCCATTAAACTTTGCAACTCCTTTGAAAATGGGGCGGATGAATACTTTGGAGTCAGCATTAAGCTCTTACGAAGAACATGACATATTTTTGAAGGCAGCATTCGTCCCAACATTCAACTGGGAATTTGTACCAACCAGATGAGCCAGCTTTCAAACAAAAATTGTCAATGCCAACACAAATCTCCAGGCTTGATGAGAACTAGTAAAAGTTCAGTCTCTGAGCAGCCCCAGCTGACACACTAAAAGCAAAAGCACAGTACAAGCAGAATTGCATGCCAAACTACAAGTGTTGCCTCTGGTGAGGAGATGGTATCTTACCAAAATACATTACTGATTTATGAGGCAGAGCTTTTCCCCAGTCAAACCTTTTCCTGACGTCATTTATGACATGTAAAGACAGCCAGGAAGTCTGAGGCAGTACTTTAATCAGATGTGTAGACTGGCTAAAAGATCAGCACACTTAAACTATAGTTAAGCGCGTCTGACCTGTCACACTATATGTCAATATGACAGATTTTCAATGACAAAACTCCCACTGCTTTTGATGATTTCAGATTTCAATGGCACCCTATTTCAATGTACAGCAGTTATTAAAAAAAAACATCTCTGAAGCACCTTTATGGAATATGCAGCAAAGCTTTAAAAAACTGACTAACGTCTTTGACAATACCACGATCATAAACACTCTGGTCAGAATTCATGATGGTTTCATTGCTTTTTAGTACTAACACAACAGGTGTGAATCCAGCATAGTTACAAAAGAATGAATATTCTTGTCTTGGACCTAAGGAAATCTTTAGAAATCTATCTAAAAATGTCACAACGTTAGCATCATGCATATCTGCTTCTTTAAAGGGAAACTGCAATGCTATTTTTATATACTGGGGTTGGATAGAATCAGCTTCGATGAGTGCATTACAAACCACAATGAAAGCAAAATGAATAATGTAAATGAGTGATGTACAAAAGTTCCAATTTATATGACAAAATAGATTAAATTTCCAGCGCAGTGTCATATTGTCATCATTGTCTGCAATTCAGAACGAGGCAACAAAACTTCTGGTGGCATGAAGCATCCCTATTACACTGTAAACAAGAGGCTTGTGAATACTTTCAATCTAATAAAAATATTGTTTTAGGCATCGAGACGGTTTTATCAATAAGTACTACTGACTTGTTAACATGCAGATCACATTAGAACATTGCTGCAGTGACATTTCTGCTGCACAGTCTGTACTTATTTGCATGTACATTGCATTACATTAGTCATTACAGTGACTAGTGAGCAGGAAGGGCCGCTTCAAGTCACAGTTCTTGCTAACTCGCCATAAAATGGAGACTATACAGTACTTTCACAAAGTTCAGGATGTTGTGCTTAATTTGGAATTTGTCAAATTTTGCAATATTGTCAATTTGTTTATTTTGTTAGCAAGATTGAATAACTAGTCTGAGAAATTGGGACCGGTTAAATTGCCTGACACAAGAGGTTTTTATAATAACTTAGAAACACGATCAAACTAATATAGCTATGGCTAATGGTAAACTGCCTTCCACAGCTAATGCTTGTTTAGTTCCCCCTCTGTCTCAGTGAGCTTTCAATCCCATTCACTTAAAACTCAAACAGGGGGAAAGTATGAATCAGAAAAGGGTTAACTTGTTCAGGATCTTGAACATTAACTTAGCTTGAAATGTTAACTTGATCATATTTCTGTTAGATAGATACTTGATTGATCCCGTGAGGGAAATTGCAGAAGGAGTTCAGTTAGGAGGTTACATTAAGAGGGGTTGAAAAAGAAAGGCATAAAGAACTATTTCCCTGGAGCTCAGCCTCAGCAGTAAACTTGTTTAAACTCTGGAAAACTAAAGCGGCTATCTGATTTCCAGCAACTAAAGAGTTACCACCAATTATTTTGCACCGCAAAGTAACATACAATGTACACAGAAATCAACATCTTCATGTAACTGGTGTAAAAACTCAGTGGGAGAGACTTTACTCATTTGTGATTCCATGCCGTATTGAACAGCGGCACAGTAGTTAGCACTGCTTCCTCACATCGCTGGGACCCTGGGTTCAATTCCACATGTGGGTCAGTATCTGCATGGAGTTTGTAGATTCTCCCCACGTCCTTGTGAGTTTTCTGGTAGGGAAGTCATGCTGGTAGGTTAGCTGGCTTCTGGGGAAATCAGCCCTGATTTGAGTGTCTGTCAGTGTTTGACTTGTGTCCTGTCCAGGGTCTATCCTGCCTTGTGCCTGTTGCTTGCCGGAATACATGTACAGTAGGTAACCCTGAAATGGTAGAACTGGTTAGAAAATAGAAAAAAATGGATGGATGATTTTGTGATATTTAGTTACTTTTTGAAGAAAAGCACGTTGCTTATGAATTTACTTCCAAGGATATAACAGACATGGAAGTCCTGTTATTTTTTCTTGCTGTATCACTGCAATCCAGTAACAGAATGCTAGAAAGACCGGTGTGACCTTTCATTCAGTCTGAGAATTTCAACACCTCAGGAAATTACGTACTGACAATGAAACTCGGTGAATTCCAACCATTTAAAAAATGCCCCGAAAAAATGTTTTTTATATAAACCTATTGCTGCATTCTAGATCATTAAAACCCATGAATTGAAGAGGCCGTACAGGCAGTAAACATTAACTCTCCTCTGTTTACGGAAAAGGCTCATTCCTCCAGAACAGATGATATCATTCCTGTTTTAAAGAAATATTTCTCTGTAAGAAGAAGCAAGGGGTACCAGAATGCTCCATGATACCATACTCCATATACTGTATAAAATAGATATTCAAATAGATATTTCAAGTACAGATTCACAGAATTGTAATTAAATGACGTAATGCTAACCAGGAACCTCATGGTGTATTCTTGGTATGGCATCTCAAATATCAGCCAATAATAAAACAACGAGACGATTGTACATATGAAACAAAAATATAATTTAGATATAGTTTATAAAGTATATATATAATCTGCCTACCCATAAGATTAAACCACAATCATTTTCAAAAGCACAAGTGAGTTGCTGTCAGAGTACATGTTGATCAAGCCCTGACAACTAAACATGCAAACAGTTGACATCGATGCCTGTTATATCATGGTAAAATTACAAGGATCAGGTTATAAACTGAGCTGACCAGGACACGTACAGATCTATACTTCAGATAATTAGCACTGTTAAAATATTTAAAGATGCACTACAGCTCTTCAGTTGCACAGCTTCATGAGAAACTACAATTATCAAAATCTTTCAGCGTTCTGAAGACTTCAGAGGGTTTCAAGCCCGACACCTCTGGTTGTGCGGTACTGGCTGAGCCTTTCAGTCCAGCCTTTCAAACTGGAATGAAAAGACGCTCTTGGCCGTCTGGGAGTGGGCCTTCCACAAGCAGCACGCCACTGCCACACCACTGCCAAGGTGTAATTCTGCCACTCATACAGTGCAACCTGTGAGCATGTGCAGGCATATCATCCTCCACATCCATCTTTTCTTTGACACTAACTCTGCAACTGTGGAGCGGAACCGGGGTCTGTGGAGCTCACTGGTTTCACAGCCCACGTTTCAGAGAAAGATGTGCGAAATACCTTCCCTCTCCCATGCAGATGTTGATGGGCGTGGCGATGAGCAGAACACGTTGGCCGACTCCCGGTTTAAAAATCACAAACCAAAATAGAACATGCTCAGTACAGAAGCGCAGTGCAACTGAAAGAATTCGTGGAGAATGGGTCCATGCAAACCTGTTCTGTCATTTACATGGAATTTGTATTCTGTATCCAATAATATAAATAGATTGTTCTAAGGCAGAAAACAGACATTAATATAAGAAAACAGAAGCTTTTATAGGCAATGCCACTGTGGAAATGTACAATAAATACATTACATAGTTTGGGCCATTTTTTCAAGACTGCAGTGGACTATATAAATATATAAACTATATAAATACACAGGTGTTAGGTTCTGGCAGCTGATTGTAATGTTTAGAAGAAGCACCGCATCGGCTGAACTCGAGGTTTGCACAAGGCATTATACGAATGCTAATTTCACACAATGTCTAATTACTGGTGTGCATTGTTACCATGTCCCACATCAGTAGTTCCTTGCACTAAGAACCAATATACCATAAAAGCAAACTCATCCTAAAGCCGTGCGTCTCTGGAGAGCCATGGTGACAACAAACTAGGCTGAGACACACAACAGTCTCCACAGTGCCCTAAACTGCGTCATTGGATACAAAGCATCTATCCAGGTGGATCAGCATCACCACTGTCAGCTGCCTAATCGGGGAAAATGCAGCAGAATGTCTCACCTTCAGAGAAACACAACAGCTCCGTTTTATAAAAGCAGACTAATTATACAGTATACAGAGCATGTTATTGATCTGTATCCAGATTAATTCTGCTCTATAAACATAAATACACAGGTTTGGGGTTGATGAACTCAGCTCTGCTGAAGCCTCAGTTAGGTAATATGACTGTGTTCTATCACAGCATAAATCAACCCTGATATCATGTTGTAAGGAAAAAGGCTACTCCATAAAGCATGTGCTCAATTAACCACGTTTGACCTAAAACTCTAAGGGAAGCTCCCTAGGTTGCCATACTCAACCAAAACTTTAAATCATTCTGGGCATATACTATACACGCACAGAGGCTGCAACCACAGCAAGATATCAAGGATACCTGATCTGTGTGATTGACAGAACAGAAGGTACAGGCCACAAAAATAAGACTTATTAATGAGGAAAAACAAAAGCAGAATTTTATCTGTATCTTCCCAGTAGTGCTCTCTCCTGTTATCCGCTACTACATTCCTTTGTCTGTCTATTTTATATAAACAGGTGAAACAGATTGCTTTTTTTCTAATATTATTTTCTAAGATGAGGGGACATATTTGAAGAGTCATCCTGTTTCAAGAAGTATATACTTTGACAAAACCAGCAAAACATAGCTGGCTTAAAATAGCACTAAGTAACAATGTTAGTTATCATAAATCCCAGAACATACTGCCTCCAACTACTTAAACATCTGGCATTTCTGACAACTTCTGTAATCACAAGAAAATGTGATTATAGGCAGGCAGCTCTATGATGAGCAGACCCCACTCTGAACTCTGCAGAGCTGTTTTTGCTTTTACAAAGACCTCTCCTCTTTAAAAGATGTGCAGAGCCAAACATGTCATCCAAATTAACAATGAAGAAAAGCAGCAAACCACAAACCACAAACAAGTCTGAAGGCCTGTTTTTTTCTGGTTCGGAGAAACCCTGACAAAAAAATAAAGTACTATAAACAGTACAGAGATATAGGCAGGGTTCTGGATTGGGAGCTGCAAGGGTTCACATCCTGGGAGAGAAACAGCAGTTGTAGCAGTAAGAAGGTGCATCAGCAAAATGGCCAACTACTGTAGATACGTAGATACTCTCGCTGGAAATAAGAATGTATTTTCAATTGGCTTAATGACTTGTTAATGACTTAAATACAGTGACTGTACATGTACGCAGCAGCCTTCAAACTCAATAAAATGCAAGCATACATTCAATACTTGTTGTGTTAATGAATTAAAACTTGAAAAATGTAAGACTTCCAATATGAAATACTGTATTTCAAAAGGTCACAGAGATCTCAAAACCATATCTGTCAATATACTGTAACTGCATCTTTTCTAAATATACAGATCTCTCTAACCAGGATCCCATAACCAGAGGATTCAAAATAACATTTAAGGACAACAGATCCATTTCCATCCTTTACAAAAAGGATGGCATTCTTTTTCAACACAAGCTTTACGTTTCCTTGCTAATCATGCTGCTGATGAAACTGTAAAATCTCATTTTACAACCAACCACAACATTCGATTTTGGAAAACAAGTACTTGCTATTCAGCAAATTCATGTCTTTTGTTTTTCAGCGTTGCTGTGGAACTTGTTGTAGACCAAGTAGAGTCAATACACTACTACCAAAAGTAGAATTTAACTGAAGCTAAAACTGAAGCACATTTTGCACATACGCACAAACGTTTGAATTTGTGAAAAAATAAATATAAAGCAAAGGGGTCACGTTGAAGTATATTTTTCCAACAATACACAGTCAGCTGTGTAATATTCCTTTATAGCTCTTATTACAAACATAATTAGTTCTGGTGTGGTGCTCATATACCCTATTGTTGGCCTGTAATATCAGAGATCTCCAGCCACCTGCCTGGTGCTGGTACTGTAGCTAAAAGCTGCCTCCGTAAAGCTGCAAACCTGATGTACTCTAAACACAAAAGACAATCTGCTTTCCTTGGGGCAAAAAAAGGCAAGCCTCCAAAAAACAAACAGTGAAGGGACCTAGAAAAACAATTACGACACTGTAAATGCAAATAGTTCAACCTCTCAGTTGAAACAAAACCATAATTAAAATATGGCCATAACTAATACCACGCGAAAGCAGGAAAGCTAAAGGAAAACAAAATGTCTTTTATTTAAAATAATGAGCTTCAATTTCCCGTAGGCTGTCATAGGCCCGCTTTTTTTTTTTGTCTGGAGCTTTTTGAGATTCCCTTGCCTGGATTTGTAATTAGTAAACAAGGGGTTCTGTTTTTAGATGAGACTCATTTTGCAGGGCCAGTTAATTGGTTAATTCCAAAGCTTAGAACAAATAAACAGCACAGCAAGGATTAAACAACGGCATCGGCAGATTCCGTATGTGCCAGCTGTTTGTCACCCTTGAGCGACTCAGCCGTGGCAGCCTGCTTGTGCCAGCAAAATGGCAAAATTAAGAACCAGGGGGAAGAGTCAGCAATAAGGGTTTTCACTCCATCAGTTAAAACTGAACACAACATAAAGCCTGAATCACAGCGCAGACCTGCAGCAGGTTTAGGAGATTTTGCTCTGCTATTTTCATTTTAAGTACCTCACAGCTTTAGGATGTTAGCATTTCTTGAGTTTTAAACTGCATTTTTGTCTTATAAACTCCTTCCTAAAAGGATAGGAGCTTACAGCCGACTGGAGTTAACTGATGTTCACAAACAGGAAAAGAATCCTGTTGGCAATCGGCAAACTCCATGTCGCAAACAAAACAGTGGGAAGAAAACTAAACAGCACCAGGCCTCATTAAAACAGAAAAGGTCACAGAGGTTTTAAACACACAGAGAACGGAGACACAGCTTCCAAAAGTAAAGTACACAAAATGCACGACAGGATTTGAGTGAGTCGTATGCTGGAGAAAGGTGCGTTGAGCAACTAATCGCTACTGAATTTGCTGGGGTCCTTCGCTATAAGGAGAAGTGCACAGGACTGTGGATCACAGTCCGGCTATAGTCCTTCTGCCCTGAACACAGCACATCTTCCAGTTGTACAACAGACTGTACTTGTTATGTCATTTTTTGCTACGCAGTAAACAGTACAGCTCTGTTTTTACAGAAAGGGAAATTGAGGAGAATTTCCCCAAAATGCATAGAGCTCACATGTAAAACAGAGACCACTTCAACTTTCTCTAAAAAAGACTATATGCCTGCTACATTAGAAAAGGGAATAAGCTATTAAAGCTTTATTTCTCCAAAAATGAAGCTTCCTCACAGTGTTGATATCCAATACCTCATAGGCCATACCGGTGTTTCTCAGCCTTTTTAAAGCCTGGGCCCAGCTGGCTGCCTTCCACAGCTTCAAATGTTGTGGACTGCTTGGTCCTTTTAAAGCCCAGTCTGCATTAGCCTGTTTGCTCATACAACCTTAAACCATAAAGCCTATTTGTAAATGTTATACATGTGATGAAAGTTCATGCATTAAGGTCTCAGAAATAGGCTGAATAACCTGAAACTCATCTTTTTTAGTACAAACACTAAAAATGCCACTGGCCTGGGAATGTTCTTGGAAATACGTGACACTCCAGCCTGTTTTACATCAAGGCAAGTCTAACTCACTGTTATTTTTAAAATCGCTTGAGTACCCTACTGTAAACTCACTACAGACTGGGCTGCAAATAGCAAATGAACCAAAATAATTACACCTGAAACAAACCATTACTAACAAAAAAATTGATAGACATCTATTTCTATTCTATAGTGTAGTCCCCGGGCTGAAAACTAAAATTGTCAAATATGTTGGCATGATTGTTGATTACAAACTTACCAGTGTTTCTGAGGAAAAGATTATATGTAAGAAGAGCCAACAGTGATTGTTCTGCTTAAGCAAACTCCACTCTTGTGTGTACTACAACAATGACTTTATTCTATAGAACTTTCATTGACATTGTTAGTGTCCTAACAGTCACTGCAGTGGCCTCATTTGCTAATACTCACAATAAAAACAGACAGAGCAGGATTGTGAAGGTAGCCAGCAAAATTATTGGTTCACACTTTTAGATACTTACATCAAACAAATAGTGCAGAAGGCCAGTATAATCACTGGCTGTCATGACGACCCCTTGCACAGTGAATTTGAGCTCAGTGAACCTAACTTTGAATGTAATACAAGATTGAGTTATTTTTTTACTCCGACAGCCATAACCTTGCTTACTTTGGACAATGAAACAACTATTATTCATTATTTATATTAACAATATTTATGTTTGATGTAGATTTTAGTATAATATATACATCAATGACAATACTTAAGATGCACATTTCACAGTAAGATATAACTACTAAAACGTATCTCTACAAAACACATTTTAACTCAACTTTTATTCTGCCAAACCCAAAGCAAATCAACAACGTTATGAAGGCAAATCTAAATGCACACAATTCATACATTCTAAAATAGTACCTGAGCATTAACCACCAAAATGTATGTGGTCGACAGAGAAGGAAGTGGAATATGATGTTTTCAGACACTTTCAGTATCAAACCAGAGTGCAGAATGTAAATTTACTCCACTGCCAGTCATTTAATATAAAAAAGTAAGTTATTTTCACATTTAAATATGATACAAGTACTCAAAATCCTCACAAGCACTGAAAAAAAGTCGATCCAGTGTACTTCTTCAGAATAACCAATGAAGCACGACCCAGAGACACAGGAGGATACGACATGGAGGTGCATTTAAAACTAAGAACAGAGCATCTTTACTCAAAGGATCATGGGAGTATAGAATTAGCTACTGTACCCAGCCATATTGCTGAAGCCGCTACACAGGTTTCTTTCAAGAAACAGCTGAATGAAATGTTTGCATTGATGAACTACTAACTACTAAACAGACTAGAGGAGCAAAATGGCCTTGCTTGTAACCATTCTTATGTTGGGGAAAAAATAGATTTTTGAAGTAAATTACTGATGGTGAAGAGAGAAGAAAAGAAAATGTTTCGGCTATGCAGCCTTCTTTACACCCGAAGAAGTCTCCGCAGCCAAAACACTGTGTTTCTTTGCTTCTCTTTTCAGCATGGAATAAACCTTTACTTGTTCCTTTCGCGGCCTACGCACGATCTCCCTACTTGAACTACTTCAGTACTGATGGTGCCAAGGCCAATGGCAACCACTTGCCGTCACTGTACCGAGACGAGAAAGAAATTTCTTAGAAACCTCATCCACAAAAGTGTAAGTAATCCCAATTGAGTTGTACTGTAAGAGGACTGACATACCCTGGGGTAGTCGAGTTCGAAGAAGGTCTCCAGGTTATTGATGAGGTTAGGGTCCACTCCTTTCAGGGGTTTGAGTAGCGAGACACCAGCTAGTTTGCTGTAGGGCTGTTTGTCTGTGGTCTTCTTGTTGAGATGAAGGCGGCTGGACACAAAAAGAGCAGGATGTTAGCACAAGATTGGAACACTCTGCCGGTTTTGCTACAATTTCATTTTATAAAGGGAAAGCAGCCTCCAGAAAGCCCCTAAAAATAAAGTATAGAAAGATTCAATTTAATATTAAAATGTATAGGATTTATAGTCAGAATTCCAACAAGAACTACTGTAACACAGCTTTCAGGGAGCCATTTAAATGATCGTGTAATATGTGAGCTAACTTTAATGCATTTGCCCTAGAAATAACATGCAGAATTGCATATTTCGCTAACTGCCTCAAGATTTTCGTTTCTCAACAGTTTTGAGGATGTTTACCAAAAAGTCAAAAGAAAGACCATTATCACACGTTTCCAAAGAGTGCAGTTGAATGCTCTGCAATTCCTGTCAGGTGAAGTAATTCTTTAAATAGAGGATTTGAAATTGCAAGTCTCTTTAAAACCAGAATGCCAGAAACCATGCAATTAAAGAGCAGACACGCGAGGTGTGGTGATTTTGACCAAGCTGTCCATGGCTTAAGTCTTGCAAAAATGAAACCATGCTCAACAAAATTCAAATGAGAAACATAATATTTAATTATTTAGAACCTACACAAAACCTTTAATTGTATATCCATACAGTAGCAAATGAAAATGATGAATGCCTTTTTCCTATTTTTACAAAGACTACCATAACTGTGAATCTGTCGGTGCTCTAGAATTCCCCCATTCCTTAAGGATGCAGGAGCAGCAGAGGGGCAATTCACTTTAAGGAGTTCTTTCCTGGTTTCCTATGGTAGCTCACTACCTTCCCAAACGATAGGCTTCTTTCTTATCCAATGCAACAATGGATGGAAATAACTATTGGCACTGACTGGCTTACGTTTCGATACAGAAACTAAATCCAAATCAATAATAGTACAATATTAAAAAATGAACAGATAAGAAATACGAGCACAACGTAATTGTGTTTAGCAGTAACAGGCATTCTGACTTCAAACCTTCTTTAAATTTTAGAGGTTTCTTAATTTCTAGCTTCAATATTCATGATGGATTTCACAGCTTTAAAGAAATATGAAAAGAGTGATGCAATGTGTGACAAAAAATAAGAAACTTGTTCAAAGGCTTTGGGTGTAAAGTGTCTGTAATTCTTCCCATAGTAGTAAAGCTCCCATAGACCAATACTGTAGTGCACTGAGATGATATTCTGCCTGCGTACTGAGTACAGTCTAGCTAGCCAAAGAATCAATAGGGTAATGTAATGGAATTGAATATCATCGTGGTATATCCTGCTCCAATATCTGCTGTTTCATCCTTTTTCCTCTGAAATGTCAAGTTTCCCAGCACTGCTTCTGTCAAACTGTAAAAATTACAGTATTTCCAGAAATGCTTATAGCAAAGGCAGTAATGATTTTGAATACAAGCCAAACTGTGTCCCTCACGGAGACAAACCCCTCCTGTAGCACACAGAATGCAAAGAATAAATAAGCAATATACAGTAAATAAAATAAACTGACACTGTTTTCCATATGAAAGAAATGAGAATGGAGGGAACTTCTGTTAATTTATTGAAGTACGCAGATGATACAGCCCTACTTGTATTGTTTCCTTGGAATAATAAGGGTGGAGAATTACTTTGAACAGATAAGTAATCTGAAAGGGTGGTATCAGTCAAGTTTGCTTCATGAAATGAAATGAAAGAACTGGCTAGCTAGTTGGACCGTCAGACTCCCTCCATTATTTTATCAACCCGTGGAGGGTGTTCAGTGTTTCAAATACTGTACCTAGGAACAGTAATACATGAACATTTAAACTTTGCAAAGAATACCAACTGCATTTTTAAGAAGGCTAGTCATCATATATTTTTAAATCAGGACTTCGAAAGGGTTAAAACGTTTTAGAGAAAGCTTATAAAAAGTTAGTAGAAAGCATCCTTACTTTTGGTACCCCGGTATGGTAGCCTGAGTATTAAGAGTAAGGGCCAAGTGGTCAGAATTGTTCGTATTGCCAATAAAATAATTGGTCGACCAGAGAAATAGCTTAATGAGCTGTATTGTAATCCAGTTCAAAGGAAAACTCATTTTTGATGAGCACTCCAAACCTCTTCATTACCATTTTCAACTGCTACCTGCAGGGAGGGAGGCATTTTAGAACTGTTTTTTTTTTCACTTTTATGGTGATGCCAAAGACCAACTGTCACCCTTTTGGGTGGACAACAAAGTTCCATAAAAATAAAGATTTTTCAGATCCCACAAACTGAACATTTTCAAAGTGAATGGGGACAAAAACACAGCAATGATTTATCTCTATATAACACCAGGCCGTTATCGCATTCCGTCTCGCTCAGAGACCAGTTATTCAATGTGCTTAAAACTAAGGTTTTAAAACTAAACTTAAAGTTAAAATTCAATATATTTCTTACAAAATGTGCATATATGTATGAGTATTGATATCGTATAGTTTGCATAGACACAAAACGTTGTAGAGGCTTGATCTCCATTCATTTATACTAGGCAATAGTCCAACATAATAAACACAAATATATTTTTGCCAAACAAGCACGCAGGTGCAAGCAGGATCTCTCCTGCCAATTAAGTCTCTTTGAGTGAAAACAGCCCATCGTTACCGTCCTCCAGACTTGAGAACTCATCAAGGCGTTTAAAGGGCTAAACTGGGGAAAGTGTTTCAGTCCATTTCATTTATTATTTAGATTGTGGAAAAAAAAACAGCCCCATCTTCCATTTTACTAGTAATGCTTAAAAAAATCCCAGAATTCAAGAAGAGTCTGAATTTGCCCAGGTGATGAAATACACAAAATTGTGAAAAAGCTCCAAGGCTCCCTTTGATGGCACAGGAGGTCTCCTCGCAGGTGAATGCTCCAGCAAATCAAAGCTCTGTAATTAAACCTGCCCGAGTACAACAGGGTCGAAACACAACTGTAGTGTTAACTGAGTCATTTGTTACATGGGAGCCTTTCAATAAAGGAAATAATGACTCTGTTATTGCGGCAGGGAATATTGCTGACATCGAGTTAAATTGACATTTTTCTCAGTATGGGGAATGATTAGGATGACCAATATCCAAGGAATGAAATCACAGGCTCTAGTTAATGTACCAGGTCATACAGAAATACAGAGGGAAGACCAGGACACCTGGCCTAGCCACTAGTCTATCAGCTCCACTCACAGCCTGAAGGTCTCCCTCCTCCATACTGGCCAGGCCCAAACCTCTGAGTTCTGGCTAGAAGGTGTTAAAACTGCTGTTTAGATCAAAAATGAAAGGGGCATTAAAAGCATACTAAGGCAGTATAAACAGGGATGGCCAATTTACACTGCCCAACCCTAGGACAACAAGATTTGCATCTAATTTGTTAGCAATGTGTTTTGACCTTCAGATGAGGAGTTTTTAAATAAGCTTTGAAAAAAAAGACAATATAATCTCCTTTTTATTAATAAATCACCCCTGTTTCACTTAAAATGTACCAACTATAAAAGCACAGAAATATATCTTCTATGTAGACATTGATGAATAGGCCTATACTGTCAGACATTTTAGTCTGACAGTATAGGCCTATGTAAAATGTAAGATGTAATACAATTTTAACACCTGGTATCTGCATTTTACAGTAGTTTTTTTCATATGATTTCACGTGAGCTGGTAAGGTCATTGTAGTAAAAAATAAACTACAGACAATTAAAACACATCTCTTTCAGTAAATTGCCTACCTAAACAGCTCTTAGTAACAAAGGAATTAGACATGATGTCTAGTCATAATCGTATAAGTGAAAAGAAAAGCATTGGTAATTTAGGTCTAAATACATGATATGACTCATGATTCACAAGCAAAACCACATTTAAAAACAAAAGTGAAATCAACATGCAACATTTGAGAAGGCAGAAAAGTAGGCCTAGTGTGAGACCAAACATGATAATAAGCAAAAAAATAAACTACCTCACAAATAATTAAGACAACTGAGGTCTTGAATTGGTTTTGGTATGACATCTTTGATAAAATAATCCAGCATTCTACATTAATCTATATGCAGAATTCTATATGTATTCCATATTAGAATATAACAGAAAAGAATACAGTAGCATAATATAAATATTATTGAAAATGTAATAAATTTTAACACCTGGTATCTGCATTTTACAGTAGTTTTTTTTTTCTTGTTTTTAGTATTTTTCCAAATGATTTCACGTGAGCTGGTAAGGTCATAAATATTTCAAGAACAACGTACAATAAAAGATAGCCATCATTTCCCCCACTGCAGATGCTCTCCGACAACGTTTTGAAGCACATGAATGCTTTTCTTTTTTTAAAGTGATTTGTTTAAATTTGTTTAGATGGGACTATCTCAAAGTCCTGGCAGCCAGCAGGCTTACTTATGGTTTCAAATGTTCACTGCATAATTTTAAAACATTAGAGTGATGGAGTTTTTTTGAATGATTAAAAAACATTAGGATTTTAGTGAAGGATGGGCTCCTTTTTTACAAATATTGTAGATTACTATTCCACACATTAGAACTCAAGGGACATGCAAACACTATTTTATAAAAATGGCACAGTTTAATCACACCTCCCACAACAGAGATGTAAACATCCCAGAAAGCAAATGGAAATTAATGGCATGTTAAAGATGGTGTACTTAAAAATTATCTCAGCCTACATCAACATGAGCACCATTTTATAAAGATTTTGCAAGAAACGACCAATGAACTCAGACATTCTCCCTTCCACTTGCTTGCGAATTAAACTTATCAATAGCAGAAGAGAGAGCTTATCACGGGTAAATCATGATTGAAACGTTCTTTCTCTGTTCCTCTCACAAAAAAGCAAACCTGTGCATTGCTTCCTCAGAGGCTTAGCTCCCATTACAGCAGAACTTCAAGCTGCAGACGTGTTTAGGTTTGATATGATTAATGCTCGTCAGCCTCAGTTTCACTTGCAGTCTTGTTAGTTTATCATGATATAACTTTATTGAAGTCACAAAGCACGAAAGGATCACATTCAGGCCAAATAAAGGCAAAGTTTTAACTTTCCATGGCAAACTTTAAATTTAAAAGATAGTCATCATTTTTACCACAAAAAATACAAGTCATCTTGGCGTGTTTCCACGTTTACAGGACAAGGGGGTGGATTATGTTTTTTTTCATCCACATCAAACGTCATACTTCTTTATCCAGAACAACAAAAATGAACCACAGTGCCCTTACATTGCCCTGGATAATGAACAGAAGAATGTTTTTATAGCTCTGGGCAATACCAAGTCATGAATTATTTCAGTCTAAGTTGTGCCCTAGAACTTTTCTGACCCCATGCAGATTCACAATATGACTCACCCTAAAGTATGGATTCTGTCACTATGGTACCTCAGGAATGTTTTGGATGTGCTATTCTTCTCTCTTTCTGAAAGAGACATTGCCTGCACACTGTCAAGGATAATGGACAGCAGACTTCCCCTGGAGCCTTTGTTGTTTCTTCTTAATGATAACTCTACAACTCAACATTGTTTCTCAAAGAAGGATTTTGACACCAAGTTTACAAATGCTAAAAATACTCTGCTGGGCCAGTGCTGGCTTGTCCCTCACTTCCTGTCTTGGCAACACTGTTTGTCTATTTTCACAGGTGCCATTTTGCTAGAATTCTTAACCACTTTTCTGCTTTTGTATGCGGAATAAGGGAGGAGGCCCATTCTGTAGCGCCATTTGCATCACGAGAAGTGTTTTATTCTACTGTATCTTGATTTGCGTGGCTGGCAACTGGAGAGGTCTGGAGGGGAAGGGGCTGGGGTTTGGAGATGTCTCAGGATTGAGCAATCACACCGCGTTGTAAAAAATCATCATGATTTTGAACCATCATGAGGTTAGACTGTTCTCCTCTGTGCTTATACAAGTCACAAATACAATGTTGTTCCAAAATTGTGGGGGATCTATTTTAAGAAATCAAGCACTACTATGGACATGTTTATCAAAACCCGAATGGTGACCATCAATTTAATTTGCTCCTCAGCTCTATCTGTGCAGCGTGGCTCCAAAATAAAACTGCCTGCAGCACAGAAACCATATTGGAAACTGCTACCGTTTAAACTTTGCTGTAAGCAATAGCACTGTAAACCTTGGAATCTGTGAATATTGAAAAACATTTACTGACCCTCTATGGTATTTAGTTGGCCTTGAACCTACAGTAGCTTTAGTAACATAACTGAAAAATCCCATCCAAGTGGCTCTCTGGGTACTTCTATTAAATGAGATTCTTCAGCCTAAGAATTCATCCTATGTCTAGGTGAATCCTACATCATATGTCTAGACCCTGACGTGAAACTAGCACTGACTAATAACTTCAATATTGTTATTTCACAAAACACTGGCCAGCAGGCAATTCACAAACACAGTAGGAGCTCATATAATGCTTTTGATTTATGTGTGGATTAGACTTGCCTGAAACTTTGTAGGCCTGACTACTGATTTTTAATCAACATTTTAATCAAGATGAGCTTGATTATTAGTTACTGACTGCAACATCCTGAAGATAAACGGTAAACTTGGTGCCTCGCACAGTTAGAATCTCCATTTCTCATTTGATTAACCCCAGAAAGTTCCTCCAAGGTACTGAAGTCAGATCAACGGACAACAGGGAAACATGAACAAATGGAAATGAAGGAGAAATGCACTTAAAACTGAGAACAGGGGGCCCTCCTTTATGCAAACATGTGGAAATCTGGAACAAGCTTCTCAGACATCACAACAAAGATAATACTGTAGCTTCTATCAAGAAACAGCAGGATGCGACCCATGAACCAGATAGCTGCTCACAACCAAATGAGCTCCTCATGCTCACAACCTCTTTTATGTTCTTAACCCTTACTGGTAAAAAGGCACATTCTATACTTTGAGAACTTCATATACCCCTATTTTAATTGCCTACTGTAAATGATGGAAAAAGTAAAGGTTTATTCCATTCTGAAAAGAGAAGAAAAGAAACATGTTTCGGCTGTGGAGCCTTCTTCTTGCGATTCACCCAAAGAAGGCTCCACAACCGAAATGTTGTGTTTCTTTTCTTCTCTTTTCAGCATGGAATAAACCCTTACTTGTTCCTTTGCAGCCTACTCATACTGACACAGCTACCTACTGTACTTGAACTACTGTACACAATAGTTAATTGTTGAAGTAACTGTATGAAGATGTAAGGGCAATACTTACTCCAAATATAATTCAATCACAACAACATGCTAACTGGTGTGATTCAACATCTAGAAGAATGTAATTCATTGACTCAGTAACTCAATGGACATTTTATCCCATTACACACGACAGAACGATCACAGTGAGTGAGTCTACTCATAATATTGTTTGCTAAACATGGCTGTCTGCCTTAACTTTTAGAATACATAACAAAAGTGCATAATTAATTGCATGGGTTTGGTCCGGATTTGCATAGATTACCTCACCAAAGCTGCAAGATCTTTTGCAGCTCACTCCCTTTGACTTGCTATTTTGGCATCTTTTCAATCACACTTGTAGGTGAACCAGCTGGTTACGTTATGTCACATGCCTACAGTTGGAATTCAAGAGAAACGAAGACAAAGTTCAGAGGAAAAAATGTGCAGTGGAAGATAAATGCTGAACACCAACGCCTGCTGTAATTAAATTCTGGGCCATAAAAAAAAGAGATTTCACCATAGTCGCAAGTGAAGTCCAAAATCCAAAAGATATGAGGCAAAACCCGTTATCAGCACTGTATTTGATACTATATAGTTATATAATCTTAGAAAAATGGAAAAGTATATGGAAAAATACGACATCTGCAGGAATACTAAAACTGAATTTCAGTTGGCGGCATTTCCGTTAGATACTAACAGTGCTGTACATTTTTGTATGTCACTGGAAAACATCTTAAAAAGTTATAACCTTTTATTTTTGTAACACAGACAACATTATGATCCTATAATTATCACCAAGGTGAACTTTCAACAGCAAGGGTCCAATTAGGAAAGAAATAAATATTTGGTAATGAAAGTTCTTGCTCTACATGTTAAAATCAATTTCTGTATCTTCACAATGCATTGCAAGAGCTCTAGACAGCTATGATAATTGCTCACATTTGTGTAAGACTTTCCATTCCCACAGCACGTCAGTACTGGATGAAGGGGGTTCCCTCTAATGTGTGAAGTTCAGCACCCACCTGCGTGATGAACAGCAACCATCCTGCACTAGCAACCCCACCACAGGACAAGCGAGAATCAAAAAGAGCTTTCACAGTTTTTGTACCAGCAGAATCAAGATTAGCATGTTTGGGAAAAGGACATGGAAGGAAAAGATTATACACAAGCTGCCAGCTATTCCAAATAAAAGAGTGGAAAGATTTTTAAAATGTATATATATATGCCCAAATACCTGTTGGAAAGTTGAAGGGTTAACTTCTTTTCCTCTTTGCTTTTCAAGTAGGATGAATTCCTATCGTATCAAAACCCAAGGAAAGTAAAGTTAGAGTTCTTTCACAGTCTTAACCTCATTCACAACCATTTCAGCTAACAGGCTATAAAAGGGCTTTTAATATCACTCACTGTGATAATAATTGCGCTTATTTACTGAACACAGCTTCCCTGCAGGCACAGTTCAAGTTAAGTGCTGAAACAAATTTGAGTAAAACACTAATGGGCTTTCATAGAAAAGGCTTACTTGAAGTTAAAATGTTCTCCAGTGGTCTTCTCAGAACCACTAATCCGCTTCCTCTGCCAACTTAAAATTGCCACATTCCTACATCCAAATTAAAATTCCAAAGAGCCAACAATAAAATATTTAAAACCACAGTTTTTATGACTTGGGGATAGCTATAACGTACAACTGAAATTAAAGAATAACGCGTCAGTTATATGCCCTACATATCACAGAGAAAACGATAACTTTTTTCTTCTCCCCACAAAGATAATGACCGCCATTTTCTTTCCGAACACCTACTGTAGCATTTCCTTCTATTCAACTCCCCGCCACACACTTCTAGATAAAAAAACCTCCATCTTCTGGTTTTGAGTGTTTGGTTTAGAAGGGAAAAGTGTTACATTGGAGAAAAAAAAAGTCACTTCTTGCCACCAATCGTTGCATGACATCTTGATCTGCTGTAAACAGATTAATGTCCTTGCCCTGTCCTTGCCCAGATTAATTGTCTCCTCATCATGTAACTGTGTGGCATGCACTCTATGATGTGCTGCATAGAGATACTTAACTATACTGTAAATGTACTGTATATATTTGCTGAATCCTGTGAACTAACGCCATTAGAAACAACTTACCAAAAAAAAAGGTATTTCCTAACTATGTTATTTGTAATATGACTAAACACTACAGCACGCATATCCAAAGCTATAAAAGGCCCATTCAGAAGTGTTTTTCTCTAAAATGCTGAGGTTGCTGTGGGTGTATTTCTCTTTTATGGTTCTATTTATCACAAGAGGTTACTCTGGTCTAAGTGCATTTTTCAACCTTCTTAAGCAGGTCATTACTTTGACGCGATTGCTCTTGTTTGTTTCCCAAGCACGATTGTGATTTTGGTTACTGGGAGACATACGATTCAAAACATGAGATGAATTAATATTCTTTAATTTTCATCTTTGCTTCCTGGTTAAGGTGGTACTCTTTCTGAACTCTAAAGGATAAATGAGAAAAGGTTTATCGAAAGATATAATTTATTGAGTGAGAGTAAAGGAAAATCTTTTCAGATCTATATCAACAAGACCGGTGATTCTTTTTGTTAAATAATGCATTACCAATTCAAGAACAGAGAGGTTTTGATATTTTACCGCAAGTCTATGAATTAGACAACAACAAAACAGAGTAGGGTAAATATCATCAAATTACAGCATTTATACTTGGAATCTTAGCTTTACGATATGATAAACATGGCGATAGTTTTTTAGGAACAATTAATAGGTTTATTCCATGCTGAAAAGAGAAGAAAGAAAACAACGTTTTGGCCGTGGAGCCTTCTTCAGGTGTGATTGTTTAATAGTTGGTTTTAGGGAGTACATATTTGCTTTTTTTACTGCCCCTTTAAAAAAGGAGGCTATTATCTGCATCTTGTCTGCTTTCTTCCTGCATTCCACTGATACATCCTGGGGCTTTTAAAATATGTACACCTGAAAAGATGTCGGAGATGCCACAGACTCCCTTCATGATCAATAGGGATTTTTTATTATACAAACATCAGCCTCCACTCCGCTTTTTCTCAAGGGAAGCCAACAATTCAGGGCCAAACAAACCACCAACGAAATCTTAAATATGCCTCGTCTGACACTGGCCTGCTACCAAATGCTGCCTGGATATCTCCCTGGGGGGCAGCTATTGGGTGATAATTGCACAGTGTTCTTAAATATTTTGCCCTGAAGACCCACTGCTTTTCATTTGAAGAAATGCAGAAAATACAAATCCCTTACATCACAGTTTCTCAACCGGTGTGCTTAAACATATAAATGGATGTGCCGTTAAAAATAAAAAATTGTAAACACATATTTTTTCATTTTGGGGAGTAATCAAAATGTCACTTGAGGTGTGAGGCAAAAACTGAAATAAAGATTGTTTCAAATATTAAAAATAATGTGCTTGGACTGGTGACACATAAGTAGTATTTATGCGGGGAGGGGAGCAGTGTGCCTAAAATTAGTTGAGAAATACTGTCTTGGTTGCACTCATTTGCAGAAACTCTTCTAAAGGAAAGAAGTACAGCTAAATCACATCTTTTACTGTTAAAATCGTAACATTGTGGACATAGGCCTTGTCTAAAGGTTTTATTTTTCTATATTTAGTCTTACCCATAAGGAATTTGTACATTATTTTTGTATTTGAACTCTTATTTTGTTGTTCAGGCTCAAAAACAAATCAAATGCTTTAACAGAGGGGTGCAGCCTTTAGATACTACAGCGATTGAAGACATCAACCCACTGAAGGGATTATTGTTGTACTTTCTGGCGTACAAATAATTATGCACCATTGGGCTACACAGAAGCATCACAATCTCATATTAGGCTATTCCTCCTTACACAATTAATGTGAAATACAACTGTTGGGTTCGAGTCCAAAAAAAATCCTGCTTGAAGAAATGCACACAATTAAAAATCATGACCAGAACTTTTCCGCAATTCTGAATCCTAAAAACATCCATATCTCATAAGTCAGCGAAAAGTAGCTCTTCACTGCATATGAATACAAAAAAAAAAGATTCAAACACACAGAATGTACAATTTTCTAAATCATTATGCTTGTTGTTTGCTTTCAATCTTAGAGTACAGTTTATTTAACACAAACATAATATATCTTTGATAGGTCTACTGGAATGTGGCACTGTGTTCCTAAACTGACCTTACTCTGAAGTAAAAAACCCTGGGATACATCCCCATATCTAAGGGTTCTACATGTAGGGTCACAAATCCTAAGGTTTTAGACAACTAAAAAACCAAGCACTAATCGATAATATAGTGTTCCTGCAGATTGCATCTTATACAATACATTGAGTGATTGATACATTAAAACCATACAACTTGAATATGCTTCACTGATCCAAAATACAGAAGACGAAATACAGAAATGTGAAATACAACTATTGGGTTGCTGATGGAAATAATACCAAAGGACTTAAATTCAGTTTTCCATCCATCCATCTACTATCAGAGAGCTGTGTGCTTCTGGTAAGGGGTAAGGGTAATGGCAACACAGGGACTATCACAGACCACTAGCAACACAAGGCCCAAGACAGGACTATGCCCTGGACAGACTTTCGTCAGGAAAACTCACAGGGACACCAAATGTCCCTGATAGGAAATTATGCAGCCAAAGAGAACATGCACACTCCACAGAGACTGTACCCTACTCTAGAACAATGAACTCAGAACCCCAAAGCTGAGAAGCAGCAGGGCTAACAAGAACTCCACCACGGCATCCGAAGTTCCGTGTTGCTACCTGCAAATCAAATGTGGTTTTTCAAAATAACACAAGAGTAATTCGTATTTCGTTTGGCTTTTTTTTTAACATTTATCAGAAACCTTGCATGCACAGAACGCTACGCTCTCCTGAGCCTTGAGTTTCAGTACTCCAAAGATTAGATGACCAGAAGGGAAGACTCAAAAGCTCCAGGACTGAAGAAACACGTTCTGTCAATATAGAGCAAAAAAGTTCATTCCAAGTTTTTCGTGTTTTTTTTATTTGTCCACAGTAACATTCTAAAAGACCCAAAACACATTCAATTAACCAAAACCCCAAAATATGAACAGATAACACTGCTATTGGATCATCAGTTCGAGTCTGATTAAGAGGTATTTTTACCCAGACAGACTGCTTTCTGCGTGTGGAGCCTTTGAGACCCGATTGCTTACTGACCTGGTATTACTTAAAACTCTGGAACATTAGATTCCAACTGACCAAGCAGGCATGATTTTAACATGCAAAGAAACAAGTAAAGGTTTATTCCATGCTGAAAAGAGAACAAAAGAAACACCTGAAGAAGGGCCCACAGCCGAAAACGTTGTTTCTCTTCTCTTTTCAGCGTGGAATAAACCTTTACTTGTTCGTTTGCAGCCTACGCATGCTGACGCAGCTCCCTCCTTGAACTATGATTTTAATGAGTAGTCTGAAAGATAGCATCTCCTCAGCACAGCACGATACATACTGCAGATTACAGAAACTGTGATCCAGCAAGGATCCACGTACTGATCCAGCAGCAACCTGAATTTCTTCGGAGGTCTCAGAGCCTTGTTTCGTTTTTGAGATCAGGCTTCAAGGCAGTAATGCTGCTGTCAAGCACATTACCCTTTGGGAAGCCTGTTTAAAGCCTGTGTTAGCATAACAGCCCCTCGGACAGGCAGGCGGTGATGCGTGCCTTTTACATACGTACATGGGGGAAGGCCCACAAAATCTAGTCATGGAGCAGAAGGGCCTTATGTCACCACAGCAAAAGCACAAGTAAAAACCGTACAGCTATTTAAATTGACTTTGAAGCTTTTTTTATGTGCACAGAACAGAAGAGATCAGAAGAAAATAAAAATCCCCCTAACATTAAAGTTCTTTCGTAGTTTCCCCCAATTCTATAAATTCAAATCTATTTTTTTTTAAAAAAGCAAGAGAAAGCTTAAAGAAAAAGAAAATCTCGACTCGTAGCAATACTCCACAAGTCTGTTCCTGAAAGTCTGTAAAGAAAGGTTAATAAGACTTTAAAGACTAAAAAAATAGGTAATTTAGCCACTGTTTGTTTTGCTTCCTGTGAGTTTTTCTACAATACACATCAGGAAATCCCCAAAACACTACAATGGAGTCTTTGTTATTGACTACTTTTTCTTTAAATATAAAGGGTATATACAGTATACAGAATCACATAAAACAAGTAGCATCTTGACATTTACCCATCTATTATTTTAAATATTAAGTCGCAGACAAAAAAAACACCCAATATTCACTTCAACATGTGGCATCATCATTTATATACAAGCTGTCCACATGTGTATTTGCAAAGTAGCACCTTTTTAAGTAAATATTACACAACTTAGCTTTGGGAAACGAGAGTATTTATTTTATGCACCATATGAGCCATCTTTTAGGATATAGCAGCTTTTCATATACATGTTATGAAGAGCTATTTTCCCTCCCAAAATGTATAACTGTATAAAAGAAATCCATACATATTAGAAATCACCTTTTTGCAAGATTTTTTGTATTACATATAAGTCAATTAAGCCTACTTCCTCAAAACACCTCATTCTCCCCACCAGTCAATGTAAATAATTTATCAATCAATACGTTCTGTGCAACAACAGCCCCTCTTAAACAATCAATTCCTGAGGGAACGCTTTGTATAGGTCTAGGAAACTTCCTGACACTGGAGCCTTTAAAAACTCAAGATGTGTACTGATGCAAAAAAAACTTTGCATGGCTTTCTCCTCTAAAAGACGCACTGAAAATCAATTAATCAATTTCCCTTTGGGATCAATAAAGTCTTATCTATCTAAAATAATAGCTTAAACCAAAGAGTGGCACAAAGGCCTTGTCCTCTTCATAATTGCGCCAAATGGGGTTCTTCACTGTGTTGGTTTGTTATTTTTAAACCACCTCCTCAAAGCCCCTAATGTGGCTCAAGGTGTAAAGTGGGTTGCCTTAGAGCAGGCTGGGCCGTGTCACTAGCCGACTGTGACTGGGAATTCCCCACACCACCACGCAGACAGGGTGGGAATAGTTGGCCAGGCCAATCAGAGCTGAACATCCAGTATGAGGCTATGTTGTCCATTACATGTGGACAGATGGGACAACCCTGTCTACACATCTTCATTTCTTCCAGTATACAAATACAAGGCTCATGGTGGCAAGCCAAGGCACAGAAAAACACCAAAATCCTTTCATCAATAACCATACTCTGCTTGCTTTATTTTTCTAGAAACATACATCTATAGACAGAGTTATAAATGTTTTTCAATTATCGGTGTAGTACGTCTCTTCGAATGGGAAGCCCTTTGAAAATATCAAGTTCAGCGCTTGGTACACAAGCCAAAGACATGGTGTAAATACAAACTAGAAAGGAACTACATCTTCCCCACATCGCATTGCAACGTCCTGATAAAATCCCCACTTCACTCAAGGAAAAAAAGGAGGCACTTCTTAACACAAAAGAGCTGTGTGAGTCGGGTGTTACTGATGTCAATGTGATGCTCAGATCAATTAGCTACTAACTACAAGTATTAATAATAAAAATCCTTAAGATGCAGTGTAAATGCCCTTTATTATATTTATCAAATATAGAGCTAGTTTTATGTATCTGACATTTTAAATCTCTTTAAATGACTCTGCAATAATCAAAATTTATTCCATCTATTATCATCTCATTTCATAAATATATCTTAATTTTCAGTCTAGCCAGTGGAACAATTTGTTTCTTCATTTGTTTACTTAAAGCATTAAACATGAGTCACAGACATGTTGCCAATTAATGAACAGAATAATACTAAAGTATGAAACAGCTACATGAGTTGCCTTTCTGCTTATTTATAATACTTCATTCGCAGTTAATGTATCACAAGGCAACCTGAGTTTTCATTTACTTTTTTGCCCCCTTTTTTTTTTTTTTACAGTGCGACTTTTCTATATTCAGGTTAATCTTATGTTCTAAAATGTTGATCTAGGCTTCCTGGTTTAGTTTTAAAATACAAAAAAAATCTACATTTTCTATAAAGCTAGTCAAGCCTACACACTGTAGCGGGCACACGAGCTCAAAGTTTTCAAGATATTAACAAAAAGAAAATCCTAAATAAAATGACCAATATTTTTGCAAGAAACCAATGCGCCGCAGTATGTTACCTATGAAAGAAGCAGATTTTATTAGGTTAAAACTGTGACTAGGAAATATCAAGAGAGAGAAAACAGCTATCTGCTACATGTTACATTGAACAAATTGAACAAAAAGAAGCTGTTCGGAGACTATGCGAAAGCTGAATCAGCAAGGAACTTTGGACAAAGCATTTCCTCTTCCTTCAGATAAGTATTTTTCTTGTGAGCTTTTAGTCATGTTTAACATCTGCAGCATTCCACCATCAATCCAACACCAGGTTATTTTCTGCCTCTCGTTAGCTCTGTCCTGATGACTGTGCTTGACAGAGCCCCAAGTCCTTGTCCATAATAAACTACTCCTATTGTCTTTTTCAAGAATATGAAACAACTAGAAAGCCTCATCATGCACCACGTGTACAGATGTGAAATCCAAAAAAGAAAAGAACGCAGAAACCAAGACAAAGACCAGAGGAAAGGAAGGCATTACTTTATTTTTGGTTTTAAATCCCCCACCTCTTTAACTACGCACAAACGTACAGACTGTGCTCTCATTGTATTTCAGTACGAACCACATTTCAGTATGAACTGATCATTCCTTGCTACAATCTCACATTATCTACACACTGCAACACTGATTCTTTCAATTTGTTTTTATACCTAATATTTTCTTCACCAACAGACAAAAGAAATGCAATTCATAAGCCAAGTGCTGATTCAATCCACTACCAGGACACCGAACCATCAAAATGATCGCGGATATTGGATACAGTCTTCCCTTTAAACACAATTAGGTAAAAATCAATATCTCTGAGAAACTAATGAAAAAGGCCTAATTAGCCTCCAGCCACATGTAAACAAGGAAAGAAATACTCCTGACACAGTTATAATCCGATTCTATTCGTCTTGCTAAATTAATTTGTAAATATTATATATTCCAGCCTAACTGAAGGTTGTGACATAACTATAGCTATAAATAAAAGTTTCCTCACTCATTTTTTCCACCTGAGATCCAGGATATGGAAATCTGATCACTGCACGGTGTGTCACAAAGAGGCGATGACACAACCGCCTCTAGACCTTTTTAATAACTCAGCAGCCCCACAGGTACGCTCCTCAGGCGCTCTTAAAGCGTACAGAGACACGCAATCGTCACACACAAAGGCTGAACAAAAGTCAATGAGCCTCCCAAGCAACGGCCAAAGCCTCTGTTACTAAACACAACTCTTTTGTTTTTTTTATTCATCTTGGGCAGTGAATTAATTTCAAGGTTCCTACAGAGTACCTGGGTGGAACCATATGATTAGCGCCATCAGAATGACTATTGCGAGCTGGTTAAAGACATGAGCCCATAATCACCCTGCGCACACCGATATCAATCAGTGGGGCTTATCTATGCTCCATTGTCCCTCACTTCATCTTCCTGTCCAGAGATGATATGATGGGTATCTAAAGTACTGGTATCACTTACAGTGTAACTATTGGATACCCATGTAACAGAGTTAAACAGAACACGTAGAACTATTCATCAGCTAGTTTCAAAAACTCCCAGCTCGTTCCCAGGTTGCACAACACAAAACATTGCCTAGAGCTCCAGGTATATCTCGGTCACTGTCTGTGGTATGGTCAGACAAGAGAGGGTTCGTTTATTGTTCCGAGTTCTGCGGACCCAAAAATCCTAGCTCGCTCTCTGTCTCTCTCCCGGTCATCCACGGCCACGTGATGTAAGCACACTGCAGTCAGTCATGCTGCACCCAACATTGAAGTCACCACTCCATGCTGCTGCAGTTCAACATTCCAGGGAATTTCTCAATGAGGGAGCCGTGGGAGTGCTCTCAAGCTCAGAAATGTTTCAAAACATACACTCGCCTCCAGTGACACTTTAGGATAAACAATTACAGTAGAACAGAGTGTTCCTCAACCTCCTTATATTGAGCTTAACAGTGATATTAAATTTTATTATGATACAGAATTAACCATGAACGCTTCCTTGTACTGCCAATTTCACCACATTACTTTCTGAATTGTACTCCAGGACATACAGTAGTCACATGCAAGAAAGAAAAACTATCTGTTAGTCCATGCTCAAACTAAAATGACTACAGATTTTTTATGTTTTCAATATGAGCTTGATGGCTTAATTTAAAAATTGTTTTTACTGATTGTCACCACAACATCCTTAGACTGCCTAATTAAGGATCTTGGGACATGCTTTCCTGGTCCTAAGTCATGTTCATGTCTACTGTATGTTAAATAGGTGACCCCAAATTACTGTATGTAATGTTACTAATTCACCTAAGGATCAAGTCTAACTGGCTCAGGCACCAACTGTTCAGCTGAGGTGCTAATGACACCAAGAATTATTTTAATCCCTCCAGGACAGAATTAGCTAACCCTAATTTACTATGAAAAATGTTACGATTAAATTTCATGAAATATGCTTTAGTGGTGTCACTAACAGCCTCTGTCAGAAACACCATCCTATTGATTGTTCTTTTAGGTTTAAAATGTGTTCTCGGCACTTTGCATGCGTTAACCACATCTTAAAATATTTTGTGACCTACATAAAATACAGTCCTAAATTTGGAGGGCTCTGGTAAGAACTTAATGAGTTCAGAATTCCCCAAAATTAACTCAACATTTTCTATCCTTACTCAAATTCCTAACAGGCAAACTACAACTGAAATGAAAGCTGAAGCTTCAAAAGTAAGAAAAGAATTTCAAGTTTGTTCCCACAAAGCAGGCGATACTTTTGATGTTGAAAACAGCATTTCTGGGTAAACAACATAGTCAGTTTTCCTCAAAATGTTTTCAAACCATCAAAAATCCAATGGCACAATCTGCTGTACCTTTTATACAATACTACAAATTTCCTGCTCAAGCCACCTCTTAGAAGCCAATCAACCAGTACAACCTACAGTATGGTCTTTGAAGGAAGTTCTATTTCATTCTATGTTTTTGAAACGTATATGAATATCTGTAACCCCATTACTAAAAATATAAGTTTACTGCCATCTACTTTATTGTTTCAGAAATATGTGGCCTAGTCATTTATGTAATTATGCTCAATCCATTACACTTTACTTTTTTTGCTGCCTATGCAAAGCTTATTTGTGTGTACTAAAGGTATTTTGGCACCAAAACTATGGCATTAACGAACACTCACAAAAAAACCCAGCCATTGAGATTTCCATCATTTAGGTGTAAAGGAAGACTATAATTTTGCCTCTAAACACTAAGGATTGCCAGTGATCGCTGGCTTTTGTTTCACATAGTTTGTTTTTTATAAGGATGTCTTGTCTCTTGATGATAAAACAGGTGAATCTTTTCTTTTCTATTACCTCTTGGCCTAAAACATATTTAAAGCAAAGCTGTGCAAAAGGCTGTCTAATGTAAAAAGCATTTAAACTTCAGTTTTCAGCTACACTTTGCGTGTAGAGTAAGCCAAAAGTCTTTAATTTGCCAAGACCAATATAAATAATCTGAGAAGCCAACAAAGTTACTAATGTTCTGAACAACCATAGTCTTCCAGCTTTCGGTCCAAGCAAGATCCCGGACGCTTCAATTTTTCTGACTGTTAATTTAGTTCTGCGCATCTACCTTTCGTCAATTTATTTTATAGCTCCGGGATCCTGACAGAATGTGAACCTTTTAAAACCGCCAATTGAAAACTACATTGCGAAAACACTAAATATGACTGATTTAGCAAATAATACAAAGGTCTGGGTCAATATTGTTCTTGAATTGGAAAGACGGACTCCCAACACTTGGGTCAGTGTGAACTGGACACCCTGGCATAAGTGCCCAATGACAAGGGAGGACGACAAAGTAGCAAAAGGTGGGAGGAAGGCCTAAAAGTCCGGGGCAGTTAGAGACAGACAAAAAGTTGCATTCAAGAGCCCATTTAAAGCCAGTCCAAAATTCCTCCCACTCAGAAACTAATCAGGTAGCCCGGCTGTCGCTGCATTGCAAGAGACATAGAAGCCTAGCAAAAGCATGAGAGGCGATGAGTTCCTCCCACGCGAGAAACGGCTCTAACTCTACCATGGCTGGAGTAAAGATTCGGGTGCCTTACATTTCAGGATTGCATAAAAACGGGTCGCTGTGAATTACCTTACAATGACACAGGAGTGGTTACGTTGTGGTCGCTTTTAATCCAGTGAGTTAAGAAAAAAGAAGAAATTAAGTCACGGAAATCAGATCAGCGTCATTCTGCATGCCCTTTTACTTTTCCAAATACTTCAGCACAGCATGAAATTTAGGCTCTCCTCATCTGAAACGGCAATTCGGATGTACATTACGAGGGGCTTCATTTCAAGACGGTGATGCTTATAATGCAGTATGCAGCAGCTAATGCATCATAAGTGCTCAGATATCACGTTTCACTGGGGCTGTTTGAAATGAACAGTCCAGCCTTGCAATGCAGTCCACCTACTTGCAAACAGCAGCTAAAAAAGGAAACCTCCAATTCATATACTGTATTTATGTTCTGCTTGCCAAGCACTTGGAGAAAGGGACTTGACAGAATTCACTCCCAACCTATAACTACTAGGGAAGAGGCCAACTGCACCTTGTGAAAAAGAAAGCAGACTACTTACTGCTAAAAAGTGACAGGAAAGAATTTGTTTTGAGGGTACACCAGAGGGGGAAAAAATGCATAATTTTCCTGTGTCTTCAAAATGTTTCTTTGAACTCTGTGGTAGATGCACAAACCTCCACATATGAAGACACTAAGAACTAACTGGATTCTGCCTGTGTGGAAAAAGTTTCAGAGTAATTGGTAGTGTACCGAATAGAAACAAAATGATCAGCAGAGTATCCTTTCAAAGCAAACAGCCACGACATTTACCGAGCACTCTACACGTCTCAAGAAAACATGTCAAGTGCACTGTTTCTCAGGCAAAAACAGGTTGAGCAAAGACTATCAAAACGAGTCACGTCCTCAGAAAATTTCAAAACCTTCGTGAGGGGGTTGGGGGAGTGAAAGTCACACACATTTTTACTCCTTTAACGGAAAAATTTTCTTATTGTTTTTAATTTCAACACAGTGCGATAGCTCTTAGATTACAGCAAGACAGTGGGTAGTGGAATTCCTGGAGATCAGCTGGGCTCACATGACACTGTCATGAGTAAAAGCCTAAGAGCTGATTAACGTCAGAATCAAAAGACAGGAACGGCAAAATAAACCAGCCTACAGCTAGACTACTACTTTGACGAATAGCTTAAATGTTCCGATGACATAAATGAAAACATGTTGGTAATCTATAATGACGCATTGAGTTGTCAGACCAGAAATTGCTTGGGGTGGCTGCTGTACGTATGGAAATAAAATAGAGAATATGAAAATTTAATTCCCGTAATTATACAGACTTCCGATATTTCTATTTTTCAGTTAAGCACTCAGGTCGCCTCGACTCAATCGGTACCGGAACACTTTATCAGCTTTATCAATGACATTTCACAGCCGGATTAAGCAAACGACCTTATAAATCCTTCAAGGACGCTTTTCCCCCGCCAAAAAAAAAAATCACTGAGTATTTCGCTGGGAATCTAACCAGTTAATTAGAAAACTCTCTAATATTCATCTTCATCTGGGTGGCGTGTTCTCAGGGAAACCCGGCTATGGAGCACATCCGCTTGCTTTACCCTCTATAGGTGAATGAGAATATGTAATCACAGTAGAACCAGATCTTAATTATATTTGTCAAAGCTAATGAATAAAAAGCAACAGACTAGCACCATTCTGATGTTTTCACCAATCGCGGTGTTTAGCTTTACTGCCCGAGGTGTTAGCACACCTCTCCGTGCACAGAAGCGACGGTGCAAGTCTGACAGGCACCTGATTTGCACGGCGATGGGACTGGACAGCCCGTGCTGTCCGGTTTCCTGGTTACACTGAAGCCCGAGCGCAGAAACACCGCAGGCTCGGCGCTATGGCACCGGTCCATTGTTCAAACGCATTTCGTAAACAAGCCAAAACGCACGTTTGCCTGTTCCGCCACGATCAGCCTTCACGGTTTTACCAACTACCAGAAGCCGAAGCCCTGCGAGACAGGGGCTCTTTATCACAAAGCGAGCTGCCACAAATTGAGGGGACCCAAGCTCCCCCTGACCCTGCCGTGCCCCGCTTCCTTCCCCACTTAAACGTCAGCTGTTCTGTAAGATACATGAGGTCTCTTTCATTCTCGCCATGAATAATCAATAAAGCGAAATGCCCAAACCCTGAGGACCTACTACCAGTTTGGCGGCTAAGAGTACAGACAGGCCTTTGTCAGGCGGTCTGAAGTCAAAAGATTTGCGGCGCACTCGAGCCTATAACACTTGAACACCGGAGGTGGCAAAAAAAAAACACATCAACACACCCACAGTCAAGTACTGGAAAATATATATATATAAAAAAGGGCCTGGCTTACACATAGATGATGGACATGAAATGCATGAGCCACAGAACGACGAAAAGGATGAATCCGAAGATAGCGAGTCCCTGCAGGGCCAGATCCAGCAGTGCCATGTCTGTACTTAATGAACTCAAGTCCCGGCTAAGGTACTTGCTAGCGCAGCACTGAAGCGACTGAATAAGAGAAACCTTGGCTCCGCCGACACTGCGGGGAGCTAACGCAGAGCACGGGGCGTGCCCAGCCGTGGGGGGAAGGCCTATGCTGCTTACGTTTGAACTGAACCCAGTTAACGCTTTAAAGGGTGTGGTCTCGGAGGCTGTCAGGAGACTGGATCTGAGAGGAGAGCGATCTATCGCCCCCTTACGAGTAAAATTGTGTTGCTTTTGTGCTGCCCTTGCATGTGCTTGCTGCGGGTGGGGGAGAGACGAACTTAATAAAACTAAATGTAACAGAAATCCTGTAACTGGATGGGAACACCCTACCCTACCGTGCAGTTGAAGCTGACACCCAAAACTAAGACTGTTCCGTTGAAAGGGTTAACTTTTAGCAGACGTATTCTGATTAATGTAAAACGTAACATTACTTGAAAAACGTCAAAGTAATTATTTAGGGCTTATTTTATTAACCTGAGTGGTCAATAAATTTAGAAGAGATGAGATTGTCACATAAGTACATTTTAATGAGCAGTGTTTCTTACACTTTGTTACCTGGTGTGTAACACTTGTAGCTAGTTCCACGTTTTTGTAAGCTATCACTGGAGTTTCACACGACATCTATTCAGGTATCACTCTTTACTACTGAATGTTAGGACGAATGTGTTAGATAAAATGTTTTCTGTGAGTGCTCATGAATATAGAAGTTGGCCATTAATTTAAACTTAGTCTAATACACGTACTTGTGAGCCATAAGAACATACTAAAAGTTGTTAATTATAATAACCTTTGCTAATAAAGGCCCTTCAACCCATTTAGTCTATTTGTTTTCAAATATCTACTAGGAACTAACCTGGAATATAATGTTTATTAAACTACACTGACACTTTTATCCAAAATGACATATCTAGGGCTTGGTGGTGGAGCAGTTGGCCTTGCTGATTTGCAGTGCTGGGGCCCTGGGTTCAATTCCTGCGCTGCTACCTGTGTGGAGTTTGTATGTTCTCCCTGTGTTTGCAAGGGGTTTCCTCTGGGTGCTCTGGTTTCTTTCCACAGTCCAAAAACATACTGGTGAAATTCTATGAAATTGGCCCTGGCACTGTGAATGTGTCTGTGTCGGTGCTCTACCATGGACTGGCATCTCATCCAGGGTGTATCCTGCCTGGTGCCCTCTGCTTGAGGGATAGGCTCAGACTCTGCTCCCCTGAGCCTTTCTTCTATAAAACAGTTAGAAAATGGATGGATTATATGCAGAAACTGGGGAATTTTACCGAAGCTGGCTGAGTGAAGTACCTTATTCAAGTGGACAATGACAGTGCCTCACCCACGATTTGTCCACAGAACCATCCTGTCACAAGTCCCACGCCCTAATCACAACTCCAGTGCTTGTTTTCTGCAAGCATTGCTTGTATTGTACTGACAGGAATGTTGCAGTTACAGTTCATGTTCTTAATGGAATTGTAAGCATTATGTCAGTAAGCACATTAAGCAAGCTGTGAGATTTCGTGGCACCTACAGTGAAATACCTTACCCAGCACATTAAAAAGTCATAAATGATCATTGTATTTTAATGCAGAATGTCCTTCGTGTTTGGCATGTATTCTTGGTAAAAAGCTGCATGTCAAGGAATAATGACATTCTTTATACCATGACCTCAATAAAATTGAATCTTCCTCTGTGTGCAGTTGGCAGCTCCTGGAGCACACGTCACCTATGCTAAATTCCACAGTTTTACATATGATTGGATGCCAAAACAGTAGCAGAGGTTAAAGTTTGTGAATATGACTGTGTTTGATTTTATTTAGAAGTACAGTGGAAATATTAACTGCATTGTCAGGCAATATGTTTATCCAAAAACAAAAACATACTGGTAAGTTAATAGGCTTCTGGGAAAATTGGCCCTGGATTGTGTGTGTATATCTGTGTCTGCATTGTGATGAACTGCTGTCCCATTAACACTGTATCCTGTCTTGTGCCCATTGCTTGCTGGGATAGGCTCCAGCCCCCACTCCCCAACCCTGAATCCGAAGAAGCGGTTTGAAAATGAATGAATGCAAGAAGGTAAATGAAGGAAAATAACGCACCATGGGTGTGGTGCATTAAATTGTACATCAGACATTTCTCCTATGGATATTTTCCTCTACAGTTTACATTTTTGTGCTCTGTATTTTTTAAATGTCCGCTTACTGCAGTGACAATCTGATGCAATGACACACAAGCACTTATCTCCAAGAGTCATTTAAGAACAGAAAACTGTTCATTCTTATTGCAATACTTGACAATAGAATCAGGAAGGAACAGGGCTCTGAGCTGTATTTGACAATTTGTGTATCGTTTTGTGGGGAAGCAATTAAAAATGAAAATAGTATGTTAGAATATATAGTTAGAAGTAAAGCATTTAGTCAACAATGTATTATTTTATTATTGATCATAATTGCACAATGTCTAGGAAAACATCTTCTAGAATATTATGCACAACTTTCATCACAACATTGCAAAAATTAAAATTGCTGCTCTTTGAACAGTTCAAAGAAGAGTGATCAGATACATTCCTAGGCATAAAGGAATGTCAGTGACAGACTGAAAGAAACACATCTTTTTAATCATGAAAAGAGAGGTGTGTGATATGTCATTTGCCATCCGCTTTATACCATACGGTGTCACAGGAAGCCAGAGCTTATGAGCACAAGGTGAGCACAAGGCAGGGCACACCCTGAACATGGCACCAGTCCATCGCAGTGCATCGCAGTGCAAGCCAATCGTACATGGGGACAATTTGGAGGCCACTACAGTACACTATACCAGGGCATTAGGACCCACACAGACCACAGGGTGGGCACCCTCCACTGGTCCCACTAACACCACTCCCCACAGCAACCATAGGAGGTCCCATCCAGGAACTGACCAGGTTCAACCCTGCTGAGCTTCAGTGGGTAGCCAGTTGAGAGCTGCAGGGTGATATATCTGCTGGCTGGTGTATGACATGACCTGATTAAAGTATTTTAAATCCCAAAATGGGTTTGTTCAGAATCAACACAGAAATGGTAATCACATAACACAAGTGGAAACTACGAAGAAATGTATGTTTTTACCCAAAGGGTTTGTGGGATACTGTAAGATATTACTCTGAGCTTTTTTTGAGAAAAGATAAGATAAAGATAACAAGACCCTTTGATCAGATAGCTATGACAACTGGGTAACCCCCTCTCATTTCTTATGTTCGTAATAATAAATAGTACAGTGTTATCTTATTAGAAAAAAATACTGTAAATTAACTGAAACATTACTTGAGAACAAGCTCTTTATTCTCACCGTGACCAAAGTGTGGGCAAATGTCCCTCCCATAATAGAATGAATTAGATGTGCCTACTTGCCCATTCAGTGCCCACGAGGAAAACCATTTCCTATGAATTTAAGATTTTGTGACATGGTCTCAACAGAAAATCTTATTATTCATTTCTCATCGTGTTCTTTTTTATGTTATATTTGCAAACACAAAAGCATGCAGTTCTTGTGAAAATACCTGGACAGCACAAATGAAGATAAGCCATTATAAGACACAGAGTACAGCATTTACCTTCATGGTTTTAAATTAAATGGCATTGCAAGTAAAGATTTCACTCTTTAGAAAGAAGGCTTTATTCACAAAGGTCTCATATAAGTACCTTCATCCAAAATAGCAAGGAATACACTGAACAGCCCATCATGGAGGATGAAACCCAGACACATATTAAGATCGATAAACATAAAGCTCACAGGAGCAAAATGGCTTACAAGGGTTGTCAAAACAGACTGGAAGGAAAGGAAGTCCCAGAAGACTAGTAAAGAGCTACAGTGATTCCCATCTGAAAACAAAATTCCAGGACTAAAGTATTCTATGAGTTTATCTTCACAAATGAGCAGAGTATCGTGTACAGTATGAAGGCAGATATCAGCACGAAGAACATCACCAAATAAGACAAGGCATGTGAGGCGTATTGGATGAAAATCTCAATATCAGCAAGTTAACCAGCTAAAGTTATCAGAATTAATTACTGTTAGCTGACTACCCGGCCTATTCCTCCTTACCATGAGCTGAAGCAGGTCGATGGGCGAGTTCAAATATCGAGGTAGCGTTTTCACTGAGCATGGAAAAAGTTTGATTTAAAATACAATTTAGGCTCAGAGTACAATTTAGGGTCAGCTGGTAACCTACCTGTAGTCTGTTACCAGCGAAAGACATGGACTCTGAGAATGAACCGTCGAAGAAAAATAACAAGGTGCAAATTGAGGCGTCTTCCAAAAGTCAGTCCACAGTGTGTAGAGATGGAAGTCGACATGAAACTGAATGGGGTTGACATCTGTCATGGTGTGGGATCTGGCCTTACAGAATTCTCCTGTGGCTGGGGAGTGGTGTTATGGGGCTATGAAGAAGAGGGAAAACTAAAGTGCCTTAGCATCACACACTAAGGACACTGTTATCAAACAGGATTTCTCACTAATATTTGAATGTGAGCTGTTTTCAGACTTCCACGCGAATGTAAAAATGTCAGCATATGAGAGGAGGCCATTTGGCCTCTCTAGCTTATTTTGTTTTTAGTAGCCAAAAGACAGATATTTCCTGAAAGAAATAATATAGGCTCTCTGCTTGGAGTAGCTTGTTCCCTACTCCCACAACCCTTGGTATAAAAAGTGCCTTGTTTCTCAGTTTGAATACGTTCCTTTTCTTTTTTTTTGATTCACCCCCTACCAGTTTCCATTTGTGTGTCTTCCATCATGTTCTGTTTATCTTCCCCAATGTTGAAACCTTAAACGTGTGTAGGCCTGTTGGTCACCACTCTGCTATTGTAAGAATTTCCTGTTTCTTTAGCTTTGAATGACATTAAAGGAAGTTACTTTATGTACTTCAGTTACTCTGATGACAGTGCTGTGCATCAGAAGATTGCAAGAGCCAAGGATTTTTCACAACTTCATCCCTAAATTAAATTCCACACACTGAGCTTTCTTACTGGGTGAAAATTTAAATTAAATCCAAGTGTGAAGCTTTCCTGATTTCTAAAGTAGTTTTAATTAGCTACACGTCTCTCTCTCTCTCTCTCTCTCTCTCTCTCTCAGAAAACACAAATTCAAATTGTTATCAAAGCACCAAACTGTCTAATTAACCAATGTACAGTATCTAAAGCACTTTTTGGTCAGAATTTCACAAATTTTATCAGACAGTTACTAAACCTGTTGAATTTTAATCTCACTTTTTTTGTTCAGACAACTCCTAAGCACTGTTCTCAAGTAATAAACTAAGTGGGTTTTGAAGAAACATGGTTTGTTTAATATTAATTTACATTTCACTCATACAACTGTCTATTGTGTATTTCTGTTTAAACAGAAATTTGATGGGTTTTGTATTTACATTTTCTTAATGTAAGAATTTTACATTATTTTCTTAAAACTCCAGCCTCAAACATTTAAATGAATAGAATGTGTACCTTTCTCTGAATACAATGCAGAACCATATAGGTGGTAAGGAATAATTTTGCATTCTGAATAACTACAAGTCAATATTTTTATTAAAAATCTTACTCCAGCTTGCTGGGCCAGGCTTTAGCTCCCCTGCAACCATATATTGGATAAAGTGGTTGGAAAATGGATGGATTTCAGTCCTTTCAAGAGGCACCACACAAATACCTCAGAAGAACAGAAGTAATTCAAACAGAAGAATCTCTCAAACAAAATCAGTCCTTGACATTTGCAGATAACTTATGACTACTATTTTCTACAAATCCCTGCCTGTGTTTTTTTATGACCTGTGTTTGGTACAAAAATACCATGATCGCACATGTTTTCAGGTTGCATCTTCAATACCCTATATTATTTCCTTATTTTGTTTTGAAAAAAAGTTAGGTGTCTTTTGCGTTCACGTTCAATTTCAAAACTGTGCATATCTGGCAGTATTACTGTTTAAAAATCTACATTTGTCCTAGTGCGTATATGGGTAATGTAACATATTTGAACGTAATGTTACGCTGAAGGAAGCTGCAATTGTGTTATTGCAGCTTGCGATGGTGCAAGCGTGCGCGTTTCATTATTTTTGCTTCTTCCATTCTCAGTACAGGGAATCAGTGATGCACATACTGTACGTCTTTTAAAATTTAGAATAGTCAGCTATTTGTTATGTGCCCACCCAGTTTGAATTTGGCACATTGTATCTTTACAACTAAGCTCACAGCTGCAAGCGCTGCATCTACAGTACGAGTGAGAAAACGAGTGAAGGTCCGGTAAACTCAGGAGATTTTCCACCCTCTGGGGACGTTGGCGCGAAGGTTACAAAGGTGGACAAAAGTGGTCAAAACAAATTGTATCGAATCGCTATGTATATATTTTATAAAAAATGATTGCACAAGTTGTTTAGGAGCTTTCAATTTACAGAGATTACTTCTCCAATATTCAGCCTCATATATAAAATATATTAGTTGATGTAACCCGTTCATTAAAACAAATTTAGAAATTCGACATAACCTCTCTATTAGCCCTAATAACAAAATGCTTTTTTTTACATTAATTTGACATGTATTTTTGTCAAGGAGGTTTTACAAGGTGTTTTGTGTTACTGTAGTATCAGATAAACTGTATTTTACCCAAAGAGTTTACATTGCCATATTCATAATTAAAAAGTCGGTACATTTCAGCTACAGTACATATACAGGAATAATTCAGATTTCCATGATTGTTCTGGAGAGAACTTCAGCACCCATGCTTATCTTTCTGTTACACAATAAAAGGGAAAATTACACAGACCCACATTTTATTTTCATCTGAGATTGTATGTTAAGATGCCTTCTTTGAAGATGACTCTCAATATGGGGAGAAAAAACATAAAATTAGCATAGCTAAGAAAATATTCAAGCTTAATATGAAAACACCCAAAGGCCTAAAGTGCCTCATATAGTTAAAACTGTTATATTTATATACAGGAATTCATTAAATCGACATTATGAAAAGATGATCTGGGGTTTATATGTATTGCAAATAATGTATTTTAAAATATTAAACATATTCATTTGAGAAGCACAACTGCTACTGCAGACAACCACTTCCATCACTATTTGTAAAGTACAAACCAAATATTCTCAGTTTATTATTTGTATCGAGGACAAGAAAACCCCCTCTGTGGCAATTTATTTTACCAGGTGCCCCATAATTCAGTTGTGCTTTAATCTAGAGTGAAGGGTTTTTGTAATGTTTTCATTAATGTTATCCAGTCAAGCATGACCATGTTTTTGGATTGAATCATTACTGACCCAAATATGTCTCAGCTGGCTTTAGAAACAGGACCTGAAATGACAGAAGGGAGAACCCCAGAGAAATGTCCTTTCACTGGGTAAACATAGGCAAGGTAATCTAACGTACAATAGTGAAAATATGAAAAAGAAAAGGTTTTGGGGTTGTGTGGCAGGCAGCACAGTGATGCAGTGGTTTGCAATGCTGTTTTGCAGTGCTGGGGCCCTGGGTTCAGTTCCTAAGGTGCTATCTGTATGGAGTTTCCTCCCACCGTCCAAACACATACTGGTAGGTTAATTGGCTTCTGGGAAACATGGCCCTGGTGTGAGCATGTGTGTGTCTGTGTGTGCTCTGCGCTGGACTGGCATCCCATCCAGGGTGTATCCTGCCTTGCGCCCTTTGTTGGCTGGGATAGGCTCCAATTCCACCTATGGATGGTTGGTTTGGGGTTGTCAGTGTACAGTATCACAGTATAGAACACAGTATAGAAGCCTGCCACTGTGTTGGGGATGAGCCTTGACCCCATGGAGGTGGTGGCTGAGAGGAGAATGCTGACCAAGCTCACAGCCATCATGAACAACACCTCTCATCTGCTTCATGGGACTGTTACTAGGCAGCGGAGCACTTTTAGCAACAGACTGCTCCAGCTATGGTGTTCAAGGGAACGTTTCCGCAGGTCTTTCCTCCCGGCGGCTGTCAGGGTGTATAACGCTGCCCTAGACTAGGACTGTTAGCCCTTCATTTGCTCGTCTATGGACAGCATGTTTGCTCCATTGTACTTTTTAGACAATCAGTCTGTATAAACCTATGCACATTTTGCACATATTTTATTGTTTTTACAGTGACTATGATCATCACATTTTGCACACACCTATGTATTTATTTATTTTTTATTTATTTATTTTTATTTATTTTGTTGTCTTTTGTTTCATAACTATTCTGATGTCTGTTTTTGCTTGTCTTGGGCTGGACTGCTGTAACACATCAATTTCCCTATGGGATTAATAAAGTATTATCTATCTATCTACTGATTTGTTCTGGATTAACCTGTCTGTTTAATAGTTTGGTTTCAGATTCTAAACATGTTTTTAGGACATAGCATCCGCAGCTATTTCATATCAAATTTAACATGGTCAGTGCATTCAATACAGAGCAGTACTGAGTTATTTCAAATAAAAAAAAATGTTGCAATCAAATCTTGACTGGATTGACTGTGAATGACAAACAATGCAGCTCATTTCCTGGGAACCTTCAAGAAACAGCTGGGTTTGATCAATAATTCAGCTGCAACCAAATGAGCATGTTGGCTAAAATAGCTTCCTTCCTCTCATTTGTAACATTCTTCTACTCTAAACTGGATTTTAAAAATTGCAGCGAATTTCTGAGACAAGACTTACAGAAATGTGCGCAGAATGGCTTTGAAGAAAGCCAAGCTGCCCAACCAAAGAGGCAAAGGAAGCTAATTAAGGGAGGACTTCCGCTCTTTTAATAGCTTGTTTTGTGTCTGCTTCTATAGAGGCCACATACTGAGCTTATGCTCTTTTATATGCTTAGATCAATATCAATTTTGTATTTTTCTAGATGTGTGAGTGTGGGAGGAAACGACAAATTCTTCAACATAATGTTTCTAATCCCATTGCACGGGTTGTACACACTCTACACTAATAATAATAGCTTACACTAATATACAGTAGCACTTTTTTCTGGACACTCCACTCAAAGCACTTTGCAGGTAATAGGGATCCCCTCCACCACCACCAATGTGCAGCCCCACCTGGATGATGAGACGGCAGCCACAGTGCTCCAGAACGCTCATCACACACCAGCTATCAGTGGTGAGGAGAGCAGTAATGAAGCCAATTCATTATTAGGAGGCCATGATTGGTAAGGGCCAATGAGAAATTTGGGCAGGATGCCGGGGTAACATCCCTACTCTTTTTGAGAAATGCATTGGGGATTTTTAATGACCACAGAGACTCAGGACCTCAGTTTAACATCTCATCCAAAGGACGGCAACTTTTTACAGTATAGTGTCCCTGTCATTATACTGGGGCATTAGGACCCACACAGACTATCCCCTGCTGGCCCCACTAACACCTCTTCCAGCAGCAACCTTAGTTTTTCCCAGGAGGTCTGCCCTCCAGGTACTGAACAGGTTTACACCTGCTGATCTTCAGTGGGTTGACAGGTGTGAGTTGCAGGGTGATATGGCTGCTGCCTAGAAGAGTGACATTTGTTTTTGCATAGGTTTGGTCCAACGGTGCCATAGTCAGATACTGTAGCTACGGCAGTACCTGAAGTATACCTATTGTACAAGACACACAACTTGATCTTAAAAATTTGGCTGAATTCAATTTACTGCAGTATTATGACATTGACTCAGTCTTCAGTAAATCCTTGGCAAAAAACGCAACGGAAATGTTCAGATTTTCAGTCACAATCACTTATCTTGTAAATAACTTGCCATTGCCAGATGTATTTTCCATGTTTGGGAGTAGAAGAAAAATGAAGACAAACAGAAGATCACTGGCTCGATGTCCTTTTGAATCTCCTAGCTTGATTGGATACTTCTGCCTATTGATTGAGAACTGAGTACTAGTTAATCTTTGTGGTGTGCTATTCATACTTGCTGCCAGAATTGCTTCTGTCAACCCAGCTCTGCCCATGAAGTCAGACCTGGAGTTTGGCCATTGAATTAATGGGAAACCAGTAGTTGTAAAAGGCATGTGAAACCAATATCTTTAATTCCCAAACCCAAAAGCTTTTCTGAGTTTTCAAAAGTTTTCTTTAATGTATTTAGGTTGTTGTTTAGCTATAAGATGGATTTATTAAGGAATGAAGGTGTTTCCCATCACATTATTATTTTATTATTAGTTGTTATTTATTTATTATTTAATATTTATTATTAGTTAAGCACTGTTTTTGGAGGGCAAGGGGACTGTCAGTCTTAGTTGACTAAACCTTTTCATCAAAGCACACGAACACCGCAATGTACAGGTAAGTTGTTTTAGCAGAGTGCATTGTGTCACCAACTTGTTTCCCCTGCACACTTCCTTCCAGAACATCTGAAAATTTTAGAATTTTGAGAAACCTTTTGAACATAGAAGGAAATCAAAGAAGAAGAAAAATCAGGGAATGAGAATTGTACTTTTACATGACTGGTACCAATAAGAAATTGCAAACCACAGCCTAAAGCTTCTTCTGTCTTATTTTGATAATTAGACTCTCAGCCACGTCTGTCTGCCTCCTGTAAGTGAGATGATAATTTAAAAACTAGTGGCCTATCAAAACTGGAAAGCTCTTATATAATCAAATGGGTAACCTTGAAATTTGTGACAAAATCCCAAGTGCAAATAGGAACAGGGGCAAATATTGGTGCTGTGTCTAGTAGCATGCACTTTCGCAACAAGCAAGGCCTCATGAATCTGATCAAATTCAAATGTTTAACCGTAAACTACAGGCACAGAAATTTTTCATTTTCATATAGGAAGTTTCTACAGTTCTCTTTCATCTTAGCAGTGACCACATTTGGTTCTGGACAGCCTGTGTTCCTTGCTGGATTTTCTCATATCCTTAAAGTACTTGTACAGTACTTGTAGAGTTGTGAAAACTGGTTGAAAATCATATACTGTAGGTAAGTCAATGACAAACTGATATATGCCTTTAAGAGCTGATTTCAAATGCATATCTAACCCAACACTACACTGGGGCATTAGGATCCACACAGACCCTAAGACCTATTGGTCCTACTAACACCAGTCCCAGCAGCAACTTTAGCTTGCCCAGGAGGTACTGAACAGGCTCACACCTGCTGAGCTTCAGCGGGTTGAATCCATCCAGACAGCTTCTGCAAGCCTTTGTAAATCATGTCATTAATATTCAGCTTTTATGTTTTCCAAAAGTGCCCACAAAACCTGTGATAACACATTTTAAGTAGCATAATTAATTTACTGGAGACGTCTGCTCAATGAATGCCAACGCACCTGCTCATCTGCTTTTCTGATGATAACTGTGAATTTGTTGCAGTTACAAGTGATGTTTCTTAGACAGACCTAAATGCCAAATAAAGCTGTCTTTGTCCATATTACTTTTTTCCCCAAAATGCCTGTACAAGATTGTTGCTTAACACTGTTACCCCATTCACACAAATAATAATTTTCTTGATAAAAATAATTTTGCAGTAAAAGTCTGAAGGTGACTTTAATCTCATGCTGTCTTGAGAATTGCTATTGCTATAGGGGTGTGCAGATTGTCACTATGGGATGCCTGTTTACCCTATTGAAACAGTGATGCAATATGCAATGTTTTGTACAAACAAGTATTTAAAATACCAAGATATCCCCGATTTAAGGGGAATTCTATAAATTCTATAGATTTTATAAGAAATACAATGCAAGCAAATGGAAGTAATTTGATCTGTCTCATTCTTTATAGGCAATGCTAGTTTTCTAATACTGAAATTTCAATCTATACAATAACCAGGTAGCCCACTGCATCATAAATGTTTAAAGACATGTTGTGTTCATCAGCAGTTTAACTGTGCTTTGTTGTTCAAGACCTTGCAAAAAGTAGAACTAGATAATAGCTTTTTAGTCAATTTACTCAGACCATGAGATTTTAAATATTAGTAGGATTTCGCATTTTAAAGTGGTTTGTGTTTTGTATTTTTGTTTTTTAAACCTAACTACCTTTGCAATATTATATATTATAGCCCTAAGTTCAATTAATAAAATGGCAGTAATCTGTCATTTCTAAAGACATACTTGAAAATACTGTTTTCTGACATGTTTCTTCAAGCTTTTCCAAAAACAGGAATCATTATTTTTCAAATAATTTCAAATTAAGCAACACACTTCACAGTTTGGCCTATTGATACTCCTATAAAGTCTACAGTCAGAGTCACAGTACTGAAGCACAGCAAGATGTCAAGAAGTCAGACTTAGGTGGCATGTGCATATGTTAGATTCTTTATTACATAACATAACATACACAACTGAATAAATGGGTTCAGATGTAAATTGCTTGGATTAGAGGCACCAGTCACATAGGTAATATACTGTATACAAGGCTAGTCAAACTGCTGTTGACAACTTTTATATTCATACTTTCGCTTGAAAACTTTTTTGTCACAGTTACCCACATAATTAATTTGTAATAAACTGTCAATCCTTAGCCATCTGTTGAGGAGAAAACAAAACGTTAGTAAAATAATTGGCATTTATACTTGTCGAAAACATTTTGACTAACCCTGTATAATCACATGGATGTTTGTTTGATGGACGTTTACTTACTGCAAAGCATTGACTTCACAATGTTGTGCTAAAATGTCACTTCATACAGAAAGGACAACGACGACCTACTCATCACGCAATGTGTTGACTTCTTTCTATTTTGTTTTTGTCCATGCTTAATTCTTTTTCTGTTATCCATCATAGATAGAGCCCAGGCAGGAAAGGCACTCCGATAATTCTGGGTCATGTCACTGACCAGAGCTGGCAGAACTGGCACGCAAAAACGATGATTTATGGATGACCTACAGTATAAAGCCTGCTCTCCAGGATTAGGGTTGGCCATCCCTGAATGATGTCACCCCAGTTCAAGCTCTCACTCTTTGCTGTCTGGTTCTATCCATTAAATAGTTTTCAGTCCACAAGCATGCATTGCCTTGAATGCCTGCTGCATGGAATTTAAGAAATGCACCAACAACAGACTTTGTATACTCCTTGCTACTGTTTTCTTATCAAGACCAAGATAATTCTATGCTCAGGCACATACAGTATGTGTAGGGCCAGGTGCCATGTTGTAGTTGGGTAGATATAATACATAAATATTTGAATTTTGACTTCTGTTACCTTATATGAAGAATCATTGTGTTTAGTTCAGCACCATAAAATAAAAATTAATTCGCTAAAGATTAGATGTTCCTACTAAGAGTGTGTGTGTGCGCATACATTTTTATCATTGAGCACATTTTCACTCTTATGACGTCTAAATGGAAAATTTGTTTGAGCTCTACTTATTGTTATGGCTTAGTTTTCGTCATCATATATAAGACATTGGGAGTAAACTCAGGTTTTTTTTAATTAAGCGTAACGGGGTCAGTGAGCGCAGCTAGTTACAGAAGTGACGTCACACGCCTCTGGAATCCAGCGGGACAGCGCTCGTTCTTCCGGACTGGAGGAGTTACCCGCTCTTTAGAGACGGGCGCTATTCGTCAGAGTGGCACATAAACCGCGCAAGAAGTGTAAAACGTTAAAATATAAATCCCTATAATGTAAAACAATCCAATTTACATCAATTTACTTTTATCCATTAAAGTCTTTTCACGTGCTCTGGATTCTATGGTTTGATTTTCTTTCATTTAAAATGATGCATTAACATAGAGTACTATCGCATTAGTAACAGACATGATTATAGTAGGACAACCGCACTACGTCCTGTACTAAGAGTAAATTAAGTTGAAGTATGAAACAAGATAAATTGTACACAAGACAAGCGTGGGCAGTAAATGATCCCAATGGTATTATTTCTTAGAGACCGTAATTAGTGGTAACATAACCAAAGATAATTCTGTCTGAACTGTCACGTATAGCACCTGATGATGAAATTGTTTTTTCCAAAAATAAGGTCATTTAAGGTGGTCCCATAACTTTCACAACATTACTGCGATTACACAGTTTCAGCAATACAGTACACAAGCGAATTGTAAACCTGTTTTTCTGTGTAATTTGTCGTTAGTTAGTAGCGTTAATTCGATTGAAATTATTTAGTCATTATCATGTCAGAAGAAAGGTGTTCGATTATACTCGATTTAAAAAGATATTTGAGTAAAAAACGCATAGATGAAAGATGAAGCCCAATGTGTGCAGATACTAGAAGAGTACCACATTGTTCAAGGTAGCTTTAACAGTCTATATGCACTTAAATTAACCACCAATTAACCATGGCAGGCATATACTGTACCATGTATACTGTACCATATGCAGTATATAAAATGTATTTTATTGGCAATAACAGCTGGCTTATATTATTTTCTACTTTAAAAGAAAAAAAGTACTTTTCCAGAATTTTTTTATTTGATTGTTTTAGCTTCTGTATGTACTTTTTTTTGTAATTTTCTTTAAAAATATTTTGTGAAATGTGTTTTTATGTATTCTAAAGCCCTTAAGGATGATTGTTCTTAAAGACGCAACCAAAATAAAGATGATTCATCTAATTCCAATTCGGAATTTAAATATACATACATATATATCGATTTTTCCAGGTCTAATGACACACAGCTAAATGAAACACAACTTCAGACACTGCCAACGTCTGACGTCGGCAAAGACAAAACAGTCGGCTCAAAGGGCGGCTAAAATTTTTAGTAAAACAGGACTGTTCGCGTTCAGCGCGCTGGGACTGTTATTACTTGAGAGGTAAGTGTAAAAAGAAGACTGGAGCCGCACATAACTCATTTATTTTTCAAGATGTTAATATCAATTGACCCCTCGTCATCAGTTCACCATTCGTCATAGTGGCTTCAGGACCGTCAACTGTAAATGTTTCCTGATCACGGGCGGGATCGCAAATCCTTCCCCGGCTCACTCGCAGCACGTCTTGAGGCGGCGACTCGGTTTGGTCGCTTTAATGGCGGAAGGAATGGAGTGGTTGTTTATTCCCCCACAAAATTTAAGCCACGGTACACGATTAAAAAAAAATCTGCTGGACTTTACAACTTTAAATTATATTTTAAAACGTCGTATTCGCGTGATGGCTGCACCCGCTTCACTCGGCCTACAGTATTTACTGTACAGCCACAAGAGGTTGAGTTTATGTCTTCCACCTGGACCTCATTTCGAAGTTAAATTCGTGAAGAGAAAAACGTAACGTTTGAACTACCGTTTTGAAAACGTTGCAGAGTTATGAGTGCGATCTGTAAGAAATTAGTAGTTAGTAAATTCCACATCTTAAAAAAGCATTGACTCACAGGTCCCTCGGGATTGTATTTTTGAAGCCAGTCCGCCTACAGCAATACCAATACAGATATCAACATATTGTAAAACGCCATAACAGTGTCTGGTGTTTAGATATAAAACATTAATCTCTGTTTGGAGGAAGGTTTCTTTCTTATTCTTATGAAACTAAAAACAGTCATTATTAATCATTGTACGTACTGTATAATTGCCTTAATAAGTTATAAAGATTTATCTCAAATTTATTCCCTATAGATATTGGATAATGTGTTGAAGTGTCATTATGTTTATTGAGGTTTTGAGTAAAAGTAGGGCTTTGAGGAAGATTGTTAGAAATTCATCTGTTCTCCATGGGTATAATCCCACACACTTCCTTGAGTTGGTGGAGAATCTAAAAGGTACAGATTATCGATGGGACCACACAGGAAAGCTGACTTGTTTTTGTCATTGTTTTAGGTCAAGACAGAACACACAGTCTCCTCAGTGATGACCACAGTGACAAGCACAGAATGTTTTCTGCTGTGAAATACAGGGGAATAGACTATGTGTATGAGGTGAGTAAGGTTATTGAAGTCAGAGTCTGGTGAATTGTGTTAACTTGAGGATTTTTTGTCATCTGTTTAGACAAAAGCAGAGTTGTTCCAGCACAGTTTTCCGTAAGACATATGTTGCCATTAAGCACATCTTACCAGCAGTTGTCTTGGCAGAGCACGTATGATTCATTCCACTGAAGGATCAGCACTGAACACAAAAAAACAGCTTTTCTCCAAATGGCGAAGTAATATTCTTCCACATAGCCTACATAACAACAGAGTGGAAATTGAAAAAGACTAATGCTTTTGTTGCTGATAAAATCACATCTCGGGAAGAGGTTCCCTATTTGAACTGTATGTTATTTGTTCTTCAGACTTTCAATTCTGTTTGGCAAAAAAAGAAAAACATTGGAAAACTTGAGTTCTACTAAGTGTGATCATAGATCACGGATTGGTCTATATCTGGGTCTGTGACAGTGAATTGGGTTTTGTTTATTATTGGTTCTGTTCAGATTTATTTTGAGTGGTGGTTTTTGTTTGTAGGACTGACTGTAAAATCAGGGATCGAGGTGGGTTTCCTGGTTCTCTATTTTTGGAGGTCTGCACTATCTGGTACTTATGTTTCACTGAGTTTCACTGAGTCCCAGTTTCCCTGTAATTATAATTAATTTCATTTGTAAAGTATTTCCTTGCAAAACACAAATACCGGTTTCCTATTTAGTTCTTCCTCTTTTGTATTCTAATTCTTGAAGCCCAGTTCAAGGGTTCTCCTTCTACTGTATCGTATGTACAAACCCACTTGTACCCACTGGGATGACGCAACAGTAGCCAAAGTGTGCAAGTACGCTCACCACAGCTACCAGTGAGGAAGAGGGCAGACTGATAAAGCCAATTAATAGATGGGGATTATTATGAGGCCATAACTGGTAAAGGCCAATAGGAAATTTAGCCAGTACACTGGGGTTAACACTCGTAGTCATTTCAAGAAATGCCCTGGAGTTTTAAATGAAAAAATTACATCTCATCCAAAGGACGGTTCCTTTTTACAGTATAGTGTCCCCATCACTATACTGTGGTATTAAGACCCATGTAGACTACAGGGTGAGTGCCCCCTACCGGTCCCACAGACACTTCTTCCAGCAGCAGCTGTAGCTTTCCCAGGAGGTCTCCCATCCAGGTACTGACCAGGCTCACACCTGCTGAGCTTCAGTTGGCTGCTGGTTGCAAGTTGCTGCATGATGTAGCTGCTGGCTTCTTTTCCTCCTTTCATCCCATCCATGGCTGCACAAAGCGGATGAACCCAGCTGGAAGGTGAGTGTCTCCTCTGTCTTCTGCGTGATCCGGCTGGGATCTTATTCAGTGAGGGTGGCGTTATCAGGGTGGAGTCCAGATAGAATGCCTTCCAAATAATCTCCCATTCTTTCAGATGATACATCCGCCATGGGCATTGACACCCATGCTCTCCAAGCCAGAAATTTCCAAACTCTGAAGATTTTTCTCCGAAGCGTTACATTCAGTTGTTTTGGTTTAGGCTGAGACTTTGTGGAATCCAAGTTTCTCTTTTTTTTAAAATTTGTTTCAAGGCATCCGCAAGACAGAGGCTGACAGTCAACTGGCTAGTTGTCCCTGTGCCTCAACACCTGGATCAGAGTGATCAATACTCCTACAAAGGAAGTCTTCCTGATGACACCTATAGGAAACCATGGAGCCGGGGTAAAGCATTTGCACTCATACAGATATATATGCAAGCCTCTGTGTAATATCTTTAGTAAACTGGTCTTCTGTCTATAATTGTCACATTTGAAACGTGGGTTATATTCCGTACAGAGATTACTAATTCAGTGGTTTAAAAAGCTAGATTGTGGTTAAACAAGCAGTTCCATAGACAAATAGATTCCCTGCAGAAAACAAGCAAAATATTTAGATATTAATCCGTCATCATTTTAAAAGAAAATAAACGCTCCTTATTTATCGAGCTGGGAATTAAAGAAAGTTATCTGCTGTAACCATGTCATACAGTAGCTGCAATGCGTGCTTGCACACTAGGACTGGTCAGCTGCTTCTTGTAAAGATTACCAGAAGAAGAAGGTTGCAAATTGTACAACGACAGATTAAAATAAAGACTACTGTATGTGGGTATTGTTATATTGAATGAATACTAGCTGGAACCATCACGTTGCTTCATTTTACCCCAGGGTAAGTATTTTGCAGAATTTACTAACCCTTTTTAGTGAATGCTAAAATGGAAAATGTGCCCCAGTGCATTCTTACCTTATCATGATGTTTCAGTTATAGTGCAATGCTGTGTCACATATCTAGATTTTACTTGTTAATGCTACATCAAACAGGAAGAATACAAATTAATGAGCATTAAATTTATAAAATTGTTTTAAAAAAATGTGGTCTTGCATAAATTATATAAGTACATTTGATGTGAGTATTTTCTAAAGATTTCACGGCATAAAAAATATCTTTTGAATTTGTGAACATTTTGTAGAAAGCACAGCAGATACAGACAGCGTAGTACTATGGCATGGCATGGTTTTGATTCTGGACTGGGGTGCTTTCTGTGTGGAGATTGCATGTTGTCCATGCAAGTGTTCAACCTGTCTGCAAGGCACTACATCATTTAAGTCCTAGGACCTCACCGGCTGCTCATCCTGCAGGCTTCTCCTGGCGTGATAAAGTTCCAGCAGAATAACACGTCCTAACACCGCTCATCTGGCAATAGTATTCTTGCGAGACGAGAATGTGAAAGTTATAATTTTGAAGCCCTACCAGGCAGACTTGAGCCTCTTTTAGAATAGGATGAGGCATGTAGCATCGAGGTTAAGAGAGCAGTGAATGGTTATTTAATAATAATGATGATAATAATAATAATAATGATGATGATGGTAATAATAGCACTTTTCTGGACACTCCATTTAAAACGCTTTACAGGTAATGGGGACTCTCCTCCATTGACACCAGTGTATAGTCCCCACCTGGATGATGCGACAGGAGTACGCTCACCACACATCATCTATCAGTGGGAAGGAGAACAGAGAAAAGAAGGCAATTTTTAGATGGGATTTATTATGAGGCCGTTATTACTCAAGGCCAAGGGGGAATTTGGCCAGGACGCCGGGGTAACACCCCTACTCTTTCCGAGAAATGCCCTAGGAGTTTTTTTGACCACAGAGAGTCAGGACCTCGGTTTTACATCTCATCCAAAGGACGGCGCATTTTTTTTTTACAGTATTGAGTCCCCAACACTACACTGGGGCATTAGGATCCACACAGACCCCAGGGTGAGCACCCACTATTGGTCCTACTAACACCAGTCCCAGCAGCAACTTTAGCTTGCCCAGGAGGTACTGAACAGGCTCACACCTGCTGAGCTTCAGTGGGTTGAATCCATCCAGACAGCTTCCGCAAGCCTTTGTAAATCATGTGTCATAAATATTTAGCTTTTATGTTTTCCAAAAGTGCCCACAAAACCTGTGATAACACATTTTAAGTAGCATAATTAATTTACTGGAGACATCTGCTCAATGAATGCCAACGCACCTGCTCATCTGCTTTTCTGATGATAACTGTGAATTTGTTGCAGTTACAAGTGATGTTTCTTAGACAGACCTAAATGCCAAATAAAGCTGTCTTTGTCCATATTACTTTTTTCCCCAAAATGCCTGTACAAGATTGTTGCTTAACACTGTTACCCCATTCACACAAATAATAATTTTCTTGATAAAAATAATTTTGCAGTAAAAGTCTGAAGGTGACTTTAATCTCATGCTGTCTTGAGAATTGCTATTGCTATAGGGGTGTGCAGATTGTCACTATGGGATGCCTGTTTACCCTATTGAAACAGTGATGCAATATGCAATGTTTTGTACAAACAAGTATTTAAAATACCAAGATATCCCCGATTTAAGGGGAATTCTATAAATTCTATAGATTTTATAAGAAATACAATGCAAGCAAATGGAAGTAATTTGATCTGTCTCATTCTTTATAGGCAAAGCTAGTTTTCAAATACCGAAATTTCAATCTATACAATAACCAGGTAGCCCACTGCATCATAAATGTTTAAAAACATGTTGTGTTCATCGGCAGTTTAACTATGCTTTGTTGTTCAAGACCTTGCAAAAAACAGAACTAGACAACTTTTTAGTCAAACTACTCAGACAATGAGATTGTAAAAATTAGCAAGATTTCTCATTTTAAAGTGGTTTGTTGTTCTGTATTTTTGTTTTTTAAACCTTACTACCTTTGTAATATTATATATTATAGCCCTAAGTTAAATTCCTGAAATGGCAGTATTCTGTCATTTCTAAAGAAACACTTGAAAAAACTGTTTTCTGACATGTTTCTTCAAGCTTTTCCAAAAACAGGAATTACTGGTAATGACATTCTATGTGAAATGGACGTACAGAAGCCAATCTCAAGATCATTTGTACTTGTGATTTATGTTGCTCTCCTACGTGTTAAGTGTTTTTTTTCCTGTCAGGGACAATGTCAGCAGTGTCAGTAGTTCTTTTTCTGTGGTCTGTTGTTTTAACAGGATCAGTGCTCTCCACCTGTAAATTGATCATCAGTGGATCAATTCTGAATGACTGGATGGCTTGTGGATATCCAACAGATGTCCAAGAAAAGTAACAATTTTATTACATTTTAAATATTACTCTCATTTTTCTCTTTCTATTTTCACATTGTTATGTGTGTTTTTTTCAAGTCTTGTTTTGTATTATATGCAGGACCAAAACTTTTGTTAACCCCGAGGTTAAACGGACAGATGATTTCACATTAGTGATTCATGAGAAATTATTTACATAACATCTACTGCGTTCTTTCCTCAACTAGAAACACTGTTGCAAAGTTGCTCTTGAAAGTTCAGTCAAGGGTTAACGTGCATCCTGGAAGTGTAGGGTACGAGGCAGGACTGCTTCCTGGCCATCGTTGCGCACACACTCATAATCCAGCAGTCATTCAAGTTATGTCAAATTTCCATGCAGTTTAAGGACACAATTCTGTCTCATACTGTATTCATACATACATAGGCACCAGTTACTCTAGCCAGCATGTTTTTAGACGGTTTGAGAAAATCAGTGAACTTGTCAAAAACCCTCATGAGCAAAGGAAGAACTAGAAGGCTCCCCCAGCTGGAACAAAACGCAGGCTACAACAACCGTGAGGCAGCAGTACAAACCGCTATGTTGCATTCTTGCCTACAGTTTAGTAATAGTCATAAGAATTATTTAAAATTCACTTGCAGTGTAAGGGCATATAAAACCTACACAGTTCCGTTTCTTACTGTATTCTGCCAAACTACAGAGTTTTGTAGTATTTTAATGTTTAGTATTTGTTAAAAATGTAGTATTTTTAAGTTTGACATAGATTCTTACTGGTCCGTAATTTGACATTTTTGTACTGTACTTAATAAGAAAGTCACTTTTGTGTGGTCAGAATTTCATCAGGGTTTTCACCAGTCCCTCCACAGCAGGCACAAGCCGTGAAATCCATTCAGACTGGATGAAGTCTGCACACAATTATATGTCATATAGTGACTATTGGAATGTAGCTATTACTGCCTTTTTAGATGCTATTTTGAGAGAGCGCCAAAATGGTGCTCTCTCAAATTATAAAATAAACAGCCCCAACCTTGCAGCTATATTTGTTGGAGCATCGTGGCTCATAACCTCTTCAAGGTCTACAACATTATATCAGATTGGCATATCTGCTTGTACCCATCATCTGCTCCTTATGAGTTTATTCTTTGGCTTAAGTAGGAGCTATATTTAGGAAAAATCCTGTGTGCCCTAAATTCTACATCCTTGCAATTTAAGTGACTCACTTCGACTAGGTAGGAAGCTCTCATTTTTGCTCTTGATCATTGTAATTTTAGGCTTTGATCAAAACTATGTCCAGTCCTACCCTTCCTTTTTTCCAGGATCACTGTAACACAGGCGCTAGTTAAAAGTGGAGCCGAAGACATGGTGCCCAGCTCCAACCCAAATTCTCAGGCTGACACAGATATTGATGAAGTCTCATTTCTCCCTGGGAAAGATGGATATGGCATACCTTGGAAAGAATCCTTCTCCAAGTTTTCTCGGGACTCAGAGAGCTTTAGGCAGTGGAATGAAGGTAGTCCTGGAACAGACATGGTATTTCACAGTAAGGTGTGGCTACAAACAGTTTACAGTGCTTTCTTAGTGTCCCTTCTTCAAATGCATTTGAATTGTCAACATTTTAAAAACATTTAGATGGAAAGGTGTGATTACCTTTTACTTTAGTAAATTTGTTGTTTTCAGTGACAGTTATTTAGTAGAGAAAAAGTTCAGCCTTGTCATGGTTGTGTGTTGCTTAGAACCCTTTTGTTGTACCAGATTTGCTGCAGGCTATATAGAATAGCTTCAAGAGAAACAGCAAGTTCAGCTGAAGATTCAGAACTGTTAGATATATCAAATATTAAGATCACACAAAGCAGTAGTAAGGAGCCACATGCTGATGGTGAAAAATTATTCTATACAGTCCTGTCATGTTAGATCAAAGTTACCAGAAGCTGCACTGCTGTTTTATCTAATTCTGTAGGTGTCCAAAGTTGATTTTGGGAAAGGAGTTCAACCTTCCTCAGCCCGGGAAATCTTCTTGATTTCTTTCATGGTGAACACCTGGCTGATTCATCCTCCTGGTTGTTAATATACACCCCAGGCATGGCCTGGGCCATGCATTTTTCCACCTGTTCAGTTTCATTACTCAGTTAAGGCAGGTGTGTCCAATTGTCACTCCAGTAGGAGGCTTTAAACAAAACCCCTGCAATACTGCAATACATTCATCACATACACCCAATAATGATGTAAGTTAAGCATGATAAGTTAAGTCACTTACCTTTCAGTTGCATTATGCGAGATTAAATTAATATGACTTTTTAAAGCTACAGTAGTCTTAGTTTCAAAATGACAGTTTCAACCCAGCAAAATGGATACATTCCCACATCACAGATAAGGACCAGAGATTTTAGCAAGAGATTAATGTAAAGAGAATAATGAGAGGACTACAGAATGACAAAACAGCCATCCAGGAAGTGGATAGACTGTATGACATGGTGGCAGAAAGATGCTGTGGGTTAGTTACCCATTTTTTAAATAAAGTTTATAACAAAAGTTCGGGAGGGATGACAGCAACTAAGCTCAATCGGTCTCAGCTGCCAGTAATTAGCAGTTGCTCTCGAGGTCCTTTCCTCTACCAAATGCTATAAATACCTACGTGATCCCCACCTCTCCTTCGCATACGTCTTTTGCATCCCACCTCCACCTCTGCAGCTACCTATTGGTCACTTTGCACAGGGGTCCTGGCCTCCTTGTCCTATGGCCAAATATTCACCCCATAAAACGTTCATCTTGGGTGTTGTCATTCCTAGTGAATTTCTGCACTGTGGAAGAACTGAGAAATTTAATTTCCTGTACTACAATATCTTTCCATCAACTCCTGCCACAAATAAAGTGTGCGACAGAAGTTAAAGAGGTAACCTGTAGCATTTCACTGATTCTCAGTTTGTACTAGTAAAGGAGAAGCCTTTGCTCTCTGTAATATTTGGGCCTAACCGATAACCTGCATTTAACTACAGTTAATGAGGACTGAGGTCTGTAACAAACACAAATTCAATAAATATTCAGCATTCCTAAATTTAAAAGCATTTTACTTCCTCTTTAAAAGAGACTAGCAGGATTTTTTTTGAGAAAGAAAAAAGAAACTTTTCTCTTCTTTGCCTTACTTTTTTTACTTAAATTGGCTCATACTTTTTCCATCCTTCAATCTTGTTTCCTTAAATCCAGGTCTCTGATCCCTTTTTTTGTATCTGCCTGTTTCTTTACTTCTTTAATTACTGAGCAGCTGTCATCTCTCAAGTGATGCATAGAGGTGCACAGAATTTGCCTTTATCCCAGTAGATTAATCTTAGAGGAGTACAGAAGAGCTTTTTCCTTTTTCCACAATTCTCTCTTGAATGAAGAAAACTGGGACTTACCGCAACTGCAAATTCAGTTAAATTTCATTGTGGTTTCATATATTTTACATTCCATGCCACTACAAGATGTGTCCTCAAGTGACTGTTCACGTTGTCAATATGTATAATTTTTTAAGATCTGTAACCTGTCCTGTCTCAAAGCAATGTATTGTTAATGCCAGTTTTATTCTTGTATGCTATGTTCCCTCCCCAGATTTTGACAAGTGTTTTTTTTAGATAAGGAAATATTTACATGATATGCATCTGTACTTTTGGGCCAAAATACCAAAGAGTTATTTCTTCAGGAAATGATTAAGTGCTTGGGAAGAAAAATGTTTTGCATAGCATTCGCTCTTTTTCTTCTTGTAGTTTAGAAACTACACTTATCGGATTCTACTGAATGTGTGTCATTTTGCGATGGATCATCTTAGTATTCAGCTGAAAGCCAGTTTTCCTCTTGTTATGTTTCTATTTGTAATGCTGCACTGTCTCAGATTTTCACATGGATCTTTTTTGTCCATTAGTCCTGATTGCTAGATTGCTGTCCTCAGGCTCTTGATAGGCGGGGCAATGTGTAGTGATACTGTACACAGTTACACACTTACAGTACTTACTTTATTGCTTCAGATGAGAAATTCGCTTAACAAGCTGCTGCTGGTCACTACAAGAGCAGCCACTGGGCTTATAATGATTCCCTTCTGCCTGAATCAATGCATTGGTGGGAGTAACTGAGGCAAAATAGTTATTGATAATAAACATTTATTGTAGGATTTCAGTAAGATTTATAAGTGCCTCTACAATTATCCATTTATGTGCGTAAATAAGTGAAATTTCCTATGTGATAGCATGAATATATGATCTATTCATTAAACACAAGACATGTTATTAAATCAAAAGCCATTTTTTCATATGGTTTTCAGTAACTTGAGTTGTAAGTGAGTACTGTATGTAAATTATGGCTAACTTGGCTAAATCTCCCCCTTCTTGATGCGTGTTGGAAGAGATTTGGTACTTTCATGCTAAGACATCAAATAATGTTTTTTTAGGTACAAATGGTATGCATTTTTTTCTTGGTCTGTTGTGCAGTTGTCTGTTCACACTTCTGATAAAGTATACATTTGTCTCCAGGAACCCATTTTATATTTGCTTTTTATGATTTTCTGCTTCATGACTCTTTGATTCAAGGAACATTGAAATAAGGAACTGATAATGCATACATAATCTACTGCTTAATCATAAAAATGCCTCTGGACCTTGGAATTTGGCACCCTTGAATCAGTTCTCTGTGACATTTAGAAAGCGCTTAATTTTGCATAATAAAACAAATCCAATAGATTTAACAACCACTATACCATTTACATATCTGAAAACGTTTAAACCTTTTTCCTCTCTGCAGTCCACTGAAAGCCAAATTTAAAATTTCTTTTTCTTTTTAAAATCAGTATCTCATAATAACTTTCCTTATTTAACTGCATTTTAGAATATCACTTAAATGATTAATGTAAAAAGTCTGAGCTTAGTCACAGCACACATCTGGTGATCTGGTGTAAGAAATTAAACTATACTGTATGTGTACAGATACTATATGTTTGCTTCACAAAAACCAAGAAATCCTTAAGCATTTTCTTTGGGACTGTTTGGTTTAAATGAAAATAAAGATATCATATTGTATCCCCTCAGACCTCCATCACAGCAGCTACTGTATTTTAATTAACACCTAACAGGATCGCAACAATTTCAACAACAACTCATAGTAACAAATTGAAAAAGAGAATCCAGACAACGTCTTAAGTCTCAATGGACAGGCTGGAATATAATGAATAAAAGCAACGTAGTACACTATAAGTACTGTAGCTGAAAAGAGGAGGCTCTTTTACACGAATAGCTGTATATGTGTGTATGACAAAACTGCCACACCAAGGCTTTAAACTCTTATTTAACAGATGTTTTTTTTCTGTGCTTTTGTCATTAACTCACGGTTGTAAACAGTGCTTACAGTATGTGGGTTATGGAAACAATCTATTCTAAAAGTAGGAAGACAACACTAGGTGGCTAAATACTGTAGCAAAAATACCTTCTACTGTACTTATACTTGTCATTCAGTTTTAACTTCAATTTTAAGAGCAACAATGGATGCTTTGTGAGAAGGGCCTTTCTCACTTGTAACCTAGGGTCACTACTGTGTTTACTGTTTTCTAGTAGAAAATGGGGAGAGCAGGCTAATTGTGGCAGCTTTGATCTATACGAGGACCTGTTTTTCTTGTCTTTAGTCAGGACAGGACCGAGATAGGTGTGTTCAGCATGATAACGGGGTGTGCAATGTTTAGTCAGATCAGAGCCGGTATAGGTGTGTTCAGTATGGTAGCTACGTGTTGGGCTAGGGTTTTAGAACAGTCTTCAATGCTGTGATCATTGTGCTGTTGCGTAAGGAGCAGTCAGAAATCCTTACCGCGCTCGTCTGAATATGAAGCCGTTTTCCCTTGTGTCAGTTTATATGAAGATCCAGTGTGAGTCAGACTCCTCTTAAAGGCCCTGCCTCTCCTGTTTTTTCCCACATGGGATGGGTAGGCTGTCAGTGAAACTGCCGTGACATCATACTCTCATGTTCCTCCACACCCTGTTCTGTAAGATTTCTTGGGTTGTGCATGTGGAATCTCTTTAGGTTTAATCGCCCAAAATGATTTCAGAGATTCCAAATGGAAACATTTTAAAAGCAAGCAGTGCTGCAAACTGTCCGCAGTGCTAGAAACTAGACCTTTCTTTGTTATGTGTACAGTATATCCATGTACAGTAAACGGTGTATAAGGAAATGATTAAGGTTCATTCCACGCTGAAAGGTAAAGAAAAGAAATAACATTTTAGGCTTTGGAGCCCTCTTCAGGTCTGAGGGAGGGGGGAAGTAGCAGATAGGATCGGGTAGGAGTAGGTAAGAAGTGGGGGAGCAGGGGGACATGGGCATAGAGCAGGTGAGAATGAGTGTCCAAACTAAGGGAGGACAGTAGGAGAGGTATGGGAAAGACGAAATCTGCGAGTGAATGGAGAGGATTTTGAAGGAGATACACTGTGCATATGCTATTCTGCACTCACTCAGATTCTGTTATATTAAATTTTTTGGGTTGTTGTTTTTAACAAACAGATTTGGTTGTTATCCATCTTACTCAGTTTATACTGTTATCATAAATAATTTGCATGGATAAACAAAACTTTGTAGGGAACTATGTATTGTAGAAAGGGTTTTGGAAGAAACTGCATAATTCCATTGCTACTTGAGCTGTCTTTTTCTCCCATACCTTGGAATTTGTGCTTAGATGTTATCATATTTCCGTTTTCATTGTAAAGTACCTACATTCCCAGTTTCAAGGGTTAATCATGGAGCTCGCTCCGAAAGCCGCTGATCAGTTCATTAAATTGATAAGGAGATTGATTTTTGATTAACTGATTTTTATTTTTGAATCATGCCTTTAGCATCAGTGGCTAGCCAGGCTTCTCAATATGAATATTTGTCTAATTTTATTGCCTCTATATTGAGTTGTAGTGCACAATGCAGACTAAAATTGGGCGAAGTCCGTCTTGGATGGAAGCATTTTTGTGACTAATACACTGTATTACTTCTGCATTGGATTATTCACTTCATTTTAAAAACGTAGAAAACAAAATGTACAGTCTGAGTTAAACAAGATCCAAACTGTCAAACCCGGGCTGGGAGCGGCTTGCTGCCTGATGTTGCCACAGGTAACTGCAGCATTTCCACAAGAGCTCATATTGAACCTGAGCCCAAAACCCCACTGATTCAGTGCTCTGACATTGAGCTACCTGGAATAGTGCATTATCCTGCCCGCTCTAAGAATCTGTCTTTGTGAGACTCCAATTCTCTGCAACGCCACTTTTCTTTCAGAATTCAGTAGCGTCCCGGTCCAGTCAGCCCTTTTGTTGTCTCAAGGCTTCCAGTCAGCCGTCAGTCCTGCACATCTCCGTCAGTCCCGTCAGTCCAACCGCGACAGTGCACCCCAGCCAGCCGTTGGTTCTGCATTGGGTCATTTTGCCTTATTTCAGGGCTGTTGGGAGGGGAGTCTTTGAGCCTAGGTCTACTCTCAAGCTGTTTGTCTTTACAGTGCCGTGAAAAAGTATCTCTATTATTGAGTATTTGTCACTCTGGATATTTTCAGATCTTAAGACAAAATCTAATATTAGATAAAGGGAACCTGAGTGAACAAAATTCTTTTTTATTATGATTATTTCATTTATTTAATAAACAAAGTTATCCAACAGCCATATCTGTGTGAAAAAGTACACTTAAAAAGGACACTTAACAACTGGTTGCGCCACCTTTAGCTGCAATGACTAACCAAACGCTTCCTATAATTCAATATCAGTCTTTCACATTGCTGTGGAGGAATTTTAGCCCACTCTTCCTCGCAGAACTGCTTTAATTCAGAAACATTGGTAGGTATTTGAGCATGAACTGCTCGTTTCAGGTCCTGCCATCTCTATTGGGTTTAGGTCTAGACTTTGACTTTGACCTTGGGGATCATCCAGGTGCTTCTTGGCAAATGAGAGATGAGCATTTATGTTCTTCTTGGTTAGCAGTGGTCTCTGCCTTGCTACTCTCCCATGAAGTCCATTTTTGCCCAGTCTCTTTCTGATTGTGGTGTCATGAACACTGACCTTAGCTGAGGCAAGAGAAGCCTGCAGTTCTTTGGATGTTGCAGGAATTAGTGCAGGCTGGCCACTCCTGGGGAGATTCACTACTGTTCCAAGTGGAGATTATGGCTCTCACTGTGGTTCAGTGGAGTTCCAGAGCTTACGAAATGGCTTTGTAACCTTTCTGGACTGATAGATATCAACAAGTTTTGTTCTGATCTCTTCAGGAACTTCCCTTGATCGTGGCATAATGTGCTTCTTGAATCTTTTTGCTGGCAATGTGACTCTGATGGTAACGGTCAAAATAAGTGAGGTTTATATTGAGCAGGGCTGGCTGTAATCAATCAGCTGACTCTAATTTATCCCTTTAATTGGGTTGATTTAACTAGGGGCAATTACTTTCTCACACAGTGCCAGTTGGTGTTGGATAACTTTGTTCATTAAATAAATTAAGCAAAAAGAAAAAGTGTTATTTGCTCACTCAGGTTCCCTTTATCTAATATTTGATTTTGGTTGAAAACCTGAAAACATTCAGTGTCACAAATCTGCAATAATAGAGGAAATCAGGAAATACTTTTTCACAGCACTGTACTGTATATCCAGGCTGCTTTTCACCTCTGAGGTTGCAGTGCTTCTGTATGTGATTGTCTGGGTTTTATTGTTGTTGGAATCTTCAGTTCCTGTGGGGCATACCACAGAGAGACCAAAATACAATTTTAGTTTTGACGCCAAAATTACAAGGCTAAGAGGTATTTCTCAATATTTCACTCCACATGCTCAACCTGCAGAGATGACAAAAGAGAGCTCAAGGACACTGCAGCATGTAAGAACTTACCCTAAAGAAAGCCAACGTGTGTGTGTGTGTGTGTGTTTTCTGGACACATTAGGTATTCTAAAAATGTGTTTTTCTAATCACGTTAGATCAGTACAGTAATTGGTCACATGTACTGTATGTGTGATCAGTCTCACAGAAACTACGTAATTCATCAGCTATGCCGATATACAGTACATACCTCATCATTTTCTTTACCTCATCTGTCTTTCCTCCTCATTTATAGTTATTTTTTATTAGAATGGTTAGATCATACTTGCTGATTATTTTTCCCCTCTTGATCCTTGTGCATCCTGGCTCATAGATTCTCCATAATGTCAGTGTTCTTTATCCGCACATGCTACAGTTTAGTTCCACAGTTAACTCCTTCGCAGGCCTTGATTGTCCCTGTACTGTTTTACAGTCCTTCAGTTGTGATAAAGAATATTATGTGCACTAAGTGTAATTGTTTTTTGTTTTAAATTGTGGAATTTTCATTTGGCAGATACACACAACAGCTCACTCCCTATAAAGTCAAACCTACATTTCTACTCTTTCTACGTTTAACATGTCATCTGTGCTGTGTGTTTCTTGTTTCAGATCTCTTTGTGCAGGAGGATGTGGTGTTTATTGACTGCTTGGCAGAATTCCACAGACAAATTCCAGAGCTGCTTAGCAAGCTGAGGATTCTATCTGTTCAAGACCCTCTGTTGAATGTTACAGGAGACGTCTTTAGGGAGGACATGTTTTTCAGGTAGTGATCAGGGAAACTTTCCAGTTAATTACCTACAGAGCAGTTAGCTTTGATTACACAGTTATCATAGATCGTAGATCTTTGCTAATTACAAAAGCAGAATACATCAGGAAGCATTGCTGGTCAAATTCCTATGTTTTGACGTCAAAGAAGTATGTAATGGCTAATTAATGTCTCTTGCTGCACTTCAGTTTCAAAACCACTGGGGTTTCCATAACCTTTTGAAATTAAATAGAATGTATGCCCGTGTCCTGAAAGGAAACTCATTTTGTTGGATGCACATATATAGAGAAATAGCAGTGGAATGGTTTTGTTTTTCACTAGGTTCGGGGTTAAATGAAAAGTATTTGTATGTAAAAAACAAACATCTCCAGTGTACCAAAAACTTTGTGAATTTGTCTATGTAAACTACTGCTTTTTCAAGTAAATTATTGATAATAAGTTAATTATTGACTTTTTACAATTTAGGATATACATATTAATTAAAAAGTATATACAAATATATATATGCAAAATTAATTATAATTGTATAATACTATAGACCTATAGGAATATCAGCAGCAGAAACTATAATGACAGTCATGATTAATGACAGTAACAGTATTTTACCCAATTTGTCAAACTAATGCCAAGAGTATAGATTTTGTCTTTTCAAACAATCAGATGAGGCAATCAGAAGTGAGAGAACAATTGGGGAACCGTAAGAAAAAAGTATCATAGCTTTTTTGAATGTTTTGAATATATTCTCAAACTGTGCAGGTTTAGTCCAAAGCAAAAGTTGACCATATATGGAAACAGACAGTTCATAAAAAAGTAAAATGGGATAGGATAGATATTAAATCAGTGGAAAATGGATGGCAGCAGATTTAACAGATTACACTGTTATCCCAAGAGTATATCAGAAACTAAACATACAGTAAGTATCCCAAAAGTTCAAATCAATTAGGACAGATATAAGGAAAAAGAGAGCCCTTTGTAAAATGATTAAAAAAACACAGGTTCCACTTAGGGATTAGAAAACAAGAATTGCAAGCACAGGTAAAAAATATATTAGAGACCAAGAGAGAAAATGTAAGAAATATTGGAATGGAGGCTTAAATAAATAATAAAAAACTATTTCAGTACTGCAACAGAAAAGGAACCATAAAGGATGAAGTAAAACATATCCGGGACAAAAATAGGACACTTCTACACAATGAAAGGGAAATGGTTGATGTACTAAATGAGTATTTCACTCAGGTATTCACTAAGGAAGAAGGCAGGGGAAGTTCTGTCTGAGATCATATCAGCATAGAAGAGGGGGGAGTGCTTTGGGTACTAGAAGCACACAACGTTAATACATTCCAAGGGCCTGATGGTATCTTATCAGTAATATTCAAGGAAATGATAAATGTTATTCAGAAGCCATTGACACAACATTTCCAGCAGTTGAGTTAAGACAGGGTTAGGACACAGGGACTGAAGAACTGCTAATGTAGTAAGAAATCTGAACAAAGTAAACATGACTAATAAGTCTGTTACATGAAAGGATATGGAAGTGATTAAAATAACTAATGTAGAGGATCACCTACATGGAAATTACTGTATATACAATAGCACAAAATAGCACAAATTTAGAAAAGGTAGGTCTTGCCTAATTAGCTTGACTTTTTCACAAGTAACAACATTAATGATACAGTAGAGATAGACTAAAGGCATCAATATGGTGGATATACATTTGCTGCAGGAAGTGGTGTTAGTGGGACCAGCGGGGGGCGCCCACCCTGCGGTCTGTGTGGGTCCTAATGCCCTGGTATTGTAAGAGTAGGGAGTTGTCCTGGTGTCCAGGCCAAATTTCCCCCCTCAGCCTTTACCATGGCCTCCAAATTGTCCCATGTATGATTGGCTTGCACTTGCCCTGCAATGGACTGGCGCCCTTTGTGCTCGTTGCTTGCCAGGTAGGTTCCAACTTCTTATGGTATAAAGCGGTTTGGCAAATGACGTGACATGACTTCCTGCATGCAAAACCCTGCACTTGGCTGCATTAAATGTCACCTGTCAAGTGTTTTCCCTATTGTGAATTTTATCTAAAACTGATGCTAAATACAGCTAAACAAGATAGCATTAAACAGCATGAAAATTAAGCATGCATAGCCTGCTAGGGTCACAGCATACACTAGTAAAGGTGGCTGTTAAACAGAACATTGTGGCTCATGGACTCTCATGTTGCTGGTTTTACACACTTCCTTTCACTAGAGGTTAAGTGGTACTTAGCTCAGATCTCAAGACAGGAGCCCTTTCTTGGGTTTCATCTTGTGCTGTAATTTTATTAACAGGCTCTGATCTTCACAGATACCGTGTGCCTTTGGATGAGATAGTGATTGCAGATGCAGAGGGACAGGGATCTGATCTACAGAATGAGGATTTCAGCAAAGTTTCAGTGCCCAGTGTGGAGGTATTCTTAAAAACTACAAATGTTGTTTTAGTATCCATTGTAGTTCATGTGAAAGTTGTAGCAAAATGTGTGTATTGTGGTGTTGTGTGTGCTTAACAGCACTGTTTTAAGTGTTCTGTACAATCTTTGATAATTTGTTTTCAGTATATATAAAAACTAAATTGATAAAACGACACCATCTTAAAATTAATATTTTATAAGACTTGTGAAATAAAGAGTATAATGCACATTTATTTTGGGATTCCCTTGTGCACCGCAATCATATTTTCTTTTAGGTTTTATTATTTGTTTATGAATCTCTGTAACATGGAGACCAGATAAATGACTCATCCCATATTTGCACGTTGGCTGAGGATTTAGTAAGAAGACACAAGTACTGAAATAAAAACTAAATACTAGGTCTAGCACTTTATACCACTAAAGACCCCTCACAAAAGAGATTATCTTGTGGATATCTACTCATATTCTCTGGTAGCACTGATAAAAGGAAAGGAACATTTCACACAGGAGACAAACGTTCAGGGTAGATATACAGTAGTACTAATTGATATAATGTTTTTTTTGTTCTCAGTCTCTGATGTTGCCCTTTGAGTTGGACTATAAAACTCTTCAGCAGAAAAGCAGTGCGCTGCCCATCAGGGAGCTTTGTGATTCATTAAGAATTTCTCCTGAGTCGTTAGTGGATGAAATGACGTGTCTAGAAACACTCATGCCAGGTGGGTATCCAGTCGCACATTGTTAATCCTGTTTTATAATTAAATAATAAAACTGTATATTAATAAAGTTAAATTAAAATGTGTTGATACATATTTATAGACATGTTTTTGATGTTCTTTTTACACATATTTTGGTTTATTGACCACATCATGTGTTTTGGAATATGTACAAAAAAGCTTGATATATGTAGTGATAAGTAGTTCCTAATTTGCTTTCTGTGACTGACCAGATTTATCAATACATTAATTACTGGGCTATATTGGGAACAACCCCTTGCAGTTCACAAACATTTTTTTCTGTCTTAGCATTAAAAAAACCCATTGTAAGCCTTACTACCTTCTTCCATAAAGAGATGGCCGATCTTGTCCATAACATGTATAAATGTGTTACAGCCTTGTTAAAACATAAAGGACAGAAGTACAAGGTATTAAGCACACTGTAAAACCAGCATTAATGTGTGAATTTAAGATAAGGTGGGCTGAGTTGTGCTGTGCAAATCTGGGCATTTGTTTAATTATTGTAGTCTCTCTGTGTCTGCAAATATTCCATTAGTGATTAACATTAACACTTGGGACTATCTAAATGTTTGTTCTGCTGCTAAGGCTAAGTAGACCTTTAGGAATAGTCTTGCTTGATGCCCATGTACGGTCTTTCGGGTATCATAAACCTTAGCAGTCAGTGAATCTACCATTCATCCATTTTCTAGTCACTTTATCCAGTACAGAGTTGCAAGGGAAGCTGGAGCCTAACCCAGCAAGCGTCAGGCACAAGGTGGGATACTCTCTGGATAGGATGCCAGTCCATCACTGTGCACAAACAGACACAGACACTCCCACGTTCACACCAGCAGCCAGGGGAAACCCACTCAAACTTGGGGAGAACATGTAAACTCCATGCAGACAGCACCCTTGGTCCAGAACTGATCCCAGGGCCCCAGTGCTGCAAGGCAGCAATTCTAACCATTTAAAATGAAAGACATTAACAACCAGAATGCAGTTAAAACACTAGGCTGAGCTGCGCTGTGAAGGTAAAACTGGTTTGTGGTTGCCAGATAATATGGCAGCTTGTTTATTTATGAGGACAGGAGAAAAAAAATCATTTTTTATTTATATGGAAATTTTAAATACTGATTCGTTACTGTTGACTGAAATACTGAAGAAAAAATGTAGAAATTGGAATGGAGGATATTGGGGATTGCTCACCTGAATGACAATTGATTCATTCGTTCAGTAAAAGAAAACTTCAGTTCTCAGCCCCTTTCTGAAAAAATAGAGAAACTTTTGCCCCAGAGTGAAAAAAATGTAGAAAATCATCTTCTTAAGAGTGTTAATGATGTATTCACAGATTCACTGCTTGACACTCGGATCCTAATATTGTACATTTGATGACATTCCTTCCTTTACTTGTTTATATTTTTATTAGATGTAAGTGCTGAATTCAGAAGTGCCTTAGAGGTATCGGAGTATGACAGATCCAGTGGGGCTGACTCTGTGGTTTTCGTGGAAAGTACTGTGAGCACGCTGGGCGACACCACACCAGGTATGGGATCTGTTCTATCAGCTTCAGATAATGCCTTGTTTTGTTAGAGTTTAAAATTACTAAACATTTTAAGTATACATTTGGTTAAGAAAACAGTCATTTGTCATAGAAGTGTTGTTCAAAGTGGTTCTCTCAAGGCAGGCAAATGATCCTGCCTTGTGCAAATCTTCATCGGCATATAAATTAACCCTCTTCGCTGAGCGTTCATGAAAACATGTTTGAAGTCAGTTGGTAGTTCCGTACCGCCACCAGAAAAATAATTACAGATGCATGAAATTAAAGCATATGAAGGTACACAAACATCTCAATCTCAGTATCTGTGCAAATGCACAGATCGTGTCATGATCCTGTAGATCAGATATTTCAACAGCGTAAATGCGTAGTCATGTCTTTCCACACTCTGTAGATAAGGCTTCTCGGAACAGCGTAAAGTTTCTACCCAGTGGTCAGTGTTTTGTTGACAAGGTGATCGTTCTAGTTTTCTTCGCAGCGTTGGCACAAAAGCCAGCCAGATTAACCACACTTTCAAACTTTCTGTTTGAAAAGAAAACAAAATGTTTCTTGATATTTTCTGATCTGAGATGTTTGTACTCAGATCAATCACTTTTTTCACTTTTTTCTGTGTAAGTAAGATTTCTGCACAATTTAGAGCATGACCACAGTACCCTGTAAAAACAGTGGAAAAAGGCAAAGACAAAAAAAAACAGGTGATATTCCCATCTGTCAATCACTAGTACTTCAGCAGTTTTGCTACAGTAGCTTCCTCTGATACAGACCATGCAGAGCTGTGGAACTATGATGCTCTAAAGAAAAACAAGGTATATATATTATAATATTGTAAGATGACCAAACTTCATTAAACTAAGAGTAGCTTTGGAGCTTTGTACAAACTATGAAATACTTGCCCCCAAATGTTTAGATCAGGAATAGTTATATGATTTTTGGGTTGACAACAATATCCAACATGCTTCCACAGCTTAACCCAACCCTTCCCTTTGATTAGAATGCAAAGGAACTAGTAAAGGTTTATTCTATGCTAAAAGGAAAAGAAAAGAGACACAACGTTTTGGCTGTGGAGCCTTCTCCAGATGTCAGCTGTCCAGTTCTAAACACATTTTCCCAATCAAAAGCTTACTTCTATCATGTACAACAGAGTGTTCTAACAAAATAACCTCAAGCAGCCAAACATTATAGACTCATCACAGCAGGATGTGGTTCAACCTTTATCTGCACATATTCAGGGCCTGCTAGTGGTTTTTTTTGGTGTTTCAAAACTATGTTTTGCTCTCAGTAAACAAGAAAATACATGGTAGACTGAGGAATACAGAAGGGAGAACCTTTGCAACCATAACAGGATTAAAAATTGTATACACCAGATGTAGGGCAGTAAAGAATAAAAATGACACAAAATTAAAAGTTACAATATACAGTTAAGATTAAAATGTGTATATTATCACTAAACATCTTTCAATATCTAAAGACCAGCTTTTTCAATTTAATGATTTTTAATACTAAATCATAATACCGTATTTGGGAAGTAGATTCTTCTTTCAGGTTCACTAGCAGCTTTGCTTTCTACCAGTGCTGTGGTTTATGATACAGATTATTGAAGATGGCCACCTACTGGTGAACCCTGGAAATCATATCTGTGAAAGCAGCAGGTTCAAATGCAGTGTAGACATGCAGGTTGCAGTAACATAAACTCTAAATAGAAAACAGCAAATACTGATCTTCAGTGTGGAAATGTAATCATAAAGGCAAACAGAATAATGGTTTAGTGTATAGCTTTGCATTGGTAAGAGCTCATTTACATTATTATGTGCAGTTTCGGTCACCATGTAACATAAAATTGCTGCTCTGGAACTGGTCCAAAGGAAAACACCTATTTACATTCCCATGTTTAAAAGAATGTCCCACACAGACAGGAAGAAAGAACTTAATCTTTTAAGTGCTGAACAGAGAGGAAAATGTGGGGATCTGATGAAATATTCAGAATACTCAAAGCCACTGGCAAAGTGAATGAAGTGAAATTATTCAGGATCAGCTGTGAAACATGAAGCAGAAGACACAAGTGCAAACTACATTCTATACTTAGAACAGGAGACACACTTTAAAGCAAAGGGAACAAACTACCTAGCCATGTTATTGAGGCTGATGCCCTGGTGTCTGTCTTTCAAGGAAACAGGTGGATGATTTTCTCAGATTAATTAGCTGCTAGGAACCAAAGAAGCTAGATGGGCCCAATGGCCTTTTCTTGTTTGTAACGTTTCTCGTATTCATATGTATTGAACTATGAGCAGAGTGGCCCTTGTCCTTCTGCCCCCTACATACTCTGTCCCTCACACACAGCATAGTATGTGACTGTACAGACAGCAGACATGGATGCATGCAGCATCTTAAACTCAAGTTTTGAAGAACTATATATATATAATATTCTATATGAAATAAGCACATGTGAATTAAATGGTTGAAAGCGGACGGTTAAAACTGCAAATGAAGAAGGAGAAAACTACCGCTTACCAGAACAAAAAAAGAAACAAGGAACTGCATTTTTTATCATGATCCTGTTTCACTGATGCCTTTTGTTCTAAATGGGAAATTCTAAGAATATTGAAAATGAGAAGATATGAGGATTTGTGTTTAAGTAAATCCAGTTCCAGTTTTGTGGCTGTGATTTCTATTAAAACTGTATTTGTTCATGTATATTCATTTTAAAGTGAAGGAAATGCACTTTCTCTTAAGAGCTGGGTAAAACTCCAGTAAATAGTGTGGAGTTGTGTTTGTGTGTAAAAGCAATTTAACAACCCATCTCTCCTTGGTGAATTTGATGGTGCCTATATGTGCAGATCTTCATGGGAAATACTGTATATTAGGAATGGGACAGATCTAGAAAAATATAAATAAAAATTAGTAGCACATGGCTGCAAGTTGGTGCAGTGGTTTAGAATTGGTGCCTCATAGTGCAGAGGCATTGGGTTCGATTCTGGAACTGAGTTGCTCTCTGTGTGGAGTTTGTATGTTCTCCCTGTGTTTGCATGGGTTCCTCCCACAATCCAAATAAATATTTGTAGACATATTTACCATATGCTTCTAGGAAAATTGGCCCTAGATGTAAGTGTGTGTGTTTTTGTGTCTATGTCTGCCCTGCGATGGTTAGCACAGTGTTTTCCAGGTACACAGACTTAGTAATGCAGTTCCTCATTGTTGTCTTCACCACGCTCTGCAGGACTGAGCTTGTAAAATAATTGGTTATTTACATTCTCTTCTTGATGTGAGTTTGTTTCTGAAAACCAGAACTACAGGCTTGGTCAGGACACTCATGGATAAGTGCCTAACAAATTCAATAGATAACATATACCACACACTCACCTGCTAATCATTCCAAGCAAGCTACCAAAACAAAACAGATTTTAGTCTTTTAAGTAATCAAAATTGATACTGGTTAATTATAAGATGCCACATAATAATGAGGAAAACTCCTGTCTGTTCCACAGCATTCTGCAGTTACAAAACCAGCAATGTGTAAAGAACAAAAAAAAAGAATCAATGTGTTACTCAGTGCAGAAAACACGATAAAGAATACATCAAGGTTTCTTTTGACTGAGTTATTTTCTGTTCAGATATCTCATTTAGTAAATGTGAATCCAGTATTAATTTATTCCTTGTAAATATTTATTCTGTTCACCTTGTTCAATTTGTATGCTGTGATTTTTTTGGGCAACTGTACAGTATAACATTTGATACATTACTAAGGTAAGGGGTATCACAGCATTTTGGGCCAATAACCAGTGCTGTTATAACCATATATCATATAATCTTATAACCATTTAATTACACAATCATCTGATCATTCTTACTGAAGAAACACCGTCCTGTTCATTAGGTGTCCTGAGGACTTGACCCATATTTGTGCTTTAAGTTATGTAGGTTATTATTGCCGATTCAAAGGGGTTAGCAAAGGCAAATGTATTTCAAATAAAATATTGCATATTTTTTGGTTTCTTTCCCGCTTGCTATTTGTTTTGTAGGAAGTGAGAAACTGAGAGTTTGCGTTTTAAGGATTTCTTCATTTTGAAGCGAAACAAGTCTTTGGTAAGAAGGGGAATCTTACAGGACCTTAATGTGTGTACAATGTGTGTTTTATAATGACGAACTGCTTCTCGTTGTCAGGTGATCTTTTGTTAGTCGTTAGTGGTTGATATATTGATCGGTTCATTGAAGGGGCTTGAATGTCATCTTAAGGTTCCAGACTGATGTTGTTAAAACTGTAACAGGTAAGCGTCGCCGACAATGCGCTGTCTTTTCAGTGCACTCCAGGCTGTACACACAGATGGAAACGGACCCTCCTCTTACACCCGTGTGCCAGACCCCCCAGCCTGCAGCCCGAGGGTCCTGCAGGGAGCTCACAGCAGAGCGGCTGTCCCCAGTCTATAGACAGTAAGGAGTGCCCTCACTTAGCTCTCAGTAATAGGGTAGGAGCAGCCTGTGTATGTGATTTCACGGTTCATGAGCCCCCCATAACCAGCTGGCACCATTCATTAGTTTACTTTTGCAGTCATTCCCTTCCAAATTTCCAAGCTTCCTCTTGGAAAAAAACACCCCTCTTTTTTTCTGATTTTCTTGATGTTTCTGCTTGTGTGTTGTTGTCATTCAGTGTTGCAAAAAAAAAGAAACATCTTATATCTGTGAAGCAAGGTCATGGTGTTCAATGGATTTAATTTTGTTTACTCAAAATAGTAAATAGTAAAAACTCAAAAATCAGCATTATAGTATCATCTTTGATATTCAGCACCCTTCAAAAGTATCGGGACAGCACCATCAAAACTGTTGGTTTGCCTCACAGTCAAACAATTTATATATGTGATGATATTATTATGAAACATATGATACATGCTTGTTTTTATTAATTGCATGCATACATTTTACCATATTAGAACATTGGGAGTTTAACCCTGTGAACTCACATGATCATATGTATTAGTGCCACATTCACCTTCAGTACATTCCATAGTGTAGAAGTCAGTGTTTGGTTGTACTGTATTTGCCTTTTTGGCAATAACTGCCTGAAGTCTGCCACCAATGAAAATGAGCTCTATAAACTCTTTGTATAATCACTTCAGGAGCTTTTCCACACCTCTTTAGTTTCTTGCTCATTCCTGAGGTGTTGTAAACTCAGTTTTTTCTTCAGGCTGTAAAATACATACAGTACTCATGCTGCAATTTTTAACTTTTTTTCTGAGGACCTCCTTGGTTGCATTGGCCAAGTCTTTGCCTGCTGCATTTTCTCCTATACTAGCAGACACAATGTTCCTGCAAGCTTTGGGATGTACTCTACTGTGCTGCAGCCATGATTAGTTGTACCATCGATAAAGGTGCAGAGACAGCACAGTCGGAGAGAACAGCACAGGAAGAGTTCTTTCATTTGAGATGTGTTTGTGGTGTAAGAAGAGGCTTGTGCTGTGTTGTGTTGTGTTTCAGTCACCTGATTTCGGACAGTGACAGAGAGGGGATGGAAGGAGTGCTGTGGCAGGCAGAGAAACATATCTCTTCTCTCATAGGGCTCCTTCTGGCAGGTAATCAGACATCAGCAAGACTGAGATGCAATTAGAGGCCACTGAGCTCAGAGCTTTAACTGTCAAAGAGTATCGGTATCTCAGCAAATGTTCCTGTGATGGCACATGAAGGCAGACCAATACTACTTTAGAGTGATTTTCTCATATTCCACCTTCATGTTTAAAACATAAGATATCATTAAACACAAGAGAAATCTACACTCATAAGAGATTCCTTGCACTTCTTAACTTTTTTGTTTTCACAATTTTGTCTGCTAGTAACTCAGCATGAGAAAAGGGGTTTGTGACTTAATGTGAATAAAAAAGTTATCTGTGCATTTTTAAGTTAATGTATAATCAAGGCTGTGGTTTTCTACCTGTACTGGCTGATATTGATCAAACTAAATGCTGTAATAAGAGAGATTCAAACACTGTTAGCTTTTTTGAGTGCTGTCATTGTTCCCTTAATATAATTTAGAAATGATATGTTAGACACTATTGATAAATTTGATTGATACGATTAGCCTCCCCTCAAAAGTTGTCAAGTCAGTTATTTATGTTCATCCTTCACAGAAACTTCTGTTCTGCTAGTGATGAAGCTTGAGTAGTTTTTTACTAAAATATGGCATCTTAAATCATGTCTTTGAGCTCTTTGTCCAACCTCGTTCATATGTAATATATATTGCACAGATGTGATGTCTCTCAGGCAGTTCAGTTCAATTGGACAGTTAAACATCCAGTGACATTCACTGCTTTGCATGAGTACATGTAACATGCTATATTTTAGAGCACGTTTCATGTTTCATGTTTCAAGAACCACAGACTCCTGAGCCAGAACTACAGTACCGGATTGCTGCAGAAACCTTAGGGCTAATAGCAGCTGAGGCAGACTGCTCCATTAATGAGGAATTAAGAAGAGATGATCATAAACAACTCACTTTGAATGTGGGCCAGTCAAGATTTGTGGAGAATCTGGGCACCATTTCATACGATACAACAGAGAAGACAACATCAACTAGCGAAGATTTCTCCTTATTATCCATGATAGAAATAGACAGTAAGTCAAAACCTAGACTAGAGATTTAACTTCAGTTTGTGTTTTCTGGGTAGCTGCAAAATACAGCTCTTCATTAATTAGACCTGTGCTGCTAATGTTTACACCAGATTTCACAGGAAAAACAGAATTGTAAAGTGTCACAAAACTGATTTTCTTTCTTTCTGAATGATAGAACTTGTGCATATATTGTACTTGATAAATGTTACTATTTTGTTTGTAGATATTATTTAACTTTTTAACCCAATGAGATTCTCATACTGTAGATCTTTTTCTGTTTTAATTCTTAACATGGCCTGTGTTTGTCTCATAATAACTGTGATATAAATTTGTCAAACCTGTATCATAATCATATACTGTAAGTTACACTGTAAGTATATATATATATAAGTATTAGCAACATCTTCCTTTGAATTGAAGTTTTATTATTTTTAACAACTTTACTTAACAATTTGTGTATTTGTTTTTTGTTAGATGTTTTAAAGGACTGTAGCAATGAGACAGGTGAGGACTGCATGTTTCTTAGTGTTGTATTATATTATATAACATTTGTATTATATACTCTAAAACCAGGGCTGTTTTTGACAATACAGATGCTTTTAAGTAATAACCTATACACTTAGGTGCTTTGTTGCAAATCCGCTGCATGATTTGGGATGGTTTCTGTTATGTATAAGCCCTCTTTGTGGAGTGACTGGTATTTTATTGACCCATGGACCCATGGATTATTGACTTATTATTCTCCGATCTCACCCACTGAGCGCTGTCTTTCAACGTCATCATTGGTCTCATTGTCTAATTTCTTTAACTAGTTTCCTCAGTTTGGAGTGGCATTCTGATCTAAGCAGTATTTGGGTGCTTTCCACTTCTTTAATGATCAACCTCATCGTGCTCAAAGAGATACTAGGGGTCTTTGAAATGCATTTATACCCTTTTCCTGATCTGTGCTTTTATATAACTTTTCCCCTAAGTTATTTTGACAGCTCTCAGTCTTTATGGTTGAAGTATGGAGTGAACCACTGCACACTGGGGTCACTCAGCTAATTGTGTGGCTTGTTAGAAAACGTTTGGTGCAACTAGAGTAATCGACAGTAGGTTTGTTACAACAAAGGTCATGACTTTTGCAGGCATGACCTTTTCCTTTTTATTTATATTATCTGTATACTTCTTTCTTTTTTGTTTTGAATGTGTGGAGTAGGTTGTGTATAACAAATATTAACTGCAACTTAAAAATGTCATAATTGTGAGCTTCAAAGCAACAAAATGTGAAAACTGTACAAGGGTCTGAGTTTTGTAGTTTTGCAAGGAAGTGTATGTGTTTTGAATAACTTGGACAAACTTTTTAAATTATTTCTCTTGTCACAATTTCAGAATGCCCTGTGGCTGTTGTCACACACAGTGAAACGAAAGTCAGGTCCATTTTGAAAGACTCGAATCAGAAGCACATGACACCCGAGAAAGAGAAAGGACGAACCCTAAAAGTATCAATCACAGAGGCAGCAATAGATAAGCCAAGTCAAAAAAGAGAACTTGCATCATCACAAAGGTGTGAGCCAAGCATAATGGCTTTATCCTTACAAGAAAGCAATAGTGATCATTGTGTATATGCACAGCATACCAGTGACCATAGATTCTTCTCTAAGGATGCAAAAGACTCTTGCAACAGTGGAACAGCCTCAAAATCACAACAGGAGAATTTGGATCCTCTTGCAACCTTTATAATGCTGAGGTCCAAGCAGTTGCCTGAAGGGACTTCTGCTGTGCACAATACACAGTGCAAAAGCCAGACCAACACAGGTATGTGGAAAGAGAATAAGAAGAAAAGAGCAACATCCAAAGAGAAAGAGAATGGGCAATGTGATAAGGCCATATGGCTTTCGAATGAAATAAAGTACAAGGAGGGATGTGAATCTCTTCCTTTTTTAGCAACTAACTTTTCATGAGTGTTATGCCTAACTTTGTTCTTTCTTGATTTCATTTCTTCACAGGAAGTGTTTGTGCAATTTAGTAGAAAACCATGACCTCATGGACATGCTTGCTTTTGTGATGACTGGCAAATGATTATACAAAAACTAAACAGAAAATTACATGTGCTGTAAATCAAGATCAGTCTCCAAGTTTTTTTTTGTTGTACTTCTGAATCTACATCAGTACCATGAAAGTTGTCCTAAAGTGTTGTCTGCCTGCTAATACAGTATTATATAAAATTAGCAGAATGATCAGGAATTATTTTTCCATTTAATTCATCAGGGATAAAGATGTTATTTGATGTGAATCACAGTTAATGGGATTAATTTCCAGTTTATATGATTGAGAAAACTTATTTGAGCTAACCAATTAGTAAGATATTTTATAAAAGACTCACTTTTGAAAGTTGTGATGTGGTTTTAATATAAACGGGACAGGTGTTGTCCGTATGAGTAATTCTCATGGTGCTATCCATTTTGTTCAAGATATGACAGGCAGCATCAGTGGGTTCTTTTAAAAAGGGTTTATGTACCATCATCTGATCATATATTTAGTGTTTGTGTATTACACTCAGTTACTTGTGGATGAGATCTTATCGTTCAGGCCTGTGGAAAACAGATGTTTGTACATCTACTGCAAAGTATGCGGCAGAGGCACCTATCACAGCCATGCAGTAGAAGCTTAAGCTGTGGGATGTCTGTCTTTCAGCACCCAAGGTGGAAGTGAAGCCTCTCTGTGCTGCACCAGCAGATTCAAGCAGCGATGAGAAACCCAGACACAGTGCGGTGATCGAAGTCCAAGCTTCAGGTGTCTTATTTGAACAAAAAGACAGAGGAATTTTAATTTCAGTTTGAATGACCATTTTATTGATGTAATTGTAATTAATGGCAAAATTAAACACTTGGGTTTGTTTCAATTAGGCCCTTCAGAGTTTGTGAAGAATTTTCACTTTTTACCATGACAGTAATCTCAAATTCATGCTCTGTAAAATGATGTTACAGAGCAAGAAACAAAAATAAAAAGTGTATCACATAGGCTTTATACTGTATATGTTAGAGGGGATTAATAGTTGAATCTGCAGCATTAATAATAAATACTTAACTTTTTTCAACATGAAAAAGATAAACTGCATTGTGCACACTGGCTCATATGACTAAAGTGTACTGTTTTATTATGTATCATAGACATTATTATCAACATCATAAGTCCAAATAATAATCAGTATGTTTACCTTATTTATCTGAGACATCTAAGACATGATTCATTCTGAGTTTGTTACGAACAACTTTGGTTGTTATTAACAGTTTATTTTGGGTAAGTATAAACCAAGCTTGTGATTTTGCAATTTAATTTTCATTGAATAGAATCTTCAAAAACCTGCTCACAACTCAAAGTAAACTATACATGAGCAGCGAATATGAAGTGTTTTAGTAGATAATCTATAACATGTACCAATTAAATCTAGTTGATTCATTGTCAGATGTTCCTTGTTATTTGCATTGTTGGTTACTCTACATATCAATAAATCTAAAAAAATATTTTTTGTTAAGTATAAAAGTGTACTTTATACAGTATGACTTCCTAGCATATGTTCAAATGTATAACATCATAATGTAATCACAAAAATATTATTTATATTATTTTTTAATTAATACATTGGAGAACAGTATGTCATGGCTAAACCTGCAATAATCTTTTGTTAATAAAAATAATTCCAGCCAATTCATTAACATGTTGTCTTACTAAGTGGTTCATCTCTATTATGAATCACGGGATAGTGTATCTGGAGTCAAACCAGCATGCCTCACCCTTGTAGAAGTATTGTGACCTTCCTTCATTGTGCAAATTCACATTGTCACCTTCTTTCTGTGTCTGTAGAGAGCCAGTGTCAGGCGTATTGTCAGCTTCAAGATGTGGCCTCAACTTTCATCTCCAGTGCTAAAGAACTGGGCATGTGTACAGCTGCCTGTGGGAGCTTTTCCACTCTGACTTCTGACCAAACACGCTTCTTTCTGAAGCAGCAGGAGAAAGTGCTCAACAGCAGCCTGAAACAAGGTTATGGTTACTGAGAGTGTATCTTTAAATGTGGTATTCATGGTTTTTTTTATTTCAGAATGTACAAGAATTATAAAAACACTTCATGTTTATGTTTGAATTTTGCATCTTTAACTCTGTCTGAGTTGATATTGGACACTACCACAGTGCTCTGTAACTTAGCCAGTTACATACTGTAGAGTAGGGAGGCATTATGTACAAAGAAATTCCTGCCTTTAGTACAGAAAAGTACAGAGAATTTAACTTTGCAACCGAAGTACTTTTGCAACTGTTTAGCAAACCATTGTGATACAATTAATCCTGTTTCCTGCCTGGAAACAAACCTGTAAATCATATGAATAGAATCTAACTTGTGAAAATATGCAAGCAATTAGTTATGCAATTATAAAAAGAACCGTTTTAAAATTAACTTGAGGTAGAATTATTTTTCTTTTGAAAGAGGCCTTGATGATAAAAGTACAGTGTAATATTTGGATGTACAGTGCCAGGTAAAAGTATTTAATGATGTATACGCATTTTTTAAAAATAGTTTTAGTCAAAAGCTTAATGCTTAAATGGAACACTTTTCTGATTATGATTTATTTTTCCGTAAGCAAAAAAGGCAGGGGAAACGTAGTTCAGTTTGTAAGTGATGGCGAAGGATGACAGAGATGTCTGTCTTGTAGGTGAACCCAGCGAGACGGATGTGTCCCTGTACAAGCAGGCTGCTCTGGTACACTTGCTGGTGACTGTGAGAGACCTTCTGCTCATGTGTGATCTCAACACAGCTGTGGGTCAGTAATAGAAATTATGTATAATCTGAGGGAGCACAGTCCCGTAATGCATAATTTATAGACAGCAGTTAACCTACAGTAGCCAGTATGTGCTTGGGAGGCGAGAGAAAAGGGAGAGAGCATGTGATTAAAATCCATGTGGACACAGGAAGAACATCTACACACAGAAAGCATTCCAATCCAGAACCACAATCTGGACCCAAGAGCTGTGCGGCACCTTCATGCTACAGTGCCAGTTCAAGTGTGACTTCTAAGACTGCTAAAAAGAAAAAAATGCGAATTAGGTCTCAAAGTTATTTTAGTCTCAACACTAATGCCTTAAGTTATTTCATAACGTAAAGAAAAATTTGAAAGATTCAGTAAGTGAATACTAAGAAACGTTTTGTTTAAAATGTGTGAAATCTAAATTATAAGTAACCCGGTTGTTATTTATCTGCTAATTAAAATCATGCTGCTTGTGAGCAGTTTTTGGGCAAACCTTTTAGTTCCAGTGAATTGTTTCTGTGGTGTGTTCACCATTTTAGAGCTAAAATGGCAATTCGAGAAACAATAACTTAAAGAAGTCAGCTTATAGAACGTTCATGAAAAGTTAGAAATGCAACATTTGTACTGCTTTAACACCTTTAAGATTTAAAGGTTTTGAAGGGGTTAATGTGTCCCCTGTAATGTAGCACAGAAATATCCTGTTTGACAGATTAATTGCATTTATGGCTGCTATTTCAGAGATTGATCTGTTAGAATCAAATCTGTCCTAAAGAGTGAAGTGTTCACCAAATGATGTTTTAGATCATATGAATCTCACACATGCTCCCTCACATGGTTTAGTGTTGGGTGATTCTAGATCAGATCACAGTTTGCCTGGCTGCTGAGGTTTCTGACGCACTGAATCACAAGGAGGCCCTGAAAGACTGATGCAGATGAGTCATGTGGAGGGGATTCCTTGTGTCTCTTACAGAAGCCTCTTCCACTCACACACCAGCTGGGTACAGTCAGAAGTCAGACAGCACGCGTCAGACAGCATTCCCCCTGGCAGAAATAATATTTTATTTTTCATAGCATGTAGGTCTTGTATTTGTTCACTTTTAAGAACACAAGAAATGTCATAAATGAGAGGGGCCATTTGGCTTGTTTTTTTAGTAGCTAATTGATCCAAGGGTTTCATCTAGCAATGTCTTAAAAGAAACCAGGAAATCAGCTTCCACAACATGGATGGGTGGCTTGTTCCAGACCCCCACAACCCATTGCATAAAAAGTGCATTCTCTTGTCAGTTTTAAATGCACAGTTTTCGTTTAAAACTGACAACCCCTAGTCCCCTAGTTTTTTTTTCACTGTTGGTTCTGAACACATCCTTTAACTTTCTCAGTGCCTTTGTGGATTTAGAATCCTTGTGTCTGGTGCTTGTTTAGTCTTCTCTGTTCAAAACTACAACCTGTCAGGTGAGACATTCATTCAGGCTCAAGAATGTATCTAGTCTCTCCTCTCTGACTCTCACTCTAGACCAACAATATCTTTTTTGGATCAAATTGTGATTAGAATTGTACACGGTATTCTAAATGAGAACTTACTAGTGTACTGTACAATTTTGACATAACACTTACTACTGTATATATTCCAAAGTTCTCTGTGCCTGTGTCCTTTGTCTTGGTGGCAAGATGGTCTGGTTGCTGTCTCACAGTAATTTGGCCCTGGGTTAGACCCTGCTCTGCATTTTGGATTTTGCCCTGTTTTCACACGAGTTTTTGCAGTGTGTGCTGTCACCACCTAAAACTAATTGTGATTAGGTTAGGGTGATTGATGTCTCTGTGCCTGTTTGTATGTAGGGCCAGCATGCACCATATATTCCATTGCACCATTTCGTTTTGGTGCATTGATTTACCAAAAAAAAAATCTTTTAACGAGTGTCTTGATCAAAATGTTTAAAAAGCCTTTTCTTAAAATGTTTACAGACCAGAACAATCTATAAAAAGCCTGAAGATATGTTAAAATTAACATAAACAAAAAAAGAACTACATGCTATTTAAAAGGTAAAGCTAAACTCCATCTGTGTGTTGTTATTTGGGATTTGAAGCTCACAAAAAAGAAAAACTACATGCACAAGCCCTCAATTACTAATGGCACAGATCCCTGCCCAATAGGAATGGCTCCAGGGATGTGGGCGCATGAAACAGAATAGGCCTATCTTTTAACATCCAGGAGGCATCTTGGCTTTTGTTTAAAAATAAAACATCAAAACTTAAACTTACTTCAAAATAGTAATGATCGACTTACTATAACAAAAACTACACAAACACACTAATTGAACGAATGTACATTACAATGAATTATACAATTTGTAATTACACTTAAGTGAACTATATTTAATTTCTTTGAGGCCCTGTTTGGTGGCCTCTGGTGGCATGTCAGCCGCTACTGCAGTACTTTCATAGACCAGTCTGCCTCCCTGAGAAAACTCAGGTGTTAGTGCATCTAAATTGTCTACATCCATCAAGTGGTCTAATTTTAAAATACTACTGTATCTTTCAAGTGAAGTCTCCTCGGGTTAACACAGTTCCCACAAAGACTGCCTTTCCTGTTACAAGACAAATTCATAGACAAATATATATACTGTATGCAAATACAAATATATATTGGGCGGGGCGGCGGCACTGTGGCTAAGGATCTGCGCCTGTGGCTGGTTCAAATCCTGCGGCCGGCAGAGGAATCCTACTCCGTTGGGCCCCTGAGCAAGGCCCTTAACCCCAACTGCTCCAGGGGTGCTGTACAATGGCTGACCCTGCGCTCTGACCCCAAGCTTCTCTCCCTGTCTGTGTGTCTGTGTCTCATGGAGAGCAAGCTGGGGTATGCGAAAAGACAAATTCCTAATGCAAGAAATTGTATACAGCTAATAAAGTGATCTTATCTTATATATAGGCTCAGCATTAGCAAAACAGAGCAAACATAAACCCCAAAATTCAGGGTATTGAGTAGCAGGTAGTCGGGGTTTTGTAGACAGGCCATGCAGAGAGCCCTAGTTGGTAAAGAGATTTTTCAGCACTTTCCCTGGATTATGTAGACATCTATTACAAAGATGTTGCTGGTGAAGCCTATGAGGGGCAGTATTGTTTCTTGTTTGATTTGGTCTGTGTCAGTGAGCAATGGCAACATCATTTTGCAGACCTGTCAGAATGAATGCTTCATCCTCTGTAAAATGCGTAAAAAAAGGAACGTGTTGTACCTGTTTAATGATCTGGGCCGTGTGATCTTGAGATGTTTTGGATGTTTTGCTACAGCCTGTCAAGTCAGGTGTTCAATAAATCTATCATTTAAAAGATAGAAAAATAATTACCAATAGCATACCCAGCTCTTCTGATTATCTGATTTTGATTAAGCTCCTGCACACATTGAGTGATTTTTTTCAAATAGGAGTTGCGCCTTTATTCCAGCAGGTGGGGACATCAGAACATTTAACATAGCTCTTACCTGTCTGAACTGCAGTGTTTCGTTTATTTTCAAGGGAGTCTGAAGGAAGGTTTTTTAAGTTCAATCTAGTAGAGTACCAAAACTTTCACATTAGTTTAATATCCTTTTGGGATAAAAAATGTAGAAATCCTTTGCAAACATCGTCAGTGTATCCAATGTCATAAATAATTGTTAGAAATGTATGTAACATTGTAATATACACTATTCTCTGTGAATTTCTGCTCCTTTTGTCAAATGTTTTAGCATATTACCATACATTGACTTGTTGCTCTTCTTGTTCTGTATTGTTTGTTGAGCAAAATGCCAGTTTGGCATTTCTAATTTTAACTCAGTTGAGCAAACAGGAAATCGGACATTCACATCACATGACAGTGCCTTTAGGAGGTATTGTAGCACCTGCAAGCCATTGGCCAGACGGCACTGTACTGCTCAGATTTGGATTTCAGGTGCATGCATTCTCCAGATTGTCTTCCTGTGTTTGTGTTCACTACAGACTACCTAGTACATGCCAAGGAAACGTATGTGAGAACCCTAGGGACCTGCTTGGATGAAATCTGGTCGAGACTGCGTGTGGTGCAGTACATCAGCCAGAAGAAAGAGGAAGCTAACCCCAAAATAGCAGAACTCCAGCAGCAGACGCTGGCATGGATACAGAGAAACAGCTCTCCGAACCAAAGCCCCAAAGTAGGATTCCATTACTCTTATCCCACGCCTAGTGAGTGAAAGCCTTTTAACAAACAAGCAGCAGAATGAAAGGGTGTTTCGACTGCTGCCTGCGGAACACGACAGGGTAATAGTAAACTGATGACTGTTTACTGATACATGTTCCTGACATGCCATGTTCTGTCACAAAATCAGTCTTAAAACAGGTCCACGTTACTTCTGAAAATAACCTGGCACACTTCCTGCATGGGGAGTGTACAGTGAAATTAAAATTGAAAACTGTTGGAGTAGGTTAGCAGATGGTTTCATCTAGGCATTCCCTGTTCTGCATTTTGAAGAGGTCTTATTAGGTGTTTAGCGATGAAGACAATAAGTCTAATTATGTCAGTCCTCTGTTCTTTGCATGATATGTGTTATATTGTCAGGGTAGGGGAAGAATTCTCTCCTACTGTATGAGCTCACCCCTTCCATTCAATAGCACATTGTTTGCAGGGGACACACATCACATTCCCACCTTGAAGGTAATGTTTCAACATTTTGGAGGATCCTGAAGTCTGCATGTACTATTAAATTAGGAGCCTGGAATGCATTAGTGAGAGTGGTTTAATTTGCTTCCTCCCCACAGGTTCTTGTCATTATAAGGATGGATTCAGATTGTGTGAGGGCTCTACTTATTAAAAATCTCAATAAAGTGAAAGGTAAATAAAACAGCTCATAGCCTTAATATTTAAAGTGCTTGCATATTTTTCTGTTACCTTTAGTTTTAATAGGACTTTTATGAGACACATTTCACTTATAGTGTATATTGCAAATGTGCCTAGAAGAGAAAAGATAGACTTGTTTTTACAGAATTTGAAAAAAAAACAATTTGCTCTATTTTTGTGCTTTTCTGTGGGCATATGCACAATGTAACCACAATTGGCTGATTCATCCCTAAAACAATTTTGTGGTCTGTCCTATGATTAAGCATCCTGAATATTTTCGTCGTCGTTTTTCTGGAACTCAGGTCTCTCAGCTGCAGCTGTGTTTCCTGAAGAAAAAAGCAAGCTGGACTGCAGAGTTGTGCTGAACTGGTCAGTTTTTTCATGGGCCTGAAGGTTTCAGTAGTGTTCTTACTGCATAATATGGTTTTCTAGTTAATTAATAAAAAATTCCAATATTAAGGGATTCATCTAATGTACCACCTTCTCTGGTTTAAAATTTTCTTTAAATAACATCTAAAGTGTCACAGATTTTCAGGTTTACAGCTGGCATTTAGATTTCATGTGCACGTCTTGCCATCAAGCTGAGTCTGATTTCTTTAATCTTACGTCAGGTGGACCTGTTTGGGTCTGACAAAGTCCTTGGCAGACATTATTCTTCAATCATATGAGTGCAGCCTTCAGCACACTAGGGAATTTCCAGAACCTTAAACCTGTGGTGCCAATTCAGTGACAGTCTTTGCTTCAAGAGACTACTGGTATATATTGTGTTAGTGTACATGCGATATATCCCAAGAATTAGCATCACTTTAATTTCCATAAGTAAGCAGAGCTGCAGCTCATGAAGTCAAAATGTACTGTCTAAAACATTTGTGAGATTTTTTAACATTCTGGCTGTTTGGATGTCAGTCTCCAGCGAAGTTTATGTGTGGTAGCCTGCAGTCAGCACATCCACGCTGATTTCCCCTGGCAGCAGTTCTCCCTGGTGGTGGAGTATGACTACATGGACCACTCAGGCTGGACTGCACTCTGCAGAGAGAAGAAGATCAGTCACATGGCTTTGAAAATTCAAATTCCCAGCACCGTCTCTACAAATGCAGGTACAACTAGGCAGGAAAATGGCTGATCCTGTCACAGACTGGTTTTCAGTGGCTTTGACACGAAAATTTCCTGAATACACAAATCTAATAATGTCCACACAAGTCATCTGCATTCTGATTTCAATCTTTGTAAAAATGTAAGATTGTTTATTATTAGTGATATGCTTTTGAACTTAGATTAAAATTTTAAAAAAACTCCACCTTTCTATAAACCTCCATATTCACAGCAAAATTACTAGACAATGTATAATGCCCAGTGTAATATCCCATACCATAACTGTATCTACAAAATCCGTTTAATCCAACCAGGCTTAAAATAAAAAATGTGTCAATTTAATCATATTTGTTTACTCTGAGAAAGAGAGAGAGATGTGAGATGTTGACGCTTTGTCTTGGTTGTCTTTGTAAGTTTGTTTCTCATGTTTGGAAGTTTGCTTTCAAAGAGAGCTTTGTAAGATAAAACATGAAAAAGGATGTGCTGTAGCTAGTGTCCCTGAGGCACGTAGCCAGGTAGTCTGAGCTGTAATCTTCTAACAAATGAAATGTCAGTACATGGCTTTTTCAGTATCCTCGTGATGCCATAAATGGTCCAACAAGCCCTGGTCTAGAAAGACTAGGAAGACAGCTGGGAATGCAGATGTAGAAAATGTCCTTCTCACTTGCTCATCTCAGTGACAATGAGCAGTCACATTATTACAGTGTCATTTATTTCTCTGTGTGCGGCACCTCATGAGAAGTGTCCCAAAATGGCTCGTCCTCCCTGCTGCTGGATCTCGAGATTCCTGTTGTGTTGCTGACCACCGAGGGGCTTTCAGACTCCCCAGAGCTGCTGCAAACCCTGGAGTCCAGGTCAGTCAGGTCGCTCACCTGTCCCGGTTTCTGTGATGTAGATCTGCCAGGTCACTGTACACGGGAACCACGAAGACCGCAGGTCAGTGTCCACCTGCTTGTCACATTTTGTCTGGAGCGCTTCACTTCTAAATCAGGTGGTTACACTTACTCTGTGTGCTATTGTTACCAAGGATAATCTTTTAACATTTATGATTCACGAGTGATTTTGAAATCGCCTCTTTGGTTGTTTTACAAAAGGAAGTCCTCGAATGCAACAGAGAGTGTGGCATGTTAGTCTGCTAATTTAATAATTAGTTAACATTTCCTTCCTTGTATTTCCATTTTAAACCATATTTACTGTACCTCCAGATACAATATCACTGTTGTGGAGAGAAGCTTTGCGCAGTCACTGCAGATGTTTGGAGGGCCTCATCGCTACACAGTGATTACAGTTGATGAATGCACCGCACTTGTCATTCAGGTGACTGAAGCATTCGTTAATTTAATTCACAATCATATGATATTACACTGTTAGTGCAAATTATACTTGAAAAAGCAATGAACGGTGAAGGAAATAAATCATCATTTCTATTGATCAGTTCCCTTTGACTGCTGGAGGAGGGGTTATTTAAGTCCCTCTAAACAAGCAAAAGAATATGACTGCAATAGAGCTGCCTAAAATACTGTGGTTTTGTTTTTTTTTATTTACTATTTGGAAGGGAACATATGCAGTTTACTCATCGTGCATGAAGAATCCTATAGATTTGAATTATAATGCTTTTTATATATGATTATATGATGCAAAGTAATAGGTTTATTCCATACTGAAAAGAGAAGAAAGAAGACAACATTGCGGCTGTGGAGCCTTCTTCAGGTGCGAGGAACGAGTGTTTCTAACTGTTAAAAGGTAACGGATTGAAGATGACCTATAAGAATAACTGGACCGAAGCTTTATTGGACAAGGTTTTAGGGTTTTAGGCCCTTGTTTCAGGTAGTGCTAAATTAGGAAAAGCTGAGTTCTTTCCCTTGTGTATGATTTTGTCAGTAAAGAAGGGAACTGGTGCCTAGCTGATGAAGATGCACAGATGGGATTGAAAGTCCTGTGTCTGCTCTTGATGTGTGTGGGCATTCTGTTGTTAGGACATTGGGGAGCTGAAGATGGACAAAGCCTCTGACCACATTGTCTTGAGACTGATGGCCCTGTCTCTGCAGTACAGCTGCTGCTGGCTTCTGTTCTACTCTTCACATGGCCTGGACTCAGAGTGAGTACTGTGCCCATGCCTAGCATGTGCTACCGGAGGAAGGTTATCTGCCTTTGGGTTTTATTTTCACTCATTTCTACCTGGCTGTGCCTAGCCTGTGATTCTAGAGTATGATTTCAGTGTAGTCTGAATAAAGTGCAATATTTTTAAAATTCACATGGATTCTCAGCTTGTAATTGTTAAATTCACTTTATGCCTTGCAAAAACCTCTCAAAAACCTAATGTAGTTTAGTTTTTAGTATATTTAGGTGTACAGCATTAACGTTCTAGTTGTATAGTATTTAAGGTTGTTTGGTGTTTGGCGATGTTACCACCTTGTAGCCTGGTCTCGACCCTGGTCTCAAGCTAAGCAAGGCCGGGCCTTGTCAGTATTGGGACGGTACCCCTAAGGAAAGTTAGGTTGCTCCTGGAAGTGACACAGGTGGACCAGTAGGTGGCACTCTTCCCCCTGGACAGGAAATTGTAAATCAAGTCCCCTGCCACCCCGCTGTGCTGTCAGAGGTCCCATCCTTAGAATAAGATCATAAACCACTGTCCTTACAACTTGACCATTAAAGATCCCATTTTGTAAGAGCCTAACTGTGAGCTTCTACAATCAGGCCTTCCCAAAGTTCACTCTTAATTCACTTTCTCACTTGATTGATAGAGTAGCGGTGCTGCCATATCACTCAAGAGGGTCACCCAGTGAGCACTTCAGAGGCAGATGAAGTGGGTCCACTTGTATGTGTAAATTGCTTTGTGATGAAAAATGCTATTTAAATGTATAAATATTATTATGGAAAGTATTTTTTTCATAATAGTTAACGCTTTATATCGGAAACTAAGTAGTATTTATGTATGAGTCTAGAGTATTGTGAGAATGTGTCACTGTTTACAATTTTCAGAGCAGACAGACAGTATTGTTCTATTTTTAAGCTTTTAACCCTAAACACATTCTGAATAGCTTTAACAGTCTGCAACGTCTCATCTGTACAGCGTCAACAAACAATGTTTTGAAAGTATAATAAAGGCTGTTTCCTTTCATTGGAAGATCACTGGACTTACCCAGTTAGTGAAGTCCTTTGGGTATCTGCAGTTGAGGGCAGTGAGGTGTCTTCAGTAATGTACTTGGGAAGAGGAATGCAATAGTGCCCACTCGTGTTCTCTCCAGGTACAGTTTCACCACAGAGGTCTTCAACAACCTGGTGCTGATCTATGCCGCTGTCGTACTGTTTGGGCTGAAGTCAGAGGATCTGGAGATCAAGGTGTGACTTTCATCTCTTTTCTTGCACACGTTTCTAAATTGGAAGAAGAGCAGTACTGCGGGTCAGTGGACATTTCCATGGCAGCTGAAATATGTGTTGTAATTGCTTTGTACAGAAAATTCCATTGGAACTGATGTTTTGGAAAGAGCATTTCTGGATATGGTGTGCACTTTGCTTCATCAAACTGAATGTTTTTTTTATGAGAATGTGAACACTCATAAGAAAGTAATTGCATATTATGTTTGATGCGTACCAGGATTTCGTTTGTATGTACAGTAACTTGGGGTTTGGTATTCAGCAGGATTTCCGTGTCTCTTTAAGTTATAAATGGCCCTTCACCTGGGAGAAGGGTAAAATTGAACCTGTTATTGTTTGGCTGGATCACATTATTCCTTCTCTGGAACCTTAAGCTGGTAATGCTTTAAAAAAACAAAGAAAACCTGCTGGATTCAAGGCCCAGAGGACCAGAGTTGGAACCCTTTGCTTAATTCCACAGTTAAAGGCCAGTTTATAATTGTACACACTTCCAGAACTTGTGGCATCTTTGCTGATTCTTGTATTGTGAGGGGAATGATTTTGATTCTTAGTGGATTTTGAATAGAAGATTCCGGTCTTTATCTTCCTGCAGTCCAGACTGATGTATTGTTCTGTGTAAAGCACCTCAGTGAAATATCCATGGCTAAGATAATAGATCTCTTCCTAAGACCAAAAAAATATTAAAAGTAGGAGTGACTGTTGGCAGGAAAAGCACATTTCTCAGATGCAGTTGGAACATGTAGCATAGTGCCAACAGATCTGTGCGTTCGAAAATGAAAGTGCTTTTCAAACCACAGGTGTTGGCAGTCTTTTTTTCACTTGCATTCTGTGACGTTGAAAGTAAGAATTGGACACACATCAAAGAAACATCTCAGTGTGACAGCACTGTTGAACTGAAGTGGTGCTATTGAATGCTGAATTTACTGTTATTTCATTCTTTTTCAATGATTTTATGGATTATATATCATAAATACGCAGACAGCAATCAACAGAGCATGACAACAATTCCGCGTAAGAACAGTACCCTTGCAAAAGATGTCTGATTGGGAAACTAAAGGAAAAGGGATGAAAACAACAACAAAGAACAGACTTAAGTTGAACAGCTTAAACATCTACAGTTCCCTGTAAACTAATACTCTCTTCCCCTCATAATTCTTATTATTCTCTATTAGCTTTACCTATCTGTTGCACTTTTATTTCCGTATTTGTTGAAGTAATCCGGTGCATTTCTGAAGGCAGGAAAGTCTTCAGGCTTCCAAATTAAGCATCTGGTAAGTTTCTGCAGTTTGGCCAAACAAATTTCCAGCCAACATTTCTGAATTTGCAGAGATGCACAGAAACTGTGAGTCACTCACATTATCTTCTGGAATGCTGACGTTTTGAATGCTGATTTTTAGTCAGACATTCTGTCCTCTTTAACTTATGGCATAATCAAGCAGGTCTGAAGTAGCAGAGTGGCTAATTATTTTAAAAATGCTTTTATCTGCTTTTGAAATGTTTTTCTGTTAATATGAAGCATTATTCCATACATTGTGGTAAGCTACTAATTTTAGTTCAGATGTTTGGTCAAATTCCAGTTACCACAACATGGCAAATATTAAGAGATAACTTATTTACTACTTCAATGGCATTAAGTCGCCCAACTTAGGAAATGACAACCCTGGTCTTAAGGTCAAGAATGTCAAAACTTTTCTCACTTGTGAGGAATGAGCCAGGGAGGCTGTTCAAAGTGTGAAGATGAGGTGAAGGGAATGGAGCTAGAAAAGGTGCACAAAAAAGGCACTCAGCAGGCTGGTGTTTAAATGTAAGAAAAGAGAAGTGCAAGATTACCTTTTGACTTCCTCCCGGATGTCTGTATCCTTTCAGTGGCTTCATGTGAAATCACAACACCAGCAGGTGTTTTACTGGAGATTTGTGTCCTTTCAGGTACTGATTGCACCTGGAGTTGAAAAGACAGCTATGCTGATTTGCCAGATAGCCAGCCACACCCTGATGTCATCCGAGATAGACCCGTTGAAATGGCTAGACAGGTCTTGGCTTTCTGTTGTGCCCACAGAGGTGAATGACAATATTTTGCTGGAAATGCTCATATTTCTAACTATCTGAGTCCCCTCATTCATTTAAACTTAGATAATGATAGGCAAATCCATCTCCAATCAGTTGAATACCCATTTATGGAATTTTACCAATACCTGGAACGTAACAGCATAATTTAAAGAAAATATGTCAAATGCCACAGTATTCCTGAACAGGACCCAGATGAACTAAAGCTGATACTGGGTATCAACTCAGGAGGCACAAAGGAGCAATAATATATTCAAAATATAAATAATGCTATAAGGAATAAATTCCCATTAACAACAGCAGCACCAGAAGGCTCTGACCTTGTCAACGTGAACCCAAGTCAACGTGAACACAGATGGTGGTCACATTGATTCAGTGCAGCATCCTGAAAGCACTTGTACTTATACTTCACTGGACCGTAGGACACATTTTTACTACAGTGTTTGAAGTGGACAAATTACTGTATGTAAAGTTTACAAAGTGACTTTCCTGATACACTGTGTATACTGTACATTGCTCTACCAGAATATTCAAGAATGATATGTTCCATAAGAGTTGCCTACCTTGCCCAAAATACTGGGAATGGTTCGACATGTGGTATGGTATGTTCTCTGATTCCTGGGAGCGGGTATTTTCCTCTGCATGCTGCACTGCGGAAAAGAACGTTGATGCCCAGTCAGTGACCCCTCTGTGCTTACTTGCAGGCTGAGAGTAGCTTACTGGCGTTTCCCTGCGTCAACCCACTGGTGGCACAACTCATGCTGAGAAAGGCCCCATCCTTAGACTGGCTCCTGGGGGCCTCTTTCACTGAGCTGCAGGAGCTGCTCCCAGAAGTGCCCCACAAGGTCATCAAGGTACAGTAATTTCATATGGTCACAGCTCCACAAAAGGATAGCTGCTTAATCTGCTCCATCACCGTTTATCCACTTTACTGCTGTATTCATGATTGTAGCCACGTTTATTGACAGTCACGTTAATGACTTTTTTGGGGGCAGAGCTGATTGAATTTGTAACTAGTTATTTTCTAATCAATCTGTATATTGTTGATGCTACACTCAGTATAGCCACTGTGTGTAGCTTTTTGAATATTTTGTCCGTCAGGCCTGTGGAAAGTAGAGCCCTTGTTAATTTTGACTTCCTATTATTATTTTTATGAAAAGGAACATACTAGATTCCATTACTATAGTAGGTGTCTGTGAGCTGTGGCCGCATTCTGGCTGACCTTCCTGTGGTTCAAGAAGAGAATATTAATGCAGTGTCTCCTGTTGATAAGGGTAACCTAGAATTTAAACCTTTTCCCATGTCTCACATAGTAGCAGTGAATAATAATATGAATAAAATTTGAAATATAATACAGTCGCTATTATCCGACCTAAGCTGGACTGATAGTATGTCCGATAATTGAAAATGTTGGATAATGCGGAAACTGAGAAGGCAAATTATAGATTAATGGAAGCGCAGTATAAGTATGAAATCTGGTTTATTAATCTACTGCAATACTAAAATAACAGAGTAGAGAACTATTATTTTTAAAAATGAGTGATTGCAGTCTGTTTCCCAGATGTGCTTCTCTTCCCTGCGGCAAGGTCTCGCCAGCGTCTTAGTAATATGCCGTCAGTAGCAGTTGCCTCCTCTTGTTGTTCAACGTAAGCTTGTGCCGCTTCCAAAATACAGTAGGAAAAATAATAATGATGAGCGCGCAATCAGCAAGGAAGCTACGTCAACGGCAGTACGTGACACACGGCAAGACAGCAGCATCCGATTGGGCAAGCTATTATGCACGCGCACGCATAGTGTACAGTATGTACTGTACACCGTGGTGATTGGCTATGTCGGATAAGCAAAGGTCGGATGATTGTGACTCTACTGTAATATGACAAATGACAAAGGAGATACCTCTTAAATTAGCATTTATTTTTCCCTCATCTACACATATAGCTCTTCAGCGACACCACTGCTCTGTACAAGATGAACGTATCTCATTCTCCTCTGGAATCTTGTGGGAAGGCCACTTCAAGGGAGTATTCACCCTGTTCAGGACCTAGGCCTGTCAGCAGAGAGGACACACAAGGCTGGATAGAGGTTTTAGAAAAAAATCAGGGCATGAATTCTGAGCACCATCCATTAAGTGGATCAGTCAGTGTAGAGAACATGACAGTGTACCGCAAAGATCAGGAGCCTTTTCCTGTTCCTGAAGAAACAGAAGGCACTGTACAGCTGGGTCACTTCAGAGACTTGTCTCATGCACTGCTGCATGTCCACAGTGCACAAGATCACTGGCAACTGGGACGCATTAAGGACAGTGATCTGACATCTGTGGGAGAGTATTGTGGCGTACAGTTCGGTTCCAAGCCTGCCGGACAGCATCATTCAAACTGGACATCAGGAAGACCAATACAGGCAGAGGGGTTTTCACCAGCCTATGACAAAGATCTGAGCTTCAATATGGGCCCTTCTATAGACTGTCAGTTTGAGAGAGAGGCTGTTGACTACTACTGTCACCAAAAATCCAATTCCCCTGGTGAAGTGTCTCAGTTTGGTGTGGGTTTCAACGAGGACCCTTCCCTTTTTACCTCAAGCGTCTCGGCAGGAATGCTGCAGGGCAGCAGCATCAGTCCATTTGGCCGAGCCCCAAGATTAATGGCGGACTCCGTGTTCAGTTTCATTAAGACAGGATATGAAACCGACATGAGCGACAACTCAGACCTTCTGGGGCCACTCAGGAGTACATCCGACAAGAAGAGACGAGCAGGCAGAGCAGACGAGAAAGAGGCATTTTCAGGTACAGTAGGCCTGACCCTGTAAGTGTTAAATGTTGCGCCAAGAGCCAGGTGTTTTGAGTTGAATCTTCCTGGTAACAGCCCCTACTCCTGCTTGAGAGAATGAAACACAATGTGCAGCTCGCCCACCTGCAGAGCCCTTCGTCCTCTGACACCTTGCCAGCTGCGCATCGCCTAACGGGGTAAATTGTAGGACAGGCATCACTGCAAGTGTACAGGCACCTGGCACATTGCAGGAGACAGTGATTGCCAAAAGGCTAAGAGCTCTGACCGACTAGTCGGGAGACCACCCCTGGAGTGAAATGTGTACTATTGCTGGGGAAATCCAGTTGAAGTCAACTAGTAACCCAGACCCACACTTGAAAAGCTGTAAGACGGGTTAACTACTATGAAAAGATGCTATATTTCTGGTTTGTTATATTAATCATTTGGATATAAAAGTGTAAAACTCCCCTCAACATAAAATATTTGGTCTACTTTAAATAGTCAGATGCTGGAAATCTAGATCTCTTAAACAACACTGTCTAGAATCATCCAGGATTTGAAGCTGTGTGTCAATGAAATAATTGTGACATTTAACAGCAGGCACATCAAATGGACTTTTTTATGTAGCAGCTTTCATATATTTTCTCATCTTGTCTGTTCCAGAAGGATACACACTTTTACCACAGCCGAAGAGGAGGAAACTCACCTATGAAAAAGTTCCAGGAAGAATCGATGGTCAGACAAGATTAGCATTTTTTTAGAAATATTTAAGGCTTTTTTCTAGTTTTAATTTGTTATTGTTCTTCCATTTAACCCCTCCTTTACCCAAAACACACTGCCACTTCCAGTTATTGAAATGTTTTATGTGTGAATCCAGTTATGTTCACGGTATCTGTGTTAATGCATAGACTTCATTGTTAGAAGACACAGATGCAGCTTTTTAGGAATGGTGCTGAAATATGCTGGCTTGGTTCTTGAATGCAGACCTGGAATTGATTTCTCTCTTTGTCAACACAATTCTCCAGTCCTTTTAAATGAAGCACTTAGAATCAGTCAGAACTTCCTCTTAGGAGAGGAACTTAGGGGAATTTCCTGATGGCTTTCAGTGTTTTTGTTGCCTGTTGTTTTCTCTTGTTCAGGAAACTTCCCAGTCATGTTTCCAAGGGTTATTTTAAGAGATATAATAAACATAAGTAAACTGGTAACAATCAAACCAAACCTTTTGTTTAACTGCAACTGAATAAATATGTATTACTTAAAACACCAAGCCTACATTTTTTTAAACACATTTTGCCCTGCCCTTTCTTCTACATTGTTTCTATGGTAGAACTGTTATTACCCATCACTGACCAATACCAGAGCCAGTTAAAGTGTGTGGATGAAACAAGGGAACATTCTCCCAGATCATTTTCATTCTTTTTATTTAAGATCCAGAATACATGCATCTTCTTGTATCTGTGTAACTTCACGTTCTTCCAGTTATACTGCACAGCAGGCAATGAAACATAATCTGCACTAAAGAAATTAAAAAATGCAGTTTTTGCACTGGTTTAAAAAAAACTCCCACTGAAAAATAAATGAATGCTTGTAACGAAAGAAGCATAGAAATCATATTTTATTAACTTTTGTCACAAACCATATGTAAACGCAAAAGCTTAAACAAGGAGTTTTTAAACATTTAGAAATGTACACTGCAGACAGGAGTGCAGATTGCTCAAATGTATAAAAAGACCCTTGGCACAGAAAAGAGCTCAAGGCAATGAGTATGCAATGTAAGAGCACTTCCGTAATTAATAGAAAGCTCGTTCGGAATGACAGTCCTGAAGCAGGGTTCTGCCGGGCCAGTCCTGGAAAGCCTTCCACTTTTCTGATTTTATTCCAGCTGAGCTCTCAATGACCCCAATTAAGTCAGGTGCTGTAACAGGAGGGCGTAACATGCTTTCCCCATCCTTGCTCATTGACCCTGTAAGGATACCTATAAAACCTGGACCAACGTTGTAGACCTGGACAAAGTTGTTTAGCTTGGATTTTTAATTTTAACATGCCTTTAACATTTTTCTAAAGGGATGTGTTTGTGCTACACAAATGCTACACGTAAAGTATGGGATACATGAGTGTCGCTTGCAAAGATAATGTTTTTCTAAAGAGCAACGTGTTTTCAGTTGCACTATCAATTTCACATTCATTTATGGCTTATGATTGTTTTACATGAGAAATCAAGTACTGTAAGTGGTGTGAAGAGTCTGTCCCGGTATGACTTACACTTTCCCTGACCCTCCTCGGCCCACTACACTGCAGGCCCACTGCAGATTCCTAACAATGGGGAGTATTAGTAGTTCTGCATTTTGAATGATTTGTCACGTGGTATTTCTTTAGGCTTTGGCCAATTCTGTTTTCCATTTAAAAACACTAAGACCTGAAGCAGAAGTTACAGCTGATGGTGATCGCTAATCCCCAAAGTCGTTTAACTCACAATTCAGTCCTGCAGTTAACTAGTGCATACAGTATATGGATGCAGATCTATTTAAACAATTTTAGAATGAAACGACCAAAATGACAGACATGTCACAACCATGTTTATGGCTACTTACAATAAATCATCCTATATCGGGAGAAAAATGAATGAATTAAAATGCTTTTTCAAATTGGGAAAGTCTTTAATGAGGATGCAACGACTGCAACACCCAAAGGCATGTCATAGTAAACTTGGAAATGTGTAGCTCTTATTATCAAAAATGCATGCTGAACCAGTTACTTTTTATTTCACTGAATAAATTATATAACTCAATCAGTTCTAAATTCTGACCATTAAAATTTGTTTTTGACATCTATGTAAGAACACTTTCACAGACTCAGCAATTTTGTCACCATTGTAAATACTTTAGATAACAGTAATGAGTGATGGTTGAGTGTTTCCTAAACTGCAATGATTTTAACAATTTTGTATTTTTCATTTTATATCCAAACAATTTGTTTTCATCAAATGTTTCTTTATGTCTTACATCACAGCAATGACACCAGTACTTGCTGGAGAATGGTGATGGACAGGCTAGTTTTGTAACAAAACAGTATTCAAAATATTGAACTGCACAGAAGCTGTCCAGTCTTGTCACAACATCTGGTCCAGTTAAATCACAAATTAACTTATGTCCTTCCAGGGCCTGTATTTTTAATCATTTTGTTGTTTTTGAGAACTTCAGCTCAAACACAATTGCAGTGCAGTGTGCTTGGTATAGGAATTTAGTCTCTGGTATAAGTTTATTAAATACTGGAGCAGTACTTTTCATGCAGAAGTTTATTATAGTATGAATTAATTTGAAGACAAAGTTTTGTGATCCTATGATCCAGAGAGAACATGTTAAAATAAATTTGAGATCACAAAATAATTTGTTTTGTAAGAATCCAGGCACCAACAAAATGTTTGTAGTAAAACATAATGGATTAAATTTGCAGGCCAATATTTAGATAAGTTGTGCTGGGAGAGAAGCTACAAGACAATGTATTTCATAGGAATGATCTTAGCACCAAGAATGTGTAAGAAGAGAAATGTTCGACTGGTGCACGTGCCCAATCATTCTTTTGAAAAACATGCAAGTTGTTATAGAACATTTACCCATATTTACAAAGGCAAATTATGGAGGTTTTTTACCATTGAATAAATCCTTTGCATTTTTGCAAAAAACTTTTTGTGAAATTAGAACCTTAGCTCACTATCAATACAGGCACATTAAAAACTGTGTAAACTGTAAACCTGTAAACAATGTGTAAATAACTGTATTAGGATCTGTATCACTGAATACTTGTGTTGTTGTACTTGTTTTCTTGTAGAAAATATTACAAAATTAGCAAAAAGCATTTTAGAGATTAAAAAGATGCTAATAAATAAACAGGTCAGTCTAGGAAAAGGATTTAACGGTAGTGGACTTTCTTCCTTGTAAATGACAGGTGGCACTGATGGTCACATCATGCTTCTGCCCAAGACTTGGAATGTCCAAATGTCCTGAAAAACAAAGATCCTGCATTTACAGCTCTAGATCAGCTTTACCTGTGATGCAAACAACTTCACTGGTTTTAATTCAAAGACAAAACTGTCAGGAAGTAAAATTACAAACAATGGCAAATATAAAAACTAAATAATTTCTTTTTATCGGTGGAGCAGTGGTTAGGATGCCTGGTCGTGGGTGTCTGAACAGGACTCTGCCAAAAGCAAATCACCCAGACTGCTGGATAAATGAGTCTCCAGAGCTGGAATGAACCCAGACGACAAACACACGACTCTAACTATGACTAATGTATCGACAGAAATACTCCAGACCTCACAAACCTTTCACCTAGTGTACTGCTTAGTCATGAGTGTGTATTTAAGATATTTTAAATTCTGAGAAGGCGAGAATTTCGTCTCAGATTTAAGTCAAATTCTGTAGGAACGTATAATCTAAATAAAAAACACACAATGTTTCGTAAAGATACACAGATAGATCACACAGATGCCAGCACCAGCAACCACTGAGAAATGAATGTGGTCTGAGAGACCAAAATAATCCTTTGGACAAATATAATGACAACAAATTGTTCAAAAGGTTTCCTTGTCATCAATGCGGGATAAAAGAATTATCTGCTGAACTCTTAATTTACAACAGGGGTCTGACAGGCATTTCCCCTTCAGTTATACAAATCTCGCTATTTGCCAAGTATTTGCAACTCGTGCTGTCCTTTTTAACCTTCACTAAAAGATCTTTCCACTTTCTTAGTTCTTCCACTCATTTGTACTCATTAAACACTGATAGATCGAGTCTGCTAGTCTTGTGAACAAATGTGTTCGTGAACAAATTATTTTGTTTTGCAGTGAGAACAGCTTTATGTTTATTAAAACTGATTTCAGTGTCAGTAAAATGTTCACTTGTTGTTCCTTGGCATGAGGTTATTGTTACCAACACCAAGGACTTCACAGATGAAAGGGCTGTTTAGATTGACAACATATTCTGCATGAACATGTAACTTACACATTTTAAAGGAAAAATAAGGATAAAAAATAAACATCTACAGTTAAGCGAAAAGCCACGAGTGCTTTTAATAACATTTTGTTGCACATAGCAATCCCTGGATTATTGACCCTAATGTTGAAGGATGACCCTTTTTAAATCTGTACAATAAACGTCTGCTCAAATTTAGTTTCTGAAAAAAAAACTTTAAAAGTTGGTGATACGGTACGGTATGTACTGTATGTCTTCACCTCAGCTCTAATGTACAGATACACAAAGGCAGCACACTTTTTTAGGTTGGCCCCACACGTGCACTCATCCATTTGTCGAGGACATGCTGAAGGATGATTCACCTGACCACATCACGTTTCTAATATTTAGTAGTTCATTGCCTGTGCTCTTTGCACCACTGGACGCTGCCAGGCGTGATGAGTGGTTTGTGCTTCACAGCCTCTATCTCCCGCTGCTCAGCTGTTTTGCCTTGCACTATCACAGGCCTGGAATATGCATTTCTGCCTGCTCTTGTTCTGTGCTGATGATGTCTTCCCCTCTGAGTTCCATGCTGATGTCACCTTAGACACCGTTGCTTATGAAACATGATCAAGCTGGGCTGTTTTGATCACTGAAGCCCAAATGCCCCCAACAAGCACCCCTCTTAAAAATCTGAGGTCTCGTCTGGCAGTCAGGCTAGCCACAATCACAGGCAATGAGGCACGCTGAAGTATGCTGGGATGTTATTTACCTAAACACATGGGCAACACCTACTGTATGTGTTCCAATTTACTTAGGCCGTGTCCCAGTGCTCGCACTGCGCCCTAAGCCTTCCTTGAAGTCCGCGCTTCTGTGACGTAGGGCAAGTGTGGACTTCAAGTGCGCCAGTATTGGAGGGGACACCCCGGTCTGTCACTCGCTGGTTACACGGCTCACGCTCTAAACGCTGTCTGTTGTTGATGCTTATTTTCCAGTGGCTAAGTGCATGTGGGCCGATGATTTTAAAAAAAAATGTCATTCTCTGCTCGCAATTTCATTACATTGAATGTCATCTCGTCTATCCCTGCACAAAATTAGTGACACCGCGTTCATTCATGTTGAGCAGGCTTCACTCAAAACAGGCCGAGTAAACTATGGAAATCTTGACGATATCGCTCTCCGTTAAATCCAACGTTTTACACTACTAAATACATTTTCATCTCTTCTGTCCCAATATAAAAAAATGACAGTACCCAAACCCAATCGCATTTGTCTCAACAGCTGTTCAGTGTTTACCTGTGTTATTGTCTGTAATTATCCCTTAATGTGCGTACATGTCCCGTTTACCTCCCTAGTGTGTCAACCCTGCGTTCGAGTTTGTCTTTGTTGCCCATAGCTGCCTGACGGGGGCGTAATAAATGGTGCTTGTGTGCCAAACAAGAGCGTTGTCCGGTTTCTTTTCCTACAAGAACCCGAATTTGCTACAGTATGAATCCAAAGTAGTCTAATGTCATTTTGTTTATACATAAAATGAATTTTAAAACTGTAAAAAGTAAGATTTTACCAATACACAAATCTTTTATTCTCCATGGCAACCTCTCTCCGCTGTGATAGGCTACAACATGAAACGTCACCATTTCTCAAAGAATTGTGGGTAATTCCCTTCATGGGAATCCCCTCTGGTGCAGATTTCAGAGAAGGGCGCTCTTGTGACACCCTTGAGAAACAAATTTAGAAATGGGAAAGCCTACGCCCTTGCAGACTTTAGTGGGAACGCAAGACTGTAAGGATGCACATTAGGACACAGCCTTGCTGTAGTTAGTTTACCCTGGCGGTTCCATTTTTTTTTCCCCACTAGTGTCTATAAAAGCATGGAGGAGCACTTGCTCGTTAGAGAGCCACACAGGCGGCAGAGGGTCAGATACCTGCAGTCTAGAAGAGTGAGCAGGACCGAGGTTCTCTGAAGGGATTGCTGCCCGCAGGGACACCCACAAGCAAGGCATCTTTACAGGCATTCTGGACACAGTACTGCTGGAGCTCTGCGGCCGCCTGAGACACCTGCAAAGACAGCACAACAACGCTCAGACACAGCACACAGCGAGAGGGATTTCATCTAAATATGGCCGGACTCATTCATTCATCCTAGTGAACAACACTCAACCGGATGAAATCTTAAACATGCAAAACAATAGATATTTTAAAAAATACAGACATATATATAATTGTACTATAGAAGTATACAATAATTCCGAGCACAGAGCCTCAGGTAACTTCATAATGACAGGACCTGATGGAATAATGTAAGACTAGCACTGGACAGGGTGATCTCTCCCTGCCAACTCTGGAAACTTCCACAATCATGGCTTCCTGGCAATGAGTAGCGTACCTTGAATTCTCTGATAAAAATGAAATATTGTCTTGCTAACTTTTTTGCCAATTTTACTTTTGGTTTTTCTCAGGCAGAAGAGCAGATTCCTCTACCCTTGCAATAGGCTGGATTTCCGCTAGTAACCTCAAACCCAGTGGAGTCATTCGGCTCCGAGGACAAGCACACGCACACAGAGACAAATCAGACATGAGGAAACGTAGCCAGCATGGCTCTGGAAGGTGGGAAGAAACCAGAGAGTTTGGAAAACGGTGAACAGGCAAACACAGAAGGCACCACAGTCTGCAGTCAAACTCGGCACTCACCAGTTGCGAGCTGGCAGTGCTATAACCACTATATCACTGCCCCGCGAACGTGATATTTTCAATATTTGACGTTTTGAAGAAACCCTTAAGGAGTAGAAACATCCTTTTCTTTGCACTGTCTGCACTAGAAGAGTGGATTTAATTATTAAACAACCACAGAGAAAGCAGAAGCATTTAACTTTATCCCGGGGAAAGACTAATATATTTTTAATAATTGGAACATCCAATGTCTCAGATCCTTGGCCTCTCACAAAGAAACCAAGCACAGCCAGCCTGCCATGAGTGAGTGAAGCCCTGCCCCACTAGATACTCGAGTCGTGTCTGCTGCGCTGCTAGTGGTGTCCCACCTGACTGAAAGCTTTCGTTTGCTCCAGCACGTAGATCAGTTTAGGCGTCCAATCATGAAAAACCATTTGTGTCTGTTTCAGCAAAAAAGTATCTAAATTATTTTGTTTATTCAAAAGAGAGCCATTGTAGTACCTAGTACTGCCTTACTCTAACTGGGTAGAATGGAAAGACAGAATTAGGAAATTTAGTACCACTCTTACACAAGCATATACTGTATATAATTCAAACTATGTGCTCAGGTTCTAACCAACAAAGAAAAAAAAATATACATGGTAGAAATGGTCTTGAAAGAATAAATTAAAAAAGGACATTTCCCTGACTTTAATATAATAAACGATGTATAGAAGTACTACACTTCTTTAGCCATTTTCACTATACAGGTATCCCTTGAATGCCAAACAACTGATTTACAAATTTCCCCTATAAAGATGCTTGCAAATGTATACCCATTTTTTAAAATATAAATGTATTTTCAAAATAAAATTTCTTCCTTGGTGAGCAACCTACTGTAGGCAGTGCATAGCATAGGTCCACTACTCTTATATTATGAATTTTGTTATAACAAATCGTGCACATTTATAACATATTTTATTAAATACCAACCTGTTTTGCCATAAATACTTCTCCTGACCGATGTCAGTTTTCTAGTGTCTAGTGGCTTTCGACACAGCCAAAAAATGTAGTCTTTGCCCTTTTCTACACAAATGCTCCGAGGGTCTCCTCTATACTGTACATAATAGATTTTAATATTTTGTCTGCTATTTGGTGTAATGCTCCATTTATCTACAGAAGTTTTAACTAGCAAAAATGCATTTAACGCCCAAACCAGCTCTCATGGAATCCCCTATTTCTTTCCACCTAGGATATGAAAATGTTTAAAGAATTATGCCATTACAAAATTTTCAAAGGGATTTTTTTAATTATAGGTCGGGTGCCTGTTATGGAACTACACTGAGGTTTCTGCTCTATAAAGTCACTACTTTAACTCATTTTCATTTCTCATTCTGAGAGTTTTCTAAACAAGCCTGAATTTTTCAAGGATGATGAACCTTTATAATCAAGGCCCACCCCTGGCTATTTTTAGATGCTGTGGAGTGCAGATAGAGGCCTGAGCCCATCTGTGCTTCACTGGCTACAGGGTATTGGCAGGCCTGCTTTCAATGCATCTGGAGCTAGCCATTAGAGCTTCTCTGCCTCTCCACACATTTTCACAGCAATTTTGTTCATTCTCAAACTATGCAATGCATTACCTTTCAAAGTTAATTCAGATAATCCACTACCATTACTGGTTGCTTTCTAAAACATGGAAGAGTACATTGTCAAAGACTCCCTTTAAATTTTAAGCCATGTTGGGTTTTTCTACTCTCTGAACCAATTAGATATCCCAGACATCATGAATGAACTAGAACACAAGTCTAATAAGCTGCAGCTCTGCTGTGTTTAGAGACCTTATTCAAAATGTATGGTTCAGACATGTTCACTTGCTTTTAATAACGAGTATTTGAAGAAATACAACACTGTACACACTGAATCCTCCACATCGTTTGTCAACACAGATCAGAATATATCCTCAGGATCAAAAGAAATACTATTTATACACATTTCTATAAATGTATGCAGATTTTAAATATCGATTAACTGTTTTTGTAGTCATTTTGATTGATCATGCGTTATACACTCAAGCGACTGTTGCTTAGTCACAATCTGAGTGATGAGACTTTATCTGATTCAGTTTCTCTACAATCTCTGACAGCAAACAGAGTTTATAACGAAAGCTCGGAAGGGATGATGACAGTGAAGTTCAATCAGCATCAGCTGTCAGTAATTCGCAGTGAATACTGATGTTTAGGTGAGGAAATCACATTATAAATCCTTTACACAATCCGCTTCTGTCCCCTGCATACGTCTTTACACCCCTCCTCCACCCCATCTCCCCCTCTGTGGCTGCACTCTGCTGGGGTCAATTCCTTATCTGCATGGAGTTTGTATCGTGAGAATGAAGAGCACGTTCAGCGGGCTGATCCAACCACGGTGCGCCAGGGAGCGCTAGAGAAGGTCATTCTTGCCTTCTGCCATAACTCTTTAATTCATCCAGTGTGTCTGGGCAGGGGCAACATTGACTTGATTTTGGACTAAACATGAATTTGCTGTTTACAGAGCGAATACAAGACATAGAGCAAGAGGTGAGGCTTGGCGGGATTCTTTTAGTGTGCAAATCCAGCCCCAGCAACCACTTGCAAAGTGAACTGATTGAAAATGGACAATCATCCTTTTAAGAACTTTTATAACCTAGAAGAGATTTTATGTTTTGTTAGAGCTGTACTCCTTGCGAGATTGCTATACAATTTGGAATAAAGTTGATTGTTAAAAAAAAAATGATTCCATACTAAAGATCCAGGACCAGGAAAGCACTTCTACTCATTCCCCAAAGCTTTAAGTTACACGCTTACGGAAAAGTCCTTAAAAATTGACAGCCTAAACGCTAAAGATCTGGCAATGTAACTGATAATAAAACTGCAGAATTCCACATTATTCCAAGACTCGGGGGGATGAGGCCACCAGCTGTGGCACTCAGAGAGCACGCAGCTCTCGCCCAGACAGCAGCAGGAAGGCTGAAGTGTTCGATCATTTTAATTATACATGGAAAATATCTCTCCGTGAAGAAGCTTTTGAGCTGCAGATTCAAAACAGGAGGAGTACATCACTTTGTCCTATTTTTAATTTTGAAAGCACTCTCAAGAGGCATCACCATGAGGGAGGGGGTCATATAAAAATAAAACTGCTTTGCATTGTCATTCAACAATAAACTGTCTGTGCTTGAACTGTCTGGAGAAAATGGTGTCTGTATTTAGTAACTGGTAAGAAATATGCTCCCTATGAGAATTTTTTGTTTTGCTAGAAATGTTATTGAAAGCACATTATTTACGATAATGAAAATCTTAAGGGCAAGAGGACTGCCTTCTTTGTGCTAGAATGGTCCAACAGCTAGAAATGATTCCAAAACTAGAATTTTCTTGCACAGAAGCAAAAGAATTACCCTCTTGCTATTCCACATTTTAAAATATGCAAATAACTTTTCAAACCGTCTTCCTTAATGAAAAGAAATTCCTCTCAGGTCATTATAGGTATAGAAGAAATTCAAAATGAATAATCCTGAACTCAGCTGGTACAGAGCACAATTGTAATGAACCATGTGTACTTGTATAAATACCATGTTACGACCTGTTCTATAACCATTACAATATTATATACAGATATTGAGTACCTATACTGATTTACACCTACTGTTATGAGAAGTATCACACAAACACCAAGTTTCACTTTTCAGCCATCCTCTTGAGTTCTCTGGAGCAGTTAAAACACATTAGTCTCATTTTACCACCACAATTCTACTGGAGAAATAAAAAACATAACTATATTACAAATATACATTTAGCACGTTCTGTCTCAATGTATTAACATCTGGACAGCTAATACAGAAACCTTTTAATGATGTGGACAAGAAATAGAGGAGCTGTTCCTATTACTTGGAGTGGAAGGAATTTCCTGATGGAAACTTTTGACTTTTTTAATTTATGAATTGATCACTAACACGTCTAGTAAGACATACTGTAGTATATACACTGAGTGTACAAAACTTTAGGGACACCTGCTCTTTCCTTGAAATAGACTGACCAGGTGAGTCCAGATGAAAGCTATGATCCCTAATTTATCTCACCTGTTAAATCTACTTCAACCAGCACAGATGAAGGGGAGGAGACAAAGAAGGATTAAAGGGTTAAAGAAGGATTTTTAAGGCTTGAGACCATCGAGACATGGATTGTTTGTGAGGGAGATTGGGCAAGAAATTTTTTTTCTTGCCTTTGAATGGGGTATGATAGTAGGTGTGAGGGTATGAGGCTTGCTGGTTTGAGCGTCAAGAACCGCAACACTGCTGGGTTTTTCAAGCTCAACAGTATCCCGTGTGTATCTGGAATTGTCTTGGAATATGGTATGGTACACCACTCACAAGAAATCCAGCCAATGGCAAGCCAGTGGTTGAAAACAGATGAAAGGAGGGTAGACACAAATTGTACAGATCAACAGACGGTCTACAGTTAGTCAACTTTAGTCCAGCACAACATTGGTGCTGAAAGACCCATACAAGAATGCACAACTCATCGCACCTTGACACAAATGGCGTATGGCAGCCGACAACCTTACAGAATTACACTTCTTTCAGCAAAAAACATGAAACTGCGGTTGTGGTGGGCTTAGGAATGAAAACATTGAACCCTGGAGGACTAGAAAACATTGCCTGGTCTGATGAGTCCTGATTGCTGCTCACGCTGATAGGAGGACTAGGGTATGAAGAAAACCAGGTGAGCCCATGCATCCATCATGCTGTGTGTCAACAGTGCAGGCTGGTGGTGGTGTGATGGTGTGGGGTGTGTTTTCATGGCACACATTGAGCCCCTTGATAGAAGTGGAGCAACGTTTGAATGCCACAGGATATCTGAAAATCAGGTGCATCCCTTTATGGCAACAGTGTATCCATCTGCGAATGGATTATTCTAGCAGAACAATGCTCTGTGCTACAAGGCTAAGATTGTCCAGGAATAGTTCCTTGAACATGACAACGAATTCCGCTTAATGTAGTGGCCTGCCCAGTTGCCAGATTTCAATCCAATTGAACATCTGGGGGATAAGATGGAACCAGCTATTCAGAGTAGAGATCAACTACCGGCCCAATCAACACAACTGTGGGAAGCACGGCAGTCAGCATGGGCCAGCATCCCTGTGGAACACTGTCGACACTTGTTGAGTCCATGCCCAATGAATTGAGACTGTTCAGAGGAAAAACAGGGGTGCAATGCAATATTAGGAAGATATCCTTAGTGTTTTGTTCACTCAGTGTACGTAGAAGTATTCAAAAGAACTTGAATAGCTTATCAAATGTCCTTAGAAATGATGACCACAACAAAATGTTTGAGTTAGGTTTATTGAAATTTAATGGACTAAATTAAAGCTACAAAATGTTATTTTGGAAGTTGATTTTTAGTTGTTTTTTTTAAGAGAGCCGCCATTTTGAAGAAATCTCTCCTGATCTACGCAACTTGCACTAGATTCTCTTTGCAAGGCGGGGGGAAGCCACAGCCACTCTCGGCAGCGTGGAGTGAGATGTGGTACCAGGTCACTTACTCGTGAATACTGGGGGGGGTCAGTTTTGCAATCAGCACTCAAACCTATCCTGCACGTCCCTTCGGAGGTGCAAGGAAACCAGAGCATCTATAGAAAACCCTCATGGTGTGCGAACCCCATGCGGACAGCCCATCAAGGGGGTGGAGCAGTGGCTCTGTGGCTAAGGATCTGTGCCTGTGGCTGGAAGGTTGCCGGTTCGTATCCCACAGCTGGCAGAGGAATCCTACTCTGTTGGGCCCCTGAGCAAGGCCCTTAACCCCAACTGCTCCAGGGGCACTGTATAAATGGCTGACCCTGTGCTCTGACCCCAAGCTTCTCTCCCTGTCTGTGTGTCTCATGGAGAGCAAGTTGGGGTATGAAAAAGACAAATTCCTAATACAAGAAATTATATATGGCCAATAAAGTGATCTTATCTTATCCAAGCCCAAAAGAGGAGCCAGGACATGTTAGCCTGCAATGCTATCCACCACAACGCCAACGTTTCTTTTAAAGAAGTGCATTTTAAACGGACTTCCTAATTATGTTTATGAATGACTGAAAGTATACAGTGGATGTTTAAAAAAAACTTACTGAACGCAAAATAAATAATGAAAACAAAAGTTAAAGTCATTAAAACTGGAAAAAAAGAAAAGACATTTTGGGTTTGGATTTGAGTATCAGAGTCAGTTTGCATAGAAAAGAAAGTATCTTTGCATTTTCTTAAAGATAAAAATCTGACACCTCAGCAGAACTCAAAAACAAAAGGCAGCAGGAACACCATTCCAGTTAATGGGAAACTCTGCTCAGAGATTTTCATATATTTGAATACCGAACAGCTACACGGAAAACAGGAAGACCACTGTAATATTATCTCACATATTTTTCCTGGACAAACTGCATCATGTACAATCATCATTTCAAACAAAACGATAATGATATAGTAATATGGATTTGGTGTCTTAATACAGAAACTGTTTTTAGAAATTGAATGAAAATTGGATGTTACTGGTAACAGGAGTCATTTCTTCAAAATACAATTTCAGGTAACTGAATACAAGAACCCTTTCCATCATGGGCATTTATATTGTATTTGCTGTCAATAAACACTGTAATTCAGGGCTTTTTTTTGTAATTATGAAGTCAGGTCTGTTAACAGAGATGGGCACCAGTGAGTTCAGATAAAAAATATCAGTTAGTGTTGCCCTATCAACAGCTTTTTAAATTCAAACTCATACAGGTACAATACAGCACCGAGATCTTATTATTGTCTTCAGATCTTACTGAATTAAAAACAAAGCACAGTACCTGGAAATACTAGAGGAAAATCTATTACAGTCTGCGTTAGACTTTAATCCAGGGCAAAAAGTCACTTTCATCAGAGCAAAGCTACACTTTAGAATAAGTGGTTTAAAAATCAGAACGTGAATGTCTTTAAGACTGAGATTCTGTGTTTAGACTTCAAAACTATTGTCTATAAGCGATCCCTTAAACAAGAGAGAGCTTGACTAAATCTGTCACATTGGCAAAATATCCACAATCTAGTGTGCAAAGTTGGTATAAACCTACCCAAAAATACCTGCTGTAATTGTAGGGTGCTTCCACCAAATACTGTGATTACAGATCTTAAAATTTACACAATCAATATATTTATTTTTTTCTGTAGTTTTTACGGACATTTACTAGAACGTTTATAACACTTAGAAACATTCAGTTTAGACTGAATAAAATATCAAGTTTAAAGAAATGTTTTCATCATTCTGTCATTTCACAAAATGGGACACCATAGAAGTGTGAATACTTTTGTAACGCACTGTACTGTTGATCACAGGTCCATTACTATTTCAAGAGATTTGTTTTAATACAAAAAATAATTTATGTTTTTACGTATAAATGTGTAGGCTGTAACGTCCCAAAATATATCATCTGCATGCTAAAATGCAACCGCATTTCGTACTGCTATCAATCGCAGATTTAACGTCAAACATTGTTTTCTAAAACGCTACGCGACTATTTAAAAAAGTACCAGTCTCCTGTTTTCAATATACTGAAGAAGACTGGAAGAATACACGGCTGGGTACTAAAATAAAAGTATAAAGATCACTGTCGCAACCATTTTTTTTTGTTGTTGTTGCTACCATTTTAATACTGTAACTGTGCAATTAACGTGAGAAAATTTTAAAAATATTCTTACTAAACATAAAGCGATTGTTTCATGTTAATAACGTTTTTATTTGCTTTTTGTAGAATTAAAACTAATGTACGAGGTTTATTTTCTAGGTTATTCTTTTAGAAAAAAGAGGTACAAAAACCGTGCCAATTGGAGCATACAAACATGTACGTCCAGTATATATTGAGCACAGCATCTCCGTTTACGAAAAAGGAAAACAAGAATATAGAAATGTGTTTTAAATGCATCTACGTCCAGCGTTATCTACTGTTATTCACCGGTTTGCCCATCCCGTTTCATTTGAAATAGAAGGAGTCTGTTTTCGGTGTAACTGTTTTGTCGCTGTGAAGTCCGCTGTCAAAGTTTAAAATATTACGGGCGTACAACAAGTTTTATTCATTAATACATTGCCAGTTTTCATCAGAAAATTCAGCTAACAAACTTTTTTTCGACGTATTTGGGTCCTTACCTTTATCCTCTCGACACTGGCCTCCAGTTTGAGCTGCTCAACAAGCCGACGCATAGTACTCAGGTTGGAATTAGACGACATGTTTCTTTTTACTTCAGCCGACTGTGGAAAATTCTCAATAGGACCGCTTTCCACAAGGATGAAGCTCTACTATACTGGCTGTCTATTCGAGTTTACTAGTGCCTCTACAGGAACTGAGCTCAGTCCACCCACTCTGATTTCCTGAAAGGAAACGTCAATTGAGATGGCTGTGGAGGAGGTCTTTAACTAGCATATGGGAATACCAGCATCTGAGGCAATTTTCAGAACATTATCCTTGCAGGCATGGAGTGTCCATTGATGCACAGTAATATAAACGTGCTCTCTGTGCTTAAAGTACCGATGTCATTTGTTTTATTCAATGTCTGATCTTAATATCTACAAAGTAATTTAGCTTTTCCCGATGATTTCTGTGTTGGAATTAAATCCTTTTCACTTAAAAAAACCTGAATATTTTCAACACTTTTCGTGAGGCCTGTATTGACTTAAAGAGCGGATGAAGCTGAAGTAATAAAATCAGATTGTTCAACTCCTGATTATGAGCTCCACATGTGTTTAGTAGTGCGATGGAGTCATCTCAGTTTTAAGTTGAGTTATGAGCACAGCTAATCAGGCACTGGTGATGATATATGTAATTGGATGTATGTACCCCTCACATTTGCAATTCAAAAACACTTAACCAAGTTACAACTGAGAGGACATCCCTGTATTGCTTGTTATTTATATATCGCACATCAAAATTCTTCCCATGCTTGCTCAAATATAGTGTTATTTGAGAAATCCACAAGACAGATTTGGAGAGTTTTCTCCAGCGCACATTTTCAACATTCAAATAGAATACAGTAAAAAATATACTGTTGTTCATATACTGTTGGGTGAACTGGCTTCTGGGAAAACTGGTCTTTATATGTGTGCTCTGCGATTGCTTCTGTTGCTTGCTGGGATAGTCTCCAGCTACTCCTGCGGTAAAAAGAAGCAGGGCCAAAATAGAAACCAAGTGCACAAGGTACAATAATGACTATAAGATACAATGGAAATTAGAGAAAAAAACATAGCAAAGGCAGAGTGATGGTAATGAATATAACATTAATAGACACACTGTATTTCAGAGAGAAAAGGTCAAAAAGAGCATTCAGAAAAGAAGAAACATTAAGCTTAAGGGAATCAATGTTTTCAGAGTCAGACTCATCTATATGAGTCAGGCCCATGAGAGTATAAGAAAGGTTACAAAGCAGAGGAGATGCAAGCCCTCTGGACTTAAATAAATTGATTTAAGTAGTAAACAGGAAATTGATTCATGGTTCTCAAACAGCCATACCTTGGCTAAAAAACACAGGGTATCGTCTTCAAAGTCATGGATGAGTAGCTGTTCCACACTCCTAGGACCCTTTGGGTAAATTAATGCCACCTGTCCTTGGTTTCAGATGCACTTCCACATTCTTTCGGGCTGGTGTTTCCCTCGTCGTTCTGGAGAAAACCACAGGTGTTGACTTTGACAGTGCCTTCGAGGATTTTGAATACTTACATCAGGTTCCCTTACAGTCTTCTCTGCTCAAGACTAAAAAGGTTCCAGTCCTTCGGTCTTCAGAGGAAAAAAAGAAAACAAACCTGAAAAAAAATGAAAGTACAGTGTTATGAGAATGTTACAGACCATCAAATTGAGATAGTGATTTTAATTAAACACTGTATAATGCAATTAAGAAAATATGTGTAAAGCAAGAAGTAGTTTATATGGGAGACTTCATCTTTCCTCACGTAGACTGGGATCAATCTATATTTGTTAGCAGCAGAAAGTGAAAAGTTAGACATGGCTAATGACTGCTTTTTTGCCGAATCTGTTGGAGGACCTACAGGAGGGAATGCCTGTATTGATCTAGTCCTTCCAAACAAACTAGACAGACTGAGGGAAAAGAGATGAGAGAACAGTTGGGGAACTGAAAGTAGATAAATTGTCAAATTTAAGAGAGAGTAGGCATTGACAGAAATGTGTGTGAAAATTGGTTAATGCATAGAAAACAGAGTAAAAATAAACGATGAAGGCTCTAAATGGGGTGATGATATCAGTGAGGGATCCATATTAGAACCACAGATTCTCAACCAGCCTGTTCTTCGAAGAAGCAAGGGAAGTCCAGTCCCTACTGTACTTTAACAGCATGGCTAGGTATTGCATGTAAAGTAGTTCTTCCTGTTCTCAATATTAAATGCACTTCACCTGCGTTTCCTCTTGTGGAAATGGTGTCCTCTGGTATGTGTTGATTCTGAAGCCCACAAAGTTGAATTTGTCAGTGCATTTTAAGATTTTGAATTCCTGAATCAGGAGAACTTTTTCAAGTGTTCTGAAAAGTAAAATATATCATATGCTCTTCATATTACATATATGTAAAATTGATATATTTTAAGCTTCTTATAGTGCTGCTGGCCAACCGGGGTCTCATAACCTCAAAGTATAAGTGAAAAACCTGCTACATATTCTTTTTAAGGCAGAAGGTATTCAGATCAATTCAATTTTGTAACTACAATTCTAGAAGATATCTTCACTCCATGCACTTTCTGAAATTATCCTCGCTGTGTCTCATAATCTGTTATTGCCCTGATAGATGTTTGGTGTTGCATTGCAAGATTAAGCAAATTAGTAAATTTGCATGTCTCGGTACGGTCTAATGACATCCCACTGCTGCCACCTAGTGATTGTGTAGTTCATAATAAATAGGGCCACACTACAGAGGAGAAACACTTTTTTGCAAATAAAACACGTTTCGGCTCTGGCTGTGGTGTATCACCCGAAGAAGGCTCCAGAGCTTAAACGTTGTGTTTTCTTTCTTCTCTTTTCAGCACGGAATAAACCTATTACTTGTTTCTTTGCAGCCTACACATGCTGATGTAGCTACCCACCTGTACTACTTTTTTGCAAAATCTTGTTTCTGAACCCAATTTTACAGTAAATCTTGATCAGAATTTTTTACATTATCCTGTAGTTTTCTAATGCCAACACTTTAGATCAATGTTTGAATAAGTAATCCCTTGTTGTCTTGCATGCATAGTGTCCCGAGTCCCATTCATAGTATTTAATATCATTATGTTGCTAAATGTACTTGTCTGTTTACATTATGCATGGTACAGTATCACATGCATTATAGCTTTACTCTTTACAGTAGGGGTGCTAGGGACACTAATGATAAAATAGCAATATGCAATATATACTGTATATTACATAATGTGTATTAAAGCACTGTGGTACAAACTACTGTATATCAACTTTGTAAAGCTGTTATGTTAACTTGGAATGTTATGTATAATTAAAAAAACAGGATGAAGAAAACAGTCTGCACTTTACAGATTCAGAAGGTAGTCTACAATGTTGAAATCCTTGAAACTCGCTGTGAAATCAGTATTCTGTTTACTACCCGAGCTAGAAGATATGACTTGTATCCATTGTATAGCTTCAAGCACAGGACATGCCTAGCATCTTTGTTTCTTGTTTATGAGAAATGGTTACACAATTTGTGATGAGATCTAATAGGGGAATCCTAATACAAAGGTGAAAAACCACAACACACATCCATCCATTTTCCAACCACTTTATTCAATACAGGGTAGCCAAGGAGCCAGAGCCTATCCCAGCAAGAAATGGGCTCAAGGCAGGATACACCCCGGCCAGGACACTCTCTGTTGGCAGAGCACAGACACAAACAGGTATACATTCACACCAGGGCCAACTTGACCAGAAGCTAAGTAACCTACCAGTATGTCTTTAAACTCTGGGAGGAAACCAGAAACACACATGAACAGTGTTGATGCCACCGTACCACTCGGATAGCACCCCAGGAATTGAACTGCAAGGCAGCAATACGACTACTACCACTGTGCTACCATACCAGGCCACATACATCTGTCCAAATTTATTTTAACGAGTGTCTCTCCACGAAGGAGATATTGTCCGTACGGACAGAGAAAGTGTATTGCCAGTGGGAACACAGATAAACAGAAAGCAAACTGGGTAAGAATTTCAGGTTTTACTCCTGACACAGTGTCTCTGAATAGTTTATTTAAACCTGTTTAATATAAATATCTATAAGAAGAATTGATGTTTAGATTAAAAAATCTTTATATATATATAGCTGTCAATCCATACAGGCTATTTCACTCAATACACCACTTCTTAAATTGTCAGGTTTCAATTTGAGTAACTCAGGTGGTTAAACAGCCATGTATTCATTGTTGCGACGTAAACAAAAAATAGAAAAATCAGGCAGTTAGCCATTACTATACCCTGTAGTGTGATAGAAGAAAATTAAAATATTTTAAACGAATAAAGGCGATATATCAGTATCTCAGGACTCCTCCAGTTTATGGTAGAAACCATAAAATTGATATTCACACGCCAGAAGTATTCATTTAAAAAACTGTACAAACTACTGTACTTATCTGCATTTTATTTAAAGATAGCCTGTTGCATTACAAAAATGACTTATCTGAGACAACTCTCCAGAATTGTACTACTGTCTTTACTAAAAGTACATTTGTAAAAGTAACCAACCAGATTGGAAATGTACATTTTTTTAGTCATTTGAGAATGACATTGTGGAAGGATGGCACAGGATTCATTTTTTTTCTACACTGGCTCCAGACATTCGAAAGTCTACAACTGAAAAGGTCTTCTGACAAGTGCTGTCCAAGATTAAGTGATTACTGTCGAGCTCTGTAAGAAGACGCGCTAAGAAGAAGGAAAATCTTTGGTTGATCTTTCAGACGAAGGAGCTGGCCAAAAAGTTCAACTGCCTCAATCAGAAAATACAGGGAATTTTCACCAACCACGGTTACACATCAGATGCACAGAACCTTAATTCTGAAACCTCAGATGCTCAGTCTCTCACAGAGTTTTCTACTGAAGCAGATGTTGCAACAGTGTTCGGGGAAGAAACCATTAGAAACTAAAACACTAATAACCAAAGACTTCTATTTTGAATAGAGCAATGAAGGATATTGTGTTTTCAAAGAAAGAAAAACAGAGTAAGAGCTTCTTTCTTCTTCGACACAGATCAGATTTCACTGCTATATACAGGATAAAAAGGGCACTGTGCCATGGGTCGTGTTGCCAAGACTCAAAGACAGCAGTGATGTGAATAACTCTTTTGTAAAGACAACTCCCCATTCGGGCTATCAAAGAGTTGCATGGCTTGTATTCTCCCAGGAGGGTAAAGACAAAGTTCCCTTAAAAAAAAAAGGCAAAAAGTTTGCAAAAAAAAGCAAATGCCAAAATTAATCCGGTTTTACCAATCCAAATGCAATATAAACTAATCTTTTTCCCCTCTCATTGTCACCTCTCCTACAACGGCATTTCACCATGTAAACCATGTTCACAAAAGTGTAATTGAACACCCTGCAAATGAAAAATTTAAGTACCAATCTAGAACGGAAAGATGTCTGTTCATCCTTGTGCAACTACATTCGATACCTGTAACTTATGTGTAATTAATCTTATGCATCAGTGGTGTTCACTCATCCCATCAATATTTTTTAAACTAAAAACCTCTGCCAGGCACACAATAACACAGGTGTGTTGAACTTTTTCTCCAGAAATATCTACAAAGAGTCCCCCTCACCATCTCAGCTTTCTCGTGAAGTTGAATCATACGCTTACAACACAAGACTAATAGCCAATGACCTGGCTTCTTAACTGAGCTGTACCCCTCTTGGGGAAATAATGTGAGAAAGAAAATCTCTAATTGCAAATGCATTAAAAGAAAAGTCACAAAAGATATGAATCAAATAAAATACAAAAACACAACAGGTAGTGGGAGGTGTATTTAGTGCCTGTAAAAGAAGTCTGTCTGGTTCTGATAAAACATATAAATCGATTTCTTTTTTTCCATCTGCATATCCACATACACTAAAACCAATTAGATCCTATAAAATTGACCTAAAACTAAATTTCTTGAAACAGTGACTACCTTCAATTTATCACTTTTATGCTTTCCTCTTTTCACAAAAAACATGCGAAAATTCAATTTGTAAGTGCCTGAAAAATCACTGTAAATTTTCCAGTTTCCAAATTTTTGCCAAATGTACTGTATGGCATGATTTTAGAACATCAGTCATTTTCATTTCTCCCCATAGACACATCATGCACTATCACAGTTATTGTGGATCAAAGGTCTGCTTTGTGAAGTTTTGAGAACCATTTCAACTCCGAAGTTACACAATTCTTGCCAAAACATAAAAAGAAACTATTCAGAGCCTCCACAGTTCAAATAAAGAAGTAGATGCTGGACTTGGTTTCAAGATGCAATAATATTAAATGAAAGATGATCTTCCTGCTGTACATCGGTCTTCTGAGTGAGGAACATTTCTAAAAGCATACAAGCGTTATATTAAACGCTGTTCAAACTGAAAGTTAAACAGGTCTACAACATGATTATGTAAAGAAAAAAAGAGTTTGCCCCAAGGCTATGTTTCAGTGACTGGAATCCTTTATGTTTCAAAGTGCTTAATTAGAAAAGAGTGATAAGCAGCCTTCGTGTGATGATTCATAAAGTTGAACAAGCAAAAAAAAATAATTATCCTTTATCTCATGTGTTGAAACATAAAATTCAAATAGACGAGCAGGTTCAGCTGCAGAGATAAGGGTACATGATTCACAGAACACAGGGAAAGGAATGAACACACAAGGATACAATAGCTCCAAGTGATACATTTGGGGGCTATTCCAATGGACTTAAATCTCCCATCCATAAAAACTGTACTGATCCAAGCAAGAATCAGAAATAGACAAGAGGTCTGTCAAAATGTTTTACACAGTATTTTTCTGACTTCCATTATCAGCGGCAGTAATGGAGTAAAATCGAAACAGAATATAAGAAATCCCCAAGTGATATGTTTGATTCATTACCATGCATTTTACAAAAACAGTTATTGAAGACCAGTGATAAAATGTCCCTAGGTACAGTATATTCCCTGTATGCGCTTCAGAATAAAACCACATAACCCTTATTAACATGATCATGTTTGCCGTTTCTGCATGTAGAGGAAATGTCGTGATATGCGAGTCACAGCCACAGCACCTGGGTAGCAGATGGAGACACACAAATAAAACAGAACCCCCATAATCCAACAACAAGAAAACTCTGACAACATGAAAAAGAGATGTTGGGGAAAAGGAGAGGTTTGCTTTTAAGGTCTAATGCTGCTGAAGGAATCACAGGGACAAGATGTCAAGCGATTCACGACAGTCTGAGGTGATACCTTGTATGACAGGACAGTGCTTTTCTTGCCCATTCAAGTTAAAACTGCAAGACCAAGAGAGGGAACACCATGCAGATTCCTGAGTCCAACCACTCGCCACTAAACTTCTGATATAATTTAACTAAGAAAATAATCTGTAGAGATATCTTCTATAAAGAGTCGTATTTATATACTTGTCTATACAGTGTATATATATATGTATACATTGGCGCGAGGGCGTCGCTATGAGCGTTTAGTCATCAATGAAGGTCAGTCTGCCTGGCCCTTCGTTCTTCATCCATCGCCGGTATCTCTTCCACCGGGGATCCATCGCCATCTTGATCTTCATCTCCTCTTCCTGCTCCTCCTTGTAGACCTGCCACGACAAATGGTCGACCTACAGTTAATGTTAAATTGCGCAGGTCTCCAGATACCCTCTGTGGTGGAGCTCCCAAGGAACACAGAGACTTGAACTTGCCCCCCCCCAAAAAAAAACCCAAAGCCATGAGCTATACAAAACCTGATAAATCACAAAATCGCTTTCTAAATCTGAGCACTTGCATTTCAGTCAAGTTACCAGGAGATTTCAAAAGTTTGCAAAATAGTATTAACTCGATTTTGCCTGCTACAATGGCGATAAAAGACTCACCATTTACTCTCCTTGCTCCATTAAGTAAAGCCATGCCTGGTAACCTTCAGGTCAGCTAATGCACTGGTCGGTAAGCATTTATAGGTAAACAGAAGCCATCTTTATACTGTTTACATCTAGAGTCCCCAACCCTGAGAGAGCCTTGATCTAGTTAGCTTTTTTAATGATTGGCAATACTTGTCAGGTACTGATGAATCAAGCACGTTATCCACTGAATTAACAGAAATCTCATCCCTGAGGGCTGGGAAGACCTTAGAACTTAGACCTTAAATGACCTCTAAATGATTTAATTAAACAAACTATGTTTAATTGATCAGAATGTATCTTTAAAAACCGGCTAAATGGTGATCTACAAAACCGGCTGGACTGGAACCATTTCCATTGTACAATTTGCATCCACAGCAGATAATATAAAAAGTACCTGTAGGGAAGGAGAAACCACAGAGTTATCTTTCCCTGGTAGAACAGGACAGGGCGTGCAGGACGGTGGGTGTACCATCAGAGGAATACAGAATTACTGCTGGGCTGGGCTGAGAAGGAATTCTTGAATCTACTGCTTGACAACAGGTTCAATCTCCACCTGAGATCAGCTTCTTTGACAAAATGGTGAGCTATGAAAAACGTGTAATGCCAGGTGGCCCAGGAAACAACTGGAATTGAACCTTTAATTCTCTCTTCCGAGACTACATCAAGGCAGTTACATTCTGATCCAAAGGTGAGATATCAAAGTATTTTCTTACAGTGCACAGACTTCAATGACCTACACAGGCACCCAGTTCACTCAGCAACTAGATAAAAGTTCTCCAATTAAGGCGGCTGCAGACCTGACCTAAGTAGCTACATGCTGGCGTTCATTTCATTTGGAAGAAAATGTTTATCACTTGCTACAATAAAGGAGCATGGGGTAGAAGTAAATGTAGAAGTATTTAGCAGTGTTACCACATTTAACTATCACAATAAGTTAGCAAGTAGCCTTTTATGAGATATAGCAATGCCAATATTTTCCATCTGCAATTGTACACAAAAAATAATTCCATATTTTGCAAAAGTACACTTAAATAGAAAAACTATTTATCTCGGTTGAAATAGTTCATTGCAGAGTAGTTCAGAATCTGAAGACAAATTAGCCTAAATATATTTCCACTGGGCAACAGTCGTCATTAATGACATCGGCAGTTTTATTTTCAGCACAGTGTATTCCAGAAATACACATCTTACACAAGGTGAAACAGTCCACCCTTTTGTGGAAATAGAGTGCTGTAGAGCACTAAATCACCAACTCCTGCTGGAAAACAAATCAGATATCCCCCCCAAAGCACACGTGAATACTAAGAAACAATAGGAGAACCACAGTAGACTCTCCACTGCAAAAGCTGCTTACATTTGACAAAATCCTTCCAAGCTCTCATCACAGGAACCACCCTTGTGCATATACTAACTGTTTTTGGCCGGATGGAAAAGAGGAATCTGAAAAGATCATGTAACATAAATAGAAGAATCGAAACTTAAAAACATGACATAAGCCGGAGTTTATCATTACAACACAAGCTACTTTATTAGAGCCAGCTGGACTTTAGGGTGAAACTGAACCATACTGAAGACTAAAATGTAGTGTAAAGAAGGGTGAGGCCAGGAAACTTGCCGAATGCATCATGGAATACCCACAGTCTCTAATACTCCAACGAAAAATATTTTGCTTCAAGACTGAGGTAGAGGAGAGGGAAGTCTGCACGCACCTCGTATTTTTCTTTGATCCAGAGCTGCCGTTTCAAGAAGGTCTCTTTCTGGTGGTCCTCCAGGCTGTCGAACTGCGACTGAGACATCTTCATGTATTTGCGGATGATGTAGAGCCGCTCCTCCTCTCCGTACTCCTCCCTCTTGATGTGGAAGCGGTAGATCCACGAGCAGTACCAGATGACGTAGGTGCAGAGGTAAAAGGGGAAGAGGAGGATCTTGCACAGAAGAATATCGGATATGTTGGGCTTCTGGTAGCCCCCTTTGATGTCAATCTTATTCTTGATGATGTCCCTGATGATCTCCTCCTCCTCCTCCCGGATCTCTTCCTTCGACCTGCGGTTTTTGCCCTTCTCTTTAGTCCTGTTCATCAGCCCCTGCTGCTTAGCCAGCTCAGTAGCCTGAATGCGGTATTTAGGCACTGTGGACAGGTAGTTAATAGCTTCAGTGTAGCTGCTCCACCAGCTATAATACTAAGGAAAACAGAGGCAAATGGGTCAGTACCTTTGGCCATTTGTTCATATCCTCATGCACACGCAAACATGCAACCAAAGCAGTTTGAATGCACTGCCTGTTCCTGAATCACAGTCTACTGCCAGCATTCATACACCCCCAATAAAAAAAAATCAAATCAAATAAAGTCACATTTGCACAGGACTAAAACCAGAAATTGTCATTCGTCCCAATATTTGGTGAAATTGAGCCCCTTTGATGTTTAGGTCCCCTGTCTGTTTCACACCTTGAAAATTTCAATTTCATTTTAAGCAATAACATACGGTGAAGAGAAAATATTCTAGTCTCTGTCAGTCACAACCGGATAAAGTGCTTTGTTTATCATTGCACTATGTTTGGCAAAGTCTGAATAATTAATATCATTTCTGTTGCTTCATGTAATGTGTGTTTAAAGAAAGAACATTTACATCCTGTTCACTGTTAATAGGAAATGTTCCAAAGTGCATCTTTTCTGCTTGCAACTTTACATTCAATAGTGAAGAATAATTTTCTCTACCGTTTTAAATACTAATATCAGGTTACAAAATATCCTTTGCTTTTTTACCAACTTTAAAGGACTACTGATTCCTGTGAATCATACACAAGAGCCTTCTTTACGCGTTCGATTTTAAAGGGGAGCTGCAGTCCCAATTTCTCAGGCCAGTTATTAAATCTCAGCAACAAAATAAACTCATTGACGGCATAGAAAAATAAATACAACTTTCAAATTAAGCACAAAATCATAATCTTTATGAAAGTACTGTAAAATGTTGTTGCAAACCACTGGTCGCACCACCAGTGAGAGCAAGAGTTTGTGCGAACTGAATTGTGAAGTGGCCCTTCCTGCTCACTAGTCACTATAATGACTAATATAATGTGATGAATGAGCAAATAAGTAAAGATCCTGCAGCAGACATTTCACTGCAGCAATGTTCTAACGTGATCTGCATGCAGAGCTAACAAGTTAGTTGTATGTGTCGGCAAAACCGTCTCAAAGTCGAGAGCAATATTTGTATTGGATTAGGAGAGATTTATTCTTTACAATGTAATAAGGCCACTTCACGTCACTGGACGTTTCGTCACCTAGTTCTGAATCGCAGTACATGGCGCTGTGCATACCAGGAAATTTTGTCTATTTCCTGATGTTGGAGGTTAAACAAGTTACTACATATAGTATATTGTACTTAGTACTTTTGTACTTTTTTCATTGTGGTTTGAAATGCTGTCATCTATGCTGATTCTTTCTAACCCCAAAGTATAAAAATAGCATTGCACTTCCCCTTATAGTAACCGAAACAAACAAACTTACTTTGGCAGACTTCTTTAGAAACACAGACCGATTTTTATTTCCCATCTGAAAGCGACGTTTTTCTTTAGTTAAAAAAAAAGATGCAACTGACTTAACTAATGATCGCCCCTCAAGGCAGGAAAAAGAAATAAGCAGTCCACTCAGAACAGAAGAATTTTCAAATCAGAAATTAGACCAGACATGGGCAAACTATTCTGGCATTTCCTCCACAAACAGTGCACAGTGTTCGAAGTTTTGATTTTTAGCATGGTCCAGATTAGCCACACAGTGAATGCATAGCTCCTGTGAGCAAGGTGTGTTCAGTCTAGGACAGGCCAGACATGACATCTCCCACAACATTTTCCCTCTCTCATAGAGACTTAATAATCAAATAGTCACTGGAAGCAGGGTTTGTAATTACAATTAAACCTCACCCGACAAAGACACCATGTACTTTTAGCAGGATGCCAATTCATAAGATTTAATGTACAATCAGTAATATTTATACCATGCCATATTCGGTACCAGAGAACAAAAGATCTCTTTTTGGTAAAAGTTTAAGTTTCTGTCCATGCAAAACATTAAATGACGTTATGGTATTTGCCGTGTTGTGAGAGAAATGGATAAAACTACCAAGCCAAGTGCCTGAAGATGATATTTTGGCTTCCTTCAAAAAAACTTCAAGACTCTTGGATCAATTAAGTTAGAAACAAGGGGAGGCCATTGGAGCCAGCTGGTAGATAGCTTTCTTCTGTTCATAAATATCAGATTTTAATTGACTTGCATAAATGTGCTTACCTGGAATACTGATATGGCACACACAGTTACCAAAATCACAATCCTGACGTCAACTTTGGGAGCCAGCCTCCTTCTGTAGTAGTGGTAGTAGTGGCTGTAGTATTCCTCAGGGTGATCTAGCATGTAATCGTAATCCTTCCGAGATTCTTCATCCTAGAAGAGACCAGATGAGAGTGTGGGAGGAGGGCACAGAAAAGATTGAGAGAGCCCAAAGGCAGCACAGCACAGGTGTTAATCCCACACTTTGGCACAATCTAACCAAGAGCAGAAGCCCATTCTATCCAGGAGGAAACAGAGACACTTTTGCAATATACAAGAACAAAGAAAGACGTTTCACCTGCCTACACTCTTCCGAGACAAAACATGACAAGTGACTTATGGAGCAGCACCGACACGTCGTGCTGGACTTTGGTTCATACCAATGTGTACACAACACAGTGCCAAAGAAAGTAGTAGAAAGAAAGTATTTAGCAAATTTCGGTAGGTACATTACTTTATAAGCATACCTAATACCTAAAGCATACCTAATAAAACTTCATACCATACCTCAGAGATAAGGATATAACTGCTGCTGAAGCCAGAAATCGTTTTCCATTCATGAATGCTTGTTAAATTCCTGCTCCGACGTCAGCTGTGACTACATCTTAACTGTGACTTATAAAGCTTATAAAGAATAAGGTCCATTTTCCATTGTGCATTTTTTAACATGTCAGCACTATTCATGTATTATTTACGTTAATTTATACTCGTAGTAATAGTGTAACTGTAAACCATTAGAATTCCGCAGGTGAACATTTATTTTCTTTTAGATTAAAAGAGGACAGAACAGGATGGAGGTCTTTAATGAAGTAAAGACTATAAAATTTAGATTTTTTCACTTCCCGACAGATACCAATGTTTAAGGCTAAATTTAAATTCTAACACATAAATGGATATTCAGCTACATCAAATATTATATAATGAAACAAATAACAAAAACCTAGAAAACGACTCACGAATTAAAATTTAAAATAACACCGAGCTACAGAACACCAGGGACATTCATTGAAATATTTATTGAAGACCTCTGTTTACGATAGTTGTAATCGACTTAAAACGATTAAACCAATTACGAAATCATTTGATACTATGCTTGCTCCCAGATTTCGACTTTTAGTTCACTTCTTGCTAAACTCCTCTGACTTCAACCATTGAATCAGCGCGACTGTCCGTGCATGAACTGGGCCTCCTGCTATTCTAATAGCAAGGGGGCCATTTCTCCTGCGGCTCACATTTCCCTCAACAGCAGCACCGCTGAATAGCAGTTCTGCAAAAGTCGTCCTGATTTACACTTTACTGCACGGACAAAAATCCTCTAAGGACGCGTCCCGTTAGGAAATCAGAGCATTCCAATACGGATTCCCGCACATATTTTCTCTGCTAGAGCCTCCTCTGCAATATACAGAACAGGAACTTCCCCCAGCCACTTCCTGAGGTAACGTGTCAGTCCAGCACTGATCTGCACTGCACGTCTACACGACGAGACGTTTAGACTGGTGATGTACCGAGCAAGTTGCTGATTACCCTCAGCGTCTCGTAAGCGGTGGCGATGAGTAGAAATTTCTGATGGGCACTTTCTGGAGTCTCTCCTGCCAGCGCTGGATCCCCGGTTCGGAATCTGTCAGGATGATACTTTTTTGCCAGCTGTCTGTAGGCACGAGCAATCTCGGATTTACTGGCATCCCGTGTGACCCCGAGCACGTCGTAGCACACCTCCGTCCCACAGTATAGCCCCTCAATGAGGGCAGTTACTGCGGGGATGAAGAGTCCGACAAAGAACAGAATTATTAACCGCGGACCACTCTTTCGCCGAAGAAACTCCATGGGAGCCGCCATGTCAGCACTGGGTCGCCCGACAAACTACGTCGACGGTAGTGGCCGGGAAAGGGGTGCTGGGAAGTGTAGTTCTTATATGTGCGCTCCTGACCCGGAGATCCGAATACGTGGATTCCATTGGAAAAAAGCCACGCTTTATTTATTTGTCTTTTTTTCTTTATCAGGCTTTTTCTTTTTCTCGTTCACGACGTGCTTATTTTTGGAATTATATGATTGTAGAATTGCAGAGACGTGTATTACCACAAACTATCCCAAACATGTCATTTTAAAAAATATATTTGTTTAAATATTATTTTTTGAATACAGATAGATGCCAACTGGATAGGTGGAGGCATAGGGTAAACTGACAATCGTCAGACAAGTTTTTTTTTAAGTGGTGTGCTTTTTCAAGAATCTTTGTAATATAATTTTGTTATAACTTATATATATTTAATTCCCTGCCTGGAGTATGTGTCCCAGAACTATTACAGTATATATTTTTTACTTTTTAATTCTACATGCGCAGAACAATTCTACTGAAAAAAACATTCACAAATGGTCTGTAAAGACTGTAATGCCATAGACAGAGAAAATGAATTGATGGATTGTCTTATGAACTGCAATTACTTCGTGCTTTATATGGTTTGAAACTTGTTACATCAAGAACTGGATTATTTTCCGTTATTCTGTGGAGTTTTACAATGAGAACCCTTTCTACTTCAAACACAAATGGTAATACATTGACCACAATGTCATATTGTCTTGTCCAAATGTAATTGATGTATATTTGTTTCTCTGAAATAAAAAAAAAATCAATTCGATACAACCCAACCCAGGTTAAAAAGGGAGAACGGATGTTACCCACTACAGGACACTCTCTGTAGCAATGGGTGAACAATTTCTTTACATTCTTAGATTTGTAAATGAAATTGTAACACGCAAGTTTTGTTCCACGTTGAAAATGAACACTCATTGACTGGAAGCGGCAGTGTTGGGAATCTTACTCGTTCACCGCTTCCTGTTTGAACACAGATGTGAAAAATGGTTTGACTGCCATCTTGTGGCTCTCTGTGGTATTACGATTTAGTCGATACAATGGGTAAATCATCAATTTATTTGAAGTTTTTCGTACATTGTCAGGCTACTGGAAGGTTATCAAACAGTGGATTAATAAGTCCCTGGTTACATTACGTCCAGAAAGAAATGAACCAGTGGACCTGGTCAGGATTCTGGCTGCCGAATTTTGGACATACTGCAGTCTGTTCAATGTAGATTTAGATACCCCAGCGAGTAGAGCATTACAGTAGTCAATTTGGGAGAACACAAATACGTTGATCAGTTTTAGCCACACTCAGTGATAACATAGGGCGTAGTCTAGCAATATTTCTGAGGTGAAAAAAAGAGGTTTTGACAATATGCTGCGCATGCGGGTCAAATGTTAAGCCAGAATCGAATATCACCCGAGTATCATCAGGAAGAAAACATTTATCACAATTTTTCTAGAACTAGAAAAATGTTAAAACTAATTTCTGACATATATATAACAATACCAAGCGAAAAATACCCACATCTGTGGATATTAATTCCTATTTTCAGCCACTTTCTAAATATGATCCCATTCAGAATATTTGTAGAATCTAAAATGTTTTATTTTGGATGTGTAGCTTTGTACCAGAAGCAACCTGACCAAAGTTAAAATAGTATGGGCTTTCAGACTAAATTCAAGTTTTGAAAATATTCAGAGGATCAAAAGACACAAGTTGCCATTTTCTGATATGAAACGAATTGCCACAAAAGAAAAGAAGAACTTGTTGCAGTAATGTGGCCTAGCAATCAACTTGCACAATCATGGTACAGTGTCCTCCAAAAACCTCAGGACAACCGTTCTGGGATTTCCACCATTTCCTCTAGTGAGAAGTTCAGATCTCCGGGGTCTAAATTAAAATTTAGTGAAGTCAGAGACAGTCTGGAGCTCCACTTTGGAGGAGCAGAAGTATTGGGACAACCAGTCAACAGGTGTCTCCTACTAAGGTGTTTGTCAGGTAATTGGGCTCATAAATGCCAGCGAAATTACCGACAACCACCAGAGCACAGGGGTGAGGATATTTATATTTATGACATATTTATGTACCAAAGACTGGTACAGCAAAATGTGAAAGGCTATACCTCAGGATATAACCTCCTCATCAGCAACAAGAACAAAAAAAAACAGGTAATTTGCTTGGAATTGTAATCATGAGCCAGAAGTGGTTTGGGGGAGTTTAGACAGCGAAGTGCATGCTACACTTTGATCAGAGTGATGAAAAGGCTGAAGTGGAAAAAGAACGGCTGCGGATGTTCCAAAAAAAAACAACAACACATCAGCTGCGAAGCCTGGTGTACAGCTGCAGGAGTGAATGGGAATGCAGGCACTCCCCTGGAAATCGCTCCTTCACTTTATCAGGAACAGCTGATTTCAGCGGAAGTTCACAGAAGCAATGTCTGCTTGGGAAAGAGAAAGAAAATCCTTCCATATTTCCTGGGACACACTGCACCGTGCAGCAGCACAGTGACCCCAAACCCACAGGACAATGCAGTTGTCCCTCAGAGGGATATGCACATACTTACAGAGTTTGAAAGTTACTTAAAATTGTCTCAGTACCTGCAGTCACCTGAAACCACTGGGTTGAATATAAAGGATGTTTTCTCAAATGTATGCATAGAATTGCCCCCAAACCAAAACTTTTTATAATCTACATCGCCAACACAAACTGCGTCACTAAACCAAGAAAAAGATTTTAGGTAGGTTCTGTAAAGCTGTCAGACATGACCCTTCCTAGAAAGTAAAATATGTATTCAGACAAAATTATAAAAAGCAGTGACAAGACAGTTTATTGAAGCAATGGTATCTGTTCTTGCTTTGACCAAATACCACCCTGTACAACCTTTACAAAAACCTCAGGGGAACATTTATTTTTACAAAAAGTATCACTGAAAGATACAAGTTAACCACAATCTAGTTGTGTACATTGCAAGTCACTGTACAAATAGTTTCAAAATGTGAAGCCATATAGCACTGATTAAAGGTTTCTTTTTTGAAAAACAAAAAAGGGAATAATCTCTTGATATTGCTTTTATCACTCAACACTGGAAAATACATGGCTTGAAAAGTAAAAGGACTATAAAAGGGTACTTGCTACAACACTGGCAGTTTAAGTACAACTGCATACTTTTTAGCAGCAATATCTTCATTTAACCATGTGCAATTACAAATACAGACATGTGGCAAGAGCAGAACCTGCTATCCTTTCTATTCAAGACTAATACAAAACAGGATAACAGTAGAGGCAATGAACAAGGAGATGTGTCCAGAAGAGAAAAAAAATCCCGATTCCATCTCGCCTTCAAAATTCCCTCTGCCTTCCCAATAATTAATCCAAAATCTGCATTTGTCTTATTCCAGTTTTGTGATACTACATGCATAAAACACATGGGGCTTTCACAGTTCTTATGAAACATAACATGAAAATTTGTGGAAAAGATTTTTTTTATATATATATAAAAGGAGCACTTCAAATACAATGAAGCTTTTTTTTTAAAAAAAAAAACACAGCCGATGGCATCATCTTCGGTATCTCCCTCTCTCCTTCTCTCGCTCCCGGTCCCGGATCCTCTCGCGCTCGCGCTCCCGCTCGCGCCCGCGCTCGCGCTCCCTGTCCCGCCGGGCGTCCCGTGGCCGGTCGCGTTCCCGCTGGCGGTCGCGCTCCCGGGGCCGGCTCCTGCGCCCGCTCACCACCGCCTGCGTGCGCCGCAGGAAGTCGTCCACCCTCATGTCGTAGTCATGCTGCCGAGAAAAACCAGCACGGCCTTCATTCCCTCCTTCGGCCCCGCCTGCACCTCAGCCCGCCGGCGTGTTTGTGGGAACCAGTGCGTTTGGGAAGGTCCTGGTTACAGGCGCGACGCCTGGTGGGCTAATAAGGCGTGTACGCACCAAACGTGACCCGCCTAAAATATTAGTCGATGTCGCATGTCTTTAGTGTGTGAAAGTAGTATCACGCTTCGTGAGCGTTTTTTTTTTGACATTTTCAGAGTGAAAAAATGTGAATGCCTGACTAGGAAAATCGCTTTTGTTGTACAGTGTATGAAAAGGTTGCAAAAACACTCAGGAGAAAAGTGTTCTTTATGTGGCCTCTTTTTAGGTCCAGCGCTACCTGAACCTACAAAAACAAGCCATCTGCTTCTTTTCACACTCAAAGCCACCCTGCCAACAACAGCTACTTTCGAGACGTGATACAACTCTCACTGATTACGCTGCAAGGCCACAGACCCCCAGAAACCTTTTACACAGAACCTACACAATCCTAGCCGAGCTACTGAAACAGGGAACTGAAGGTATAGGTGGTAAATGGCAGATTAACAGAGATCTGAATCAGTGATTCACAGAACGCAAGGCCCATACATGTTGAGGTGTATGACAGCCTGCCTGCACTACGCTATGCCCAGAACCCTTAACATGTAAGCCTGCTTTCAGAATCAATCAAAAGTGACTGCATAAAACTAGCCTGATGGCCATCAATGAATGCAGTTTTATTAAATTAATAAATTGGCCAAATTAATTAAATTTTACCAAGCTGGTTTTGATAAGAGCATAGAGCTTACAAAGGAGGGGATTCAGCTCCCCATTTGGCAGAGGGTAGCCCATTGAACATGGATCTCAACCAGCCATTTCCTGAAAGAAGCGATGGCTTCAACAACATAGCTGGGTATCTTTTCATACATCAGCAGACTGAATCTGAATCACTACAATGTTAGAAGTGATATCACCTAAAAAAGATCAAATGTACAATTTCAACGGATACATTGTGTATTTCCAGTCGACTTTAACCTTCACTTTTTTATACCAAAACTGGTAACATTAACCCTATGTAACCTAATGTTCATAGGAATATATTGTAACGCATACGGCCACCATTGCAGGTTGTGCGAGCCGGCTTACCAGCGCGGTGACGTCACCGCCCTTCCCTGTGAATAGCAGGGACCGCAGCTGTCGGGCTGAGGGGAGATCTCCCTTTAGCTCAAGAGGCTGGGTCCCTGTTGAGTGACGCCGGAGGCCTGGGTTCGAGTCCCCAGCAGTGGGGGGCCAACCTGAGGCGGCAGCGGTGAGGGCGCATACCCATGTGAACCCGAGAGCGCTACAATATGTTAAAATAAGGATTTTTGATCTTCCAAGCTTTGTCTAGTTCCAAATAAATGAAAATCAGCACTTACCACACAGTTTTACACTAAAATTGGATTAGTAATTAAAACCTATTACTTATAAGGGCTCAGATAGGCTGAGCACACAAATACTAAACCAGTCATAACCGAATGTGATTCGCCAAAATCATTAAAAAGAAGTTAGAGAAATGAAGAACTGAGCCTGGTTAAAAAAAAAGGGTCAATCAAAGTCTTGCAAAAAAAATGTAGTCGCATTCGAAGATGATTTAACGATTTGGAATGTTACCAGACTCGAAGTAAACGAACGTACAATGCGTTTATCTCTGTATCGGGCATCGTGCGGCACCGGGTGGTGTCCGGAGTAAGGAGGATGAGTCTGAGGAGGAGGAGGGTGATGCTGGTAGTAAGGGTGATGAGGGGGCTGCTCCATTCCAGGATAAGGTGCCTAGTGAAGGAAAAACAGAGATCTAGGTCCTCAACCAAATGACTGTACACTTTGCCATTTACAAGGTTAAATTTTAGATTCCTGGATACTGTATACCACAATTTCAGTATACATAATGTTTCCAAGAATGATTAGATAGAAACAAAGCAGGGGTGTCAACTCAATTCCTGGAGTGCCTATTGGCCTCTGATTTTGGTTCCAACCAAACTCTTCTTTAACTGCATAATGGTAATCCTCACCTGGCACCACCAAGGTGTTTCATAGACAACTCACGTAAATGCTTTGAGTAACCAACTGTAAAGACCTTACAAAGCACAGGTCTAATTAAGAAAGTGTAACTTACTGTTTTGACCACTCAGGTTTGAACAAAACCAAAAATAGGCTAGACCCTCCAGGAAATGTGTTAACGTAACAAGAGACAAATGTATCCCTGGACACTGTCCAGAGCAGCTTTGTTTGCATACATACTTTAGGAACTACAAAAACGCAGGACATCATGAAAAAAGTTACAAAGTTTATTTTCAATAGGTATGGAAATGACAGAGGTGATAAAATTCACATAAATAATTGTGGGATGCGGCAAATTGAAAAGCTTAAAAATCTACGGATAGATTGTACATTTTGGGTGACAAGTAAATTATTCTTACCATTCCCTGCCAGGGTGGAGGTGGCCCAATGTTATGGTGAAATTCCCTCATATAATCATTGTAAGACTGTAAAACAAGAAACCTTTTAAGGACCAAATAACTACATTTTTCAGTACCCACACTTCATCCTGGGTCACTGAGGCAAATTCAAAGAGACATAAGACTTCTGGAACTGTGGCTCTACAGAACATATCAGAATGAGAGTTCAATAAAGATCAAAAGGATATAGGTGATCTCGATAAAGAGTTAAGGCAAATGAGTTTGCCCCCAATTCAGATGCTGGACTTCATTACTTGTGAAAAGCAAAGGCTCGCTCGTTAATGGGGAACTTATAGGTACAACAGGTGCCACACAGCACTCCAGGCAGTAAATGCATCTGAAAGGTGAAGCCTAAAACTGATCTGATCATAATGTTCCTTTGCCAAGATTATGAGAAACAGAGTAGTAAGCTTTCACCTTCTTCCACACGATTTGATTTTAAAAGAACATAAATGTTCATCCAGGCCTCTCAATGTGGTTCAAACCTCATAGGTGCCCCTAAGCTGGGGCTGAACTGCACAATCCTTGGTCTTGTCCCTACATTTCCCCACATGAAACCATACAATTGGCTTAGAGCCATTCAGGGTGGGTGATATGAGCTTGGCTACAGTTCCCTGCAAATGAGCAAGCTCTACTACTGGATGAGCGGTGACTGATGTGGGACGAGCCTCCTCTCTAATCTGCACTGGGCCTCAAGGTTGCCCACTCTTGCTCATTTTTTCCTGTCTGCAGTCAAGATGGCTTGTAGCTGTGAGCCAAAAGGTGAAAACAACTGGCATGTCCAAATCAGATGGATGTGAGAAAAAAAAATGCAATTCTAAAACGAAAATAGTCACAATCATCCTTATACCCTGGACAATTTAGTATGAATTTGCTAATTATAATTGCTTCTCTTGGGTTCCTTTCCTGTTAAGCAGTTTAAACACTAATCAGCCAACAAACACCAGCACTGTTCCTCAAACCATTTTCCTTTAAGGCTTCATAGGTAAAGCAGTACTTAAAATAACATTTTAAAGGCTGAATTAAACATTTCATTTTTCAGGATTTCATGTTTTTAATCACAATCCACCTAAGACTTATTTCACAGTTAAGAAATCTGTTGGCGGTACAAAACTCACCCCATTGAGAAACACATCCCGTCGAACTCCAGAAAACCGTCTGTTAGGAATGAAGTTACTTGTTAAAAGTGGATCTATACATTTGATAAAGGGGAAGAAAAGAAGAAAAAACATTTAAGATACAACTTATCAACAACCTGCCTATCCAAAGGCTGATTCTGAGGATCTTTCATGTAACCTACTCAAACAACAAATGAATGGGTTATGCCGGAGTTTGATACCAATAAGGGTAAAAACCCTCATTTCCTGCCACTTTCCTCAAATTGATCCAGTTTTAGGTCAATTTAAATATTCAGGGCTCTTGTTAAACTATTCACATACATGACTCTATCATATGTTCACATACTAGCATATGTGAGCCAAAAAAAACTCCAATTGTAATTATATGATTATGTAAAATTCAAGATAAAATACACCATACACTACTTGTGAATAGGAAAGTAATTTTGCTTCACTGACTTAGTATTTAGGATGAAAGACCAATAAAAGATTCTGAGCAGTCACAGTTTTAGTTCCAAGACTGTCTGAGCGAACGAATAGTAATATTATAAAAGTATCATCTATTACTTAGTATAACTAAATAGGACAACCGTTGCTAGAAACTTCCTACACAATTTAATGACATAACTATATTTTAAAATAGGTGAAGATCTGTTCTCCAAAAAGGATTGAAAGTGGGAAAATCCAGAAAGTGCATCATTTCCAAATTCTTCAATATTCATTTCAAAGGTTCCTTAACACTGTAAGATTCAACATAGTATTTTCCTTAAGCTGAGAAGAAAAAAAATGAAAATGTATCTAAATGCCCTTATGCCAAAAAATATTTAAGAGCAGAAAAAATAAGTGTCCTATAGACCTGAATGAAGACCCAAAGTCTGAATTCCTGTTATGGCCACCAGGGGGGGCAAATGTTACTCAAAAAGTTGGCTAACCACACCTAAGGACATGTGACAGCTGGGTAAACAACTCTTCACTACAGCTTCTTGACAACTCAGAAGACAAACGGTACTAATCTTCATGGGTTAACCAAAAATCTACAACTTGTCCGACCAATTCAGACTTGAAATACAGCAGCTTTAGTGTGAGGAATATTCAAAAAATTATATTGCAGAAATTATTTACCCAAGTTTGAGTTCCCATATTTAAAATTCCTCTGAATTAAAACGAATCAAAGGTCTTGCTCATTTTAAAAGACTTTTCAATTGACTGAAAAATGAAATACAGCATTTTTTTTTAGAACGGGCAACTCACTCTCTAAACAATATGGCCAGAGCTACACTATATCTCTCAAGATTGCAAAAATACGTAAGTTTATAGTTGAGAGAAATCAGATTGTGGTGCAGGGTGGCAGGTTTTAAAAATTATACTCAACACCAACAATGTAAGATGAACAAAGTAAACTCCAAATTGAAAAGAAGAAAACTTTAGCTGTACAGCATTCTTCAGATGTTTCAAGTTGATCATTTTCAAGTTGTTTCGACTGTGGGACCTTCTTCCAATGTTTCTCATCTGAAGACAATGATCGTTAAGATGAAATAGTTCTTAATTTTCAAAGAACTTCTATTTGCTCCTTTGCAGCTAGCATACTAATGCAGTTCTGAACCCAAGAATTTTAGATGGCAACATAAAATGTTTTCTGATTACCATACTCACCTCAACAGCTCCTACAATCCATTGCATCACAAAATACACTCTGCAACATCGAGAAATTTCACTGGAACCTTAGGAAATTGTCACAAAGCATTCAAAAATGAAAAAGATTTGAGAGAATCCCTTTTTCAATTAAAAGAGAAAATACCAAATTAAATTCTAAACTGGACTGAAAAGAATCACTGAGTGTCTAAAGTCATGTTTTTGGAAATGTCCCCGTTAATTAAGTTTTTTATAATGACCTGGTCTCTGTGGAAATTCTGGTGGATAGTCAATCCTTGGTCTTTTTCTGCTGTGCATGTCATATTCCTCCGGTCGACGCCTACACGAATTAGGTAAATAATTAACAACAACTTGAACAATACACAGACAACTTTACAACATCTGTATAACAGCTATTGATCCTGACAGAGGTTAACTGTATTAAAGAAGGACAATCTGGAAAATCTGAACTGCTAGCCATATGCAGACAAGGCAAATTTAAACATATTAATTAAGGGAGATCAGGCAAAGCAAAATACAAGGTGAAGATACACTGAGATAAGCACTGGGGTGAACCAAACCTAATTAGGTATGCATAAGTTCTTGAATCTTAGTATATAATCCATTTAAAAAAATTTCAGATGGGATTACTTTACAAAGTGTACCGAGATGACAAAGTACTGAGCACTTCCATCTGTCGTTGACCCACGAAAAAAAACAAATTAACCTCTACACTCATGACTTGACATTTTAACTGTCCTTGCTCTGGCTAGTGGCTACATATCATAAATGATTTCTATACAACTATGCTGCCCTCAATATAGGCATTTCCTAAGCAAATAAAACTTTTTACAGTTGAAGATTTGTTTTTAGAAAAGGAGAAAAAATGGCTTCTACCAAGCTGGTTGATACGGTTTACGCTGGTTGATAAAGAATGATTAATTTCTGCCAATTAATAATAGGCACTTCATATTCACAGTACACTTAAAAAAACAGAAAATGCTCATACATCATATAAGGGGAATGCTATATAACAAGCAAGCAGTGTGATTATGGTTCTTCCATTCTAGTCTTCTTGCCACTGTTTTCGTTAATGCAGCTATTAACATAAAATGTTAATTAACATAAAACCTCTGCAAATTTGCTGCTCCACTATGAATGGCTTAAATGAAAAATGCAGGAAAAGAACCTTGACATTCTTAACAGTGTGTTGAACATCAATGGGAGTCTCTGCTTTTGTCTCATTCATCTCCCAAAAAGAGTATGTGTAAATTTGCCTTTGGTCTTAAAACATGAGGACTTTTTTAAATACCAGAAATCCATGTCATATTTTTGTAAACAGAGTAATGGTTTCAATGTGCAGCAACAATAGGTAAATTAATGTCAGTGCAATGATTTAGGAATAAAAAATTGTTTACTGATCACATATAATGCATTTCTGCATTAAGGCACAATTCCCAAGAAATAAAAGGGGGAACCAGGAAAAATGTTTTCCAGTTAGGCTCTTTTTTTAGGTAATGATCAGGAAACACCGTTTAACTTCCCTTCAGCTGCTGTTTCACATGTGAAACCATTTGCACAAAATTTCTGAAATCCCATTTAGTTTAATGCATGTAATAAACTGCATATTCTAGATCCTGTTAAAAAATAATTCACAATTCTAAATTATTTTTTATAATTCAGAATTATAAATTCTGAAAAGAAATTGTGAACCTACTACAGATGACTTATATAACACAATGAAAAGTCCTCATGAAAGCCTTTTCACAGCACAATTTATAATATCAAGCTTTTCCTACCAAAATAACCCTGCATTGAATATCTCTAATGATTAATACCCATTTAAAACATCTTTAAAATATAATTAAAACAATAACATTATTAAGTCTCTTTACATTAATCAACATTGAAAACTTACTTGGATATTAAAAATCCTGAGTGCAATTTGCAAATTTTACAGGCAAAATGGTGATATTTTCTTACTACATTACTTACTTTATAATTGAAAGATTTTAAACTAAAAATCTACAGATTGTCCAAAACCCAGAAATAAACAAACTACAGGAAATTGAAAGAAGCTGGTTAAAGTAGTAACATACCGCTTTTCTTGTAGTTTTGTGACTGTTAACGATGGCAATAATTATGATAGTAAAAGTTCATAAAAGCAGTCCAGCTTATCATTTAGGGTCTAAAGCCACAAACATTAAAAGGAGGACCTGGCAAGGCAGAGAAGGGGTGCCATTTGGGTAGCACTGACACTTTGCAGTCCATTGCAATCAAACAAAAATATTAATGGGGTTCCGTCTTTTCTCTTTTTCTACACAGCAATGTGAACCCCCTTGGTGTATAACTTCTCTTGGGTTCTCAGTCCATTTAAGCCTTTTAAGGAAATGGGGGTACTGCCAGATTGCCTCCTACCTTACTTGAGCAAAGTCCTTTTAGGTAAGGAATTGGGGTTACTCCTTGGGGTATTCCTACCTACCACAGGATGCTTTTCCACAGGGGAAAACTTCTATCAAGGGCTTTAGCATCATCACAAAATACACATCCACAGTCCTTCTGAGCAGTGAGCAGTGTAAACCAATACATTTCCTTTCATGCTTGCAAGTGGGGTAAAAAAAAAACACCGTAAGGAGCACCGGACATGTCAGTTCATGGGCCATAGATCTCCGTTTCTTGTACTTTACATTTAATTTTTTTTTTTACAGGTCTGCTTGAGCACGTTAGAACTTTTTTTTTCCCCACTCAAGAGAGCGTGGTACACAAACACAGTTCAAATAAAGCAGTGCTCTTTTAAGATGATCTCTGAAAACACTTGAGTCCACAGGCACTGCGACAAGTACCAGGAAAGACTGTTTACAGACACAGCAACAGCCCGCCACTGGTTTGTTGCCGGGTCTCCCAAAGGCCAACGACTCCCTTTTCCAAACTGGCCTAGCACTCTCCCGCAGCGTGGCAGAAGGACGCGTGCTCTTTCTGTGGCTACATACACGTGTATCTATACTTATTTAACACATTACTGTGCTGTGGAAAGTCCCGCAAAAATGCTCCTCTTGAAAGCATTTTTATCAGCATTTTTCCCCCCTCAAATCGAGGCGTCATCTTCTGCTTAATAATTACGGCTTCTTTTTAAAAAGTCCCATATCTGATTATGTTTATCCCCAGGGATACACCTGAAAGAAAAGGCTTTGGAAACAAATTTAAAACAGCTGTTCTAGATTTTGGACAAATGATCTTTTGCAAAAATCTACCAAAACAAAAAGCATGCATTTTACTCCCACCTCCTAACCAAAATAAAGAACTGATAAGATTGCACCTAGTTTCATTAGGGTGTCGGGACGTTACGCATGTGAGAAAGGCACTTCCATTCTGCAACTTTTTTCGGCTTAAAAAAAAAACTGGCATGTAATCCTCAATGAAGCCACAAAACGTCCGTGCAGCTTGATTTGAGGATTTCGTTTTCTTTCTCTTCGCAGTGTTGAAAGAACTGGGGCTGGTGAATCTCAAGAACTCCGTCACGTAACTCCAACACAAGCGCTTACTAGCGGGTCCAAAGAACGTTTCTAACCTTCCCAGATCACGGCCTGGCTCTCGACGCGGAGGACGTCCTCTCGAGCGCGGCTGCGAGTGCATCCTCCTCTTGTGACGCATTTTATGAATAACCTGATACAAGTCAATACTTTCATCAGGTGGAAAAAGCAGGCACAGCTGGGTTCCGCATTCCGGCTCGATTTCCTTTCCACGGACAAAGGGGGGAAAACAAAAACAAATCAATTAAAGGGGACAGAAAAGACAACAGTTCAAATTTAAGCTACTGCACCTAATCCAACAGAGTCCGATTTATCAATAGGTAATAGTTAGGATTACTAACAACTCCATCTCAGAGGAAAAAACTGCAACTTCATGTGCATTACCTTCCTGGCTGCACATCACCTAGTCAGTTGTAACGAGCTGCTGTCCTACACTGGTTTTCACATTCTAACTATTCCAGGGAAAGTGCCCGAGGAGCAGCAAAGCAGCATCTACACATTCAAACTGTTACATGAAGCTCAGCTTACAATATGAATAAACACAGATACTGATCACGTAAATACTTAAAACCTCTCATTTGTCTCCCATCCACCAATGTAAAACCTTTTTGAAAAATTGTAAGAATGTACAGGTCACAAATGAGAAGAGGGTATTCAGCCCACCTAACTAAAACAGAAACTAAAAATGAAATTGGTATTAGATTTGTATCTGATCACAGGTAGACAACAATACCTACAGGTGGGTTTGGGAAAGGCTACTAGATCTTATTAGGTCAGGAAACTAGTGACGTTTTTTTTATTGTAAAAAAACATTTAGTTGAGCAGAAAATGAACTTCGCTGGGTGAGAAAGGCTATTCCCAACTCATTAAAACAAGGTAGCAATGGACTGATCAAACTGTACCATACATCTAACAGCTTGAGACAGGCACTCAAAGACAGAAGTACAGAAGAACACCAAAGGATAACATGAATACCTGTGGTGGACTGTTCGCACATTTCCGAGGCTTTGTACAGCTAGGACAAAACTGTGGTGTGGTCATATGTGTGCAACTCAGTTTTATGGGGGATGGTACAAATGACATATCTACCTTGAGGATGGTACTGTAATCAGGACGTGACAAGCATGACAAACTGAAATTAGTAGCATTTACAACGATAAGAGTTAAACGTAAGTGAGATAAACACCTTGCGACACTGGACAAAACTGTCAGCTGGACGACCAATTAAAAGGCTTAGGATTAAAAACTCACATTAGTCAACCTGCTTAACATGGACATTAAACTTTAGAAGCACTTAGTTTTCTTAGAGCAATCTTTCATTCATTACATTTATGACTGCTTGTGTATTTTAAACTTAAAGACTACTATGAATCTGTCAGAACATGTTACGTATAACACTGCAAAAGTATTTTAAATCGTTATCTTTTATATTTTAAACTATTCTATATATATGCAAAGGAACAAGTAATAGGTTTATTCCATGCCGAAAAAAAGAAGAAAGAGAACACAACGTTTCGGCCGTGGAGCCTTCTTCAGGTGTGAGGGTCCAGTGTGAGGTCCTTACACCTGAAGAAGGCTCCACGGCCGAAACGTTGTGTTCTCTTTCTTCTTTTTTTTTTAGCATGGAATAAACCTATTACTTGTTCCTTTGCAGCCTACGCATGCTGACGCAGCTACCCACCTGAACTACTATTCAATATATATATATACACTTTACAATATGTTAAAAACCTATTATCAAAAGCTCAAAAACATTAGTGGACATGACTATCATTTTGGCTATGCATGGACAAAAGTTAAAAGGAAGGAAAGGTAAAAAGCACCTGTCCATCTCGTCCTATCTTCACTGGTTTATGTTCATTCCAGGGATTTGAGAGGTGTGCCGTTTTTGTAAAGGGTAGCTCTCGTCTGTAAGAAAAAAAATGGACAAAAATAAATGCTTTTCCCCCTACCTCTTACTAAACAACTCGCAAAAGGAAACTTTCATAGGTATCAAACTAAAATCCAGGGTGCATTTCAACATGTTACAGATTTTTTCAAACAGATTAAAAAAAATTGTACATGACCATGGAAAAGTTATCAAACTTGGCAAAATACTATTTTTTACAGAAATAAGCTCTGGGAAAAAGTGCCTCCCAATTTCTCTCCCTCGATTTGCGTTCCTTGATTATTACTGAAGAGTAACGCAGAACCTCGTCGTTTTATTTTTGTCATCTTTTGTAGTTCCGTTAAACTGAATTAACTGGGGGGCGAGGGTCTGCATTTACACAACAATGTAATGAAAGCTTCTGTGATGCATTTTAAATTGTGTATGTTGTATTACCTGCAGATCCAGTCGATTCTGAACACCCCTCCGAGCATTTTAGCATTCATTCCGGCTGGTAAAACCCAGTGTATGGGAGACCCTCCATGGTGAGACTCAGAAGACAGCCTGGCAAAACCTACACACACCAGAACAGCAATGAACGCTCATGCATGAATACATGAAACGGACACAAACAAGTATGGATTTTGACTGAAAGGGCTGAATTTGTTACAGTGCCTTACCTTGAAATTTCCCACTCTCTCTCACTGAGAAGATTAAGATCACACTTCTGGCTGATCTGAATGCAGCATTCAGCTTCTTCTCATTGACTGGAAGTGTGGACCACACACCCTACAGCGACATAACAAAAGGCTGGGAGTGATATAAAAATACTGTGCAGAAATTTCCTAACTTGTGCAGCTACAAAGCAAAAATCCTTCCCTGTCGTACAAGTTGAAGGACACAGTTAAAGAATACACAGACATCTGTAGCAAGGGGAAGAAATGTTCCATCAGTACAAATCCCTCCCATTTCTTTCACAGCCATCTGTACTCCCAGGTAAGGAGGATCTAGTTTTATGTACAAGTGCCTGACAACTAAAAAAACATTTGAAGCAGACTGCCAGAACCACACCATCAGGTACTATATAATTTAAAGCATCAGCTTACTATATTGAAAACTCCAAATGTTCATAGATTTTAAGGGTACAATTTATAGAAAAGAAAACCAAATAGAAAGACAAACACAAACTAATTTAAAGTCAATTTGAAGTGAAAACTCTGGATAATATAGCAGATTTTACACTTCACTGCTAGTTTTTATACTCATTTCTTCAATGGAATCCCGCTAGGAAAATAAGAAATTGATTTAAAAAAGCACAGAACTGTGCAATGTACCTTCTTTGACAATTTCTTCTTCTAACAAATCATTTCATTATTTGCTACAAGGTGCTCAGTATAGCACGTTTTCAGCTAGACAATTTACTGCTGATTAAAATGCCACCAGTAAGTTCTTGACAGAAGTGACAAATGTGATAGCTTGACTCCTCTCCTGTGTGGAAACAAAGAAGGGAAACAATTTCAAAATAAAATACATACCTTCGCTTTGGCTAGTGAAACATTTTCATGGTTGTTGCTTTTAATAAGAAAAAACCTTGCATCCCGCAGGATGTACTTCAACTTACTCGTCTGATCTACAACAAAGAAAAAAGCATTAACATACACTGGAACTCCATTTGTGATAAAACAGCTTTAAAAGAAAGCACAAATAAGTCAAGAACAGGGGAGAAGGTATTTTCCTTCTCCGATATATATACAGTTGCCAATAAAGGGCTGGTTTACAGAAAAAGCAATATCTAATTTAATTATGGTATAATCTTAGTGAACTATTAAATCCATGGGACTCCATGGAGAAGAAACCACTGAATTCGAACAGTCCAAAAACTAAACTGTTGTGAAAAAGTAAAGTTTTATTAATCATTTGGTAATGTAAATTGTTAATAACATCTTTAGGATAACAAGAAATTAGTAAAATCCACTTTACAAGGTTGTCAATAAACCTTTAACGCTGAAAGAACTTTAAACCTCAAGTTCACTTTTTTAGATTTTTTATTTTATATAAATGCATTATAAAGAAGTAACATTCTTAAAATAAATCATCCTCCTATATTGTTTGTGGTTATGTAAAGCTTAAAATTTAAAACCATTCCAGAGCAAGAATTTTTAACACTCTATCAAAATGGTTAAACTACATTTCAAACTCAGTCCAACTGCATAAAAATCATGAAAGCTTACCTTGAAGTGTTTAGACCTCTGACAGCCTGTCATACAATTTCTCTAAAGCTCTTAACTATGAAAAATCTCCTGTATGAATGACTAAAGCAAGTTTAAATGCATCCAAGAGCCCTAACTACAAAAACATTTTGGATGAGAGACCATTGTATTTGAGTCATTCAATCACGAAATTGTTGATTTTAAGAAATGCCAATAACGTTACCTAAAATATGAAACAATTCTAAGAAAAACTGGCTCTAAAAAAATGTCATTCAAGGCTATATTTTTGTCAATAAGATCAACTTGGTAAGATACTAACTGGATGTAAAACAGTACAGAGATGTGAGAGGCTGTGGGTATAGACAAGATGGCATATCTTTCCTGAACCAACCACCCCTGAATGCAGTGAGTAATTACCTGCCCAAACAGAGTAAGCTCAACCAGGAAGCAGAGACAAGACAGCAGGCTCTCAGTGATGCTCTGCATCCAAGTGAAAAGCAAAGAAGCAACCGACTACCCAGTGGACATTAAGAGCTCAAGTAAGATTGACGATGGAAGCAAAGTAGTTGCCAGCTATTTATAGAGAGGACCAAATGGAGAGTTAGTGGTCAAGAGGAGTTAGGGTTTAAGATTTTGTATTTGTGTATTTGGAATAAAGAGTTCAATTTTTAACTCAGTGCGTGCAAGTCTGCTGCCTGAGACCTGCCTACTAATGAATCCCACTACCGCATCACAACTCTGCTGGTATCACAAAGTACATTTCAAATACTGACATACTGTGACCTGTCAAGTGAATGAAATTTACAAAAAATCAATAGGTTCTAATTTCATAGAATGTATATAGCTTTTTATGTTTTTTCTAAAAAACATTACAAATCTTATACATACCATCTTTTATCACTGGGTTCTTTCACTATGCATTCTGTTTTCAAACCTCAGCAGTTGCATCTCCCATTGGTATCAATGGTAATAAAGCAAAGAATTTCTACATCGTGCACAACCGACTGACCTCCACAACTTAATTTATGTACAGGAAAATGCTGAATTTAAAAAGTAATACAATAATTTAGAACTGTGAATATCATATCCATGATCAGGTATACACCAGTCTCTTTAAAGAGACTTAAGATAAGCAATTCATACCAATTTCTTCTGAAAGCTATAAAAATCCCAGAATGAACAAATGACATGGAAAAAATATCACAAAATCTTTACAATTCTACAATTATAAGGAAGTTGCCAAAAAATGGGGTAGAATCTGGTGACATCTGATAATCTCATGCTCATAAAGCAGGCACTGGACGATCACATGTGCTCTATGGGGCATTGTCATGTAATGCATGGCCCCTCCCAGCAAAAAAATAAATATTGCATTGCAGTGAAGACGATCACTCTGTTCCTTTAAGTACCTATTAGCACTGACCTTCTAAGGAACAAGTGCACCAAAACTACAGCAGGAAAATGCACCCACAAAACCCTTCCCAGTTTAAACAGTTAAAGGACTCGGGGCTATAGAGTTCTTTAGGCTGAAATCTTTGTGGAGAACATGGATGATTCATCTGACCGTGTGGCATTTCTTTGCTGCTCAGTAATGCATTTCCTGTGCTCTTTTAACCACTAAAATTGCAACTGTGTACTGCAACCTGACCATGGTTCCCCATTCTGTGAAGTTCTGACATTAAACCGCTCTGCCCCAGGTGGGAATTGATAGTCAATTGACCTGCAGCTGCTTGCCCACTGAATTAACGCATGGGTATCACAACCCCGGAGTTGTACTGATGGGGTCTTTCTGATACAGTTACCCCTTAGACACTGTTTCTTGTGAAACATCAGCAAGCTGTCTTGGTCACTGAAGTTCCTGTCAAATGAGTCCAAAACACACCTCTCTTTCAAAGTCATAGCGGTCTCACCAGGAGGTCATGTAAGCCATTATTATATGCAACCAGGCCCATCAAGAATGTTCATACATGACCATAATCATGCTGGAATGATTTAATTAACAATCACCCGTTTAATTAACAATACACAGATGAAAAACGCCCGTTATATACCCATCTGAATGTGCCTAGAATCTGTAAATGAAGCGATTACCTACTCTGGAAAAACATAACAGTCAACAACCGGAGCACAGTCACTATGAATTCTACATTACCCACCTTTACGAACAGCTCGAACAGAGGAAGGAAGTTTTTCATGTTTCTTCTCGGACCCTACGTAATGAAAACATTGTATATGAAACGAGAGCAGAACGCATATTTGAAAGCAGCAGATTTGTTTGCAGGACTATAGACATCTGGAAAAGAGAACTGAATAAAACTACTTCACTGAAGCATAAAATGCCTTAAGAGTAAGTAAAAACACTCTGCTGACAGGACAATGCTGTGAATTTTAAGGAATCTGTGTGGATCAACAGGAATGTAAGACAATCACATTACGAGACAGCCAGTGAAGCTGCCAAACCAGTAGATGGTATGAGCAGACGCAAGCATATGCCTATGGTCTACTCTTAATCTCTTTATAATTTTTTTTTCATTTTAAACTAACACTTTTCAGTGAATATCACCCTTTATAATATCATATTCAAGAGCTAAGGGAAAATCTACAAGACCAGACATCACTAATGAAACTAAATAGGAAGGTTTTAGCCAGAAACAAACATGTCACATGCACTTTCTTTTGTATTAGATGTAATCTGACCTGCTTTTCCATTGATAAAGTAATCTGGTAAAAATACAGCATTCCACATGTTCTACTTAGTTTCACCCCATTTTGAAAACATCTACCATATTGGCTTAGCCAGTTCACTAAGATATAGAACCTTGGGAGAAAAACCAATAGATAATCGATCTTGGTAGAAAATCATTTTGCGCTATGTAAGATTTACACCTTACACAAACTTGTATCCCACAGGTAAACAGACTAAAAATGATGTGTGAAATGATAATACAATATCAAGTACACAGTACATACTTGGACCAGGAGCAACTGGTCTTCGGAAAACACAAAAGCAGGTTAGTTTACACTCAAAAGCAGAAAATAAACTACAATTGTGATAAAATGATAAATGTGAACCTAAACGTCTCCTTAGAAAATGCAGAAAACTGGTTAAAACTGGTTGGGGATCTTTAATACCTGCATATGATTCTGAAGCTGAGCTTCCACTTCTATCAAAAACGATTGGAGAAATCCTTCTAGCCCGCCTCTTCTCTTTTTTGTCCTTATCTGAACAGTAAATTGGAAAACATGTCTCTTATGTTAGAGTGTCCCTTTACAATGGTAAAGGACTGCTCTAGAGCACTCAAACCTATTGTTTTAAAAGGACTTAACTTTCTTTACTGTATTTGCCTACTTCTTTTTGAAACACCAAAGTAGCAAGTCAGCCCATGATTACAATGAACAGACTGGTCAGTTATGTAATCATGAAAGATTCTCAACATTTACATTGACAGCAGATTACTGTTCAGCATCAGAGCACATGGGAAATGTCTAAAGTCGGGGAGATTGACAGACATTGACCAAAACAATGACCAAAAGGCACTAAGAATTAAAAGACGACTGGTCTTACAGACAGGGTTAAGGCCTATTTAGTATGAATCAGCTGTGTATAAGTCAGTGAACAAATTTAGTTCTTAAAAAAAAAGAAGAGGGGGAGGACAGGATAAGAAATAAAAGCTGCTGAGTTTAAGTTTAACAAAGTACCTACTGCCAAATGAAATGAACACTCATTCAAAATGTACAGAGTCTGGCAGATTGCTGAGGGAAAAGAATAGGAACATTAATAGAAGTATGAGTTACCTGAGGCCTCGGACCCTGAGCCAGAGCGCACAGACTCTGCATCGGAGAAGGAGACAGACTCAGACTGGGAGTCGCTGGCCTCGCTGCGGGTGTCATAGTCGTTCTGCTCGTTGCCCTCCCGCTGGTCCCCTTCTTCCAGCTCGTATTCCTCCTCCTCCTCCTCCTCTTCCTGCTCCTCTCCTTCTTCCTCATCCTCCTCCTCCTCCTCTTCCTCCTCTTCATCCTCCTCCTCTGCGTCCTTCTCTCCCTCCTCTTCCTCGTCTTCCATGCCCTCCTCCTCCAGCTCCGAGTGGTTCCCCTCAGAGGACGCCCCCGAGCTGCCGGTCTCCTGCTCCGAGCCGTAGTCCTCAGAGTTGCCCTCTTCCTTGGAGGAGTGACTCAACCGGCCCACACTCCCCTCACTGGTGCGCCTCAACTTCTGCTTTTAAGGAAAAAAATAAGCAATTTTCTCTCTGAAAATAAATGATAAACTCTCAAAACATGGCAGTGTCTAGATAATGCCTTATTTACACGACGTTTAATTTAGATGCATGAAATACAGCAAACCCAGCTCAACACAATGTACTACTTGCGCTAAAAATTCTTCCATATCCGAATAACAGAACTGGAAAGACGCCCAGCCAGTTCCTTAACTTCAGAAAACACAAAACACGCGATTTTTAAACAGCCAAAATTAAGAACCAGGTGCCAAGATGACTTTTAAAGCCTGATAAATAACAGAACATCTCAATTATGGTTTGCTCATAAGTTCTTAGGGGCATATTTTATGTAAACTCCACAAACCCTGAAACTGGGGGTTAAAAGATTTAAAACTGCTTCACAAGCTAATTCTTTTTTTATTTTTGCCTCATGAAAATCTCGACACGGACTTGCGAGAGACTGTGAAATACAATAAAAATCGACAATACATACTATTTATGGTCTGAACCCGGGTCAAAAGATGGGTGAGCTCTAACGAACATAAAAGTAAACTAAAATCTACATATTAAGCAATATCTCAAGAAAAATATCCAAACAGTAAAACATATTCCAAAAGGACCACAAAGATATGAGGTCTATTTGTACTCATGTATGACCGGAAAAGACTTATGTAACTTTAAACAAGACTCGCAAGCAGTTCAGATATTCAATTCCGACGTGCAGTTCACGTCTCTCTCCACAGAAAGGTCAGGACTTTACCTCTGACACTTCAGGCATCAGTGGCTTGGGCCGTCTGTCCGACTCCCTCCTCCTGCCCATGGACTTGTCGTGGTGAACCTTATGGATGTCCCTGGAGCTGCTTCCTCTCACCACATGGTTTCTCCTGTCTCCCGAATCCTTGTTCCTGTCATAGTGATACTCCTCAGCCTTGTAGTCTGAGTGGCGCCCCCTGGGGTTCACTGGCTTCTTGCCGCCGGTGACTGTGGCAGTCGAAGACCTCTTGACTGTCTGCCTGGTGGAGTGTCCAGAAGAGCGCAGCCTTTTGCTCTCGCTGTTGTCACCCCGGTCGTTCTTCCGTTTCGATCCTGCAATAAAAACTTATGTGTGTAAAGGAGACCGGCGTTAACCTCTGTCGGATACCGTGCTTCAAGGTTCTAGACTGACATGATCTGTGCTGTTCTTCCACATCATATAACATAACATAACATCACTTTATTACCCATACACAATTTCTTGCATTAGAAATTCATCTTTTCGCATACCCCTCTCCATGAGACACACAGACAGGGAGAGAAGCTGGGGGTCAGAGCGCAAGGTCAGCCATTGCACAGCGCCCCTGGAGCAGCTGGGGTTAAGGGCCTTGCTCAGGGGCCAAACGGAGTACTATTCCCTTCCTGGCTGCGGGATTTGAACTGGCAACCTTCCAGCCACAGGCGCAGATCCTTAACCACAGAGCCACCGCTCTGCCCCGGAATATATTCATTCAGTTACATTTGCAAGCATGCAAAGGTTTATGGAACAGGCACTGTCTCTAGTTCATTAAAACTCCAAAACCACAGCAAACCTGTTCTAAGATCCCCACCTTTTTTCTCGTTGATGTCATGCTCACTTTCAGGGTTGTACAACTCGTCGTCCTGGTCAGGTGCCTCAGTCAGGATATCGTCCAGGACGTTGAGTTCGCCATCTGAAAGGTATCACTTCCCATGAGTTCAGAAAGACATTCCTTCTGATTTAAGGTCCAAAGGACATAAAGGAATACAAATCATATTTATTGCTTCAAAGTTATACCTTTAAAAGGGAACTTCAGTCCCTCAGTTTCTCCGACTGGTTATTAAATCTCGGTAACAACATAAATTAATTGACAGGATTGGAAAATTTCACAAATTCTGAATTCAGCATAAATTGTGAACTTTGTGAAAGTACTATATGGTTGCTATTTGTTGTAAACCGCTGGTCTCTCCACAGGTGAGAGCGCAAATTTGAGAGAACTATGATGTGAATCAAACCATCCTGCTCAATAGTCATTGTCATGGCTAATGTATTGGGATGTCCAAGCGCATAAGTATAGGTTGTGTAGTAGACATTTCACAACAGCAGTGTTAACTCTAAATGCACTTTAGAACAAGTAGTATTTGTCTGCAAAATTCAGAGTATTTCTATTGGATTAAAAGTCACCTGAAGTTTTGTTACTGAATCGCAGACAATGATGGCAATATGGTGATGCACATACCTGGAAATGTGGTCAATTTCATGATGTAAATTGGAGGTTGTACATGTTACCGTGTACCGCTGATTCTTTCTAGCCCCAAATTAAATACGGTTGAAGTTCCCTTTTACAGAGGCTTCCACTAAAGTGATGAAAGCTGGTCCTAACTGAAAGGTATAACGGAAACCGTGCTGCTTTTGCATAAATGTGGTTTATTCTTTAGAAAGGGCAGCTATATATATATACACAGAATCATAAAACAAAGTCTACATTACCAAAGGTTCAATTTATTTAAAAAGGAACAGAACCACTCCACGCTTTTGAAAGTTACCCGTTTTATTTGCCTACAAAAGGTACCAAAACTAAAAATGCGAAATCCGTAAAGGACACCCCAGCTGAAAAATGCTCATGGCAGCACTGCATAAAAAAATCCCTGCGCAGGAACAATATGAAAAACCAGCTAGCTGCACTGTAGCTGATGTTCTGGGCGTGACCTTTCGAAGCTGCAGTCTGTGATGCAGCACCTGCAGGTTATCATATTAACTTCCACACCATAAGGTTACATACCCCTCTCCTGTAACGGTGTACAATGTTTGATATTTATTTAATTACAGAAGTGTTTCTTTAATCACGAGTGACATGATGGTTAAAGCTGCTACGCTGCAGCTCTTGCATCCTGGGTTCAACTTTGTATGAAAACACTGTGTGAGATCTGCACGTCCTTCCTGCATCTGCATGGTCCTCTGAGGGTTCTGGGTGGTCCCCACCTTTCTCCAGGCATGCTGGTTAGGTTAACTGCCTTGATCCTTATGCTTCTGAGGTACTCTCATGGCCCGATAAGAGTAAGAAGCTTTCTGATTAGGGGCAGAGGGTATTACATGCCACGTCCAAGACTTGACTTGTCATGTACACTAACATCAGTTCAAAGCCTGAATCTAAAGTTGAATATTTTGCATGGTGAAAGAGTGACAATGCAATTCTGAAGCAGACAATCTTATAATGTCAAAGAATTCAGCTCTCCTCTGGGAACACGCCTCATTGCCGCAATGTTCTAGGGTGCAGGCAGGAAAAGAAGGCATTATACCACTCCTTAGAGTAATAAAACTGATCTTGAGAATGCAATGTTGCTTAATGATGGCACTATCACGGGCTGCACACCTGGTGCTGGGACACTGGAGGCTGCAGTCTGTGGCTTGACCCCCCCAGATGTTTTGCTGTTTATCATGCCTGACCCTCTATTTCTTACTCCAACTGACTGGAGGTTTTCCATTTCATTGTGGGAAATACAGTGACGAATTTATGGAACTCTAAAAGTCCATAACCCCACCTTAAATACAGCACCAGCTCTTCTTGCACACAAATAACAGCTCAGACTAATGCTATAGCTTAAGATTATGTTTACATAACACTGGCTACCTCGATTTACCGAGCATGTTACACTTCTGTCCTCCTGTAACTCATAGTTAAATTAAGATCATTACACAATATATCAGTGCCAACCAGAATGTATGTTTTCACTAAGCATTCTTCCTTTTATAATTTGAAAAAAATGTTATTTTATGCTATTTCTTTTTATCCTAAAGCCTGGCATTTAAACAATGTGACGGGGTACCTTAAAAGCAAGCATCCACATGGGCCCATCAAGAGAACTGCGATCATAACAGACTACATCTCTGCCAGTTTATCAGCGGGAAGCTCACAGAGCGAAGATTAAATTGAACACCGCCCTTCAGACACAACATGAAAACCATAGCGCTTCAGAACCACTCACTGGCAAGTCCAAAGCATGTGCCCAAAGCGAAACCGAACTGATGGCTGCTCCATCTGAAATTCATCTTGCTTGATCAGCAGCCGTCCTATGCTGACAGGGCACTCAAATCCAGCACCAGAAGCAGCCGGCTCCCGTTATGCATACCCTGTCACGTTTTTAAAGTGCTCACTCCGTGCAGTTTCCCAGCGGTCGCCCAGTAACGCAGAAACTGGAGGATCTGAACACGGTAGCCCCTGCACTGCGCACCACTTAGCAAGAAGAGTCCCAGATCCAAGAAAATTATAGGTACACCTTTTGCCTAGGGGGCACCTTTTATCAGGAGGAAATCTGGCACTCGCGATCTCGATCAGGGAGCCGGTCAGAATCCACAAAGATCCAATCTGTAAACAAGGACGGAGAGGTGCCTACACGATAAGGCTTTCGCCTCCATTTTTGCTCAGAGACTCGGATTTGTACAGGATACCCGGGGTGGGGTAGTCGCATCTCGCAGCCCAGTCTTTCTGCGTTACAATATCGTATTAACCCCACGGTAGCAAGAAAATCTGAGGTTTACAACAACCATCCGTGCTTCCTTCCAGCATTTCAGAGAAAGAAAAAAACGTCGATGAAGAAAACACGTCCGAAGCCACAAACTTCAATTTTGTGCTGCGCATTAAACCGCATATTCGAACGGATAACGTTATTTAGAGGGGCCTAAGTGAGTGAATAACCAGGGGCTTGGTTTGAAAATCAAAGCAGATAGCTGACAAACGACACCGATACAGTCGATCGATTAGGAGGATAAAGGCTCCTCCACATACCCCGCCTGTGGCAGGGGGACACATATCACGACAACCACGCGTTTCACAACGTAGGATTTAACATAAATTACAGACGTCTCTGCACCCAAATAAAAAAAAATGCACTCCACGCCACCCGTCTTTCACTTACCCGTAAACAACCCTTCCCCAAAAATGAAAATATCGCAGTTTACCTTTCTCGTCTCGCCTGTCGACCGCCATCCTCCGGCCCTTTCTCTGCCTGGCGTTTATCTGCAGTGGATTCGTCTTGCCTTTTCTTATAACTGCCTCGTTTATAGAGCTAAAATATGTTAAGGTAATACACAGTTTTTACCCTCCCGCATTCCGCAGCCTCTAACCCACCTCTGTCAAAATGGCGCCCAACCTCTCTGCTTCTCTGATACAATGCGATTACCCACAATTCCCTCCGCCGATACGTCACAAAGCTTTTTGCAGGCTTACACCTCACAAACAGCTTCAGCGTTCCAAAACCCGGAAGTATCATTCGTGGTCTGTGGGGTTCAAAGCCTCATCTTTCGAAAATGGCGAACTGTATCTTGCATGCGCAGATTAGTGCGCAGGTTGTGATCTCTTCTGTTTGCTGTAGAACCTCAGTAATTGTTTGTTGCCGCAGGCATAACAATGAAATGAATTTTGTAAAATAATATTATATATTTCGATGTATCTTAAAAGACTTTACACAGACTTGAAGAAACTGGTCCAACTCAATTCAGGATCAGTTAAACCCGGTTAGGTGTGATGCTGCTTTTTTGGAGACCTAGACCTTGCTCTAATCCACAGTGACTATGAAGGGGGCAAATCTTAAACTAAAAAAGAGAAGTCAATTCTGATTTCTTTGCTGTGCTCAAAGTAAAGAGAACTGTACGTACTGTAGACAAAATACACCAAAGACAACAAACAAACTCAGACATTTGCCAGCAGGTTTATGGTAAACATCATAGTCCAAAAATACTGAGAAACAAACATTCTCAGAATAGAGTGAAACAGTTTTGCAGTATGAAAAATTGAACTGTAACCTAATTTCTTATTCTCCATAAATTTTAAAATTATAATTCAGTACACATACATCTTGCCCCTATTATATTCAAATTTTAGTTAGATGCATAATCAGTATGAATGGTCAATGTAATCTCAAGCTTATGCGAAGTACAAATACTCTTGAGTTTTGCTTGCAAGAAAACTCTTCTCAGTCTTTTCACCAGTCTCAGTCTTTTCCAGCAATCACTCAATAGAACTACTCAAAAACTACATTAAATACGTTTAGAAATACATTTTTCATGAAATGATTCAGTTTTTCACCCACTGCTATTTTGATTTCCTTTTAATTTGTTGCCCTCATCATAAATGTTTCCATAAGAAAATGAACACATCATCAGTGTGAAGACATTTGGAGGAAATATGTACAGTAGTACTAAGGATGGCACTGACATTTAGCACCGCTGTCTCATAGGCCCTTGGGTCCTGGGTTTGATTCCAAATGTGAGGTCCTTAGTGTGGAGTTTGCATGTTCCCCTTGTGTCCATGTTTTTCAGGTACTCCGGTTTTCCCTGGCATGTTGGCAAGGTTAACGGGTGTCAAACTGTCTCCGTGTTTTTTCATGCGTGTGTCCTGTCATGGACTGGTATCCTGTCTCATCTTCTACCCCTGTGCAAATGGGACAGGCTCTAGGTTGTCACAGCCCTTACCAAGAATGGACTTTCTGATGTTGGATGGGTAGAATTACTTTAAAAGACAAGTGTATGCAACTGTGGCCAAAATTATAGAGACATCTGAAGTATTAAAATACAACTAATAAATGAGAAATGTGATAATATTATTGAGCATATATTGACACTCAATGCAAAGACAATTCAGCACAGAAATGTTTTTTTTACTTTAATTTTATTGCATCTCAACACAAATTTCCTACTCCATCTTGACCACAGTTCTTCTGTACTGAAGCCTGTTCACAGTGTTATTTGCCTTTTCAGTCCTAATCCTCTCCAGTTGCATTGTTGTTGGTTAAACATACTATCACCCCATAACATTTCAGTAGTAATAGGATCTAGAGAGTAATTAATTACTTTAATTTTAAAGCCTACCGCTGCTGTTTGTGAATTCAGTTATTCAAGTTTACCCTGACTTTGATGTTTGATTCTTAATTATTGAAAATAACCTCTTCATCTATTAATATAAGCATTGCTATCAAAATTCAGGTTTGATCTCAAGATATAGTTTAACAATACAGACAAATTACAAAAGTTATTTGTTGTATGTATATAAGAAACAACAATAATAATTCAATAATACTTCTGAAACATTACATAAATCAATATATACAAATTTATTTAATATGTTCATAATTTTCTATCATACTAATCAACCAAATGAGTATCATATTTAACATATCAGCTCTCAGCATTCCTTTCCACGTGCAGACGGCACGAGAATGTGGATATAAACAAAAGTGTAAAAGATTCAGCAGTTTATCCACAAAATACAAAACATTTGAACTATAAACAGGTGGAAATAAACAGGAGAATAAAAAGTGAATTTAACTCACATCAGAAGCATATAAATTAACACTATTATTTAGTGACATTCAAAATTAACTAACGCTCTACAGGGCATTATCAATGTGTGTCGTATTCAGAATAGCTGTCTACATGTAAACACTAAAAATTAAAGATACTGTATGCCGCACATACACATATCATTCAGAACATCTATTTGGAATAATGACAATGACACACTTAATCATGTTTGGAATTCTAAAGGCATACTATGCAGTGTAATAAATTTGAAAAGCTGAAGCAATGTGCTGCAGCTTTCTGTTCATTTAGTCAAAATAACTTGCACCATAATTGTGCATATTCAAACATCACATTTCTGAGGAACAGCTGCACTACAGTACGTTACATTTATCTATTGCAACTTATGCATTGGGTTACCCATAATAATGGATGTAAACACAGAGACTGGATTCTTCCCGACCTCAATAGTTCCCAGTTTTTTTAATATAGTAGTTTGCAAGTCGGTTTTTCTATGCTTGTTTCCTTAGCCTTTTTTCTTGCCTACGTGATGTATTACAATTTACAGAGGACTTTTCTTTAAAGTGATATCAGGGGGAATAACAGCACTCAAGAATTAGGCGGGTTTGAGGATGTTTATTGAGTATTTAGGTTTTGTAGTATTCCACATCCCTTGGAGTGGACTGATCCACATGCTATTACCCTTTCCCATGCAGGCCTGCGCCTTAGCTGGGAAATCTTAGCTGATTCACTTGTTTTCTTTCTCTTCCCTCTCAGGCCTCAGCTACAGTACCTCCCCCTGAGAATAGCACACCCACTGTAAAGTTGAGGGCACTGATCTGTTTTGGTGAGCCTGAAACAGTCTCTTCCCCACTCTGCGCACACAAGACTGGTTTCGCCACTGAATAGGGGATCTCTGATCCCAGCTTGGCGAGGGTCAGTCTCATAGCCATAGGTACTGTAGAAGAGGCTGGGACTCCATGCAGAGTTAGGAGTTAACCAAGGGAAAGCCTCCGAGATGGAGAAGGGGTGGAGGAGAATAGTGCGCTGCGAAATGCTAAAATAAAGAGAATTACTGGTTCCGAGAAATGACGTCAGGGATGTTTATGATTTAAAGCAGCGGGGTGAAAATCTTCTTTGTCGCGGTCCCTCCTGAATTTTAGTTAAGACCAAACATTTAAACCTGTCAGACATTGTGCACTAGGATATTAGAAACGTTTTAAGACCGGCTTGAAAGAAAAAAAAATAATCTCTGAAATCTCTCCAGAGAATACCAGAAGTGCCACACCAAAAGATCAAAGCACAAAGTGTCGTAAACGGACACATTGAGCCTGGTTAGTAGAAAGGAGAAACGTAGCGTTTAGACTGTTGAGCCTTCTTCGGGTGGAAGGAAGAACAATTTACACCTGAAGAAGACCGCAGCTGAAACATTGTGTTTGTATTTTTCTGCGTAAAATTAACCCGTAGTTGTTCTTTTGCACACAGATGCAGTCCCTACTCGAACGTATTGAACCTCATTACGAACTCCAAACTTCTGGCATCTTAACACTGATTGACCCCTTATATAAAGATTATCTGAAATCGCGGTTTCACCGATTACTGGAAAAAAATCACGGATTGGATCCGAAAGGGAAATGAAGCACTCAGTGACCAGGACTTATTCCTTCTTGGGTTTTGCTTTAGGCCTCCTGCAGCATCGCCGGAAACAGAAGCCGCAGCTTTTGATGAGGACGAACACCACTGCTGCCGTAGCAGCCAGCAGCACGGCGATGACATCCAGACTGTGGTACTGGTACCAGGCCAGATTGTGAGCCTGCACTCTCAGGTGCTTGGCCCCTTTGTGGCGCATGACGAACTCGATCCAGAACACGGCCCTCTCCAGCGGTGTCATCGGCTGATCGTGGTGGATTCTCGAAAGCCTCATGGCGTTTTCTCTGTACCTGGTGATGAAGGATAAGAACAATGTGATGATTAACGTTTCCCGACATTGACACAATACAGAGGAGGTTTTTATTGAGGAAGCAGTTACAGAAACCTGGCTCGGAAAAGCACAGGGTTAGACCCGGGTTCTGGCTAGTTAAACACTTACAGTATTATGCAGTATATTTTTATAGCCTTAGAGAGGATAAAAAAGTTAAAACAGGAAAACAATCTCTCATTTTGCAGCATCCCTGGCTTTAATTAACCCTTTTTAATAAGTCTTTCCAGTTGCCTTTTAAGAGGCAGGGTTGTCTACGAACAATTTAAATGACAAATTGATTCGGGTGTTTAATGTAGGTAAGCTGACAGCACATTAATTGTGTTTTCGGAATGGTGCATTAGTCTTGCAGAGTGAGTAACATTTCAGCTCTGGTTCGTCTTACAAAGGTGACAGTGACACTAAAATGTGACTTACGACGTGTCATGTAGCACTGTGCTGAGGGCATCCACAAGGTCTCTGGATTCCATGCTGTTGAAATCGACGACAACAGCAGCTCCCTTGGTTTTCATGTGCATCATGTTGTCGGGCTGGTCACCAAACAGAGGGATGCCCACCATAGGAACCCCATGGTATATGGCTTCGTATATTCCATTGGTCCCCCCATGGGTGATGAAAACCTTGGTCTTTGGGTGTCCTGTGAGTATAGCACAAGCAACGGCTTTTTAAAATTCAGTAGCCCCGCAGGAAGCACAAGCTGGAAACGTTCTGCAAGAATAGGCATAGTCCCGTTCAGAGTAGTGTTAGGACAAGCTTTATCCAATACAGGGTCACTGGAGAGCAGGAGCCTATCACAGCAAGCAGTGGGTGCAAGGCAGGATACACCCTGGTGGGGACACCAGTCTATTGCACGGCACACAGACACAGACACACACACTCGCTCCAGGGCTAGTATTTCCAGAAGCCAATTAACCTGACAGAATGTCTTCAGGCTGTGAGAGGAAACTGGATCACCCAGAGGAAACCCATGCCAACATGGGGAGAACATACAAACCCCAAAGAGAGCACCTGGAATTGAATCCAGGGCCCCAACTCTGAGAAGCAAAGAATTGCCGTAGTTAAATGTATCTCATCAAAACCTTTCAAGAGAAAGTCAAACACAAAATAATGATGATCCTTGTATTTTTGTGATTTTTCATCTCAAAGCCCTTTAGAACACAAAAAAATTCAAACATGAGAGGTTGTTTCTAATAGGCCATTGAAAGAGACAACTTCAACATCATGCGATAAATAGCCAGCTTACATAACAAACAGACAAACAGTTCACTGCACTGAAAAGACAACACAAGAAAAATCAAATCTGTGCTGTTTTGCCACAGATAACAAGGGAAAATGAAATATTGCAATTCCAGCACCTTACCTAGAAGGTCATTCTGAGGAATCCAGTCATAAACTCTGGTGTTTGGACTCAAGGTATCTGGCTTCTCACCACTGTACCTCCATAGAACCTATCAATCAAAAAACACTCATGGTAAAACCCACCATGTTTTGATAGAGTAAATGTGACCAAATTCCTTGTATGACTGACTAGTGCTGAGGAGCTGATTACAGCATGTTGAAAGACTCCTTGCAATAGAGCCTAGAGCCCCAACGTTTGCTTTTGAACTTTTTACTTTATATGGTTTTGAGCAACTTTCATAAAAGACTCAAGAACTGAGTTATCAACAGACGGTTCTAACGGGATCACTGCAAAAAGCTGTATTAGCAACAAAACTTTGATCAACCTTATCGGTTGGTCCAGTTACTATACATAAATTAGGTGAACGAGTCTAAGACTGTTCTCAGTTTACAGTACATACTGAATGTACCATTTTATTGCCAAATAAATTGATCAATACTTGCTCAAATGGTATTAGTAAGGTATTGACTGTATTGCTAACACATGTCAGTGTATTACATTTTGTTGTACTTAGTGTTGACTGAGCCTTTATCAGTTATAAAACAAACATTTGCTTCATTTAAACTGGTCAAAAACATGCTCATCAGGAATTCACTTCACACATCAATGCATAATAAAAAACACAAATGAGTACATTTTGCATGATTAATCAAGTGATAATAACAATTTAGCCAAAGTTTAAATGCAAAATTAGAAGTCGCTCAAAATAAATATTGAGTGGAGTTCAAAGCCATTAAATGAGAATTCCATTTGACTTTAATATTGTTCTGAACAAATGAGACAAATGTTTGCTTTTTTATCACTGATAACTGAATGCCCAGAAATTTTAGATCTTGTAATGTGTAATTAGTAAAGTTCATTTATTTTTATCTATTTAGAAAGTGGGTAAGTTACTTAATGAAAGTTTACCCAAAATGCATTCTCCCTAACAAATTAATTCACACACATAAATAAAATAAATGTACAGTAGTGATTTAAACTAAATATGAAAATCTAAGTTGTTTTGCTCCAAACAATTGCATGAGAGCCATTTGTACTTTGGAGACTCATTATTTCTAACATGAGAGTTTAAATAATGACTAACCTTCTGTGGTATTTGTCCAAGAGCAGAAGCAATAATATTTGCCTTTTCTCTGGTGAGATTTTTTACCAACGATCCAAGAGAGAATACCACAATACCATCCTCTCCTGAGCTCTGCACAAACTCTTCCATGTTCTGTATTAACGGCAAACAATAAATCAGACTGATGTACAGTATAAACAGTTAAAATTTCTATATAATATATACAGTATATCAGAAGATGCTAGATGTTTTCCCTGCCTTATATTTTAAATAAATCTTTTTTACTTTCACCTGCTGCTTCTGTACCAATCACTAATACTTCTGATATGGAATCACCTGCAAACGTGGCTACTTTACTTATTCTACCAGAATTAATCACTGATATGAATCAAGAAAAGCAGTGGTCCTAGTACAGATCCCTGTTGTACTCCGCTAATTATGTCACCACAATTTTAGTATTTACCCCCTTATCTGTGGTCTCTGTTTATTGAGCAATTCTAAATCCAAACATTCTTGACTATTCCCTAAGAAGGATATTTCCATGTAGATGATCACAAGATGAGTTTTACTTCTATAACCTTGCAATAATAGAATTCAGACCTATTGGTCTATAATTCCATGGTTCAGTTTTGTCACCATATTCAACTTGAAAACATTTGATTTTGAAGGAAGCCATGTTAAGGACTTGAACAGTATGGTAGTATACCTTCTTCATACCCCCACAATCCTTTTTGCTATATTTATACCCCTTTTTCACAACCCCTAAATTTCATACCATTTAAAACAAAACAATGAAGGCGACATGATAAGGATATTACCTCTGGCAGGGGCTTGGCTGGTTTGCAATGGAGTCCTCCTACAAACTGGAAGTTGGGAAGAAAGGGTCTTGGATACTCAAAGTCCCAATAAGTACGGATCAGCCAGATGTCAGCTTTCCCCATGGTTTCACAGAATGTCGTGGGCCTCCCTTTTGTCGGAAACAAGAGTAAAATCAGACAGCCTGCCTTAAAACATACAAGTACTGTACATTTAAAGTTGTTCAGAGTTTTGTTTCCAGCAGGTACACAGCATACAGTATGTTCTGTATCTTATATCAATGTTTCAAGCCACATTTTTGAGTCACTTGGGCATTTTCACACAGTGGCATCAAAGTGCTAAGCACACTAGGAAAAGGAGCACAGACTAGAAACAGAAGCCCACACTAGAAAAAGAACGGTAATGCAATTTCATACTTTCTCATCTTATCCTACTATGCGCTCCTATTTTTTAGTGCACACTCCATTTTCCAGTATGCCCTTCCTTTTACTAGTGTGCTTTGCACTTCAGAGCCACCATATTTTCTGGCTCTCGGGATTGGAGTGACAAATTCCTGTGAAAACAGGAGAACTGCTTAAAGAAAATCCTATAAAGAAACTGTCAATTTTATTCAAGAGGATACTTTGGCTTGGGTCCAAACTAATGAATAAAATAAACTGAAATATAGTAGAACATCGATTATGCACTGACCCCTTTCCCACTGTGGAGACAAATAATCAGTAAACTACTGTATTTGAAGGGTTCACCAGATTTTCAAAAAGCCTAAGAATCACATCAAAATGTTTATTGTGGCTTATCTGTTGAATATTCTTGTGATTTCGGGGATGGTGTACGCTGTATGTTTTTAGTGAGGTGAATTTGTGTACTGTGTAACAATTACTCTATAACAAATACTTTAACTTGTTTAATGAAAAGTACAACAATATGACATTGTACAATACAGTGCATACTTTCACTGTGACCACTGGAAAATGTTGGAAGTCAGATTATCATGTCATGTCATTTGCCAAACCGCTTTGTACTGTAATGGTGTCGCGTGAAGCTGGAGCCTACCCAGCAAGCAACAAGCACAAGGCAGGGTACACCCTGGACAGGGCCCCAGTCCATCACAGGGCAAGTGCAAGCCAATCATACATGGGGACAATTTGGAGGCCACTGTAAAGGCTGAGGGGGACAATTTGGCTTGGACATCAGGATAACTCCCTAGTCTTTTTGAGAAATGCCTGGGGATCTTTAATGACCACTCAGAATCAGGACCTCAGTTTAACATCTCATCCGAAAGACGGCGCTCACTACAGTATAGTGTTTTTTGAAAAGGGTAAGGTTGTTACCCTGGTGTCCTGGCCACATTTCCCATTGGCCTTTAACAATCATGGCCTCCCAATAGTCCCAATCTATGAACTGAATTCATCACACTGCTCTCCTCCCCACTGATAGCTGATGTATGGTGAGTGTACTAGTACATCATCCAGGTGGGGGTTATACACTGGTGGTGGAGAGCAGTCCCAATTACCTGTAAAGTGCTTTGAGTGGAGTGTCTAGAAAAGCGCTATATAAGGGTAAGGGATTATTATTAACTCCTGGTTAGTTCTGGGATGGGTGCCATCTATGGAAAACCAGGTTGCTGATGTAAGTGGCGATGATTGACCAGTAGGATGATTGACCTGGATGACATTCTTCAAACCAGTACCTCACAATAGTGACTGGGATACTACGCTGAAGGAGATGCCTTCTTCTAGGAGACATTTCTCAGACACTACTCTGCTGTCACAACTGTGTGGTCATTAAAGGGTAACAATAAAGGGGTTCATTAAAGAACTGTTGAAAGGTTTGAGCCATTAAATCTGGTATTATGACTAAGTTACACTCTGTGATTGAATACTCTGGCCTTCCTGAAGTACCCTGTTAATTCAACTGGTAAAGTACCTTCTCACTTCTCAGTCTGCTGTATAGTGGGGTAGCTGAGTGTTACCCAGGTGGGAGCTGCACTTCAGTGGTGAGTGAAGTAGGACCCCTCTATTTGTAACTTGCTTGGGGATGAATAACACTATAGATGCACATTTTTCACATATTTTTACCACAGTACAAGACAGTTTCCATTGTGCCCGTTACAATGTGCATACATCACACGTGTCAGATCCTATCCCTAATTGTGACTTCCCCCTTTTCATTACATAGAGAGGAAAAGCAGATCCTGCCTAATAAACATCCAATTTTTCAACTTATCAGTGATGCCCATTTGACTGGTAGGTTTGTTCTTGATAGCGGATGTGTACGTAGGTGAACATGGTAGATTTGACATTCGGTCACAGTTTTTCTATGGTGTGAGACTTCAGTGTGCAAAGCTGATGGAATTCATTTTTTTCCAACCAAAGGTTCAACCCCAGCATCAGGAGTCTATAAGTGTCTATGTCTCTGCAGGTGTCAATATTTTCAAGGCTGAGTTCATCCAAAGCACACCACAACATTCATTACTATATCAGCTGTGAATGATCACTGATGGTTTTATATGTTTCAGAAAAAGAATTATCCTCTTAAGCTAACACTCAAAAATATCAAGAATCCTCAGCTTTCCCCTCTTAGGGTTTCACACCAAGATTTCAAAGTCTTGATATGAAATGATACTGGGTTATTCTGGTTTGTAAATACTATTGCACCAGCTTGGATCTCAGAAGATCAGAGATTCACTTACAGGTTTTAGATCGATTGAACATTTTACTGCTGCAGGTTTTAAGATAAAGTAAAGGTTAAGTGTATTTACTTTGTAATAGATAAGGAAAATACCACTTAAGAGTCAGTACTGACAAAGTTTAAAGAGCAGTAAAAGCAATTACATCTAGAGTTACCAGTGTGTTTAAGTTTCATAATATGGAGGTGAAAGGTAAGAAGAGTCATACCAAGTGTACCAAGATCACGAGACTTACAGTAAAGCTTTCAGTGAAGGGATCCACCTGGCCACTAAAAGAAAGGTAAAATACACTGGCTATCATATTATATATTAAAATTGGCTAAAAACTTCCAAGCTTTACAGTAATGAAGCAGACAAAGGGGGCATATGGACACATATGCAAGCAATCAAAGCAGAAATGCAATCAGAAAAGAACAGGGAAGCAAATGTATACACAGTGTTTAGACACAGTGTACACAAGTGCATTTTTCCCCCCTTTTTATCGTAAAACAAAATCCCACGTGAAAACAGAGAGAACATACAAACTCCACACAGCGGACACCAGAGGTTCACAACTGAACCCAGGGCCCCAGTGCTACAAAGTAGCAATGCTAACCACTGTGCCACTTCCAGAGAAATGAAAGAAATGTAATTCACTCATGCATGTAGCAGGAGTGACTTGAACCCACCACCCTTTAATGGAGAGTCTACAGTACATCATCAACTTTGCGATGTCCCTAACTTCTAAACACATAGGTACTGTGTACCTATAAAACACATAACACATAGTATAAGCCTTACCTAAGATTTCACTATAATATGAATCCAGTTCTGACCACATACTCAGTGCCAAAATATCTTGAGACCAATAGAACAGGAAATTTTTCAGTCTGTCTGTGAAGTCCATCTGATCGGTAAATTTCCCCATGGCTGCAGGCACGTAGGAAGGGGGAGCCGGTATTTGTCCACAGAGTCTCTCCATGGAATTAGCTATAGAAAATCTCAGTGTGTAAACGAAGGGAATGCCAAGCTTCTCGGCCACAAGTTCGCTGCAGGGATAAATTGGATCTGCGAACATGAGGTCAAAGTCGATCTTCCTCAGTTTCTCCATTACACGCGTAGACCTCAGTACCCCATCACAAATCTGAAGAAAGAGTTCCTTGTCTTTTTTCAAGATGTGTCTGATTTTGCTGTAAATCGCCCAGTAGCTCATATGTTCCATTTCGTACATCCAGAAGTTTAGAAAGTCTTCGAGCATATAGTGCACTGTTTCATTGGAAAATGGCACATCAAATAATTCATAGTGGAATGAGGAGGACTTGTTGTATCCCATGAATAGAGAACCTCTGTGCACCAGCACTGTGATATTGTGTCCTCTGTCTGAAAGAGTTCCTATCACAGGCTTCAGATTAATCCAGTGACTACCCTCTGTGGGCCATATTAAAACATTACCACACTCGGAGATCCCCACATTGAAGAGCTGCAGAAAAAAACAAACTTTTACGTACTGCTTTGGCTTCATGGTGGCAAATACCTCAGAGCCAGATTCAGACAGCTCTGTTACCTACAGAGAGAATATTAATGATTAACTTCGAGACTTGAACTTTACATCTCTAGCAAACAATCCTTATCTTCTTCATACATATGCCACTTTTCTCAAAAAATGGAGTTTAATTAGTTCAGTTAAGCTTTCTCTGCTTTTTGGTATTTTGTAAGAAATTTAAATATGTGCACAGAAAGATGGAAAGAGAGATACTTTATATACTGTAGTACATAAAAACAAAAGACTAACTTTATTTAATACTTTATTAAACTCTGGCAATATTTCTACCTGGACATATCGAGATGAAACAAGATTACCTATATTTTGAAAAAGACAAAACAGTAACAATTGAACTTACAATGGAGTTTGGAATGCGCACACTGCTTTGGTAACTCTTGCTAACCCATACCTGTATGTTCAAGACAATTCTTTAGCAGAGTGCATGCATGTATAAATCGATATCGATATTACATAGGGCTTCTGGTTCCAGGTTGTAAGATAAAGTAATACAGTACATACCATTCTAAAAGGCCCCAAAAATATTTATGCATAGAAAATCTTTTTTCCCCAGACGCATAGACACCATCAGTGCAATTAGAACTTTAATGCCATGGTTACCTTAGTTTGCCTATCCTCTCAGAGTCACTCAGCTGTGGGGTACATGAATGGTCCCTGCCTGCAGAAATGTTGCTCAAGGGATCGTTACACGTGAGTGCTCTTCAGAATCCAGCTTAATTCCAAATCAGAGTTTTGCAGAAATAACCAGATCTAACCCAGAGACCTTAAACTCTGCTCACTCAAACTGCAGCTTCACCTCCCACGTCTCTTGTTTCTCTCCCATGCCCTCTACTTCCTTCTCTTTCTTGCTGGCACGCCCTTTTATAGAATTATGGCCCGTGTGAAAAGTTCCCACATTCCATTCAATTACATTATACAATTGGTGCTTTGTCTGTACCTGTTGTACTAAATACTGTACAAGTCTTTGAGTCTGTTTTCCAGGCGGCCGTATTGCCCCAGTAGCCCATTCATGACGCACACTGCCATACTGTAGGTACCCCTTTGATTTAGTGTTTGGATCATGTTTGGTGAAATGGCGTTGGCACAATTACAAACTTCACAAACATCAGCCTCTTGCATCCACAAACTAAGGGTACCACAAGTTCATCACCTTTACGGTGCATTTCACTCAAAGCGGGAATGTACACTGGATACTTCTGAACACAGTATCAGTGGTTCTGGAGGACATTTGTTTGAACCTGCTGGTTTTTGTTCCAACCAGTCTCTTAATCACCACATGAAAGAACCCCAGATGCTGTTGTTCCAGTCCAGTTTCTGATTGCTGATTGCATCACCTCAGATGTCTCTCACCTGTGTAATGACCTGGTCAGTTTCTGAGATCATGGCAAGCTGACATGGTTTTTGAATGCTAGTTTCAATATAATATCAGTGTCTGAAAGGTAGTTGTATCATAAATATTGTATAATGCTCTGCTTTGTGTAATGTTGCTGAACTGATAATTCTCCCCTCTATTTTTGTTATTTTGCTGCAGTTGAGGCAAATACACTTTACTTTGTAGCACACGACCCTTAATTAATACATAACTGGAGCAAACAAACCAAGGAAATGTAAGAGCAAATGGTTTTCAATGTAAAAAACAGAGACATATTGCTACTTTGCAACCAGTGTTAGGAGTCGAGCCCTGTTGTAAAAAAAAAAATCACAAACTTTGTTTTCAAGAAGTGGAGGCAGGCTTTATTGAACTCTTGAGGGAGAACAAATCCTACCTACTTGAGTAGCAGAGCTCCTCAACTGTATTAAGTATGCACTACAGGCAGGCTGAACGTTTTTTAAAATGTGCACAGCAGTATTCCTGGTATCTGTATCCCACTGTTAAGCCCCTGTTTATGCAGGGAGTACAGTCATAAGAAGCATTGTGCTATCTATTTGCCTTGACAAAGCAGAAGCAAAACCACTTTGATTTAGCACTGGCTGGGTCTCGAGGGTTCCAGACATGGTTCAGACTCTGCTACTTCATTGCATTATAGAGTAAGCAAATTTAACAGTCTAGCTCATTTCACATTGCTGTTATATGTACTGTATATGTATCTATTGTAATTAGTTACACTGATGCAAAATTGTTCAATCAACAGCTACAATATACAAACTGAGATGCATTAAAATGTAACAAGTGTTCCAGATAGCTTTTGTTGCTTTCTTAATGCCTCTCAATATATACCAAGAACATCTATAATTCACTCAGTGTTTTTTATTATCACAGCAGTTGTGATTGTTGTTAATGTAGCTTACTGTAGTTCGCATGATAAGAAACAAATCTTGCTATTTCTCCATCAATTTTCTAATCAGCTTCTCCAATACAGGGTCTCCTGGGGAGCTGAAACCTAACCCAGCAAGCAATGGGCATAAGCCAGGATACACCCTGGACAGGATGCCAGTCCATCACTGGGCACACACACACACAGCACAAACAGGAACACACTCAAACCAGTGCCAACTTTCCCAGAAACCGATGAATCTACCAGCATGTGTTTGGACTGTGGGAGGAAACTGGATTGCCTGGAGGAAACAGACATAAACACGAGGAGAACATAAAAACTCCAGACAGAAAGCAGTCCAGGAATTGAACCCGAGGCCCCAGTGCTGAAAGGCAGCAATGCTAAAAAAATGCACCTCTGTACTGCTCTCTGGTTATTTAGCTTTCTTTACTTCACATCATTCTTTAAAGCAAAACACTTTTTCCCCCCCTCACACTGCTTGTCTGACCTTTTTTTTTCTCCAGATTTATGTTATTTAACAGCTGCTGCTGCTGTTCTGTGTGGATGTTTTTGGTGATTATTTTAATGTCTTTATATCGGAGCATACATGCAAATAAGCATTTCACTGCACTTGACAAATAAACCGAACTGAACCGATATTAGGTGCTGTAGTAGCTAATCCCTCACATCCATCCATGTCCTAACTGCCTCGTCCAATTCAAGGCTACCGGGGAGCAGGGGCCTATCCCAGCAAGCAACAGGAGCAGGGCAGTATATAACCTGACAGAACGCCAGTCCATCGCGTGGTAGACATTAACACGCATACGCTGTAGTAGTCCATCATGATTAGCAATAAAATCTAATTGACACATTGTTAGATGTCTATTGTCAATAACATCACTTGTTCTTCAGGCAGGATACACCCTGGATGGGTGTTCCATCTATACACACAGTTGATCTAAAAGGCTACATTCTGTACTATAAATTACACATCTATCAGGATCACCTTAAAAACAAGATAGCTGAGGATTTAAAGGAAGTAGCCATATTAAAAAATATTTTAATAAACAATAAGGTTATGCCTCATAAAATATTTAATTCATAAATATACTGTATATGCTTTGTCACCAGAGACAATTTCACAGCGCTGGAAATTTCACACCAGAAAGGGAGAGGAGCTACTCAGCTACGACAGATTAAGGGCCAGTAATGCATTGACCTCAACTTTAAGTAGAGCCTTACCTGTAATTTCACTGTAGTATTGATTCCAGTTACTAAACGTCCACACATAAAATATAACATCGTGAGCAAGGTAAAACAGGAGATTCTTGAGTCTCTGCGTGAAGCTCATCTTGTCAGTGTACTGAATGGGCACTGCTGGAACATAGGAGGGTGGTGCGGGCATTTGTCCGCAATGTCTCTCCAATGTATAAGCAAATGACAACCTCAGTGAGAGGATGAAAGGCAGATTGAGACTGTCCGCTACAAGTTCACCACAAGCATTCATTGGATCTGAGATAAGAACTTCATACTGAGACTTCCTCAGCTTGTCGAGCAGGAGTTTGTTCCTGAGTATGGCGTTGCACTGTTGCCTCTGTAGAATCAACATTTTCCCCAATAGTTCCCTGGTCTTCAGAAATACCCGTACGAAGGAAGCTGAGGTAGATTCATACATCGAAAAGTAAAGAAACTCCTCTAAAATCCCTGCTAACTCCGTCTTTGGAAATGGTACTTCAAAAACTTCAAAATGGTAGTTTTCTGTATGGTTGATGGAAGGTGATGCAGAACTCAGTAAAACTGTTACGTTGTGGTTCCTGTTCATAAGCTCATTTAAAATGCATTTCATGTTCGTCCAGTGGCTGTGTTCTCCAGGCCAGATCAGCACATTTCCGGTCAGCACTGGCTGTCTCCCACAGAACAGGAGAAGGAAAATGAGGAGGAACAGCCCGGCAGGACTCATGTTGAGGAGAGCTTTAATTCCTGGCTGTGAACTGCTTTCAAAGAGGAGCCAAGCCACTCCTCACATCTCCCAGGCAGACTTTCAGGTTTGTGAAATTGGACACCAGATTATTTTCACAGGGGGAAAGGCTGCATAAACAGCACAGTACCACTCCCTAAGCAGAGCAAAGTCTCTCTGCTTGAATCACTGTAGGCAGAAACATGACATCACAGAGATTGGAGTGCAGCTCTTTCAGACGTTAGATTCAAAAGATAGCCTCCTGTTCAGCGATTAGCTCAAAGCATTTTGATTTGTCTTTCAAATCCTTCTACCAACAACAAAACACCAAGCGCTTAAAACAGCACAATAAAAACAAGGGCCAAGTATTAATAGAGTTTGGATGGTGCTTTAGCAGATTGTCCAGCAGATCAGGGCCAGTTTTAGAAAAATGCTTCACGTTTTGTTCTGTGACAGTATTCCAGGCAAGGACTCAGGACAGCCTAACCTCAGCTGGGTAGTACCTAGGATCTCTTCTCTTCTGTCACCTGGGTGGTTAAATAGGAAGAAGCCTGTAGAGATGGACTCATGACTATGCAATTAACTAGTAGGAACCTGCCTTAACATGTTTCCATTTCTCAATTGCAATGATGTGACAATACAACACATACCCCTTATTATCTATGTCAAAGATAGAGAGATTTTGCTATCAGACTTATGTGATTTAAAAAAGCATTAGACTGACATGAATCAGATAAGGGTATAGAACAGTCCCCATATACTCTGCCATGACTTTGCAGATAATTCACACAGAGCACGCTTAGGTGTTGACAAGGGATATCAAAATCAATCAGACTTTAAGGGACCTGATGTGTATTTCTGGTCTGTTTTGTCTTCTGATTTTCATGCCATCTTGGAGTCTTAATGACCTGAATCAATTGTTCGCTTAATTAGTATACTGTAGCATCCAAATATGAACTGGCTTCATTACTCTGCTCTCCTCCCTACTGATAGCTGATGTGTGGTGAGCGTACTGGTGCACTATGGCTGCCGTCGTGGTGGTGGAGGGGAGTCCCCATTACCTGTAAAGTGCTTTGAGTGGAGTGTCCAAAAAAGCGCTGTATACTGTAAATGTAAGCAATTATTATTATTAAAACATTTTACTGATAAATACGATGAATTACAAAATTAGCAGCAGCATAATACACTACAGAAGCAAAAGGTTATTCAACGCTATAAGACCAATCATTTTATTACAATAATTATAATGTATTATAATAATTATTATATTTATTTTACTACTTTGACACCTGGTTAATGAGTGGAGGATAGCAACTGTTACATTTTGGGGATTCCGCAACTGGTGAAAATCAGTATTTGACCGAGTTTTGTCAATCAGTGAAATAAATATTCATATTCATAACCCCCGACTTGTAAGTGATTTGTAATCATGCACCTGAGCTGCTGGTTTAACTAGAGGCATGTGAATTTTTCATTCTCTGGCACAGCTTTGTTGAGAGGACACACTTGGCTAAAACAAATATTACAATAAACTACACAATACAAGATACAAAATCATACAACACACCAAGTTACATTATATTGTTACAAATGGGGCTGGACAGATATTTTAAAACAATGACACAACACACAACAAAACATGTTACGTTATATACAGTATTTTCAGAGGCCTAACATTCTGGTCACCTAGAAAACCCCAGACTGCTACTAAGAGCTAAACTCTTAATATGCCTACAGAGGCCACACAAGAGATGAGCTGCCTTCAAACTAAATACAAAGTAACCTGCAGTTAAATCTCTCTCTCTGCACCCTGAATGCCACAAAATAAATGGGAGCTTATATCCCTATCCTTAAAATTTTAAATATTTTTGAAATGGCAACGTGCATCTCCTTCTTAACACTGACTCTTGATCTGAACTTGGATTCACAAAGGCAGGATATTGCAAAGGGAAGCAGAATTCACAGAGCTCTATTGCTTACTCCTTTGGTACTCCAATAGTATGAGATTTGTTGCATTGTGCTACTCGATACGCTAATTTGTATGATAAAAAAAATACCTTTGCTGGGGACTGAAGTGTGGTTAGAAAAAGCAGCTGTTCATTCATAAAACTTGCGCGAAAAATACGAGGTTTACTTATCAAACTACTGTGAACAGTTTCCAAATGACGTTTCAATTTATTGGGGAGCATGCTCTCAGCAGCCATCACTTTAAGGCAGACAACACACCGAGGACATTCTTCAGTGTCCACAACTGTGCATGTGAAACCGAAATTCAAGAAACTTGTCGTCATACTTTCTGTATTTGCGTTTCCGTTTCTCTTTAGAACTAGGCTCCATGTCTTTCACGTCTCAATTGCGATCGTATAACAAAAAACCCACAAAATGACCACTCATAGAAACATGAAACACCGAAGCCGTGGTTAACTGGTACGCTGCTCACAGACTGCCGACTCTCTTGCCTAAGTGTCATATGACACAATCTAGCTAGGTAGCGCACGACTCGTACATTGCTCGAACAGCGGGTTTTGCTCGTAATAATTTTTTTGACTGGCGATGCTTGAGACGCCCCTGACCGACAATGGCGCCTCCCCTAGGTGGCGCGATGCACAGTTTGGAATCACTGTGGTAAAACGTTCGTGCGCCATCTAACGGCACGAATAATTTAATGTAAGAAAAAACGGCACCAAACAAAAGTGGAATATGGCGAATATTGACTAATTTTATTTTTTACCTCAAGGGCCGGTTAAAACTGGCTGACGGGCCGTAGTTTGCCCGCAGGTGTGATATACAGTAACTGCTAAGCCTGCCATGTGTTTTTTTTCTTTTTTTAAAAAAAGGGAGCTTGATGTGAACAACACAGGGATGTGAAGGTGCCACTGAACATTTAATCTTTTCCAAATGATTAAACTGTGTACATGTTTTAGAAAAAACTCCACCTCCGCTTTGCATATTCACTGCATGAAGTCACTACAAATGTTAACAAGACATGCACTTTATCTATAGATTATATTGTATGTTGAAAGGTTAAAAAGATTAGAAACTGTAATCATACACTCGTTCTTCAAACACCTGGAAATCTCAATGAGACACTTCAACTTACAGTGACACAATGCAAGAACATCAGCAATATCAGCCAGTTAGAAGACATGAAGGTCTTGTGTTCATCGGGTAAATAGTATTGTCCAGGTGACCCCTGTGTGTTAGAGGCTGAGAGGGCAGTGACTCCTGACAAAATAGAGATTCCTATATGGAGTCACTTGCCTCCCACAGAGCGATACCGGCCGGAGTTCCAGCGATGATGGAGGGTATAATTCACCTATTCAGACAGGACTTTGCCTACACCTATGTTAAGAACACACTATGTCTTAATTGACTTCTCTGATAAGGATCCCAGGATGATTTGTTTCTCCAGCCTTTTCATTTTTATCACATGTACTCTATCTACTAAAACTGCGTTACTGGGTGCTTTCTGCAGTGAAAGCACAAGGGGGAGACATTTACTTTGCATGTTTTTGGAAGAGAGCAGGACAGAGGGCTGTCAGGCACAGCAGTATGCATACTTTAACGGTTCATTTTAAATAAATAACAGAATAATATGTTTTAGTAAAATAATGAAAGCACAACCTGTTAAATATTCCATCAACTAAGGGTTTACCCCTTATTTTTCAAATACTATAACACCTCGTTTGTGATGTTTTTGTGCACAGGGCTGAAAAAAGTGATTTTATGTATAAAAAATAGACAGAACGCTTTGCTTTTTTAAACTCATTTTGCATTGTATGGACAGTATTGTGTGGATTCCCAGTATTTATGTACAATTACTTCCCTTAATGCAGTATCATGTAATTGCAGTTCTACTATGTAAACCTACTGCAGCAGGCAGCACAACACAATTGCAATTAACAAGCTACATACATATCGTAATCTCAGATCATATTTGTGTGCACCTCCCAGGTAAAATGAATGTAAGGACAAGAGTCCTGTACTGCATGTCTTCAATTGCAGTCGAGAGATCTGGGGGAGCTGTTGGCACAGTGAAGTCTGGGCTTGCATGACTCAGTGTGGTGATGGTGTGGTGGTGTTTGCTGCAAACACTGTGAATCTGCACAATAAACCAGTGGAGGGAAGATAGGGGGCTCACTCTGTTCCTGCAGGTTTTTAACGGTGTCGCAGCAGACTGGACATGTGGGGATGAATGAGGTTGCCACAGTAGGGTTTAGACCACAAGTGTCTAATCCAGGTCCTGGAGCATCAGTGACTTTGCAAGGATTGTGTTCCAGATCAGCTCTAAGCAGTTAAAGAGTCTGTTGTTAAACAGCCCTCTGGGTGGTGGTGACTTCACAAGACAGCCACAGTGGTTCTTCACTACCTGGATTAGTTATCCATGGTTGAGACCATGGTAAGTGACTCTATCCAATAGCTTTATGGTTAAATATTAATTTGCTAGTTTGATACTTATGTACAGTATATGGAGCCACTGTGACATTGTTATAATATTTCACCATATTTCTAACTGGGACAATTATGAGTCTTTAAACCTGTAAGATTCCAGGTGTATGAGGCACCATGGTCTGTACCTGCACTATATTTGTGTGACTTCATGAGCACAACTGTTGCTTTCAGTCTTCTAATTAAACTGGGCTGCTGCACAAGAATATTCTGTTGTGAGACCAGATGTACTGTACATATTAACAGATATCAATGATGGTATAACAAAAAGCAAACATGTTGCACATGATAACTTTTCCATCCAACTGACCACGTGACCCTTTTATTCCCTTGAATGCTGTTGTGTTATTGCAACACAATCGCCTCCCTTGCTCAAGAACAACAGCATGCAAAGAAACAAGAAGACCCCCCCGCGAGTTCGAAAGACATGAACCCGGATTTAACAGCAATAATATCAGATCTTTTCCAGACTTACCTGCAATTTCGGAATAAAACCTGTCCCATTTTGAAGCTGTAAAGGTGTAAAATAAGAAGTCTTGAAATGTATAAAACAGAACATTTTTGAGTCTCTCCACAAAGGTCATGCTATCGGTGTACTGTGTGCCAACACTTGGAACAAAAGAGGGGGGCGCTGGTATCTGTCCACACTGCCTTTCCATCGCATTGCCGAAGGAGAACCTTAGTGTGTAGACGAAGGGTATCCCCAGAACCTCTGCTAAGAGCTCACTACACAAAGAGATTGGATCGGAGAGGAGAACATCATACTGGAATTGTTTCAGTTTTTTCAACAGGTGTTTGTCCCCAAAAAAAGCTCTACACATGTCCTTTTGCTGGTCCATCATTGCGTCAATCATACCAGTGATTTTTAGAAAGCCCTGAATGAGGGAATCGCTTGGCAAGTCATACATCCAGTACCCCAGCATCTTGTCCAAGACCTCCGCCGCACTCTCCTTCGTGAAGGGAACCTGGAATACCTCAAAGTGATAGCGGGCGGTTTGGTTGTAGTTGATAAACTGTGTGCCCGAGTGAATGAGGACTGTGACGGTGTGGCCCCTATCCACCAGCTCGTTCACGATTGTCTTGATGTTGAGCCAGTGGCTGTATTCTCCAGGCCAGACCAGGATCTTGCCACTCCATGCAGTGTGTGCTGCAAGCAACTGCAGAAGAAGCAGACACACAACTTTCCTAGATGGAGTCATGATTGCAAATGCGGGAAACTCCTGGAGAGCTGCTGTTAATAACAACTTTCGGATGGCCAGTGGAATGCCAAGGGCAATCTGCCAATGTTCACATTACCCAATCTTATTACGCAATTCATCGGAACGCCTACTGGGACAAACGCAGTCTCACATATCAATGGCCTTTGGCCATACATTGTGAAGAAGTATCAAGGTAGATAGCTATGGAAATAATTAAACATTGGAAGAAAACTTGAGATTTTTTTCCAAAATGAAGTGTTTGAAAACATTTGTTAAATGTTATCAACAGAAATGTTTCATAGCATAAAACAGAGAACAAATGTGCTTTGTTTGGCCTTACTATAGTCAGTTTTGGGAGACAGTTTGTTGTTGACTTTGAACAAGATTATTTTGACGGGGCTCAGGGTTGTTGCTCAGTGCTTAAGTACAGCACATACCACAGGATTTATTAAGTTTTTCCACCAGGAGAAAAGGTAGCTTTGAGCAAATAGCTTTACAATAATAGCAGTTTCATGCAAAATCTCATTTGACGCTTGGGTTTCCTTATCTCTTTAGCAAAATGTGAAACGTACCCCTGGCTATTATAATATGGCAATGTTAGTAATTAGGTGCAGGTCAGAATTTCCCTATACCCTGCCCAGTTTTGCAGAAGCTCACGCAGGAGTAAAATAACACAGCAATATTAAAATAGCTTTTCCAGTGTGCATGTCCTTGTCAACTGTGTCACCAAGGGCACTCAGGACATTGACACTGACAAGTAGCACTCTACTACAGAACAGCTATATACTGGTGACTAAGTCTAATTGACATAAGCTGAGATTTTGGGCACTCCTACAGTACATGTTGTATCGGCTCTTCATTATAAAACCAAAGACGAGGGAACTTCTGAGTGGAATATTATTATACAATATTATGTAAATCAGCTTTACGTAACTGATCTCCACCACTGTTGTTTTTTTTGCTTTTTTCCTAACAAAAACCATGCCTGTGCCCAAAGAATGGTGATGGGCTACAATCCTACTGTGGGAAAATGTTTGTCCTTGTGTAAGCTTCTTTTTAAAATGTGCAGGTTTATCTGCATATCACAAGGATGTGAAAATACCACTGAATATTTCATCTCTTTACCAGTACCTTACCAATACCTTAACCAGTATATCATTATTTCATGTAATGAAATTATTATTATCATTATTGCATGCAAACACCGACCACCAACTGGTTTTTATGCAGCCCCCTGTATTTTATGTAGCCCCACGCTTTATGAGAAGCTGAACGAGAGTATGAAAACTCGATTTATGATGTTTTCCCACAGAAATCCTTGGAGGGTCACTCAAAAGGCACAGGATGCAAGGTTAGGATTTCATCGGGGATGAGACAGAAGTCTATTCAAGGCTCCGTCCCCTTCTTCCACTCACACATCCCTAGGAGGAATGGAAAAGAGCCAATTAAGAGCACATCACATCTTGTGGCAAGACTGCGGAAATGTACAGTAACAGTGCTCATGCATTGAAGCAGTGCCGGAAAATGCCCCCTCCTAAACTTCTATTAAATAAACATTGTATGACATACAGTATATAATAGAAGTTTTATAGTTTTATATATTTCCCTACACTTACATGTAGAAATTTAACATACCTCAAATACCACTGTAGAAAATCAGTTTTTCCCTGACACAGATACAGTATAACAGGGCTCATGCCTGTGCCAGTGCCAGGAGTCACGTCAGCCCCTCTGAAATCTAGACCGTGCGAAACTCTGCCGTGCCCGGGGACCTGGGCTTTTGGTGTGGAAAAGTTATCCGCTGTCTGGGAAGTGGCGCTGTGCGAGCTTGAAGCCCACAGGTGACGGGAATTGAATCCCGACAGCACTCATCACAGAAAGAAACTCGCAGATGCAGGGAGAATATTCAAACACTGAACAAAAGGGCACCCTTGTGAAAAGTCAGCAGGTGATAAGGTAATACATTTATCAAGGTGATCTCTGTGTGTGAGAGGTATTGGCCAGTGTCCCAAGTAAGACAGAGGGTATAATGTGCCTGTTCAAACAGACCTTTATCATCTGTACAGAACACTCCATGACATTCCTTTAGTGCTAAACTGTTTGCTTTAACTGTCTCTGCGAGAATGATCTGAATCTCTGGTCTCATTAATTTAGCACAAGAAGATAATACTCTTAGTTTTTAACCAAAAAGATTGTGTGAATGCACATTCTTTTAATTTATATTAATATTTATATAATGACATAAACGTATGTATATATATACAGTATAATGTTACAGCTATTATAAGTGACTATTGCAGTGTCTTTAGAAATGGTTAACACCTAGCTTGTGTCAACATTTGAAGCTCTTAGGAGCTTCAAATCAAGAAAGGAGCTATGGTGTTCACATAGCTGGGCTGGGTTTGAGCTACATTGATCAAAGGAATCGTGTGGCTTCAAATGGTTAATTAAGATCTGGGTCAATGATTAAGCGTCAATCAACAGTCCAGGAACACAGCATAAACCAGGCAGGGACAGAGAGAGCAGAAAAAAAGAGAGAGAGGAGAGAGAAGAAAAGTGGAGAGACAAGAGAGAGGAGAGGAAGAAAGAAGGCAAGAACTCCTTCTCCAGATCATCCAGAAAGACCAGATTTCACTTACGTATTGGAACCCTGTTAAGAGAGTTCGCCATTCTGTTGTTTTTAGGAAACTCTAAAACATTTCCTATTTAAAGAAATCAGAGCTTAAATGGTTAAAAGTGGCCTCTCGATTAGTGGATGCATCTTTAGAAGAGAGAGACGGGTTTCCCATTCACTTTTTAGCATCTAGATTTATATATACACAGAGATTTTACCGTAGGTCATATTCTGTTTAGTTTAGAAGACAGATTTCTCTTTTGTTGGCCTTTATACTGTAGGTGCTATAGGGGATTTGAATTCTTGGTAACAATCTGGGTCTTTTCTGGATGGTCAAGACATAGACCTCTGGAATGCCTAGTTTGTACGATTGTAAATAGTGTAACTTGTATGTTATATGTTTATGTTGTGTGTTGTTTGGTGTGTGTATTGTCACTGTTAATAAATATTTGTTGTTAATAAACCCACCGTGTGTTTGAATTATTACTCTTTACACCAAAGCTGTGGCAGAGAAAAAAGAAATTAGGCACCTCTAAGTGTATAAACCTCTCAGGTATATTCTTGGCAAAAAATCTTTATTTTAATCTTTATCTTAATTTGTAATTTATGCTTATCTATTTTAATTATTGATTAATCCGCTAAGCCTATTTCTGATATTCACCATTTTCATAACCTTATTTGTAACAATATGTTAAAAGGTACTTACTGCAGTGTAGCATAAGGGGGAAATATTACATTTGCTTGTTGTTGCATAACAGACCTAATATCACAGCTTTCAAGGCAAAGTCATGTCATGTCATTTGACAGAAGGATGGATGTTTTACCTAGCAATCCAATGCTTAAGATAATTTAGATTAATCTGTAATATAAGTGTGGAATAAATCTCTTTGTTGGCAAATCTCAGTGTAAATACTGTATCTCGAGATTGATAAAACAGCAGGATCTACACACACTCTTCAAAGATCATATTGTTGGTCATTTTACTAACAGAGAGTGACTGCAATTCCCAAGCCTGTTGGACAATATTGGGATTCTGGGATATAGTGGGCTTTAACTAGCCAGGGTCCGTTTGCATACTGCTCACTCTGCCAAATGATCCAATTATTCCAATACAGCCAACTTGAGGGATTGAAGATTTTGAGTAGTGCGTAAAGCCAAATTCACGTAAATGAAATTTTACCATATAACCCTTATAAAATTCCTACTGACTTATGTAAGTATAAAAACACTGAATAAAAGTAAATAAGACAGCTGTATAGGCTCACTAACTAGCTCTCGTAGGTGTGCTAGATGAATTTTTAAGAGAATAAAGCATTCTGTCAATATTTTTTATTTTCCATAGCCGACCACGTAAAGCTACGAGCGTGTAAGTTACAGTATATAAATTTAGAGGTGAGATGGAATAAAAACCGGAAAACACACTGGAGGTCCAGGAAGTGGATTGGTCTCAACCTGGTCCAAACCCTACTCTGACAACATCATTCATCCCCACACTTCCAGGCATTCAGTGAACCCCTCTACTGCTTCATCCTGTCTCTGACAGTGCTGCAGCAAACACCAGCCCACCATCACCTCGCTCAAATTCAAAAGGCTTTATCAGCATGACTGAGGAATTACAGTGCTGCCACACTCCCACTCTTAGAGAGAGCAAGTCCCTGTAAGCCTTCTGTCTTCACTGGGAAGTTGTTCAACTGCTCTCCGTCATTATTGCTTGCAACCTCGTTACTCAATGGAGAAAGCAAAGTCATGGTGTGTTCTTTGCAGAGGTGCTGGTAAAGGTCAGGCAGAACAGGCACGTGCAGGTTCACTGCATACCCTCTGTCTTGTCTGAGACACAAGCCAATACCTCTGACACACAGAGATCACCTAGGTAAACATATTACGCAAACACCATTACAGTTTCACAGTTAATCTCCACTCCCCACTCCCACCTGACTGCAGGAGGTTGGAGAAAACACCCTCCAATTCGGTCAGAACATACTGTAAGTCCTCTGTCTTGACTTGGAAGCTGGCCAACAGCTTTCAGAGGTTACCAGAACATGACAGCCCAACCAGCAGTGAGTTATTATGCATCTCGTTGTCCTTACATAGATTTTAACTGGGAACATTTGATCTGAGATTATCTAAGGTAACCTGTAAATCCAAGTGGCTCATATGTGTGGCTCATATCCATTAAAACAGCAATGCTTTTGTAGGGGGTTTATCAAGGAAATGTAATTGTGCGGAAAAACCTGGAATTTACATTATTCTGTTCCAATATTGCAAAATTATTTTCAATGAGAAAGTCTTGCCATGTGGGAAATGTGCATTCCAGTGCATGCTTGTTCCCAGCAAGGATTTCTTGGTATTTTTTGGAACTATCACAGTCTAGGGCAGATCATTTCTGATTTTGGTCCTCACATCCCACCTGTTCGATAAAGCAGACCAGTACCACTAGGCTCTTAAGTACAAAGGCGTGATTGTTCATTGGAACATGCAAGCCCCTCTACTAACGTAATGATACTCGAAGTGGTTGATCCACAGGTTGATTTCCAAAAGGATCCAGTAGGAGCTTAGTTCTCGATCCTGCCTTTCAACCAGTGCTCCAGGGAAAAGTCTCCACTTGCAGACCCTCACCTGGATAGGAGTGGTTGGAATGGATAGTATCCAGTCCTTTTACTATTCTCTTTGATGTAAAACTCTTTTCATATTTTCTTCAGTGGTGCAGCTCTTTGAACATACAATAGAAACAAGAGGAGGTCATCTGGCCTGTCTTGCACTTTTTGATGGTACAGAACTTTGGTCAAAGTTACTGTATGTGCCCTCCAGCTAGATAGCCTTCTTTATTTGACTACTTACAGCATTGAACTGAAACTTCCATTTTTAGCAGGGTAATTTATTTTAAATAGTATATTTTTAATAAATAGCCTGAAAAACCTCAGCTAGTATTGGTGGATCTGTCTGGCTATGCCAATCATTATGCTGTCCTGTTGGACTTTTTCCAGTACTTACTGTGATTGGATTTAGGGATACCAGCTGCTTTATTGCAACTGTAAGCTGACTATATTCTGTGTATTCTAAGATTCCCCGTTACTATTCTGTTACTCCTCCATTGAGAACGGTGGCACTGCTCAGGAGAGAAATCCCCTTACTTTTCTACTGCGTTAGCTGATCTCGAGAGCTTTGTGAGTTGTGGTCTGACTGTCCTACTGCCACGGATTTATCAGCTCAATTTAAGTATATACAGTAGGCTGTGTACAGCTGTACTTGTCACTAAGTAAATCCACATTATATTAACAGATAAGGTGGACATGAAAAGTTGTTGACGCCTGCCTACTGGGCCAGGGGTAGGACACCAGACAGACGCTTGGCTCAGGGGCCGAGGAGCTGGCATCAGGAGCAGCAAGGGCCAAGAACAGGGGCAATCTAGGGCCGAATTGGACACCTGGGATAGTGTAAACTGTAGGAGAAAGAGAGAGATCCAATCCAAATCGCTAGGCAAAAACGTAATCCACGAAACACAATCACCGTTCGCTTTTTCCTCCTCTGTGTCTGCTTTCTCTCCGTCTTCTTAGCTTTTACCAGACCATCATGACCATTACGCCAGTCTGTAATGAAAATAGCGAAAAAAACGTCAGTAATCCTGGAAGCCGTCTCGGCCTGTTGTTCACAACGCTGCCGCTGCCGAAACGGGAGTCCCAGTTGCATTGGTGTTAGAAAGGAGTGTTTCGCCTCGGGTCGTAGTTTGGAACCACGAACGACTGCTGCGCAGAAAAAGCCGAAGCAGAGTAGCTGGGGGGTTTCATGGGCTGGCACACTGGCCTTTATGCAACGACTCGCTTGTGCCCAGCACCCGGAGGTCGAGCCTGGCACTGTTCTTCTCCCACAGAAGCCAGAGCACCTGGACCGACAGAGGGCGTTACTTGTCCCTGCTGCTCGGACGGAGCGCCAAGAGAGAACTCGGTTCAACACCACGAGTTCTTTCCGCCAGTCATTCATAATGCTGTCGCCACCAAAGCGGGGGAGTTCGTCGCATTCCTTTTTTTCTCCTGTCTGTTGTTCCTAGCACTACCTAGAAATAACTGTAATGTCATAAAAATGACAGGTAAATGAGAAGAGAGAAGTGTATTTTTCTTTTTCGTTCTGCCTTGTTTTCTCTGTCCTGGAGAGAAAGCGTGTACCGTGCGCAGAATGCGAAAAATTGAAGTGAAGGAGTGTGTGCAAGAGGTGTGTTTATATAACAAAAGTAATGATTGTGAAAACTGTAAAACATCTGGGTGAGATTGGCTTGTCTGTCGTTATCCCTCCTAACTTCAGTGAAGAACGTCCGTTTAATCTTTAACTCTTAGAAAATGTATGCATCTTAAACACCTGAAAAAGCTTAAGACATTAAAAAATCCGCTTAGTCTATACCTCCTGGACCCCCAGTGTGTTTTCAGGTTTTTATTCCATCTCAGCTCTAAATTCATATAGTGCAACTTACACGCCCGTAGCTTTACGTGGTCGGCTGTGGAAAATAAAAAATATTGACAGAATACTTTATTCTCTTACAGATTCATCTAGCACACCTACGGGAGCTACTTAGTGAACGTTTACAGTTGTGTTATTTACTTTTATTCACTGTTTTTATACTTACAGTACATAGGTCAGTAGGGATTTTTATAAGGGTTATGTGGTAAAATTTCATTTACGTGAATTTGGCTTTACGCACTACTCAAAATCTTCAGTCCCTCAAGTTGGCTGTATTGGAATAATTGGATCATTTGGCAGAGTGAGCAGTGTTCAAACGGACCCTTGCTAGTCAAAGCCCACTATATCCCAGGAGCTCTGCCAATATTGTCCCAACAGGCTCGGGAATTGCGGTCACTCTCTGTCAACAGCTCCGTGAAGTTGCCCCCCTACAGACAGCACAAACGAGGAAACCCACCTTATTCGTTAGTGCTACGTTTGTGCCGTTGAAAGTAGCGTTTGCTCTGCTTTTGTTTCCGAGATATAGCGCCTTTTTTCGGGTAATCACGTGACTGTGTGCTAGGATGTTTACAGATACCACCAAACTCGGTACTTGAACTCCTGATTGTGATGAAAACAATGGTGGCAATTTGTTTCCGAGTCTGTCTGGGCGGGTGGGGTGGATGTTTCAATATATTTCAATATAGCGTCTTCTTTCCTGGCTGTGACGTCACTCTGTCATGACCGCCAGATCTTTCAGTTGTGATCTTTTGATCAGTTGACCTCAGACTTTGCAGCCTTTGTGCGAATAAACAGTCCTACATTTAGGGAGGAGTTACTATGTTAGTTCATTGGGTTAGGTGTTTTCTTTTAATTTTAACCATGTTCTCGAAAATGTATTGCTTGTGTACTCCTTTCATTGGTGAACAGACACCACTTTCCAAATTACCGCTGGTACAACACAAGAGCCCATATTCACATTTTTAGGTATTAGATCGATATAGTTTAACAATAAAAACAAAACTGAAAGCACGAGCATAATAATGTAATGATCATAGGGTTTACATTTCTATTAATTTTTGAAGTACAAAGCAGAAGGTGTTTCCCCTACCTTAAATACAGTATACGATGAAAATTGTTAAAATACCACATATTCATTACAGAAAGCAGCGGAGACAGTTATATTGCAAATAAAAAATGTATTTCGAAGAGTACGGGACATTGTGAATAAAAAAAGACGTTAAAAATAAGCTGATGTAGTTATTTTGCAAATAAGTAAAGCATTTTAAAAATAGATTCTCATTGACAGTAAACAAGCCGATCCACCTGGCGCCGCTAGCTTGAACAGCTCTCAGACCCGTGATTGGCTAAACCCCCGAACAGTTCGGGCCGCGATTGGGTGAAGAGTGAGAATCGACACTCTGATTGGATAAAGTGCCACAGCGGAAGCTCCGAGAACATGTAGATACACAGGTGATGGATGTTCTTCTTGGTCCAAATACTGTAACCCCAACCGTGTGTGCTGTATGAGCAAACTGGATATACAGTAACACATCCATTGGTTTCAAATTACTAATCAATCTAAGAGAAGTCGCATTGAGGTCAAAACTGATTAGCAGACAAAGAATACCATGGCATCCATAGCGCGTTCACGACTCCGATAGAATGTCACTATAGGAGTGCGCGCATCATGATCACATCCCGATACGCACTGCGACTGGCGCCTCACTGTCATGGCGCCACTGTCGTGACTTTAAGTCGATATATCGTGATATGACAAAAAAATTTGTCATGTCCATGTCACGACATGAAGCCTGTATATCGCGATATGACATACCCCACCAAAATGCCCCGCCCCATGTCGCGACATGGAGTCCATATATCGCGATATGACAAAATATTGTCATGTCCATGTCGCGACATGAAGCCTGTATATCGCGATATGACATACCCACCAAAATGCCCCGCCCCATGTCGCGACATGGAGTCCATATATCGCGATATGACAAAATATTGTCATGTCCATGTCGCGACATGAAGCCTGTATATCGCGATATGACATACCCCGCCAAAATGCCCCCCCCCTCCATGTCGCGACATGGAGTCCATATATCGCGATATGACAAAATATTGTCATGTCCATGTCGCGACATGAAGCCTGTATATCGCGATATGCCATACCCCGCCAAAACGCCCCGCCCCATGTCGCGACACAAAGTCCATATATCGCGACGTCCTGTCTGGGTATATCTTTTGTTGTGACAGCGGTGCCAGCGTGGCATGGAAGCAAGGCATGATATACACTGCTGCGATATACATGCGATATACATGGGGTCCCGATTATGATATGCTGCGGAGGTCTTGTTGAGATGGTATCCCACAGTTACGCGTTTGGAAACAGCGTGTCACGGTAGGGAAAGAAAAGGAAAACGTGCCTTAGAAAATAAAAACCACAGATTTTACAATCACGGTGATTTTACATACATTACAACCACAGGTTTATGTCAAAGATGGTTAACTTGTTGGTATGCGTCGTCTTAGTATTATTCACATCTAATGAGGCTCATATGTTTATGGATATTGATTGTCTTTAAAATGTTAAGGGTACGAGCTATACTGTAACAGAGCGCTTGAACTCGGCAGACGGGGTCACTGGAGGGCAGTCGCTGTGCATGGTCACGTGATCACCGGAAAAACAAGGCGTTATATCTCGGGAATTAAAGCAGCACAAACGCTACTTTCAGCGACACAAACCGGCACAAACGTAGCACTAACGAATGCGGTGGGTTTAATCGTTTGTGCTGTCTGTAGGGGGGCCAACTTCACGGAGCTTCTGTCAACAGCTTTTCATGTCCACCTTCTCTGTTAATATAATGTGGTTACGTTTATTTAGTGACAAGTACAGCTGTACACAGCCTACTGTATATATTTAAATTGAGCTGAAAAATCTGTGGCAGTAGGACAGTCAGACCACAACTCACAAAGCTCTCAAGATCAGCTAACGCAGCAGAAAAGTAAGGGGATTTCTCTCCTGAGCAGTGCCACCGTTCTCGATGGAGGAGTAACAGAAAAGTAACGGGCAATCTTAGAATACACAGAATTGTGATTGCGAGAAGGTTGTTATTGCGAGATGTTGCTTTTTGAAATAAAGTAAATTTTGATAGAAAAAAATACACAGAATATACCAACTTAAAATATAAATGTGTATGCTTAGAAAATATATCGGTGCTTAGAAAATATATCGGGGAAAATGTATTACTATTTTATATACGTGTTTATCAAAGTAATTTTGGGAAGTGTGTGGCGACTCAGTGCTGAATCCGTAACAGCTCCTAGGTCCTGGGTTCAGCTGGGGATTCGTGCGTTTTCTGTTTGGAGTTTCGCATGTTCCCTTATGTTCCTGTGGGTTTGTTCTTACCCTCCTCTTACCCTTTAAAAAACGTGTTGCCGAAGTTAATTGGCATCTCTAAATTCACTAAATTATCAGTGAGTACGTGCGCCCGTCAACAAACGGGCATCCAGTCCGGCGTGCAGTCCCGCCGCCCCTACCCTCTACTGAAGAGCCATTTACACTATCAATGATATAAGGATATATATTATGATATATATTATATATAATAATATGCAGTAGGCTGTGTACATTAGATATGTACATGTATTATATAATATGATAATATGATATATATAAGGATAGTATCATAGAAGAGATGTTTAGCTTGAACTATGAAGAGCTTTTATTTGTTCGATAATGCCATTTCTGCAGTAAGATCACAAATGATGAGGATGTGTCGGACACATTCCCGCCCTTCACACTGTTCGTTTGCCCTCCTAATTTCTTGCATAAATGGGTTTCTGTGTCTCAACTGTTAAAAGCTATCCAGTACTTGCTGAAGGAAACATGCGGCCACCAACCGACTGTGCTGTACTACAGCACTGTAGCCCGTAGCGCTGATAAGTAATAACAAAGAAAATGAATTGTCCTTTGCATATTAAAATGATTAATCAGCTAAATGAAGCAGCTGATTTCAGTGGAAAGCCACAGGGAGCTTTTAAGGTCAGACCTAAAAGAATGCTAACTGGCTGCCAAGCTATTCGAGAGCAGCAGTATTGTTTAGGTCTTTTCCTGGGAAATGTAACCCCCTACCACGAGGGCACCCAAATCATCACTGTGACATCGAGTCTCCTCATTAACATTGTAGATTTCTTTTGTAATTTCACCCAGTGGAGAATCTTGGAGGCCTCTGAAAAACAATGTCTATTCAAACACGAAAAACACCCAGCAAGCCAGCTCTGAGCTCCGAAGAGTTTGTGACGGTTTAGTGCCCTTATGCCCTACAATACCCAGTCCCCCAGCTTCTGCGTCTTGGTCATTTCGGCTTCCTTAACCAGGAAGAAATGCCCGATTCCTCAAACATATACATTACAAATATAAAAATATCTTCAATTAATTTATATGAGAAACACAGGACAGCTCTGCTGTTGTTCTGCATTGTGTCTTACGAAGAAAATATATTGAAAGTAGTAACAGCTTGTTAAAATGTATTCAAATAACTTCCGACCAAAGAAACTAAAAAGGAACTGAAAAGGAAAGTGACCGCGTGTTCGCGCAGTAAGACGCACTTTTTTAAAAAAAAAGTTGCCTCAGTGGCTGAGAAATTAGAAATTATCCGGAGAAACGGGGAATCCACCAATTTTTTTTTTCATAGCTAAAAACCATAAGTACTGATAGAACAATGGTATACAATTATATATACAACAATACAATACAATTAGAAGTGATTCAACAAATTTTAAGGTAAACATCTCTGAAAAGCTGAAAATAATATTTCTGTTTTTAGGTGGTATTTTAGTGAGGGTCTCGTCCTTAAGTCCCAGTCTCGTATGTTCCTAGTAAGACGAGGCCACTACGCAGCAGAAATATAGGGTACATTTTTAAATTAATAGTGGCTTCCTGGCACCAAATCTTCCCTCCTCACCTTCCTTCCTTCTTAACACTCTCTTGGTGTGTGTTACAGTGTTTTGCTTTCTGAAGTATAAATTTGCATAATCTGATTATAAAGCGGGATTGCAGCCTAATAAAAAAGTGCTTCACAAGAGAGGGTGCTGTCCACCAACAATTGCGTCTCGGCGTCCCGGACAAGCACGCACCTGCGCCCAGACACAGCCTCTCTCCTCTGCCCGCTTCAGATAAAACTTGGGAGGAGAGCGAGGGAAGAGAAGGGGAGAAATCCAAACACGCATAAACTGAATTGGTTTAGCAGGATAAAGAGCTCAGGGCTATGGCATTTGCAGCCAGTTTAGAAAAGTCTTTTCATGCGTACTCAGCCTGGAGAGAGACGCTGCAGCCCCGTCATCTGGGCAATTGTGATAACAGATTCAGACAGTGTGCGAGACGTTGATAAGGAAATTTGCTCTCAGCATAAGATTACCCTCGTACTCTGAAGAGAATGGCCTATCAAAAAATATACGCGGATGGAGAGGAGGGCAGAATACAGATTTGCCTTCCGTACGAAACCCCCAGACGCACAAGCAAACCGCGTTTATTATACTCTATTTCACACCGCGGTTTTATCAATTATTTTTTTATGCGCTTTCCAAAACAAAACTCGCATGAGATGGCTCCAATTAGTGTAACAGTGATGCAATGCGATGTTGAATCGGCAAAGTACTGGCATGTATCTTACTTGCTTGATTGGAAAGAGATTGGAGTGCCAGTGATTTAAAAATATTAAGGTACATATTTGCTTAATAATAGTGATGCATTTGTACTGTCTACTTACATTTGTGCCTTTATACAGCATATTGTGTATATGCATTCAATTTATTATTAAAATAAATAGGCATGAGGAAGACTCGTTCAATGTTGGCTTTATAGTACTGAATTAGATTCTTTCATAATGATTCCAGTTAATATTTTTTTGAATATTGTATCAGATGCTCTCAGGGGTTTCCCCCTTCTACTGTAAAGCAAGAAAACTGGGGAATAGCAGCACAAGAAAAATACAAAAATTCCCAAATTAAAAATACATAGAATTAATTTGTCATCATAAAACTGTTTTTTTTTAATAAAGTAATTTGCAGTAATACGTTCAATCAACACATTACTGTAGGGCTATAGTTATTTTTCAATGAATGCACCTAACAATGAATGAAGGCAAAGGAGCATCTGCTAATTCCCACAGGTCAGGCTGTCCTGTGAGTGTGTTCAGCTGGACGCAAGTCCGTTTTGTCACCATTTGCAGGTTTAATTGTGTTGCTAAAGCAGATCGGATTCCACTGTTTATTCTACAGCTCACGAAACAGGCATGCTGTTGGATTGAAAGAGCAAGATTAAACAATACTCTGCACGTAAGATCTTTTACTGTGTCAGCCATGGCTATTACAGACAATGACTGAATGAAAGGTGACTGGACAACCTGTTTTACAAAATCTAACTTCTGACCTTTACATCTGGTAAGAAACTACACAGACCCCCAATAAAGAAATAACTGAACTGGAAATTTACATTTCGTAGGTAGACAGATTATGTGAGACGTCCTTGATAAACACATTGTAAAACTTCTTAAGGAGTAGAAACCTGGTAGCTAATATCAATCCACACCCTTAACAAACACCTGTGAGACAAAACGAAGACATTCAGTTGGATAAATCTTCTGCTGATGGCCCACAACCCAGGCTTTTCCAAACAGATGGGCTTTGTAATAGACACTCTTTAGAATGTAATCTATCTCACTCAATCCCATTTCACAGCTATTTAAAGACAAATGAATGTACAAAGGTGGAAGCACACACCTTCAGGCGAATTCATAATTTAAAACCTCTACCAATGTTAGTGTTGTTCATACCTTAATGATCATTATTCTCTAGGCCCTCTAGCACAGCAATTAATTCATTCAGCAGAGTTTCTACAGGCAATATGTTCATTGCGGAAAACCTAAAATGGCAAGTTGTTCATGTTTCCTAAATACACAAAAAAGCTTTTGAAGCAGTCCTCCAAAAAATGAAGAAAAAAAAATGGGTGAAATCCAGTAACATACAGATATGGAAACAACTAACTTGGTCAGTATGGAATTAACCCACACTGTATGATTAACTTGTGAAGAGACATTGGGTGGCTGTCTACATGGCACTGGACAGTGTAAAGGTGTGTTTTAAAGTTGTGTTGATGAATGTTTCACTGAGACAAATTTACAATTCATAAAAAAGAAAACACAAAACTAAATTGTCTGAATGGCCTCTATTTATTTCCACACTTTCTTGTGTTACTGATCTATTTTGGTGTTGTAGGAGTCTAGGTGTGAAGGAAGACTGACTTCACCTCTGCAAGCATCTGTTTCTTTTCAGAGACCAGGGTGGACGGGATTTGCGGACATGACTCTTGGGTGCCCTGTGACACAGAGGTCATGAGTTAAGCTGTGCTTTCACTTTTCATTCTTCCTTTCACTTGGAAAGGCCATGGGGGTCAGGCTTGTGTCCACTGCTTTGAGCCACAGAGCTTACAGTGGGCATTTAGCAACCCCAGCTATCCTTCCAGTGGATAGGATAGACCCTAATGAACGGGGACAAATGTATTAGAGGTTATTCTTCCCGAGCCCCTGTTATAAACGACCGGACAACCTGATCTGTTAAAGTTTAAACTGAAGATCCGTGAAGTTGTGGCCTGGGCTGATTTAGACATCCACAGATACAGTATGCTCTAGTGATCTTTTCTAATATATCCTACTGACAACCTTCAGGACAGTTCAATGGAAGTTATTTTTTCTGATATTTAATATGATTTGATTTTAGACTGTTATTTTTGCTTAATATCTAGACAATATGCAATATTTTGAAACGTCAGTGAGGGACGGTTGTGCAGGAGTAGCATAAAATTAGAGTAAATCTGCTACCCTTGTTACCTCTTCAGTGTAGGAGCTAGATCCAAGCTCCTACAGTACCACTGAGATCTATTTTTATAATGAATCCAACAACTGGAGCAGCATGGTGATATAGAGGTCAGTACTGCTGCCTCACAGCTCTTGGGCCCTGGGTTCAGATCTAGTTTGTGTGAAGTGTGCGTGTTATCCTAGCCCTCCTATGGGTCCACTCCAGGTGCTCTGGTTTCTTTCCAAGGAGCCACTGGTTAGGTTACTATCTCTGAACTGTGTAACATCTTTATGTGTGTGTGTGTTTGCATGTGCGTGAGTGTGTGTGACCTGTAACGTAGTAGCATCTTGTTTAAGGATTTTTTGTGCCCCGACCTTCCATGATGTGCACCAGATGGCTTTGACTCTCACCAGCAATGAGCAGCTTCGTAATATTGAATGAAGGGAATTTCAACAATTCTTCAGTGTAATAAAAGTAGCCAAACACAACTTTGTCACAACATATTTTATTAAACACATTACGTAGAAAATTAATAAATAAATCACAATAAATAATATAATAATACCACATTTACATGGAGAAAGCAAATGTACTGTATGCTGCATTCCAACACGATTGTAAAGGATTGCTAAATTCTTTGGCTATAGTGATGTGTTTTGTTTTACAACACAGCAAATAAAATGGACATTTCTGTAAGTAAAAATTGCTTGTAATTGTTTTCTTCCCCTAAACGTCTTTAGTGTCCTCCCCTAAATCTCTCTATCAGTTAACAATAATTATTTTATTCTTCTTATTTAATAAACATAATTCATAATCTGATACCCTCCCTATATAATGTAAGATACACAAGACTGTTCCAATACCTTGGAATATTCAAGGCTTAGAAAGTGATACCATTTTACTGAGATGAATCCAACGTTCTTCTTTATTCTTTATCCTGTTGTCAATTTGATGAGATTCTGGATGAAATATACTGTAAATCCAATGCATTTTCTGTAAAATATCCATTAGTATTTGTCAGAAATTTGGAAAATGTTCACGCTTTCCGTTATTATAAATCTAATTTACATCACGGCCATTTCAGCAAAGATCTTTAAGAATGTACTGCAGATGCCCAAACATTTTTGTCTGATACTTAAAATCTTCTAAACCAGAGAGTATACATTTGCAGAAAACATCCAAGCAACATCCATGCAGATACAGCTAAAGTAATGTCAATGTCAGCAAAAAAAAGGGCTTCCCATAAGTCTCTTTGTGTCACCAACTCTTCTTTTATCACGTTTCCTATGGTGTGGCTTGATGGAGAACAGTAAGCTACCCAGCTAGGACTACCAAACCAAAACTGAAGAATCACCTAATAAGCAAAAAATATGAACCATCGCTTGTCATGGGATGAGTGGGAAGCCTTCAGAAGCACATCAAGCTTTCTTAAACTGGAGTGGAAAACCAGCAGCCTTCAGACGTCAAGCAGCACAGCAGTCTTGGGTTTCAGGGGACCGTGATCCCGAGAGCTACCAGGTCTCAGAGCTGTCACAGCTGGAGCCCGGGGACGGCGCCTCCGTGTCGCTGACGTTGCCCCACTGCTTGGAGGAGTGCAGCCGCTCAACGTTGCCCCTGAGGAAGTGCAGGAGAGAGCTGGGGGAGGCAGCCACGGGCTGGCCGCTCTGGCTATCCAGCAGCTGCACCAGGAAGTTGATATATTTCATGGCCAGGCGCAGGATTTCGTTCTTGCTCAGTTTCTTTTCCGGAGGGTGCGTGGGAATGAGCTTCCTCAGCTCAGCGAAAGCGCTGTTCACATTCTGCTGCCTCCACCTCTCCCGAGTGTTGGTGAACACCTTCCTGGTCATGGTGGCTAAGGGCTGCAATCAGAGGAGGGACACGGTGTTACGGGCCATTGCAGAACAGAAATACCTGGCGAGTGATGAAGAACAGTATGCTGACAGGATGGATCAATAGCAGACAAGACCGAGATTTATCACTAACACGGACAGGAGATGTTTGACCATGATTTATTATATCATGCTCAATATATTTAATTGAATATGACCAGGAGTCAGCAGTGAAGACAGAACCTGCTGGGAGCTGATTTTCTTTGATATTTCTAAAAAAATTAGATTTTTTCATGGCAAGCACTTTTTTTTTTTTGCAGAAAAATGAATGTACCTGTTCGGAGTCACACACTGTCTTGCTCTTGTTACCCATGACTGTTTAAAACAATGGATGGGTACGTACTAGATCACAGAGATTCCCATGTACAATCACATTCACAGCGTTACTGTACAGAAATGAACCTTTATGGAAGGACATGCTTAGGGTACAGATGGGAGATATTTTCAAGTATTTTTCCAGGTAGCACACAAAGAAAATTCACAGCAGTTTTAATTCTCCACCTCCCTCTCCACACACACACAAATGCAAACTTAAGCCAGTTATGTTCTTGCTTTTGTATTCTACACACACTTTTTTGTTGTTCCTACCATATGTGAACACACGTATCATTGTATTGTGTGTGTGGTCTGCCTAGGACAATATTTATATTTACACACTGTTCACTTTTACACACTATAAATCCAATTGTATTAATTTTATTATATTTGAAATAGACATATTTAGAGATCATATAAAATCCAGTGAGTATCTGTCCTCGTATGAGAAAAGAGCCACTCAGTTCATTGTGCTCATTAGGGTTTATTTTCTCTGTGGTCACACTAGTGATTGCACTGGACACAAACCCTCCAAGTGTGAAATGCCCTCAAAATCTCCTGTGGAGGAAATGCCAGCATGCATCTGAGAGGCCTACGTGACTGTGAGCTGGCTAGAGAGAACACGCAGGCTCCTCACAGACAGGTATCACAAGCTGGAATTGAACTCAAGACTCTGTAGACTCCGGAGCTGGAGGCATTGTGTTAACCAGCATACCACTAAAAAAAATATTATTCCTAATATACAATGAGTTAACTAAAAAAACATGTTCATTTAGTAATTAAACTAAGACATGCAATCGAAACCAGTGTTAAGCACTGAGTAACAAAGATCAGGAAGTGAGTTGCAAAGGAACAAGCATAATTTAATTCCACGCTGACACGCAGGAAGAAGAAGAAGCAGCAAAATATTTATTCCGAAACGTTATTTTCTCCAATATTTTTACTTTCCAAGTAAGAGATGAACTACACAGACACGGGATTACAGGACACTTTCGAAAAAGCTTTGTCATCATCACGATACAAACAATAACAATCCAAAAGCTTCCCAAATACAGGAGAGTTTGGAAGGGTTTGTGAGAGTCTGGAACAAGCTGCCCAGCTATATTGTGAAGTCCTAGCTATTTTCAAGAAATGGCTAAGATGAGATCAATACGCTTACTAACTACCCAGGCGGCTAGATGCGCCCAATGTTCTCTTCTTGTTTATAACCTTTCTTATGAGAAAACCTCCGTGCAGCAGCCATTATGCATTACCACCGCACAGGGTATCAGCTGGAGAAGTGAGAAATTGCTTCACTAATAAAATTGAGAGAACAACTTAGGCAGGGCAGATTCCCCTTTGCCCTCATTGGCCCAAGTGCCCTTTTTTGCTTGTAGAAAAAAAGTCCAACCAATTTTTTTTCCGCCACTTGACGATTCTGCTTCAGTATTTAGTACGGATCTCCCGATAGGGGAAAAGAAATGTTGCACCTAATTGATCTCATCCGAGCACAAGCGCCTGCCTCCTGTTCGTTGTAAAAAAGCAGCGATAAGCAACTTAGGCTACTACACCTGTGTGGTGCATGTTAAACATTTTTGAACGGTGAGAAGATACACAGATTTTCAGAATGACTGTACAAAAGTAACACACCAAGGGTGTCGTATTGAGCACTTTGTATGTAGGAAATACTACTGTACATCCATTCACCTACTCTAAGTTTGCAAACCGACGAACTAACCACGTTATTGTCTGCATGGCTATTTTGCTAGCTAGATTGAAATTTCCTTAAGAAAATTTCGTTAACTGAGTAGACAAGCCAATCTTGTGGTATTTGATATAAACAGCTCTCATGCATTTTCCTTGTTGTACAGTATATATGTGGTTCAGTCACAGAAACAGGAGAGCATGCCTTCAGAAAAAAAGAGAATTTAGGGAGGCAGCTAAAGGGAGTACATCGCTTCATAACTGGGTCCCAACTAGCGGCAGACGAATGGTCATCAAAAAGGCCAGTTCCTTAGGGTACATTCTACGTACGCCTCAATAACAGAGGAGTTTTGCCTCACAAGAATAATTACATCGGTAAATGTTGTACGACTTAAGTTTTGATGAATATCAAAGCTGCCTGTACCCTATTTACAAAAAAATATACAGGGTATATGAGTAGTAATTTCATGATCATTTTTGGATATAATTTCTAGCGGCTTCCTGAATATTTATCCCGCAATAGACAGTTTTTGGGGAAAAAAATGTGCTATCATGGGAATTCTTCCTCTCAAGAGGGAAAGAGATTGCATTTGGTATTGCATGTAATTAGATGGTAATATTTTTATTTGCTTTGTCCTCTTGTTAAGATGTGTTATATCAGGAAAATAAAGTATACTGTATGCTCAGTAGAGAGGGTGTAATATCTTGTCTGTTAATCAAACATAATCAGCAATTATGGACAACCATTTTTTTTTGCCAAAGTTGTGAATATTATAATGCCTCAGAAGTCACAATTTTACTTCCTGTAAAATGAAAAAACACAGAAACTGATTCGAGTCCAGGATACTCTAATGTAACAAATCCTGCCCTGGAAAGTGCCCCTTTTGAGCCACTGCCCACCAAAGGTCTCTGCTGACCAGGGTACTAGGTTTTATATTCCTATTCTTATATACTGTACTGTGCAATGGCTTTTAAATGACTGAGTCACCATGTCCTTAGTTTAATATCTCAGGTCTGCATGCATTCTGCAGGTCTCTAGAAGTGAAATGTGAATGTTAAGAGAAATATGCTTGCAACATACTGTATATAAATCTGGAGAGTCACTACAAAGAAATTAAACAACAATGAAAAGCACATTGGAAGGAAAATCTTAACTATTAAAAAATAACTTCATATAAGAAGTGTGCATTCCAGTATTGCAGTAGAAGAGACAATGTTTTTTTGCCTACAATGTTTAGGGAAATCTACAAAGAATCCTATTTTGACTGGAAAATTCATATGACAAAATAAGATACAGTACATATACTAAAATTAAACCGATTAAATAGTTACTAGAATATTTCCTAGATATAATAATGCTTTAATGGTATGCACTACATGAACTTGTCTTGCCAAAGCTTTGAACATTAAGACCATTATTAAAAAAAGCTCTTTAACTACTAATAGTTAATGAAGAATAATATCTCTTTGCTCAAACATAAAGTTGTAATTTTGATTATATTTATGATTGCAGTTAACAGGGCAATGTCTTTACATTTTTTACCACCTATACGTATCTTCTGCAATAGTGTCGAACCTGAACAACCCTGTGATAGCCACCATGTCATTTATAAAATTGATTTTATCCACATTTATTAATGTGACGTTAATCAGATCAACTTAAACATGTTTAAAAATTCAATGAGCACACAACTGCATATATCTAAATCACATAATTCCCTTTAAGAATGTATTTATTTTGCCTATCAAATGCAAAAAACCCCAGCAAAACCAGACACCTCAGTACACAATACACATACTTTTACTAGATGCCAGAAAACCACCAATCTCTCACCTGCAAGTGCTAGAGGATGAGCAGAACTTCTTTCTTTGCACAGGGTAATTCCTTGAGTCATTAGGCAGTGTGCACTCAGCAGCTCTGCAGCTCCTATTAGACACAGATCCTCTTGCTCTCTGATCGCACTCAAGCGCTCTGAGACGCTAACTGTAGGCGGGTGTGTGTGTCTGTGGGGGGGCGTTGGGGTTTGTCCCTGATAATTTATAGCAAGTCCGTCCCATTGTGCAGTATATGCCATCACCTGGTTGTCCTGTGCAGCATAATAATTATTAATCAAGACCTTGCATTTCGTTCGAGGTGGCCTTTACATCCCTCTGACATATCTGTGATTACTTTACAGCTCTCCACTGTAACTGTTTCACCTGCTGCTTCTTTCTCTGCTATTTTCCAATTCCGGACTTACTCACCGGCACGATTCCTCATGATTATTCCTAAAATACCACTTAAAGCGGGAACACGGAGCGAACAATAGCAGCTGTCAGTAATGGGAATGGAATACTCAAAATCTGAGAAAAAACAAACGTAGGAAATAAAAGCCAGATTCGTGCTTTCATTTGGAGCCTCTGGACGTCCCTAAAGAAAAGATCAAGGCGGTGATGCCTCAATATTTTTAACTGATCTGTGATATAATCTACAAGGAGGTGATGAAATCCCCAAATGATCCGATTGGAAACCTGCTTTTGCCATTTAAATAGAGAGTGCTGCAAACTGAAAGAGCTCACTAAACCCTTGATGAAAGAATAGAAAATGCTATTTACATAAGCACTGGTAATGCAATATTATTAATTATATGTGCTATAAAACTCTTATATTGCATAAAATTAATTTACTAAACTTACAGTATACAGTACAACATTTTATTATCTAATTTTATATACATATATTTTATGTACTTTTAGTTTCCTTAATATGAATCAGAGATGAAGTACGTGAAAAATAACATGAATTTTCAATCAGTATTGAATGCTGTCACGTATGCAGAATTTGTGAGTCTGATATTAATTGTGCTTTTTTTTTGCTATAAAACAATTAAGATTTTCCTTCATTTAATCTTTTTCAAGAATACAAGGTTCATCCTGGAGCAGTACTTACTTCTTCACCATCAGTCCTGGTAGGTCTCTCAAATTTGATAAATGCAGTGACTTACTATCCTGACTCTATTCTGGTTAACAACCAAACAGGAGTCCCAACTATTTTATAATAACTTTTTATAAATAACTTTTTATAATAACTATTCATCTGAAGTCATAAGGGAATGTAGTAGGCAAATTTAGAATATAATTTCTGTAGATTTAATGTAAATTGTGGATCAGGAGCACTTTAATTGAAAATCATGGACACTTTTCACAAAAGATAGATATCTAATTGCACTGATGAATTGAATATGCTACACATGATATTCATTTCAAGATACTAAACGAAAAAGAACATATAGAAATAAATGGTAAAATTATAGTTTTGCTTAGCCTCACAAGTAAGATGGAAACATGAATTACCATAATCAGCATGCTGATTTACCATATAATATTAATTTTCTAATTTCAGCTAGTAAGCAGTTGATCTGTTCATGCACCTACATTTTTTCCTAAACCATTTATATGGATTGTAGCAAAGGAAAGGCTTTCTTTGAGTAATGTTAACCTCTTCTGAATTGTCTTCTGTTTGATGTAATACTTTTTTAAAACAAAAATCTTGTCTGGTTTGCTGAAACAATCAGGTTTAATTGTGGAACATAAGAACTTCCCGCAATGTCAAGATGCAGATGTGGCTGTCTGCCCAAACCGTAAAGACAAAAAGAGGCATAACTCGCCAGCTGTTTATAGTCAGTTCTGAAATAACAAATTCTGTTATTTATTTTCTGTTCAGTAACAAATCCAAGGAAATAATGACCATGATATTTAGGATAAAATGGGTTAAATTCTCTTTGGAACGAAGCACAGCACTAATGAAATTGTTAACTTTTGACAAACTGCAAAGAATAATATAAAGAAAATATAGTACAGCCCTTAATAACCGGTTTGTATTCATCCCATATTTTCTTACCTTAAAATCAAACTGTAAAATGCTATTAACAGTCTCTCCAGTTAAATGATTAAGTAGTCAGTTCAGCATTTGTTCAGGGGAACCTATCTAGTAATAGTTCCTTCACTCAGTCCAAATTGCTCTAAAAATGTATTTCTGTTAGTAGTTGGATTAGACTTGCTCTTCTGTCACCGATTTCTATAGCATGAATGTCCTCTTTTATAACATCTACCCTTCTGTATGGATTCATTCATTCTTTCAAAGTTTTTAAATTGTTCCTAATCCAGATGACCATAATAACAGGTCATCTAAACCTTTCTCCAAAGAGGTTTCCATTGAGCGTCGAGTGATTAACTCTGGATTTGAATGTCACTGTTTTTTTTTTCGGACTCAAACATTGCTCTTTCTATTTCTTGGACATATTGCCGGTGTCTCTTCCCACCTAAGTTGTCGCCAAGTTAACAGGGGGAAGTGTCCAAAATAATTTCAACGTGACCGAGTGATCAGCCACAAAAGGTAAAAATACCAAACCTGGATCGACGTGTGAACAATGCAGGTATTGTTCCCTGTGGGATAATCCTGTTTAGCCTTTTGAGGGGCTCACATAAATTAGAGAACGGCGAAAGTTATATAATGTTGGGGGTCACAAGCTGGCATGTAAGCCACCTCTTCATAATATTAGCACTAGGACCCCAGGATATTATCACCCTTCGCTGCGCTGTCTGCCGCTGTGCTCTGTACTTGGCACTGCAGGAGGAAAAAAAAAACAATGTCTAGTTTAGGCAGTTGTTACTTTTTTCCACCCTTCAAGTGTTTTTTCAAAGACGCAGCCTTCCATAGAATCCCCCTCTGTGTTGAGTAGTGATTTACATAATCCGATTTGGGGGGATTATTTTGAGTCCCTGAAAAACGGCCACACTGGGCCTGATCTGAATTCCAGCTATTCACTGCGCCTGCTACACTTCCAAGAGGCTGCACCTGCACTGCTAGTCACCTCTCCTCTCGGGCCTGAATACTCGGCAGCCCACCACACAATGCCTCCAGTGCATTTAATTGATCCATCGGAGTTACGCTCAAGATGATGGAAAATGAAAGTCAGGCCAGTTAGTCTTATCCAACGGGTCATCGGTTTCTGAAAAGGCCTGATCTCACATCGGGGTGCTCTAACCCCCCCACCTCCCACACACACACACACACACACACTCACTCCCACTCCCTGCAGTCCGATCGCTTCCCTCACACCTCATCCCAAGAATATTCCTCGACTGGGGAGGCACACACGCTCCGGATAGCCTGTGCAGTGATTCACTAAGCCTTAGCATCACATTTTAAACGTCTTTCTTCTGTTTATGATTTCCCACAACTTCTGCTGCCCCGTTGAAGCTGAAAAACATAAACTGAGCACGATATTACACATTGTTTACTGCAAAGGCATTATTTTGAATATTTTCAAATATTTTGTTTTGTGCCTCTTTTAAATGAACTAGGTTTTTTTTAACTGTGGCGTGGTTTCAAGAGAGCCTTGTGGGTGTTTGATTTTGCACCGTTATTTTCTTCATGGGCCTAGTTGAAGGGGCTCCAGACCTGTTTAAAAACCCGCTGAGACACGGCTGTTCTCTTCAGCAAAGTAGTTCACAAAAAGTGCTTCGGAAAAAATATCCAGCTGTGTAAATTGGTGAGTCATTCCGGGGAAAAAAGCATCTGCCAGACAAATTCATGAAAAAGTCCTCTTGCAGAGCTTTCAAGTGTTGAACAAAACAAATTTGGTCCATTTCATCAACATTTTTCCAAAATCAAAAAACAAACAAAATCTTATTCTCATGCAGCCTATGAATAATTCTATTCAATAAACCGTCCTGGGTAAAGTCAGACATTAAGAGGTATAAACGGCTCTGACCTTTGTTGTGTAAAAAAGGACCTACAGGCTAGATTTGTACAACTGTCCGTTCTCACAGTAAATCTCTCTTTTTACACACCTAAAAAATGATGTCTGAACAGGGGTAATCATGGACCCATTAAGCCCGTGTTTACACTGTGTTGAAATGTGGAGTTTGACTAGACCGTGTTTAAATGCCTTTTTTTTGTTTTGTTTCCTTTCAACAGAAGGTGGCTATTTTGTCCCGGCTGTTTCTATAGCACTGAGTCATGTGGTGTTACGCAGTGATCAGAAATGAAAGTTGGGAGTTATTTACGGTTCTGAGTCCGGATTCTGCCAGGAATCGGCGCCTGTGGGCTCGCTTTGTTTCGCCTTATTCCTGCGAGAGCTCACTGCAGCATGCTGGCTTGTGAAGATAAGCGTTTCTGACGCTCTGCAAGAGCTCGATAGCGGCAGTGTTCTGTTAATGAAAGATTACCTTTTAAGCATGTACGGAGAAGCCTTATCAGTTCAGCCACAATACAACACCCACTGTCAAAAAAAGACATTTGTATTATAAAATGTTGAATTAATACACCATTTCAGGGGGATTTAAAATATATGTATGCATATACATGTTCGCAAATAAACATTGACACAATTGATTCAGGTTTAGTATTTTGGGGGTATTTAAATTAATTGATTTTTTTATTGCACACATCACACTGCCCCTAATCCAAAAGAAACTACGGGGACTCCATCTCAGCACTTTGGAAAGGAATTGCTGTGTATTTATGTTGGCAATTTTTCGTTGTTTGGAAAACTTATTTAGTTTCCTTAATGTCTATAGGCCTAAATTCAACTGCCTGACATATTTCTTACCAATCCACTGTTACAATGAATAATCTTTCTTGTCTTGTTTAAATACTATATAACGGTTTCCTGAGGTGAATGTATTATGGGCTAACCAAGTTAATGAATCCTACATTGTAATTCCTATACATATTTTTTCATATTTCACTGTATTTTCATGTTATTAATTCCTTTGCTACATTAATCCACACTTTAATGTAATGAAATGTGATTTATACATTAGAACTTTATCATAATTATTCAAAATATGTTATCACTTAGCAGTAGTATAATACTATGCAGGTCATGGCATTTTATGGATTTTACTACAGTGACACAATTTAACTTAAGATTCTTAATTTCATTTTGATGTAAATCTGTAATTGCAGCGGCAAATCTATTTTTGTGGAATTCACAATGCACAGTTTACTCTAAGTCTGGGATATTTCGATATACTTTTACAAAGCACAACATTTACAGTATGTGAAAATGTAAGTGTCACTGGATAAAACCCCTGAGTTTAAGCTGCCTGCCTAGTGTACAGTAGTGTTGCTGTCCCACTTTATCTTTGGTTTTTGAAAGTTGTGATAAATATTTCTAAAATGTAAGTGTGCCGGATGTTTAAAAACATCTTTTACAAATACATAAACGTAAAAGAGAGGTTACGAACATGTGAAGACCGTGTGGCCCATTTTTTGTGGGAGCTCTAACTCGTTTGGGACATAGTAACTAATTGATCCAGACTCCCTCAACCCATTTTCTTATAAACTGACTACTTGTCCTCGCTAGATTTCCAAATAAGTAATGGTGACTTCATTTATATCGTTAATATGTTTTCTATTTGCTTTTACTATACATGTACAGCACCCTGGACCGTCTGCCATGAATAACGCATTATAAATTACAGACTGCACTTGTTTCAATCACCCCTTCATGTGTCTGCCTGCTATATATTTTTTATACGTATAGAACCTCCAAAACATTTTAATTGAAATGGGTTTGTTTCTCTTAAAGAGATAAGTATCACCAAAGACTGGATTTTTCCCTCTTTTTGCATTAACTATTCATCTCAATGTAACTAGGACAGACATTTCATTAATTAGATTTGGTCTTTGCTTTAACTAGGTCCCTGTGATGTTCTTTATAACGGCAGGGCTCAATGTTATACTCACCTCTGTCTCAAGTCACACTCATTTATGGGGTTGTCACAGCTTCATCCAAACACAAACACTGTACCTAGTTTATGGCTTGATGGAAATGTGCTTTACTTTGCAAGTTGCTCTAATTACTTGTAAACACAGCAGTAAATGTTCTGAAAGGAAACATTATCTGAATGCTGTGAATGGTGCTGTCCACCTGCCTGGCTTCTGTTCACCAGGCAAATTGACCTTTTGACTCTTGTGTTTTCCTGTAACAAGAAAAAGCATCACCCTGCCTGTGCCGAGTTGTACATTGTGCTGTACATAGACTAATACAGTCAAAATTAAATTCAAACCTCTTAAGGAACATGTAACAGACTTTGAATTGTATAATGGAGAAAGCCACCACTTTTAAACTTCAAATTCATATTTCTAAACATCTAATGTTGCCTTGCTTTAAATAATCCATGCAGATAAACATTAATGGGTAGCGTACTCAATATTTTGGTGATAGCTCAGCTAGTTGAGGAAATGACTTACGGTGGCCAATGCTGTCCCAACTTCTCTCATTTACAAGGAATGAGCCAGGGAACCGCTGCAATGGTGAGGCTGGGGTGGAGGCTTTAGGAAAGATGTGCGCAGTGTTGTGTGCAGCCAGGGAGTATTTAAACACAGGGGAGAGAAAGCAAGACATTAGAATTCGATCTCCTCAAAAACGTCTGTTGAATAACACCATTTATTTTTTAAAATATATGAATTTTCATTTAAATATATCAACTTTCTCATTCATTTCCCTGTACTCACATGTACAGTAGAAATCTAACATACCTCAGACACCATTGTGTAGAGTCAGTCTTTCCCCCATGAAGATATAACAGGAGTGACAGGAGAGACTTCAGCCTCTTGAAAGCTAGACAGTGTACAACAGAGACTGACCACCAGTCTTTTGGCACAGTGCAGTTAACCCCTGTCCTGGGCGTGGCGCTGTGTGGCTTGTAGCCGGTGAATGACAGGAATTGAGTCCTGGCAGGGGCAGGGAGAGCGACCAAGCAAATCTCATTTCTCAGGCTGTTGTCTGTCAACGGCTGAGGTTGCTGCGGAGGAGAGTAGGGGGAATTTAGATGGGGAGAGAGTAAGAGGGCTCATGCATGAGCCCGTTACAGAAGTGACGTCACCCTCTCACTGAAAGCTAGACTGTGTATAACTGCAGCAGCAGAGGAGCGGTCCTTCGGCTTGGCAGAGTGCTCTGCTGTCTAGGGAGTGTCATTGTATGTGCTTGGAGCCTACAAGCGCCTGGGATCTCAGAAAGACAGCGGGCTAGCTGCACTTGTCTCACAGAGATAAAGTGTCCTAAGAAATCAAAACTGTGAGCGAGGTGGTTTTCCATGTGTCTGATAAGGAAAACTGCCGGGCTCTTCTCCTTCTTCTTCCAGCTAAGCTTTTTATGCGCCTGATTGAGAATCACTGTAGCTTTCACTGGCAAGAGGCTTTGCCTAGCTGGTACAGTAATGGCCTCGGATCCCACCTGATGTTTCTGAATGCTCGGGAAATGATTTTCTAGCGACAGCTCAGCAGCCCTTGGAAAACAGTGTAGAGGATGAAAGAAAGTCCATGTTGTCTATAGCCGCACAATCAGCTCAAAATCACGTCAACAGCTTAACACAGTTTTATAATACATCCACGTGGATTTCAAGAAAATGATTGCTGAAGACGCATCACATTTTCATTCAAGCGAATCCTCATCAGGAAGAGCTAAGCAGAAAACCGGAAGATTGATTCATATAAACAGGCAAGATAGGCCAAATCCTCTCACTTATGGTTACAGCATATTCTTATCTTGTATCATAGGTTCATATATAGATTCATCATTAGCCAATTTTGTCACAAAACTGAATGTATGTGTGGCATCTTTGTCTCTAGAAATGAAATATCACGAGACAACAATATCAAATAGGCATCTACAGTATAAAGTGTTGGTTAAGAATATAAAGACGTATTAAGAGTATTACATGCCACAATTAGTCTAATGTCTGAAATGTCTTGTTTTGTATATGCTGTACTTGATGATATCTATCATGGTGCCGAAACAATCCCAATTATAGTAAAAAAAGACAGAACCTTAAGACAATACTGATGATCAGTAGACAGCAGTTTACCAGAAAGATTTTAAACTGAAATATTTGTTGGTTCCTGCTATATGCTTGAGTAATACGCTAATTGATCACTTAGTGCTTTGATACAAGAATATACAAATCTCTTTCCCCTTTGTTTTCTGCACATCACTGCCTGCAGAATATCTATTTGGATTGAAGAGTGTTGTCGTTTCAGGGATTACTTTCTTTGTTTTAACTTGCTTGTAGCTGTATTTTAACAGTATATTGTGCTGTTACCTTGCGAGGACTTTTAAGATCAAACCATAACAGACTGATGAAGAAGTATAGAGGTGAATACTGGAGGTGAAAACAATCATGGCTAAACTCAAATCTGTTTTTTGCATCATTTGGCATCCAAAATCAAACACTGCAACAACTGTTAAGAGAGAACAATCATGAAAACAAAATGTTGATGGATCTGTTTTATTTAGTATGTTCATAAATATGATACAATTACAACAATAGATGCTTACAGTATACTGTATTGAAATAATGTTAAGATTCTGTCCATCCTTATCACCGCCATGAAGTTAGTGCTAAGATTGTTTTTCACAGTTACATCAAACTATACATTAGGGAATTTTCATAAAGCACTGTAAAAACAACAAACAAAAATACTATGATAGTTTGCTTAACATTAAAGTTTTTGTAAACTATATATATAAGACACTTATATGGTTAAGTTACCATAAATTACAGTATTGACTTTCTGAGCTGAAATATAAAAAAGTTTACTTCTAAAGGAACAATAAGACCATAAATATTAGGTAGTTTTATACAATAATTACAAATTTGGCTATCAATTCTGGCTAATGTGATAGTGCATTAAATATATAAAATCTCTCTTGTACTTAATCTGGGAAGAAATGAGTTATATTAATTACATTGCATTTTAAAGCATTTAATGGCCTTTAGTACACATGAAGTACAATATAAAATACTGTAATAACTTACCCAAGATTTAACAGTGTAATGGACATGTTTCGAGAACCAATTGAAGCTTTAATATAGCTGTTCAGGTTCAGTAAATTGTAACCCTCAGAATGATGGAACTGCTAACAGAATTACAGATGCACACGCTCCGGTGCTTCGAGTCCCTTCTGCCGATGCTTCTGGAGAACCCATGTACCATGTTTCCCACTTGCTCCAGTCCTCCCAGATGTGCAAGTGGGGACCACCATTGCGATGGGCCACGAGTCACATCCTCTGAGAGGAGCTGGACGAGCTACTGTACCCTGGCACGGACCTGGACTTGGGGTTCATGCTGACCACGGTTCAGGAGGTCACGGTGATTTCCCCATCAGGAAGAACCACTAACACTTACATCACCTTGCAGCTTTCTTCCCCCTGAATGTCATCTTACAGATGTTTTAGTGAACAGTCTGCCTCCAAGACTGCAGAGCTGCAATTTCCGTCCATCCCATTAAACGCAGGGGTAACCAGAGTTGGTATTGGTTACGAACTCGGGGGCTGTGTTTCGCATGATCTTGTGTGCTGGGTCCAGTGGGTTGAAACTGGACATCAGCACCTCTAGGCTTGCCATAAATTCAGTTTTGCTAAAAAAATATTATAGAATGTCTTACAAAAAAATTTATTATTTCATGTGGTTTACACTCACAATTCTAAACCTTTTTTAATCATTTTGCAATTGTTTACCTTATTTGGAATTCTACATTTTCAGACTGTCTAAAACATTGTAGTTCATACCCACAACTTCCTCTGTTTTCTATAGCTGAAATTACAAAACTTAGAAAACGTTGAGAAAGGTCAATGCATTCTAACATTTGTGACAAAGTTATAGTTTGCTTTTATTACTCTAACTATTTCTGTAGCATATTTAAATTCTCCAACTTAGACTATGAATATTTTTTTCTTAACAATATGTCAGTTTTTTAGCTGGTGAATTTACACTCATGAATCTGCAAACTACTGCATGCATTAAGGTTTATGAGCTATAAACAAACTTTTCTGGTGAGATTTGCACCAAGATACCTATTTCTTCAATTGGATAAAAAACAGATTTTCAATGCAATAAAGCTGGAAACAGAAAATTTTAAAAATCATCTGAAAGAAGAAATAGGAGAGAAGATAATGCAGTGATATAAATTAATAAAACAAACTAACAGCACATTTACAACCTGAAAAAAATGACTTGATACAGTCCTGAATGAGTTTCACATCTCTCTACTATTAAAGACTTTTCACAGCAGTTGTTTTCGTCTTAAAACCAAATCCAAATATGTTAAAAGCACAAGCAAAACAGTATCTAGTCCACTACCTATATTTCTTAAATATCCTTAAAATAGCAGTTTCTATAGTGAGAGATGGCTGCCTACATAAGTTATACCATGCACTGTTGCTGTCACTGAGAGTTTTTTATATAAACCTGAAGCAAGAACAGTGTTCTGGTCTATTTGTCTTGATATCTAAAACTGAAAATAAAGATTGTTCTTGGATGCCAGCTTTATAGGTGAAGGATGGTTCCATGAAAAATAGCTATTTACTCCAATTAGAGAAACTACATTCTTTTTGACAAGACAATCAGGATCAGCTAGTACTGTGACACCACAAAGTGTGGTTCAGATGATAAAAAGTCTTCAGTGTGGAATGGTAAGGTGCATTAAATACAGAGGCAATGGACTATTGTGTAGCACGCTAGCAGTAGTGGCACGTTGCTAAATGAACACAACCTTCTAACATAATAACTCTCAAGGAAATGAACATGAATTTCTACAGCAGACTGAGGGAGCTTGCAACATGGACAGTACGGAGTACTTCACTAACAAATATAAAAGGAAGGTTTTCTTTTTATGACATTATGCTGGATAGATTATATTAAATGTAAGTAAGAAGACTCAGATTGGAATTGACACCTATCTATGGACATCAATAATGTTCAGTTAATGCAGCATATGTTAAAAATAGAGTTTCAAGTAACAATAGATCACCGTGTGTCTTTTCCATGCCTGGTTCAGCTCAGTAGACCTGAATAACCTCATCCCATTCCGCCACTGGCCACTGTCCATTCTCCTGCACGTTGGAGGGGGAGCTCTTCCAGTCCCAGGTCTTCACGGGAATATTCCAGCTCTTCCCATAATTGGCTTCAACGTATTCCAGTGTTTCGCACGGAACCTGCACCTTCAGCTCGACCAACTCCGTCCAGCAGAGGCTAAACTTTGGGAAAACATACCTGCCAAGACAGAATCTCCCTGTCAAGTGAGAAGCCACTCTGCTCTTCCCCATATTTATTACTTGCTAATGATTTTTTATTAAGAGCTAACTACTCCAGACCTTGAAATATTAAACGAATCTTACTTCAGACCTATCTGTTTGGTATAAAATGTGTACCGAGCAAACAACACTGCAGGAATAAAATTTTGATGAACTGGACAAGATGGAGAAAAACAGAGACACTCACTTAAACTTCTTGCCACTCTTGGCCTGGGTGCCACCGTTCCACACAATATCATTGTCCTCGTAGAAGAAGAAGATATCGAGCTTGATGTCTTGACCCTGGAAGGAGAGCTCCAGGCTGTCTTCAACCTGCAACAAGTGTTACATTAACACACACCGCCGCCCAGTGAAAGCCAGACTGGAGCACGTACAGCTGCAATGTGACGATATTTAAATAATTACTGTCACGGGCACCCTTTTCTGAGTGACCTGCTCAGTGCTACTGGTTCATTGCCTATCACCTCTGGTTAGACCATGAATGCCTTTTTTGCTGTGTAATGTCAATGTGTGAGATGTAAGTTATCCCTAACTGGTGTTCAAATAAAAAAAAGTACATAGAGTTATTAAAAAATCGGGAAAACTATACTGCAAAAAGGAGCCGTCCTCCGATGAGACATAAAACCAAGGTCCTAACTCTCTGTGGTTATTAAAAATCCCAGGGAGTTTCTCGAAAAATCTGGAGGTGTTAACCCTAGTATCCTGGCCAAATTTCTCCCCGGTCTGTACCAATCATGGCCTCCTAATAATCCCCATCTATGAACTGGCTTCATCACTCTGCTCTCCTCCCCACTGATAGCTGATGTGTGGTGAGTGTACTGGTGCACTTCGGCTGCTGTTGCATCATCCAGGTGGGGCTGCACACTGGTGGTGGTGGAGGAGAGTCTCCACAGCCAGTAAAGTGCTATGTAAGTGTAAGGATTTTTTTTAACTCTATGTTTGCAAAGGCCTGCACACGTGGTGTTGTATTTACAGTTCAGTTCAGGTGTGGCACACCTGTGTGTTTGATTATTGATTAAATAGGACATGAAATAATTCCAATCACATACATTCACATATTGTATGCCTTGCTCTGTCAAGCAGGTGTGAATAAGAGTATTTCTTGTCATATTTCGGGAACTTCACAAGTGAAGCTGGTATGAAAGTGCACGAAGACAATTGTGCTTGATTCCAATTAAAGCAGCATTATTAGTAATAAATCACAAGTAGTATACTGTAGGATAATCTAACTGCATGTGGCAAACAGCAAAAGAACCACACCTTGATCGATCACAAGCAGTCCAAAGTAATAACGCTTCACTCAGCCAATGTGGCAGGATGTGGCAGGATGCCTCAAGAAAGGTCTATATTCACAGTGGGTCGACCAGTAGAGGTCGCCAAAACGCACATCATAGACATAAAATGACTTTAGTAGTTTACATGTGTGCAAATGGGAGATGGTGATTTTAGGGTGGTAATCAGACAGCTGGTCTGAGTGGGTGAGGCAGGAAATGGCAGTCTGGAGTACTTTCATAGTAACACCCGTTACAGAGTAGCTGAAGCACTCTTTAGTCTCTCTGAAACCTTTGGATGTGATTATAAAGTCTTTGTTACCCTTTTTGTTTTTGATTAATATTTTAAAAATAAAGCCAGGAAATGGACTTCTGGACTTTCAAAAACCAGAGCTCGGGGAATGTTTTTTTTGTGTAATGGGCCCCTGTGCCACCCTAGCAAAAAGTGAGAACATCACAAACCACAGGTATAAAAAAAGATTCAGAATGTACCTTTCCAAATTTATGTTTGAGCGGAAGGCCGGCCTTCTGGAAAGCTGGAATGATGTCAGGCCGGTAGTCCTTTATCCAGATGCCCAGGTCAACATCCTTACTGTAAGGAATGATATTGCACTGTCGAAACCAACCTGGAAAGGGCAACACTGTGTTATTAATACAGAAATACATGTCTGTTTAGAGTAACAGACTGGAGTGGAGACCTCCTGGCAGAACTAAGGTTGTTGCTGGAAGAGATGTTAGCGGTACCAGTAGGGAGCACTCACCCTGCGGTCTGTGTGGGTCCTAATGCACCAGACTAGTGACGGGAACACTATACTCTAAAAAAGGTGCCGTCCTTCAGATAAGACATAAATTGAGGTCCTGTATCTTAGTGGTCATTAAAAATCCCAGGGCATTTCTCGAAAAGACTAGGGGTTTTAACCCTAGTGTCCTGGCCAAATTTGCCCCGGCCTTTACCAATCATGGTCTCCTAATAATCCCTATCTATGAACTGGCTTCATCACTCTGCTCTCCTCCCCACTGATAGTTGATGTGTGGTGAGCGTTCTGGCACACTATTGCTGCCATTGTATCATCCAGGTGGGGCTGCACACTGGTGGTGGTGGAGGGGAGTCCCCATTACCTGTAAAGTGCTTTGAGTGGAGTGTCCAGAAAAGTGCTACATAAGTGTAACGATTATTATAATAAACTTTGAAAAAACATGTAGTCTTCTTTGTTCAAGAGAAAAAAGATTCAGTTATTTCAGTCTGTTAGGACACCTCGAGTCTGGGAATATACTTGCACCTGGATACTCTTCTCAGCACTGATTCCACAGCATCAAGATCTTTTTTGTATTGTGGAGGCCAAAATTTAACACAACATTTTAAATGCAGTGCACAGCACAATTTTAATTTGGAAACCTATTTCGATTTACATTTAATAAATTTGACTATATACCCAAACACTATTTCCTTTTTTGTTGCTCTACATTGTCTAGAAGATTAAAATAATGTGTCGACACCAACAGCCTCAATTGTTTTTATAGTTAGCTTCACAAAGCTTAGTATTTCCAGTTTTTCTGCCTTCATGTAACACTCTGTACTTACTGAACCTCAGTATTCAAGAAGAATTCAAGAATGGGCCAACATCTATTTAAACGTTACATGTATAAAAACAAGCAGATGTAGAAGCTCTTAGAAATGTCAGTCCTCACCCAAACAAGTGCCGCTGCTTAACCAGAAGGTCACGCCGAGGGCGTTGAGGGTCCTGGCTGCCAGGTGAAGTAAACTCTTAGCCTTCTGTCTGAAATCCATGGCTTCCTGGGAAGTATCATCAGGGTACAGCTGAGGAGCAAACAGGGCAAGACAAGTTCATGTAACAGCAGGCCAAAGAATGACATCCATCCACCCATTCCTGGGAAGGGTTACAGCACGCTGGAGCCCGTTCTGGAAGTACAGAGTACAAAGCCAGCCTACTGCACCGCAAACGGTAACAATTTAGAGACACCAATAAACCTGGACAGCATGTGTGCTGAACGGGAGGAAGCTGGAGTAAGTGGGGAAAAAAACTGTGAGGCAGCTGTGGGAACAATCACTCCCTGAGCCTCCCCTGGGTCAGATATTCTGAACCTCATCTACTGTACAATAAATCAATTTTCTTACAGTGAACATTTCAACTGAACACAATACTGTCAGTAACGATACTGCTGTCTGTTACAGGGCGCCTCTTTTCTACAACATAAACAGAACAAAAAATCAGGGAGAAGGCTAAGAGTTTGGACTAAGAAGACTGGAGTTTTGGAGAACTTATATTGTATGTTTCTGTAATTTTTCACAGATCTGTAATTTGTTCAGTATTTATACTCTGAAGATACCCGGAAGATTATGGTTAATGTAGTATTGTAGTATTACGAGCAGGTAGCAAAAATCCATACAAAGGAAAAATACTGTTTTAACTATTTAGTGTCGACCTTTTTTTGTCTTGTATTTCTTTAATCGGTTCTAATCAATCACAAATAAGTGTGCAAAACAGATGTAAATCACAACATGACTGCCATCATCTGGCCAAAAAGTGTCATAGCAAATAACATAAGAAGGGCTAAAAACAAGAGGAGGAGGTAATCTGGCTCGTTTACTACTTAGTAAATAAATAAATCTGAGATTTTGCCCAGCCATTTCATGATGGAGGCCAGGGCTCAGGCCTCACCCTCCAGAGGAAGCAAGAGCAGGAAAAGGTCAGGATGCTACAAGTCAGGAGACCCCGGAGGTGAAACTAGAGCATTGTCCTGTCTTGACCAGAGGTGGGCGAGGAGGAGCTCCCCTCATCGCGGCCACATACGGATGAGGGAAGAGGTGTCCTCCTCCCTCAGCTCTGGAAACATTGTCAAGACAGGATATTGCTCCCTTGCATAGCAAAGGTTCTGACCATTTGAAACCTCAGGTTCCTGCTTTGGCAAAGATCACCAACTGTCTTATGCCAACCAGTCAGGAGACTGAGGGCACAAGCTCATTCCCCACAGTATTCTGAGGAGTGTGGTTCAGGCAAGAATGGGCACTTCGCCCGGACTCACTGCCCACAAACAGGGCTCATCTTCAGGAAGACCAGGAAGCAGTAGGACACTGCAGGTTCTGGGTATGCAGCACCTGTGTGGTGAACATGTACTCTATAAGATTGCAGCCTACAGCAGGGGGTGGACAATTCTGGCCCTGGAGGGTCAGTGGGTCTGCAGATCTTCTTTCCAAAGCACCAATTCCTGAACAGCTGGGAGAAGCTGTAAAACTAGTGCTATTCAGCCAATAATGAGCTCTGAGAGCTTGTCAAGAACTGAACTTGACAACCCAGAAACACACAGACCCTCCAAACCCAGGATTGCCTACCCCTGGCCTACAGCCACCCATCCCTCTCTATAGCCCACCCCATAGCTCTCGTCCCCCCAGCCTGTGGCGTGCTTCATAAAAGGGAATGTTAATTCCTCAAGTTCCTTCACTCCTTCTTTACCAAGAATATAAAAATAGAAAGATAACAAAGACTATTTCATGTACAGTATGTTACACATATGATGAAACTTATTCAAGAGCATTTGATGGTTCAAAATGAGAAGACAAACCTGATAGAAAGCTCGAGCCTCCTTGTACCTGCACTCCAGAAACCTGGCGCGACTGACCTCATTCAGGAAGCGGGAGATGTTCTTTGGAATGCGGATGTTTAAACCATCCACAGAGGTCAGCAGCAGCTCCGTTCTGTCGCAAGAAAACCAAAATATATCGAAAATATCCAATGAAACATAGCAGAATAATTATGAATGGACATTTCCAGAGAAGTTAAGTACGTATTTTTGATATTGAACGGTCTTGGTGTCAGTTTGATTCATAGATCATGATCATAACATAAGAAAGGTTGACCATTCAAAGCCTCGCATTCCTGCTTTTTCAATGATCACCTCATCAATTGAATGACCTCAACAACTGAACCAATTGTCAATGGTGACTGACATTGAGAAGTTTATGCAACAGTTACTGGGGTGATTCAAGAAGTCCTTACTTAAAAAAAAAAGACTGGAAATAAGTGAAGAAAGAAAAACACAGAAAGGAACTAATATATTCCAAATTTCAAGAGAATAATGCCTTCATGTCAACAGTATTTTGGGGATTTTCCTAAACAAGCTCACTGCAGCCAGGTAGAACTTTCCCCATAAAAAATAATAGAATTTTTATTTGTGATTTTCTGATCTCCTGCCTTCCAAACACATTTTCAGGAATGAATTAGGTTTAGATACCGGGGTATGAGTGCTTATTAATATTATATTAATAATATCTATATTAATTTAGAATTAATAGATATTTAAGCTGCCACTGAGAAAAACAAAAACAGATCACAAACTGCAAAGACCGATTGAGAAAACGAGAGTTCCGATGCTTCACGAATTGGGATGTTCCCCCCCCAACTCATTCGTCAAAAGAACATTTCGGACGCCTCACCTGTCAAAGGCCCCAGCATGGCGGCCAAAATCGAGCTTGCGGAAGGGCACAAACTTCCTGTCGGCCCCGGGCCTGAGGCGCAGGGGCCCGTGCCAAAGGTAGCCGCCGCTCCTCTCGTAGAAGACCAGCAGGTGGACGGCGTGCGCGCGCAGGCGGAAGAGCAGGTGCAGCGGGATCTCCATGCCAGACAGGTCGTCCGGGCCGGCCAGACGGGGGTCCTTCCCGCGTACCTCCAGGAACTCCAGCCCAGCTTCTGCAGCCGCATGGGCCAGGCGTGCCTGAACACCAACGGGGGCAGCGTCACTGAGCCAGCCAGCCAACAGCCATGTCACCCTGCAACAGCCATGTCACCCTGCAACACCCTGCAGCCCACTGAAGCTAAGCAGGTGTGAGCCTGGTCAGTACCTGGATGGAAGACTCCTGGGAAAAACTAAGGTTGCTGCTGGAAGAGGTGTTAGTGGGGCCAGCAGGGGGCGCTCACCCTGCGGTCCATGTGGGTCCTAATGCCCCAGTATAGTGACGGGGACACTTCACAGTAAAAAGGTGCCATCCTTCAGATGAGATGTAAAACCAAGGTCCTGACTCTCTGTGGTCATTAAAAATCCCAGGGCGTTTCTCAAAAAGAGTAGGGGTGTATTCCCGGCGTCCTGGCCAAATTTCCCATTGGCCCTTACCAATCATGGCCTCCTAATAATCCCCATCTATGAATTGGCTTCATTACTCTGCTCTCCTCCCCACTGATAGCTGATGTGTGGTGAGCGTTCTGGCGCACTATGGCTGCCGTCGCATCATCCAGGTGGGGCTGCACATTGGTGGTGGTGGAGGGGACTCCCCATTACCTGTAAAGCGCTTCGAGTGGAGTGTCCAGAAAAGTGTAAGCAATTATTAATTATTATTATTATTATTATTACTGAACTCTCCCGGCCGCAACCTCTGCACACACAGAGGCCCAGGGAGGCCGACAGCCCTGCTCAGACCACTGCCATCGTCAATCAAAGACAGCAGAACAGCAGAGCTCCAGAAACTCGCGATAAAACGGGATGCTGTTCAGCAAAATGGTTCCTCGTTACATTGGAAATTCTGAATGAAAAATTCAGCAATGGGAAATAATTTCTGGAGCCCGGGTTGTGTGCTTATAAAGATGATGTACTTTTAAAGCTGGGTGGAAAGCAACAAGAAAAGTATCAGGAGACAAGCATTTCACTGCAGAATGGCTATGCTCACTGCGTCGTAATGGAAAATCAAATTATGGTTTAATCTGGACTATTAAATAATGGGAATACAGTATAACACTCGGTTTTGCTGAAGAAAGCAATGAGGTGTAACAGCATCTCAATTCAAGATGCACCTTGCACCAAGGCAGCGAAATCAAACTGGGAAGCAATACCATTTAAGAAGGTGGCAAGAGATGTTTGCATTGCGTGTGCAATTTCAATGTTTCCTTCAAGCCTGAATGAAATTTCAAGGTGAACACTTTACTAATGCGGTGTTTTCACACACCTGCATCCTTCATGACTTACATCATACTTCCAGAATTTGGCCAAGAGTGCAAACGTGATGAATTCTCTCTGGGTGCAGATGTATCTGCAGTCCGTGCCCTTGGAAAGACTGTCCTTCAGGGGTTGTGCGTCCTGAGAGAGCAGACCCAGGACTACGGGGTCGATCAGGTACACGGGTAAGTTGTGCTTGGCCACCAGCTCCATAAACTTCTTGGTGACGTGCTAGAGACAGTAGAGAACGCAAAGCTCAAATGCGGAATGATAGACAAATGTGCTATTTGATTTTGTGCTATTTTGACGTTATTTTCCCACAAAATGCACCAAGAAAAGTCACTGCTGCTAAGTGTTTATATGAATACACTACCTGCAAACACAGGCATAGAGCAAGGCAATCCTGTTGTTTTGCTCCTCAGGTCAAACGAATAACACTACAGGTTGCGTGCAAGATTAACCTCACCCACATGGGGTGCCTTGCCCATGGTGTACCCATGGTGTACCTGGGATGGGATTCAATTGGGGGTTTACAAAGACATATGTAAGTTATTTATAACTTTAACAGCATTTTCAGTTCTAAATGCTTACCTTTTGAATTTCTCAACAGTGATCATTCACTTCCAATTTGTCATGATATAAAATGCACTGTTTACTCACAGAGACATTTTTATGTTTCAGCCACCTATTGCTGTTAGGCTTGAAACCAATGCTTGATTTTTGGCCTTTTGTCTTTCAAGGAGAAAATACATCAATCCACTGTCAGAAAGCGGGTGGTCCAGGTGTGGCTCATAGCTATAGAACTATCATATCAGAGCCGTGAGACAAACGGTAGGCCTGACAGAGTGTATGAATTCCCTCCCCCAGGACTGGATGCCAGAGCCACCGAGAAAGTGGCATCTTAGATTAGCCGTTCAAGCGTGCAGCTTGCTAGGAGGAAACTGATACAGCAGTCGAAAAACCTACACAAACCAAGGAAGAACACCAGACACACAGACGCCTGAATTGAACCCAGGACACGTGCCCCTGAGCCACTCTCAAAAAGAAGATGTGAAAGATGAAGGTGTGTTTGCTTGCACGTGGTACTTACCCACTGAGCATCACTGGCAGGCAGACCGTCCTTAACTTTGAAGTAATGTGACCCATTCTAAAAAAAACAGCACGTCAATGAGAATTCAGTAACAATGTTTGATAGGAAACCAAAGGTAGCCAACGCAGTCAAAACACAACAACTGAAGAAAGGTTACAAAGGAAAGGAGGCCTTTTGGCTCATCTAGCCCATCTGGAGTTAGCAGTTAATTGATTGAGGATCTCATCCAGCTGTTTCTTGAAAGAAGCCTGGGTATTGGATTCAACCATGTGGCTGGGTAGCTTGTTCCATACTTCCCTAACATTTATAACATTGGGTAAGTAAGTGTCTCTTATTCTCGGTTTTAATTGTACTTTCATGTAGTTCCCATATTTGTCTTATGGTTCATACTTTACTGTTCATTTTGGAGAAATCCATTTGATTCATTTTGTCAATACCTTTGAGGATTCTGAAATCTAATATCAGACCCGCGTAACATTCTAGAAAGACCACTTTGGCTATCTAGTATAGAAAGAGCCGCCCACCGCACTGACAAGGTTTGAGCTGGACTTAGACCTGGCATTGCTGCTCTCTGCCTTCGAGAAAAAGGAACTCATCAGTGCAGATCAGATCAGAAGCTCTAGTGTGTGAAACTGCAGACCATGTCTAACACAGAAACTGTAAGGTAGAGCTTCATTTCGTGAGTTATAGCAGAGGTCCTCAGTGAATAATCAATAGAGTCCAGCATAGACAGACATGTTTCTCAAAATTTGGTACTATTTACTCATATGTCCATATCTCTTTTTTTCTTTCTCTATATACAGTGATGTAGAAATAGACACTGTATATAGACCTATTTAAAGGTCATGTTTGAGCTGGTAAAAAAATCATAATATACATTTCTTACCTCCTGACTATATACTACAAATACACATAAATATGTAACAGTACAGCAAGTGCATTTGAAACTGAGACCATGAGGCACCTGTTCCATACTCCCACAATACAGATGTCACCCTGGGTTCTTTCTAGAAATTGCTGGATGAGATCCTTGGATCAATCAGCTACTAGCAGCAAAACAAGAAAAACGGATAAGATGGCCTTCTTTTGTTTGTACCCTTTCATCCGTAATTCTGCTCAGACTGTTTCCTCACTACCTCAACTCTAAAGAATATTTTAAAGTCCTATTGAACAAATCTTTTTTAATAGGTCGCTCACAGTGGAGAGTAAAGAGCGAACGACTGCGCCTTGGGCAAGAAGACAAAGACCGAGTGAAACATTTTATCACACACCGTTATTCGTCCAAAAAGTTAATAGTTCTTTATTTTATGAACCGTTGACCAGAAATGTTCAGTTTCCAGTTTCACAACGGTCCGAAAGTGCTTGAAATCTGAAGTTTGTAATGCTGTGTCACGTCTTTGTGTTAATAAATAATACAACATTATCAGCAATAACAACCATTACAGCACACAAGCTAACATCTGTTCACTGCGTACCTTTGACAAGTACAGTTTGTAGTAATACAACTGGAACAACAGGAACACTGAGCTGGTCACAGTGAGCAGGCCCAGAACCACAGACTTGTTGATCCTAGGCATTAGTCTTCTTCGCTTTCTCCCTCAGTTAGGGACCGTGGATGAGCTGACTGGAATTTTATCATCTTCCCGTGTGGTTTGCATTACTCTGACGCTGTGCGAAAAATAAAAAATAGACCTCACATTTCTGAGTTTTCACCATACATCAAAGATAAAAAAATACGTTTTTCATGTATAAATTACCACTACTGTGAACACCGTGGAATTTGTCTCAGATCTTACAAGTGATTCAAACTATATATGTCGATTAAAGTATGAAAACATGTACAGATCAAATTTTCCAGTCCTTATTTCTATCCGATTTTCAAACTAAAAAGAAAGACTGCCACCCACTGGTCATTTCTTCAACTACAGTACGTTTTTTTCCATAGCTCAGAAACCGTTTGAAAACAACCTGATCATTTTTTTAATACAACGTCTTAAATAACTTCATTTCGGGTTACTGTACAAGACAAAGGCAAACCCCAGTGACAAAAATACACACATTAATACAGTAACTCGGACTGAAAAGCTACTACATAAAAGCGAGTTCCAAGACAGGATTTGAACTGTCTTTCAAGATTTTAAATTGACTGTAAGGTTACATCCCAGCATGGGACCATTTAAACGAAATGCAAAGTTTCAAGGCTTTGAAACTGAAAAAAAAAGCCTTCTTTGAACACATGTGAGGCAAAATTTCATACAAACGATTTGTAAACAATTAAAATGGTTACTTATGTTGTTTGTGTACTATTACTTTTGTATTAATCATAAAGAACATTCAGAATTAATAAATGGAATTGACCAGACAGCAGCAATTATAGTTTTCCTTCTGTACGACACAATAATAAATATTGTAGAGGACCTATATATTACCAGTGATAACTGGGGTGAAGAGGCCACCAATGGATCATTATAACCAAGGCAAACCATTTTGGAGAAAGAGGGACACACCAAATATTATAGACGAATATTAGTAATGTTGTTCCATGGTAGACGAGAGTGTTTATAACTTTAAAACAAATTATATGGAAATCAGATGAAAACTATGTATTGTGAACTGTTAAATTGCATATATTATATATATATATCTTCGATAAACATTTTGAATTATAAAGCAAAATCTTCGAAACTGGAAAAAAAAAAGGAAACGGTACAATGCAGCAGTTTTCAAAATTACCTCTACACGTACTATTGTACTGGGGGGCAGAAAATGTGTAAAACAAGGTTTCACAACATACGGTCAATTTAAAAAAATGAACTGGAACCGGGAATATTATTCATTTCACATCGTTTACTTTATAATCCTAGTGTTGATAAAACAGAACCGCAGTACAGCTACAGCACAAACATAACTCTTTTATAAAATAAGGCATGTAGTGAGAGAAAACGACATTACTAAAGCACCGTTAAAACAGCAGATCAAATGTAATAATTCCAAGATATTTTAAGAAGTCTAAACATTTTCCCTTAGAGTCGATTCTTGAATCTACTGGCTAGGTACATACTGTTATGACATTGCAAACCAACACAAAATACAGTATATCAACTGTATCATTTACCTTTCAAGACGAACACACCCATTTGTAACAACTGTTTATGTGATTTGTAACTACATGACATGAAATATTAAGAAACAGACATTTCAAGTATAAAAAATTGGTTACAAGTCCGCCTCTATAGCTCTGAAATATAGATAAATGAACAACAGAACATACTAACCCATCTAGTGCAGAGATTGTACATTCCCATTGAACCAACCACCCGCAGCTCACCCCGCCTACACACTACGGAACGCCATTAGTGACAAACGAGATAAAACCGTTTTCTGGGTGGAAGAGCGAAGACAGAAAATAATTTTCCACAGCCCGAAGATAAAATAAAAGCGGAATTCCTATATTGTTTTTTTTCTCTTTTCGCCCTTGCCAAATTAGCTGTGCATCTTCTTTTAATTAATATGCCACCCAAAAGTGTTTTAAAGCGCCTTTTTGTGCATTAGAATTGTAATATACATTGAAGATTTGTATTTTTAATACTTTCTGTTAGCATAAAGAATTTCATTAAAAATAAAAAGGTTCTTCAGGTAAGATGTTACCTATTCGTTGAAATGGGCCGACAGTCCTTTTTTGTGCATGGTGATTGCAAAGAAGAAGGGGTCCAACTGGATCCTTAAACACCAGTGCCAATTCATTACAATTTTCTATTTGAGGTCATTTTTTATTTTATTTTTTTTTAAAGGAAATGGTATGAACCCTGTGGTAATTAGTGAGTTTCAGGACTGTCTTTGTTCCAGTGTGCCACCTTAAGTAAAATCAAATACAACTTAGCAGAAAAAACCTATCATTGTGAGAGTAAATATCATTCCCATTCCTGTCTGTTCGTCATCAATTCATCTGTCAAGAGCTGTTTAGCTTGAAATAAGGGAGCAAATTCTTAATTAGCAAGTTAAAGAGACTGCATAGTGTTCCAAGTACTGATGTCGGGAGCAAATTCACTTCGGGTTTTTGAAACATCTCAACCAGAAAGCATATCAGTTATAGAGCAATAAGCTCTGAAGATTGGGAGCTGTACTAGAACAAATCCCAGTAGACAGGTTTCCAGGACCAGATTTTGATCTGCTGTAGGTGTTGGGACAGAAAAGTAACAGGCCCATGTGTGCTTTGGTTTGGGTCACAATAGCAGGATGGTTCATGTGTGCATTGGAGACAGTGGATAAAGTCATGTCATTATTTCATATATATTTTTTACATAAACATATACCTGACAGTACAGTGGTTAGTATATTTCTGCCTCACAGAGCTGTGTATGTGAGTTCTATATCTAGGGTGCTACCTGCATGGAGGTTGTATGTTCTCTCCATGTTTGTATGGGTTTCCTCCCACAGTCCAAAGACATACTGTTAGGATAACTGGCTTCTGAGAAAGCTGGGCCTGGTGTAATTGTGTGTTTGTCTGTCTGCCCTGTGATGGACTGGCCTCCTGTCCAGGAAGTATCCTGCCTCGTGTCCATTGCTTGCCTGGATAAGCACCAGCTCCCTCATGACCCTATATTGGATAAAGCAGTTCAAAAATGGATAGACAGAGGAATTAAATATTAGCAGATTCTCATTTTTGTGGTAAGCTGACAAACTGGCTTACACCAATGTCCTTTCTTTTCTTTTTCTTTTGTGCAACAATGGACAATATAAAAGGGCAAATTTATCTGGATTTAGCACTAAGTCAGGCCGAAAAGATTTCATCATACAGCTACACTCACCCTCAGAAATTCAGATGGATAGTATTATCTTACTCTGCAGACTGTTCCAGTTCAATACAGGGATGAGTACCAGTATTCAAGGCCATGTGCAGAGGGCGAGTACCAGTACTCAGGGATGAGTACCAGTATTCAAGGCCGTGTGCAGAGGGCGAGTACCAGTACTCAGGGGTGAGTACCAGTATTCAGGGCCGTGTGCAGAGGGCAAGTACCAGTACTCAGGGATGAGTACCAGTATTGAAGGCCGTGTGCAGAGGGCGAGTACCAGTACTCAGGGATGAGTACTGGTATTCAAGGCCGTGTGCAGAGGGCGAGTACCAGTACTCAGGGATGAGTACCAGTATTCAGAGTGCAGAGGGTAGGAACACAAGTCACTGCAAGAGTGGACAAGGGTTGATGGGAACTCAGAAGACTTAGACATCTTGCTTCAGTGCCTTTTTCTAGTCAATTTTTGGAAGTTTATAGGAAATTTCTACTTTAAACAATGCAAAATATGCAGCATTAATTTGATTAAAAGAAACAAAGGTCTACATTTTCTACATTTAAAAAAACACAAAGCAAGCATTAAAATTTCAAACTAAAACAGAAACTTGAACTTTATTTATACAATAGATCACTGTACAGCGGTAAGAATAAGAATTGAAAAAAAATTCTACTCAGGTCTTCATTGGATTTAAACATTCTTGCACAGTGTTACAAGTATTCATTTCCTGAAGTGAGAGGGAAGAAGACAACTCCACCAACACATGTAAACATTGAGGAAGAGGTTTTGAGAAGTGACCAGTGGAGTCCCTGCCCCCAAGCAATATTGAAGATTACCATTCTCATCATCAGAATACTTAGGCCATCTGTTAAAACGTGCCTATTACAACATCATTATAAATGTATACTGTATAATGAAGTGAGTCGATCACTCGTGCATGTTTAAAGGTTTATTTTAAACATGCTGACTTGATAATCCCAGCTTAAAGGTTAACAGTTGTTTTTTTGGCTCATGTTCAAAGCTTCACATTTTTCCTTGCATTATGCTTTAGTGCACTGAAAGACTCAGCTCTGCCTTTAAGAGTTGTAGATACATTTCTTTGTTTATCTAGAGTAGTAGGTATTTTGACATGGTTATGAGGAACCTCCAAATTCTTTAGGTGATTTTTTCAGAATCCAACAGAAAAGGGACTCTGAGAAAGAACCTCCATTTCTTGAAACCACTTAGGTTTATTGGTCGTTTTATATTAATACTTTTACTTTTTTGCATGTAAGTCTGTGAAAAAGCTCAACTGTATAAACTCTACAGCAGAAAGAAAGGACAGGAGATCACTTTGTTACCGAGAGCTTTATTTTCACTTATGTCGATCTCCTGTAAGCAGTATTTCTATTGCAGTTCTTGTGTGTTCACACCAGGGGGCAGCAGATAGCAAAATCATAATCATTGCCTACGTAGGTATTTTTTTCTGCAAAAAAAGACCAGTATGGAATTATAATGTTCTTTTGGGTCCTCTTGAACTAATATCTGAAAAAGTACAGGAATTATAAAATATTTTCACACAGAGGTTACTGCTTTAGAACCTTAGATATTTAAGAATCAGTTGGGTAACTAGAGCCTATGATTGAAGGAGTCTACCTAGGTATACTTTCTGCTGAACTTCAAATACAGGATCGTGTGAAAATCATAGAGGAACAGGAAGGATCTGAGAGACTGTTTATAACCCATGACCCACGATTACAGCGACTGTGGAAAACCCATCAGTATCAAATTTTATCTACAGCCCACATGCACTCTGAGGAGGTATAGTCTCCTTCAGCTACATAATTGAGGCAGAGGAAAGTAAAGACTTTAAGAAAGAAGTGCATAAGAGCAGCACAATATATAAATCTCAAATACAGAAGTAAATTTTTCCATCATTTTGATTACATTTTTCCAGTTCACATATAAAGACTGCAATGCAGCTCAGCCAGTAATGCAGGTAATTATTTACGTGGTGTGCTAAAATTGTGTTCAGTACACGACCAGGAAAGAAAGATTCCTAGTCTTGTTACAAAAGGATTCACACTCTCAAACAAACACACACACACACATACTCACCTATATTCATACACCAAAAAAAATTCTAAAAATCCTCAGACTTCACCATGTGTCAGTTCTCACAGTGGACATTGCAACAGAACAGGCTTATCTTATTCCAGAATGCACCTGATCATTTAGGCTTAAAATCAGTGTTCAAACTAAGCAGGAACAAAGAGGTGCACTCAACTGTTCCCTGATTATGTCTCTAGCATTCCCAGTAAAATTCCCAAACAAATAAAAGTCTCCTAATAGGTTTCAGTGAGATGGAAGCGAAGGCAGCCGGGCCTCGACAGCAGCAGATCTGGGCCAGTCCTCAGGGCCTCCCTGGGTTCATTCATCGTGGGTCTTCTCTTCGGGAGCCATCGGGAAGAGCACATTCGCGTAGGAAGAGACAGACTCTCCGGCCGCTCCGGCTACTGGGGCACACTGTTGAGGCTGCTGGCGGAGCCGCCCAGCCCATTCTCGGCCTTCTGAAAGCACTTCACTGCGCTCGGGACCTGCAGGCCCGTGGACACTGTGAGCCCGCCGCACCACACCTGTGAGGAGACAGCTCACATGAGGAACCCACAGACTCACACGATGGACGTGAAAGAACGACTTCATTCATAGTGAAGGATTGGACAAAAATTTACTGTTATTGGTTCCTCCTTCCCCACTGTTCTGTTCCTTAAAACACGCTCTTTACTCACATTCTGCGCTTTAACCTCATAGTCATTGTTTCATTTCAAATCCAATGTGTGTACAGAGCCAAAACAACAAAAATTGTCTCACTGTCTAAATACCTACGGACTGCGCTGTATGTTCAATGAGCTTTCATAAACTTTGAGTGCATTTAAAACTGAGAAGATGATGCAGGTCTTCACCAAAGGGTTGATGGAGAGTGGAACAAGCTACGCAGCCATGTTGCTGAAGCCAAAACCCTGGATTCTTTCAAGAAACAGCAGGATGTGGTCCTTGGATCAATTAGCTTCGAACTACCTAATGGGCTAGATGGCCTCCTGTTTGTAACCATTCATTCTTATGATCTACTGTATCAAATCACCTGAAAGAGCTCTCAAAGGTTTTCTTTGTACACAAACTATTCCCGCTTGATTTTTTTCACCACTTTTAAGTTTGATTCTGTCCTTAATCTACATGCTGGGAACAAAATGTTAGTTGCTGTTGTACTTTTTTAAATTGGTAGAGACAGATCAACTGTTAACCACCTGCAGTTCTTACAGTAGCTACTGTATCAGTGCCTTTATTGAGATCTCCCTTCTTAAGCAGAAGGGCCAGAATGTGTCCTACAGAGAGTGCTATGGAGCTAGGAGAGAGATCTCAAGTCCATGGTAATATTTTTGAAGTAGAAACAAAAATACATTGGTCAAATTTACCAAGAACAGATAAAGATCTGCTGCACTTACCATGAAGGCTGGTACAATGGGCTGGGTGAACTTTGTTTTGAATGTGTGAAGTAACTGCTTACTATCTGCATTGTAGAAGGAGAGCTGACCTAGAGAAACAAGGAATATTATAAGATCCACATGAAGTACCAACATCACTTTAAGAATGTGTGTACATCATAACAGTCTTTGTAGTTCTGTATGTGGATTAGCCAAGTAACACTGAATAAAGTCCTTTGTCAATCATGGTGTCAAAGTACAATGTCTTATCATAGTGCTGCATGTGATCACCACAGTGATAGCCTGAAGGTAGTGACTGTCTGCAACTATATCACATACACTTCTGCTTAAAAGAAACACTGCTGGTGTAAGCTCCCATAAGTATAAAAACTAAAAAAAAAGATTTACAGTAAGTACTATAGTAATACTGTATATGGGGAACGAAAATTGCAGTGCTGTCTCTTTTGGGACCTGCATTCTCTGCAAAAAAAAAACCCCAATACAGTACATACAAACATACATGAATAAAACATTTAGTACAACAATCAATTAATTGATCCCATGGGGAAAAAATGTCCAGATTATTCAAGATAAGCATCTCAAATGCGAAAGGAAGGGTATCTGCTCATCTGGAAAAAAGTACATGTGACTGACACAAGTGTGTCCACACCCCGACAATAAACATTACCATAATATTTCCAGGAAGTTTGGAAGTCTGTTTCTTTATTGTACAGAGTAAGTCAACAAAATCCAGTTCATCTGGCTCAAAGTAAGAGTCTTTAAAAAGAAGGATGAACAAGTAACAAGTTTACACCAAATATATGTTAATTACATCTATATTCTGAGCTATATTTTCCTTATGATGCTCTGTCTAATTTTCATTTCAAATGAAGCAAAAACAAAAGTGTGTTTTCAATAATTAATATTTAGGAAATGGCTATTATGACTCCCTCCCTTGTGCCTGCTGCTTATCAGGACGGGCTCCGGTTCCCTGCGAATCCCCCGTGAATCGGAAGAGGAGGTTCGAAAACGGATGGATGTTATCATGACCCATCGGTGGATAACTAAGGGGTGGTGCGGTGGCTCTGTGGCTCAGGATCTGCGCCTGTAGCTAGAAGGTTGCTGGTTCAAATCCCGCAGCCAGCAGAGGAATCCTACTCTGTTTGTCCCCTGAGCAAGGCCCTTAACCCCAGCTGCTCCAGGGGCGCTATACAATGGCTGACCCAGCGCTCTGACCCCAGGCTCTCTCCCTGTCTGTGTGTCTGTGTCTCATGGAGAGCAAGCTGGGGTATGTGAAAAGATGAATTCCTAATGTAAGCAATTGTATAGGGCTAATAAAGTGATCTTACCTTATCTAACTCTTACAGAGCACTAGTATGTATACAAAATATAAAACAACATTCTGTAAAGCACAGTGACTGATACACAGAATGAACACAATGGCTGCAATTCAATATCAGGGTATCTGATGGCTTTCCTTGGATTCAAGGAGTTTAAATCACCTGGAGCCTTAATCGTATTACTGATGTGTAATACAAACCAAAGGCACATGCTGTCATTTAGGTAGTAAAGGTCTTAGCTTCTCTCTTCTAGGTTGTGTTAATCAAGGAAGTGCTACCCTTAAAAGATTGGAAGAGCTTGCGTACTTTTGTCATGAATTGCAATTAATGACCTTGAATTTTCAGTGCTATTTTCTACTTTGAGCATTTCTGTTATGTATACAAACAGAAATTAAAATAGTAAAAACAAATAAATTATGGTTCTGGTTTCTTGCTGTGGTTTTTTCCCCACAACTGTCCATGTATGCAACATACAGCTAAATTATCTCTAAATGGATCGGAGAATTATAATGTAATGGTGAAAACATCCACAGTCATCAGTAAATGGCAAAATAATTTTATATGCCTACAGCGCAGAGGACAAGACTGGATGTTTCTGCTTGAGAGTGAGATGGATTAGCTCATCAGTTGTTTCATTGCCTATACTACACGAGCAGTGAGTCAAGGCTTTTATGACTAAGCTTGAAAATGTCTGTTGCACAATTATATTTAAAAATAAGCAAGTTGACACATAAAATAAAGAAGTCTTAATGCAATACCTACATAAGTTACAGACAGAACAAAAGATTTAGTTACATAAGCAACTCCACATTCAAGTTGCTAGAAAACTACATGAAATCCAATTATTGGTTCTTGCTTTAGTTACTTAAGGGCATAACTGACCTCCAAGCCCAGCTTGACTATTATCCTAAAATTAGGGTACTTAGGTTAGTAGTTGTGGAGGATACATCACTGGAAGAAAATTATTCAAGTAGAATGTGTATCTTTAAGCAACTAAGCTAACTGAGAGAGAATTCTCACTTACAAGGCTGGCTTGGCAGGGAGTGTAGCACCTTGCTATAGGGGACAAAAGCAGTATCCCATCAGGGAACTGAACCCGCAAACCCCCGTTTTAGAGATGCTGACAGCTCCATCACACCAGTCGCATTACCTCCATCAAAATCGCAGTAGACTCCAATTCGGTCTGGCACCGCTACCTCCAGGCTCTTGGCCTTGTTGTTGTGCTTGGCTGCAAAGGTCGCCTGAAGCCAGTTGTTGACATGGATACACCAAGACGTGTTGGTCTTGCCCAGCTGGTCAAACTTCCCCAGGTTTCTGTAGGCAACACCCACACTGTAGGACTTACAGTCCTTTTGAGCTTTCACTTCCCAGTAGTGCTGTCCAGACTCTATACTGCTGTCACCTGCATAGAACACACAAAATAACCTAGTTTCATCTCAACCATACTCATTCTTGCTTTAGAACAGGAATGGCTTAGCACAGGCCCTCATCACTCTCAAAGTCTGCTCACTTCTGTCCCAGCTCAGCTCTCAGTTGTGCAACTGAACATCTTATTTAAATAACAATTTGAGTTCTTTTTGAAGTCTGCAACAACAATAGTTTAAATGGACTTACTGTATAGATATTTATAAGCAAATGTGAAAACGTCAATCTTCAAGAGCATAAAACAATTCAAAAGGTCTCATCACTCACATTATTATTTCAATGAAGCAACTGAGAGTCCACCTGAAAGGGAAACCTGAAGACAATGGGGTCAAAAGAACTAGGACTGGGACACACTGAACTAACCTGAATAGGACGCACACAACAATAGTAATTTATTCAGTTGTACAATGTACAGATTACTACTGTATATCCTCATTAAAGATTTTGCTGAAGAGTCATTTTTTTTGTCTAAAATCAGAGCCCTTTTGTGACCGGGTGTTTTTGTCCCTTTACCCAAAACGGTGTACGATTCCCCAGTAAAACGATCTCTGCTTCCTCGGACTGGTGGAGGCCGTGTGGTTGATGTCCGTTTGGGAGATGGGGTACCACTTCTAAGGAGAAATGTGGAAGAAGAATACAGTTTGAAACACTAGAATATTTCTCAGTAACAGCTGCTTGCTGTTCTTTGCCAAAGGCAACATGCTTCTGTATGTAGTGGCAAAGTTCAGTGCACATGAATCAATAACTAAGTCTAATTTGTATTATAATTGATTTACTGTACTGATGTACAGTATGTGGTAACTTTGGAACCGTAATGAGTAAAACAGTCATTAATAGCTATTTTGTTACATTCTATCATTGATCGGGGGTAGCATAGTGTAGTGGGTAGGCTTTGGACTCATAGCTGCCAGATTGAGGGTTCAGGTTCCTGTTGTACCCCAGTAGGTCCAGTCCACCCAGCTGTATAAGTGGGGACCAGCATTGCTGGGTAAACTCTGTGATGGAATAGTGTTCCATCCAGGAGGGCGCCATGTGCTCTACAGTCTGCATAATTACAGACACCAGCTCACAGGGGGTTGTTTAAGGTCTTTCCCAGTTTCCTTTTTTTAGTCTCGATTGTGCTGATGTAGCAGCTTTACATATCATTCTCTGAACAAATTGGCGCAATGCCTTTCACTAAGGTAATTAATTACGGTTGCCGAGTGGCAAAGTTTGATTATGGAAGAAAATTAGTTTCAATTTGTGTATAAAATTCAAATTGGCTGCAAGTCAAAATTATTTATTTGTTAAAACTCTATTGCCTATTTTCTTTTTTTATAAGTGGAATAAGTGTACACAAAATAGGTATGCAGATGGGCCACAATCTGTTCTCAGTTATTTTACTTTACTTTCTTGTTTTTACAGACTGTGACAAAACCATGGTACAGCATACAATGCAGCAATTTACAAAATAAGGTTTAAACAAACTGTTAATGTGACATACAATGAGCCAGTCCTCCTTTTGTGCCTGTCCACTAATTGTTACGTGAATTTCATAAAGACTTACTGTTGTGTGTCAGTAAGAAAAATGGTTAAGATCAATCAAAGAAAAAAAGAAATGGCAACAATCTACCATACACTCAAAACACTGTGTATGTAGATACACATATAGATGAATTTTTCTGTGACCTTAGTAGCATCGCATAAGAAATATTAAGAAGAATAGTGACCACCAATTCCAATAAAAATTGTGTTTTGCGCAACATGGTAATGATTTGCAATTCAAGCTCAAAGCCTGTTAAATGTTACTAATACTGAAAAAAAAAACTCACAACAACTGAACAATCATTTTTATTGTAGTTCTTTTAGTTCCAGTCTGGAAAACCAGGCAAATTAGTCGCATTTTGCAAGTAAGCAGTTCGCAGTTCAGTAGTCTGTTTCATAATCCTGAAGTTATGCAGCCACAGGTAATTGACACACACACAATGAGTGACATTTTCAAAATCCTCTCCAGGAGGTTTATGTATTGTAACAATTCACTGTAAAGTGATCTGAGAAGGTGCTCTATGAAATAAAGAGTGAATAGCCAAACAACATGTCTCTTTTTAAAAACCCCTGTATTACGCATGGCTTTCATGTCCAGTGGCAACATTACTAAGATATTTGGAAGTTGCAGCAGCAGCAGTTTTTGAGTGTCAGCTGTACTGATGTGAGAGGTGCGGCCAAATCCTCTGTGCTCTCACAAGAGCCCATTTGCTGCATACTTCAAATTGGCAAGGAATATACGGAACAGCTGGGTACCCTAGGACACCATACGTCATAGGATATTCCAATGGGCAAGAGCTGGCGGAGCAGTTTTCCCAGAGAGACCCCTCATTGTTCCCACCCCTTCCATTTCAATTGCACAAAGGCATTTACTAAATCTGTAAACCAATGACATCTATTTATCTAGCAGTACATAATAACATCTAACTACTTAACAGTACATAAATATCCGACACTGTACACTGTACTGCACCTTCTTCAAGCTGCACCAGTGCCACAGAGACCACTACATGAGGTGAAATGTGACCTCTACTGTATATGTATATATTTTGAATGTGCTCTTGACCAAGAGGAAAGAAGGTCTTTTATTCTCCTTTTTGATTCATCGGGTGTAGTAGTATTAATAATAGTGTTTTGGTGATTCTGCATGCTGCAGCATATTTTGTCTTCTGTCGAAAGGAACAAACCTCTCTTTTGTTGCAATTCCACTGAGGAAAAGCCTCTTACAATAGATGTACAGACAGCATTGAGAAGGTGATGAGAATATGGCACATGAAATTGGAAAATTAGGATAAAAAATTAAATAAACTTAAAATGTGGGGAAACACTCATCTTAATTTTAGTCCCCCTACTCCTTAAAACAACTTCTACACTCTTTAGCAATCTTTCACTTTATACCCAGAACAACAAATGCAGAACCATGCTATTTGTCCTTGTGTTTATAAGACATCTGATAGTTTGCCCTACTCATATTAGTGATAAGAACTAGAATCATGCGATTTGTATGGTGAAGATTTAGTTAAAACTGTGAAAAATAATGTCACAAAAATAACATTTTTACTCACCACATGAAGCATTGTTTGCAAGCATGAAAAAAATCCAAAGCAACAGAAAATGTTTATACGATAATATCTATTGGTGGAGATTCACCCAAGCATTGTCTGTTAATTTAGGAAATTCTTTATCACCATTTCTTTTGGAAAGGAAGGAAGAAAAAGAAGAAAGCATACTAAAGTAAAAAAGAAAGTAAATTATAGTATTGGCCATTTATAGATGGAAGTGCCTTGACTGGCTCCCAGCAGCCTGTTGTGATTACTTTTAAAAGATTTCAAGTACGGCTCTTCAATTCACAGTTATTTATTTGAGGTACTTCTGATGTACTGTACAAAGGATTTGAAGCATGAAGTGTTATTTCTCCATACACTGCACTCCATCAATAAATGAACGTACCACTAAGCAGTCCTTCCACACTGCACAATTCAAACCTTTTTACCCAGTCTTTTTCAGCATGGTTTAAATCGAACACTTCCAAGAGAAATGTGAATATTTTTGTCAAACATCTGTTGTAGATGTTCAATGTCTGGCAAAGAGCTTATTTCTTGTAATGTTTTAAATGATAAATAGAGAGAAAAGAGTTCATGGTAAAATAATGTGTTAAAACAGGAATGGTAAATGCACTTTCAGAAGCCTGAGAAAGACTAGATAAAAACAAGCTTGGATGACTGCTAAGAGACCTTTGTTAATGTACGAGCTGTGGTTAAGTGCTCCTTGCTAGAGCTGTCGGCTAAACTAAATCCTATAGCTAGGAGGCACAGAATCACCTTGACGTGTTCTTCAGATTGGTAACATGGCCGCTGTTGGTTGGGAGGAAAAAACATGGATAAGCAGTGGGTTAATGAGCAATTCAACGGTTTTGCACAAAAAGGGTTAAGGCATGGATGGGGAAGTACTCTAAGAAAGACTAATGTCTATCTCAATACGGCACCTGTCTCTACCACCAAAACTCGCTAATTTCTAGCGAGGCAGTGTTGCACACAGAATGCCAGTTCTGTTCTTTTGCCTTAGCAACTTAGTTCCAAGGTGCTCAGCATGAATATTCCTTATGGCCAAAAGACCTCTATGGAATTCTGAAGGCATTCTAAGGTCTACATTTAAGTTGTTCGTAAGGTTCTTGAAGGTCTGGCATTCAAAAAGCACAAGTAATGAGATCTAATTTCAGCCCATCCAAATGCTTTATCAGTTGTAACTGGTGTGTCATTGGAAGGTAAAACCAGGAAAGCGCATGTTTAATAAAACATACAAGGCTCAAGTGTCCTTCCACACAGGAAAGAAACTTTACTCACTAACAGAAAGTGATCCCAACGAGACCTTGGAGACATTGTTTTTATCGGACTGGGTAAGCAAGTAAGCGCTGATGCATTAATAAAGAGCTATGACCCAATATACTGGGAATGTGCCACAGACAAGCCAGATGAAAGTCACATCTCATTTCAGGAGGAGTTAAAGGGGAACTGCAATTCTGCTATTTTTATATTTTGGTGTTAGAAAAAGCAGCACTGATGAGTGCATTTCAAACCACAATAAAAGTAAAATGTACACAGTAACTTGTAAGACCTTCAACTTACATCCCAAAATAAATTACATTTCCAGGTATGTGCAGCACCATGTTCGGTGATTCAGAATGAGGCAACAAAACTTCTGGTGACGTGAAGCGGCCCTTTTACATTGTAAAGAAGCAGGCTTGTGAATATAATTTTAGCATATCTTTTAATCCAACAGAAATATTGCACTTGACTTCGAGATGGTTTTCAATACATATTTTTTATATTCAATACAAAATTTTCCATGACGTATTTTATGTATTTTGTATGTGCTGATAAATGGAACTTATTAACTCTGCTGCACGACCTACACTTACATCACTCATATTACATTAGCCATTACAGTGACTAGTGAGCAGGAAGGGCTGCTTCAGGTCGCAATTCGTGGGAACTCTCGCTCTTGCTTGTGGCCAGACCATGGTGACTATGCAGTGCTATCAAAAAGTTCACGATTTTGTGCTCAATTTGAAATTTGTAGTTTGTTTTATATTGTCAATGAATTAATTTGTTACCAAGATTTAATAACCGAGAAATTCGGACTGCAGTTCCCCTTTAAGCCTTTTTCTCATAAGTTCTCATAAAAAATTGTATTAATATATAACACAGAGAAATTACTGTAGCAGGATTTTAATATGTGGGTCCTCCTGTCCCCAGTGTTGATTTTTGTTCCTACCAAGGTGTTGGTTATTTATCTGAACCCTTTAATCACTGCTCCTTAAGCTTTTATTTCCCAACTCAATGGACTTCTTCACAATCAGCAGTAAAACACAAAACGGAGGATTTCCAAACCACAGGTGCATTGGAAACTCAGAACAGGAGGACCTGTTCACAAGGGCTTTGGAACAAGGCAAACGGCTGGGTGAGAGTCACTGATCTAGTTGCTATTATCAACCAATCTGGCGAGATGGGCTGGGAGGCCTCCTCCTTGTAACCTGTTTGCAGTCTTTTGTATATTCTTTTGGTTTTGTGAATAGAACGCTTCATTATGCGTCTCTCAGGTTTGGCTTACATGTTTCTAATTCCAGTTTGGGAATGAGACTCTTAGATCCTGTCTACACCAATTAAACTATTTCAAGAATGTTCCGATTCTTGTAGCTCCAAGTGCACCTAGTGAAATATCATATCTTTGTTAATTGGGCTTTATGGACAGAAACAGACAGGAGCTACCCCTAAATTGTTTTAATGTTGTACTTTGCATATGGCAATTTAGTACAAATACCACTGGATTCACTATATATTTAGGACTACAATCTGTGTAATTTTCCTCAGAATTTTACCACAGCATCCTTTAAGAAATGGCTTAATAGATCATTTAGGTACAAACCACCAAGATGTGATGAATGATCTCCTCTCAACTGGAGCATATTTAATTTTCTCCATTTATATGCCTCAGAATTACAAACTGTAGTATATAGATCCTTTTCTGAGTATTTGCTGTGGTCTTGTGCTGAACATGCTATCAAATTCACTTGGAATAACACAGAATAAAGAGTCACTGAGTTAAAGCAACCTCACTTTTGACAAACAGGGCAAACAGATATGACTGGCTTGATTTTGGAACTACTTCCAGGTGGTATCAAGTCTGGTTCTCCAGTAGTAATGTTATAGGTGCACATCCCTCTCAGCACTCTTTACCAAGTGTAAAGATAAGTGGTCAAATTTAAATGTTTAGAGTGGACATGGCCTTAGCTTAAACTCAAACTGACGGGGTTTAAATCTCATTGTTAACAACACATGGAGATTAATGGAACTAAAGTTTAAACAGCAGTCCTGAAACGCCACAGGAGTGCCGTCTAGCTTTCAATTTCCCAAAAACTACTTTTAACAAAATACTATTGGGTGCTGACATGCCCAGAGCTCAGCAGGCCTGATGAAGCTGTATAGGTTAGGTCTCCAGACTCTGGACATACAGTAGGGCCTGTGGGTTCAAACCTCAGCTGTTGCAGCGTGCAGAATATTATGCTCACACTGTTCCAGTAAAAGGCCATTTGCATAAACGTGTAGGACATCCTACATCCTCCAGGACATCATTGCAAATGAATATTTTTTTTCTCAGGTCACTTACTAGGATAAATAAAAGAGTAAATAAAAATAATCACCTGCCCTTGTTCTCCTTGCCCTTTATTTTGCTTTCTTGGCCTTTGCCCCCTGCTGGATCCCACTCTACACAGCTGTCTTCCACCTTCAGGTTGAGGTGTGAGCAGGTAGAGTCTAAGCTGAAGTTAAAAGCTGTTTTTGAAAAGAGAAGAAAAAAAGGGCATCTTCAGAGAGGGGCCACGTTAAGATGTCCGGTGTGTGACGTGGAACACCAGACAAAATGTGACAAGGCCCCCAAAATCCATTTGGAAGCAAAACAGATTCAAGACAATTGAAGAAATAAGGAATGAGATGAAGTGTAAGAGTGTACAAAGAGTGTAAGAGTAGTAAGTGGTTGGTGGCTCGGAACCATACAAAGAGTCCCATTTGTTTTTATCATTGGCTTTAGATGAACATTATTCACTGCTGCTCTGCACCACAAGTTCCTCCTGTGGAGACAGTTGTGTAGAGTTTGACCAAAGCTTATGTGAAAGTGTCTATTCGAAATGAGCTCTTTGCATGTTGAAGCAGGAGAAAGACATCTGTTGTAGACGACACTTCGGAGTTAGTGGAAGGCAGGGATAAGAGTTGTACTATGTATAAAATCTGTATATAAGTTCTGATGCACATGCGAGGATCTCTTCTAAGCGCAGCATTTATGATAACTAAGATAGTCTAAACTGTATAAAAGATGGTAGTAAATGTATGGGTGCAGAGTTCATAGGCAAACGCAGTTTTTGTGTTCCTGTTTGTTATGGTCTTTTTCATAACAGATTAAAAAACTGATTTCAAGCCTTCACTGTGCTGCACTGAGCCTTCTTGCAACCCTACAGCTACCAGAGGTGAAATCCTGTCTTCTCCTGTCTGAGGGAAACAGTTAAAACCTGTAGCACAGTAATCAGTGGCAAAAGAGTCAATCTTAATTAGTCCAGGGTATACCTACTGTATACTTCATTGTTACTGGCAGGGGTGAGCAGCACAACAAGACAAAATATTCCATGAATCAGTATGGATGTACAGTGATGAACAACAGCACTGTGACAGGCCCTACCCCTGGTCTCCAGTGTGACAGGGTCAGAGTGATCTCCAGCGGCTGCTTTGTTGCAGGCTCGCACTCGGAAGTTCATGTACTTGGAGTCAAACTTTAAACCTGAAAGAAAACGCATGTTAATGGACATCTCCTTCTGGAACAAATCTGAGAGCTGTGCTATTTTTTTTTACATTTCAAACAAGAAACTGCGAGATTTCCCTAAAATGGTTTTACATTTAAATGCACTGTACACACTGAATTTATGAATGTCTTCAATTTGACAAGCATAACACCATTTTTTATATTTATGACAGTTCAGCAAGAGGCACTGCACTCGGATTCCGTTTCTAGAAAAAGAGACATGATTAAAAAAAATCAAAAATCAAAAAAGGTTAATTGAAGGGAACAGTCCACAATGTGCCATCTTGCAAAATAACAGCTCTCTCCCTCAACAAATCAGTCAGACATTAAAGGGGAGAGCTGAGATATCAAATGCCATAAAATACTCTTCTAACTATGTTTAATACTGTAAATACTGTGTTTGGAGTGTGCTTAGCAAAGAGGTTCGGTTACCTGTTAATGAATACTCTGTGCTTCTGATGTTGTCCAGCACCTCCCAGCATCGCTCATCTTTGACTCGGGGAAGCCCTTCATGGTTGGTCTTCCTGTATTCCAAAATGTAGTGATCGATCTTGTTGTCCTCCTCCGGCATTCGCCAGCATACTGTGACCGAGTTGTCGGCAACCACACAGTCTGCAACATCAATCTCAGGAGCTCTTGGAACTGTAACAGGAAAAAGGATGGTACTGAAATCTTTGTTGGATGAATGCAACCTATGCCTGAAGAAGACCGATACCAATTGGTATCGTCAAAAAACATATCTGGAGTGATATGCAGTGAAACAGGACCTAAGGGATTACAGGCAACATTTTTATTAATTTGCAATGAGACAAAGCACTGATTCATTACTTACCATAACTATACAGACCAAAAGAAGCACTGTTTGTGAATGCATAGATGTCAAAGAATATTTAAAATGGCCAGAAAGCTTATTTTATGCACCATTTCCCAGGTATTCTGGCACATTCAAAACAGATCCATTCGACTTCTAGTGGTGGCAGAAAAAAAATCAGCATGGAAAATGAGAACAGAGCTGAAAACGAAAGTTTTAAGTACTTCATCACTGGAGAGGCTAATAGATATGAATTTGTGACGAGCGTTTCTCCACTTCTCTAACCCTGAAAATGCTCTTGAATGTAAAGAACATTCATAGGGAACTAAAATTGCGTACTGGTTGCAGCTTTTCAGATCATTGCAAAGCAATAAAGATCAAGTGTTTAATACGAAACTGAAAAGATTCCCTTTCATTTAATTAACCATGCCCTTTCAAAATCCATCGTGTTTAGCTGAATGTGTATGGACATGTGCCTTTGGAAAGTTACTGCCAGTTTGATTCAACACAAAGAAAGGTTTAGGCATGTACAGTATGTGGCATTTTTCTTACTACCCACTTTATTTTAAGATAGCAGGCTTGCCAATAGTTGTGAATCCCTCCAGAAAGAGATTTTTCTGACAAGCTGCATTACTGCCTTGGGAGTGTGACATCATTCTATCAGACAGGTGAACAGTAAAGGCCATCAGGGGCAGCCATTGATGAGATCGACAGCCATGCAGCTGGAGCAATACACAAACCCCCCGAGAGTCCAGATGGGTATTCTACAACTCAGGTTTTCTACATGGGGTCTTTTAGGAGCTGCCTGAGGACTGTAAAGCCAGATCACAGAAAAAAGTCTAATTTTAAGTACATAGAATCCATCTAGTCAATGTTATTCTTGCTACTCGTAATATTAATGTCTGTGTTCTCATGAATATTGGTGATGAACTGTGAAGTGAGAATGCTTTAATTACTATGCTTCAACATTGCTGAATACAATCTGTTTTATCAATACTAGGCAAACTAATGAGACTTGGTAACCAAAGGGTCAATATGCAAACATAATCTTGATTAAATAAGGTCATATCCATCTGTATGCAGATGAGATTCATAAAAGCTTTTCAGTTTTGGTATACAATGTGACACTTTCATAAAGAATAGTTTCCTTTGTTAAAAATAATGTTCTGTTGACTTCCACATGCTGGAGAAGAATCCTGACTAAATTCAGGCCCGAAAAATTCAAAAGTCCTTCACCTACTGAAATCTGTCACATGAATTCAGATTTCTACCAAAAGGCCATTGATATAAATTTAAAATTATCAAAGGCACAGCAGTGATTATTTTAGTCGCAGTGATCTGGTTACTACCAGAATTAAGTAGTTATTTTATGTAAGACTATCATTGTTAGTTCAACAGTATACATATTTTATTTAAACCTTATACTGTATGAATTAAGCGATAAGGAATTGTATCCTTAAATTTAGAATCTAGGGAAATTTCATTTTTCACCGTTTTCTGAAAAATGAGTCGATCACCGTATACTGTAGGCAGCTGAAAATGGTAGTTCTGGGCCCAGGGAGAGCCTGTGTTATTTCCATGGAGATGAAACCTCTGCAATGTGCAGTGTTAAACAGGGAGAGAGTCAGCTAGTTTCATTCACCCTCAGCAAGCACACAAAAAAGAAGTTTTGTTTAATGCCTGGAAGACGCCTGAATAGGCGCTCTTTTCAGACAGATTTATAGAACAGGAGGCCCCCTGAATACATCACAAAGACATTTGGGGACCAGAGGGAATTACTGGTAGAGGCGTATGCTACAAGAGAAGGCACAGCCCAATCAGATACATGGTGAGAGAAAGGCATGAATGGTAGAGGAATAAACTCTACATCAAAAGTGGATCATGGCCAGTTGATTTGATGCAAAACTTTTCAACATGCATTAACTCTCTTTTCTTAATTTAAATAGCGGCAGGTATTTTATATTGAAATCCCAAGTTTACATTTTAATTTATGTTCTCAATCTTCAGGAACTTTCCCCAATTTTCCCACTTCTTCCTTTAGAAATAAATGCCCCCGCGATTGGTCTAAATATCAAAAGGGAACACGCATACACATTTTTATTTCTAAAAACGCTGCTACCTGTACAATAAACAAAAACACAATCTAACAAGTTTGCTTTTTATTGTTCTGCAACTTAGCTGCACTATGATAATGCCAGACGAATAATCTACCTAAAATAACAAGATTACATTTCGATCTCCAAAGTATTCAAACTGAGGCAACATCCAAAGGTTTGTAGCTTTGCTGACAGTTGGGTGGACACTGACAAAGACCCATGTTTCCAGAGAACAGATACTAGACAAAAGAACTGTCTGACTCACTCCGAGAAGGTCTACAATAAAACTGTACAGGCCAAGGGATGCCACTGGGCTCTGAGTCTTGCTCAGTTTGATTTTGAAACCTTACTTCTGTGAGTAATGAATACAGCTTTAGCAGGAAAAACAAAGCAGTTTTCTTCAAGAATTCCTTCCCAAACAACTATCTAGGCTTGCGAAATACATCTGAAAAACCTTCGGCAAATGATACAAATCATTATCGGCAAATAATAATATCTCAGAATGAACTTTATTTCATTCCAACCTCTCATTCCAAATTTCCAATCTCCTGTATCTAAAGTAGTAGCTCCTAACCTCAGAGCTGAACTGTAGCTGGTTTTCTGTTTACAACTGGTGTGCAATATATACTCTTGTGTACTGTACATTCTGGTTTGTTTTGTATCTTCTGTACTGTGTGCAATTCTCCATACTCCATTTTTATTGCACTTCTCACTGACTGCTTACTGTATTGGATTGTTGTGTTATTGTATTATTACTTTACACTGTACTGTGTTGACTGTGCCTGGCTGCTGTTGCACTGAAATTTCCCTCACGGGATTCATAAAGTATCTATCTAGGAGAGCCACACTCCTAATGCTGAGCAAACCGCCTTCTTATCCTGCAAAGTAAGGAGAGCTTCATCTATGGTGCCTGAAAAAGTTTGCACACATCAAAATAAAAGATGATGATTCAGTACGATTTGCAAATCCATAATGCTCCATTAAACAAGTAGCTTTGCAGAAGAAAGAGGAAACAAAGGATGAAGTAAAAGCTCGTTATTTTTCTGTTAGACGGGAGTGATGCTGTCCTGAATCTCTCTTCTCTGCAGGATTTGTGGCTTACATCAGCTGTTAAGAGCAGATTGCTCTATGCCATATTTTTTTTCTCTTCTGTGTTAGGGCACTGTCAGTTGCCAATGTGCCTCTACAATGAGAATCCACAAGTGTGTGTCATAGCTGTCTAAAACAGAAGGCAGGCTCCCTTCACCTCAATCCAGAATGGCAAGAACTGGAAGGCTTCCAACAGTATGAAAGCACAGTGTAGGGAGGAAAGAGGCAGGGAGGATCGAACTGCATTAACTCGACAGTCATGAAAGTAACTGCTCCTTTATACCCGTTCCTTAAAGACATGACATGGAACGATCCAAATCTGCCAACATAACAATATAAGTGTCCTCTATCAACAACCAACGCCTCATTTCATGCAACTAACACGCATTTCATTATCACAGTGGCATACAATATAGACAATTTATTTTTAAACCAAACCCTTTAAGGCATCTGCTGTGCTCATTGTAAAAGCAAATGGTGTGCTCCTGGCAGAGGAGAAAACAGTCCCACGTGGCTGACACAAGGCAGGGCAGAAGAGGACGAGCAGACGACTGTGGCAAAATTAGAAAACCACCACTTCCACAGGTAAGCCAGTGTTTCTAAAAATGGAATTACTCATTTCGCTGTGAGGCAAATAAACACAAAGCTTTTTTTTCTTATTATCAAATGAGGGAATAAAAGCTTCTCATTAGTTATTAAGAATATAAATCTCCTGTACAATTTGTGAACAACAAAAATGGTGCTTCTCTCATCAAGAGCTTCCATAACAAGTCCTGGTCGATACCCCTACCATTGTTGTTTAAAAGAAGCTTCATATAAGAAAAAAAAAGCCCCATCTGTTTAGGTATTAGCTGGCATTAAGAGTCACGTTTTGCTGCAGCTGAGAACTGCAATGTTAGAAGGGCATCCACAGTTTCTCCAGATTGCCGCAAAGCTCTTGAGCAGAGTCAGCCCAGGGCCTTCAGTGCCTTCGCTCACAAGCAGCTACTTTACAACTGGACTGTAACAAGCTATGACATTCACTGTACTAAATATAAATAAACGTAAAATCTCTTCTACATGAATGAACCGTGAATCCAATTACAAAACTACGTAAAAATGTATGTGTTCCAGGGAGAATTCTGTACAAAATAAGAGGAAAAAAAAAACTTTAAACAGACAGCTCTGCGATTAATTGAATTAGAAAGCAAGGAACGTTTGTTCCCGATAAAAGCACAAAATTTGCAATTATTCAAGTATCCTGCAAATACAAATAGCACCTGTTTTTTTTATAAAAAGAAAGAATAAAAATATTCTGTGTTTTTACAGTAACACAAAAGAAAAGTTAAAAAACAGCAAGCCTTTGTAAAACATCCCCATCCTCATGTTAACGTACAGTAGTAGTAGTTGTTCTAGTAAAGCTGCTCGGTCTTCCCCTCAAAAAATTCATTCTTAATCGTAAGATAATTGGAAAGTGTGCGGTCTTTTCCTTCACCACAACTTCAAAATGAGGGTTATCTCTGAGAAAGAAGGGACTGGGAGATAAATAGTTTGAAAGCTTGTAGAATACACGTCATGAGCTGTTGGAGAGTACAGAAGAGCTATGAAGGAAACTGTGTGGGTTGCAACACCCACTGTTCTATATGTTACAATAAATGGACATGGTACACAAGGTAAATCTGGTACATATTTGCCACTGTTCTGGCCAACTCTAAGAACACTACTCAATGATTTCAAGCCTCCGAGATGTCTGATTTATTCTGTTTAATATACTGTTGAATGGGCTGAATTTTGTTCGATACACCTCTTTTGAGGCCTGTCATGCACCGACAGGCACAAACATCTCCCACCACATTTCATTCACTGGCTTCAGAGCGTTTTTCTGCCAGGTCTGTTATTGATCAGCATGTGGAGCACCTGGGTGCGAGAGGCTGTGTTTTACCTGGCAGGAACCTGAGGCCCTGGATGATCCGTCTCTCCTGGGAGAAGTCCGCCATTAGATGCGTCATGTTATCGGTGGCTTTGGGCTTCATTGTCATACGGAAAGCCGGAGCCATCGTCACTCTGCAACCAACACCAGACCTTCAGCGCACACTGCTTTAATTCTCACTGCTCCTAGGCATCCTTCGTTAAAGGTCACTTGTTATAGCAAGGCTGCTCATGATACACGCTAAAAGCATTTATAGAAAACAGGATGTTTTAAAGGATGAAACATTCTCTTTCACTCTGTCCCTTTGACTGTTGAATACCAATGGCTCATTAATAAACACAAATGAAAAAAACTAATGCAAAAGAAGCAGCTCACAACTTCTTTCCCTTAAAAAAACCTCAACATGAGTGAATGCAAATTGAGTTTAGAGAGCAGCAGGAGGGACTAACGAAATCCTCCACCGCCATCGCTGCATTAATCCTAGGTAACAGGAGTCACCCACAACTGAATAAGTGGATATCCTTTTAGAAGCCTGCATTGTGTTTTCCCTTTTCCCAGTTGGTTTCGTGTTCTCAGTCCTATTATTGGAATCATTATTCTATGTGACTCCTTGTTGTTTCCATTTTGAGCAGTATTTGCCATGCAAACTGAGCCAGATGACAAAGACAGCAGTTGAAAGGACACTGCAGGACAGTACATCAGTATAATTGTATAATCACTGGGTAAAAAGGCACAGCCCAGCTCAACGTCTCTACGCTTGTGCACATACTGGCAATGTGCTCCAATACGCCTCTAACAAGTAAGGAGAAAAGTCAATAAGCACAGACAGTAATCTAGTCGCGCAGAAAATCGCATCCAAATAGCAGGTAAAAAAAAAAAGATCACTAAAGGCAGTAAAATCCCTGTAACTTCTGTGACCAAATTGAACATGAGCTGCTTATTAAGACCTCAAAGACATGTGTAAGAGTCCTACTTTAAGGAAATAAGGTCTCATTTCAAGAAATTTAACATGACGTCCAGAAATCCTAATACACAGATTCAGAATACTGCAAAAGATTGTGCTTTGTGTTACAGTTTGCGCAGATGTTGCTTTGACTGTCAGGGGTTCCTCACTGAGATGTGACATGTGAACAAAACATCAAGATAAAGTGTGTTCCAGAGTCTTTAGGAGTACTTCCAGGAACAGACAAGAGATTGGGTGAATGGTGGGCGCAAGAGAAGTAGCATAACTGTATGAACATACAGGGATGCCCTTACTCATGTTTAAAATACTGAGAATCAGAAGGAGTGGGAGCTCATTTTCTGTTTGGTTTGCCGACAATAATGCTCTTTCTCCCTCTACCACGCTGGCCCGCTACTCCCTTGGTAGATAGGACAGACCTGCAAGGCTGATTAGCCTGAGGAGGGAGGAAGCAGGAAATTGTCTCTGTGTTTCTGACAACACGCTTGATAGCCTGACATTTTGTGTGCTGTTAACAAAAGGGCTAATTGTATTTCCTTAAAACATGCGACCCCTTATTCTTCCGAAGAGGTAGAGGTTGTCTCCATCCATCCATTTTCTAACTGCTTTATCCAATACAGGGTCACAGGGGAGCCAGAGCCTATTCTGGTACACCCTGGACAGGATGCCAGTCCGCTGCAGGGCACACACAGACAAACATGCTCACACACTCAAACCAGGGTCGATTTTCCCAGAAGCCAATTAACATACCACTATGACTTTGAACTGTGGGATGGAACCATAGCACCTGGAGGACACATGCTTGAACACAGGGAGAACATACAAACTCCATGCACACAGCACCACAGGAACTGAACCCAGGGCCCCAGGACTGCGAGGCAACAATGCTAATCACTTTGGCTCTGTGCCGCCATTCTGCAAAATATATCCTAAAGCTGCTGAATCCTTTTACTTCTGGGACCACAATGTAGCATTAATATTTCACGCAGAATTTGGTTAGGTTAGACTTTTATTCTTTAAATATCAATTGCTAATGTTATTTATAATTAAAGTAAATATCATAATGCACATAAGACAGCTTATGCCATTCAAAGTTACCTGTTCTTTGGAAAAAGTCCAACTTTATCCTGTGGACATTTATCTCTATTTAGTGTAAGAGCAGTTGCACAGTGTTACTACAGTGAACAGCAAGCAAGCCCAGTCCAGAAGAAGTGAAAAGTGTACCATACCTATCCTTGATCTGTTTGGCAGCCTTTGTGGAAGAACAGGAGGAGAAGAAAAGAGAAAGTTCATTAGTAGAGCCATGCACATTCAAATGAGGGCATCATGCGTTACAGTGCAAAGCAACCGGAACAGACATTGAGGAGGTTACTTGGGGTACTGCACTTTTACTCAATTAATATGACATGATTAACCTTCTGGGAATTTCTGAATTACAAATTAGCCCCTATACAAAGTAGACAAGCACGCTACAGATATTTGCTGTTTCAATTTAATTATTCTAATTTATGCAGTCATTACTGAGTTTGAAACCACACATGAGTTCAGAAATAGTCCAATAGCATTGATTCCATCCTTTCTGGGTTTGCAGTCTGGTTATGGGAAACTGATTTTCAAACATTTACAGGTTCTGGAAAGAAAGCCATTGAAAGAAAAGGATAGAAAAAACATTCATCTTCATTTATCTGATTAAAATGTTAATATATTGTAAGGTTTTATTATGATATATTACTGAGAACAGTGGGCACAAAAGAAGAGATTAGTTGAGTATGTGTTAATAGGAATAGTTACAACCGAGTGAATCAATACAAAAAGACTGCACTACGTATATTCTTGGCAAATGGAAAGAAGCCCTGGAATAGGCTACATTTAGGGATTCATTTGTAATCTCATCTGACAAGTAGCTAACCTGTTTACATAATGTGAACCAAGATGAGTTTTGATATTTGTACATCAGACAGAGGTCTGAGAGCATCTATTTTTGTGTGAAATAGTTCCAGATTTCAAACTCTAGATTTAATAACAGCCATCAGCTATCCTACTCTGTACTTTCACTGTGATTTACTACATCAGACTATAGTAATACCATAGTTTGTTATGTAAACATCTATAATGGTAGTAAAACAAGCCTTTATATATAGACAAGGCTTGCGACAATATAAGATATATGGTTGAAAAACAAACACTAAAGCAAACACATTCCATTTACTGTATGTTGCATATAACAAGAACAGCGGTATGTGTGTTCACTGAGATTTGTTGTTAATTTGAATAAAAAAGTGCATTCAAATCTTCTGAAGCCAACTGGTTCACAGTATAAATTTACAAAAACACGTGTACCCTCAAGAATAAAACAGAATGACCTTTTATTAGCGAGATCTCTTTATTATTTCTGGGGAAGTTTACTGATGACAAGCTCAAGGAAAGCCTTCCTAATGTCTAAAGCTTAACACTACTCATCAAAACATCTTAAGATAGCTCAGTACATGCCGCTCACAGGTCAATCAGTCAGCTATATGGCCGTGTTTCTAGAAATCTTTCAGTGTTGTGGACTAATCTGACTGTTGAACCTCCAATCAAAATCTAGTGTACAATATAATGTGGCAACAGTTGTGGATTTCCTCAAAACCAAGGGCTTCTATAATTTCTTACTCACTCATGGTGTGCCAGCTTACTTTCCAATATTATTACACATAATAGGTGATTTGATATAAAATTTTAACATTATCTGATGCAAGCAATCTCTGATCTAAGTGTACCACATCACATCGCAACAGTAAATCACAACTTTCTTTCTCCTATCTGGTGGTTTTACTCAAGCTCTGCAGAACTTTGAGCCTCTACCTTTGCAAACTCCTCAGAATCTTTGATGTCCAGAGCTGTGTTGGCGAACTCCAGCAGCTCTTCTGAGCTTTCCAAAGCACTGGTACTTTGGGTGAGCTGATTCTAGCAAAAAGACAAATCACAGACAGGTCATTTCACAGAAGTGACACATGACAAATGATCTCTATTAACCAAGAACCACACTATTAACCAATTAACCACCTTCCTTTTTTTAAAAGACCAATATAACATCACTTTTAAGAGTGCAAAGACCACGTGAACCATACTCAAAAACAGAACTGCAATTCAAATGGTGACAAACTTTTAAAGGTTTGTTGACTTTTTTGTAACTTGGAGCAATGAGCAAAGGCCAAAAACACAGTGTTTGGGGGTACAGTCTATTATTTTATTATTCAAAAGAATATACCCAAAACAGCAACGTTGAACATTATATCAACATGACAGTGGTCTCTCCAGAACAGAATACTAATGTAGAAAACACTTAGAAATCCAATTCTACGATTACAAACGATACTAGGCAATAAAAAGTACCAACAGATTTTAATCCAAACTCCTTGTTTAAAACTATATATACTGTATATCAAAAGTAAACTTGAGGAGAAAAAAAGAAGAAAAAAATAACAAAATGCAGTAAAGACACACATCATTAGGGAAAGGACAAAAAATAACATTTTTTTTACTGAAGGTAAAAGTAATGTTCTGTGATAAGAAGGAACATCAATGCTTTTCTTTTTCAATTTTAGACGCTCGATTACAGCAAATACTGTTGCTCTAGCAAAAGCGAACTGGATATTGCCAGACCTTCCTTTGACATTAAACAAATGATGTGGCTTTGTTAAAACTCTCCCACTAGTTCAGTTCTGTTACACTGAACTAAACTGAACTAACCAGCTTTTAGTCAGCCAGTCACCATGTTGGCAAGACCTACTGTGTGACAAAGCTGAATCTCTCTCTTAGTTGCAGATCTGGATACTTGCCAGGCATCTATGCTGAGTCACAGTGGTCTGGCTTGAGATCCACAGTTTTTGTTAATTTCATTGTCCTTCCTAAAGGGCTGGAAGTTCAATTCTTCTATATAAACAGACTGGGACAATGTATCAGGTAGCAAAGACTCTTTGAATCACTGGGTCTGTGTCACGCACCTTAGGTAAAAAGCCTGATTCTGTAAGGGGCATTTGACAAAAAGCAGGTATCAGGGTCATAGACTGAGCATTTCTGTTAGGTGGCTTTTAAACTTTGACAATTGAGTAATGGAGAAATCTACAATATGTCAGACAAGATATACTGTATATACAGCATATTTAAAGCTATCTTGATACATATTTGTCTTTTGACTGGGGATAACATATATGAAATGGTATATTCGTCTTTTAACCGGGGACAACATACTAGATATGAAATGGCTAACAGTGAACTTACAGTTAGAAAGTACTGCGCATACAGTTCAGGCAAGAGATTAATATAAGACTACACTTTCATGCATGTAACATCCTTTTAATTTTAGCGGCTGAGCATGTTGCAATTAGGAAGCTAAGACAAATGTGTATCTCCTGAAAGAGATGTTTCCCTTTCAGCTCAGAAAAGGTAATAAGTAAATTTCATGGTCTCGGTGTACTGTAGCTATTTAATGGATAACTTTGGCTGCTAACTTGCTAGTCTGCTGATTCTAGCTGGCTTACTGTTAGCTTAGGGGACAGTTCCTGAATGCCAACGTTTTTGTAACAGTGGAACCATCAGCACTGGCCTCCTGTTCCAGAGAACCTGACTCTGCGGGCAAAGGGGTACAAAACCAGAACCCACATTGTGTGTGTCTGGAATACAACATAATGACAATCTGGCCATCCACTGAAAAAAACATTAATATCTCTTATCTGCCTGAAATTCAAATTGTTTTACTGCTCCTGTTCACTGGACTTTGTACACAGGGCAGGGCTGTCAGCTGCCATAAGAAAGCAATTAAAGCATAACTAGCATTTAAATTTAACATGAAAATGGAGAAATCTGTTTTTTTCTGGGGTCCAGATCTATGGAACACCTTTTAGTTCACTTTTCAATTGCAAACTAATGTATATGCACATGAAGACATCTTACCAAAAATATGTACTTAACCTTCTTTGGTTCTTTTATCTATATTTTAGTAAAATATTAACAAAAATGTTTTCCTTATAGTCATTAATTATAAATATTTATCTTTAATATGAAAGTAGCCTATTTAGTGTGGCACAATAGCCTGGAAAGCATGGTTGTAAGCATGCTTTTCAGGGCTCTTTAGAAATTCCACAAATATTACTCAAATTGAAAGCAAATAAAGTCAATTTAGCCAACCCAGTTGTGTTGTTTTATGGAGCAAGTAAAGTTTTTCCTAAATGCAATGTTAGTGTCTCTTCTACCAATTTTTCTTCCAAGTATAGTTATGTGATTTAAACCCCTTCAGTGCTTCATCTTTTAAATTTTTAAACCATTTGTTTAAAAAGATTAAGCATCAAAGGTTACATCTAGCAGATACATTTGTAAGCACATTAGAGCTTGTTTACTCAAATACCCGTCTTTCTGACTCTGCTTGCTGCAGGACTCTCCCACAGTCCAGAAATAAGCACAGGTTTTCCTGGAAAAGCTCCAACAGCAACAGATAACCATACCTGAAGTTCTTGTGTTTTCCTTGCCTGTTCCTGTTTGATTGTGTTGGTCATACTCTCCTTCATCTCATCCAATACAGAATACAGACTATCAAACTCTTCTTCGAGGTCTGAAATCACTTTTGAAGAGTTATTCTGTAGGTAGTAGATATTTAGATTAGTTTAATCTTCTAAAACTGAACTTGCCACATTGCTAGTGCTTTATTGGAAGAATATGTATTCAATTGCATATTTGAAAACATTTATGAGCTAATTTTCTTTTGAAACTGTTAAATCTAAAATATGTTCAGATACTATTAAAGTCACACTATTTTAGTAAGAAGAAAAGCACAAACAATTTAAAAACTGAAAATATTGAGTGGAAAGAAAGTGGTTGTTAGAACTCCCATACTGTATGTGAAAAAAATCTTGATTTTTTAACACCGATTCAGAAAGAGCAACATTCAACTAGAGATTTCTGAACTCAAGCTTGCTTATTTTCAAATGTCTTTTACTAAAACTGTGCAGTGTTTCAAAACAGGATTCCTGTCTACATAGTTCTTTCTTGGCAGTGTAGTAATGTCTGGGAAGAAAGTCAATTATATAATACTTTTAAGAGGATTTGTGTATTAACACTGACACCATTATAACATGGCAAATAAACTGAACACAACACAGTACACGGATACTGTAAAAGTAACGGCACATGACAGTGCATGTAAAAGGCAATTTCTTCACTTACAAAGATATTTAACTGAAAGAAAAGTGTTTTCTTTCCCTTTTATCAACTTTTAGATGACTTTACAAACTTCTGCCATTTCAGAATTCCTCGGTTTTGACAAAGCCAGTTAAGTGTAAAAAATAATGATTTTACAAATTTGACAGTTGTGACAATAAATGTATACTCAAAGCAGGCAGAAAGAAACTTCCTACCTGCACGCCTTTGAGTGTGTGACTCACGGTGTCAATGAAATTATGGAGCTCTTCATTTTTGTTGGCCAGTGTGGTGATTATCCTTTGTAGGGCCTCCTGTAAAACAACAACAATAAATAAGTCTGGTTAGCGGACTTAACCTAAAACGGGCAACCCCGGTCACAAAGTTATCAACATTGTCTCTTCCTTATGAGCTTTAAATGTTTTCCTGGTGGGTTAAATATGCAAAATCACAAGGCCATAAGGGAAACTGCCTGAATATCCCATTGCCAACGCACAGGAAGTTGTTCAATGATCGACCAGATGGCTTTGAAATGTTTTTGAAAAGAAACCTTAACCCTCAACAACTTTGTCATCTAAGGTCAGGTAAAAGACACTGATAAAATTCAATGGGAAAACAGATCTCCACACATTATGTATATGGCCCTTCTAGCATGCTAAAGTTGTAGAATGCTGCTAGGTCATAAACTGAGAAAAGAATGATGCTGCATTTTTAGTTTTGCTAAACCTCTCAATTACCAATTAATCAGCAAAAACAAAAATACATTTCAGTGTTGATTTAAGGTCACTCCAAATGTCTTTCAATATCCAAAAAAGTCTCCATCTAAATTAACCCAATGCAATGAGACCCTCTTCTGTTAACAGACCACTTTTTTTTCTTAAGGACGCGGAAGTATTTTAAGGTTGATGATTCATTATTGATTTTGTTTGTTCAATCTGGTCCTTCCTTGGAGCTTGGAGTTCTAACTTTTCTAACTTGGAGGCCCAAGGCCCAAGGCCCAAGGCCCAAGGCCCAAGGCCCAAGGCCCAAGGCCCAAGGCCCAAGGCCCAAGGCCCAAGGCCCAAGGCCCAAGGCCCAAGGTCTAACTTGGAGTTCTAACTTTTGCCCTGATCTGCTGGTTTGGTAGCCTGAATCTGAGAGGCAAGAACAAACTGGGCAGCCTTGTGAAGATATGTCAGAAGGTCATTGGCGCTGTTCTTCCAGCCCAGCCCTCTCCTCCATCCATCATTCACATGTTTTACGTAAAGCAAAATCCATCTGTGACAATCCTTCACACCCCTTGTTTAATAAAATCCAGTTACTCCCATCAGAACACAGATACCGTCTCCCCAGCTCCAAAACCAACAGATTCAAGTTCTCATTCATACCTGTAGCCATATCTTGACTCAACACTTGAACTTCCATGTAAATATGTATGTACTGTATATTGTTGTTCCTGTGGGATTTTTTTCTTCTGTCCGTCTGTATACTAACACTGCTGCTGAAAAACAACTTGCTCCCCCCGGGGATAAAGACACTCTCTCTCTAACTTTATATTTTAAATACAACAGTTTTCTGAATTGACAGAATGCTGACCCTGACGAGGTGGTGCAGAAGTGAATGGTAAGGAACTTAAATGATTTAAAGTTTACAGTTACAATCATCTCCTTGACAGACTTCAGCCTTTAGCATGATCCAACATTACACACTGTAGAATGCCCACACCTGAAGAAGGTTGCTGTTTTTTCTCTCTTATCTCTTTTCAGCATGGAATAAATCTATTACTTGTTCCATTACACATTGTATATCATCCAAAACTTAGAAACTACAGTGTGACTTTTACTAGCTGTTGGAGATTACAGTAAACACATGCAGTATCACCATAATGAACTCCTCCCTAACCAACACTTAACAAACATCAATGGTGTTAGTTCAAATTAAAACAGGGCACTGTTAAGGTGAAAAGGAAACAGACTGGCTTACTAAGGTGAGGGTTTTTTAAAAGTTTTATCTTCCCACTCCACATATATTGTAAGAAATCAAATAATAGTAACAGTATTTTAATAGTTAGGGCAACATGCTGCCTTGCCTGTTAGCACTGTTGCCTCACAGCTCTACGGTCTTGGGTTGAGCTGTGAGTTGTATAGAGTCAGAATGTTTGCCCCATGTTTATGTGGGTGTTCTCTCAAAGACAAGATTGTGGGCTGACTGGCTCTGGGAGATTTTTAATTCCACAAAGAGCAAGAGTGAGGCCCCTATTTTCATATTAACAACTCACATAGTGGCCACAGTTAAGTTGACCCACTGTGCAGTAAAGACAGCAGTTTTCTGAAGAAATGCACATTCCTCCATAAATGGAGAGGGTAAGATTTTGTTCCCAAGTATTCCCACTGCATTTTGAAGGAAAGAGCCATCATTCAAGAAAAAAATAGCAAATAGATCAATGAAAGTGTAATTTGTCTGTGGCGGTTCATTTAACTTCTGAAGTGAATTTGAGAGAGTAGTTCATCAGAGTTGTCACCCTTGCAGAATTGGGAGTACAGCACACAAGACTGTCAACGCTGATAGACATTTCTAAATAAAGAATCTTTTGGTGTCAGGCTTTTTAAGCATCCAGGACATCAAGTTGCAAAAAGCACAAAAGTAATACTGAGATTCTAATTCCAAAAACTAATTTCACCTACTGTAAAAAGCCATGTTCTGAGCTATAAGTTCAATGCACTGTAAAACATTAGAAAATGATTTTGAGATGTAGAACAAATTTTTGTCATACATATTGACATTTCAGTAATTAAAAGTAGTTATAAATACATATAGCTCTCAAGGGATAAAGTATTTCTAAATAGTTTTCGTAGTATTGCAGTTTACAGAAATTATATGTATAGTATATGAGAAAGAGATACTGTATGTAAGGCCTGTACTACACATAAATAAACATTTAATGTAACACTATGTAACACTGTATGCTTGAAGCTTTTAACTTGCTTTACTACTTCCATTCCTGCGTGTTTCAGGAGTTTGTTACAATTATTCCAACAGTTACCGACCTGAAATCGAAGAAACATTCAATTACATAACAAAGCAGTTGGCTGGAAGAGACATATTCAGGCAGGAACTAAGCCAGCAGGAAGTCAAAAGCTCAGTCTCACATCCCAGTAGCTGATGATGACCACTGAAGACAGACTGTAAATTATACCACTGCAAGGGAAAGGAAGAAATTGCTTGGGTCTTACTTAAACATATAGCTTGCAAATTTGGGAGTGAGCTCCCTTTACTTTCGGAAGATACCCACCTACAAACTAATCCATATTTAAAATTTATCTAACTGCAACCTGGTAAGCAGCCCTGAAGGCATGTATTCACAATTCTAGACTTAAAAAAATCATAATATCTAAGGTCTAAGATAGGTCTAAGGTCAACTTAGACCTAATACAACTGATATAAAAGTGGAATTTGTCAGTATGGACAATCTTAATTTTTAAAATGAATTGTTATTTATATCATTAGCCTTTCCTGTCTTACATTTTGCTCTCGCTAAAAACTATTTTTGGTTTGTTTGCTGCTTATATTAATATTTGGTATATTAATGTCTTTCACATGTAGTCTCACTTGTGCAAAGTTCTTTTTGCTGGACATTTAGTAAGTGCATCACAAGCCCAGGTAACAAACAACAATACAGACAACATAATTGGACATCTCACAAGCGCAAAACCAAATCCAAGAAATGTACAGTGAAACATGTAGAAATAAAATTATGCAATAAATTATCATTGTAAGACCAAATGTATTTTCAGCCTTGATTGACCTGTGTTAAGTCTTATAAATAACCTAAATTGGTAGCTGGAGAAATTGACATCTGTGACATAAAAACTACCGTGTAAATATACCTGAAGAAGGCTCCACAGAAGAAACGTTGCGTTTTCTTTATTCTCTTTTCATTATGGAATAAACCTATTACTTGTTCCTACTGTATAAATATGCCAATTATGGAGTACAACCAAATTACTGCAGTACTTCAGCAAAAACAAGTTACCAGCACGCAACAGGTTTTAAATTGACGATCTGTGGTAGGCAAAGTTTTGATATCTGTGCCTTTTTACCCAAATGTGGTTTTTCAAATTTCCACTGCTTCATTTTCAATTTAAGGTACACTAACATTTTGAAATCTATTTTGGAAAATCTTTCCACTAGTTTGCACCCAATATTATCCTGAAAATTCTTGGATCGTTTTGATATTTTGATATAACGAATATCACACATGAAAATGCTTGGCGGTTGTGTGTTAAGTAACTAAGAATGTATGTGATTCACACAGCCTGGAGACTCAAATTCAGTCCCTCACCCTTTTCACTGTGAAAAGAATCCCTATGACATAAAACTATTTTGGCCTACCAGAAGTAGGTGTTATAATTTAAATCTGAAAGTTTTATTAAAGTTGCATTAAAAAAAAGACTGAAAACCAAGAACAAATCTTTAGAAACATCATTCTAAAGCCTTGGGAACTGACAGCTGTCCCTTCTCATTTAAATTACAATATTGCATCTTATTAGTCATGCGCTCCAAAAGCCAAAAGCATTGCACTCAAACGTACAGTATATACCGTGCCCCACAAGTACAGTAGAAACCTTCCATCTCTGTTGTCTTGTTTGACTCACAATCTGATGTCAGAGGATAACTGGAGGTTACTGTGCGCGCCTATCAAACATTTGCCTACTGCAGGTCATCATGACCATCACACAGTATGACAAGGACAGTTCTAGGCTTCTTATTTTCACTACGTTTCAAATAAACATTTCTAAGGTTTGGGGCACACAACTAAAGCTGAAGGGCACTGGGAGGTCAATATATTGTTGAGGGAAACATAATATTCTCTACTGTGCAGCAACGGGGCCGGTCATCACTTTCAGAGAGTCATCCAGGTGGGTGCACAGTGACTGACACGCCTGTCACAGCCTGTTGGGAAAGACGTTCTCTATACTTCCCCCTTTATTCATGCGCTCCTCTGAGAGTGGTGCTCATAGACACCACCTCGTCAGGGTCAGTAAGACAGGAGGTGTGCTTTATTAATTTCTCATACTCATCCACTAACAAATTCATAAAATCTCAATTTGAACTCTCATACAGCAGATTAAACGGACAACCCTGTTCTCTTTCACTCCAGAACAGACGGTCTCTTAAAATACAATGGCTTTCTAAATTAACTGTGTCATTCCGGGGTACACATACATACATTTCTTCAATTCCAGTCTCCTCCATGATGGTCATTCTAAACCCTCCCCTTGTGGGGCACACAAACATGTACATTTCACAATTACTTCCCTGTACATCCTCACAATACATTAGGATACCATATAGTAACACAATAAATTGTGGAAAGGTCCAGAGAGTTTAATATTTTTTTGATTATCCATTTACACTTATATATAGCACTCACAGATTTCAAATAGGCTGCTGTGTGGTTTGTCATTTCTGTGCATTCGGTATAGGGAGATTTTTGTACAGGATCTTTCTGAGGTTTGTAAGGGCTATCAAGACACCCAGGGATGATGTGTTTTGTTTATGTGAGATGCTGTTGGGAATAATGAGCATGAGGAACGAAGCCCTTTTCTAAAACTGCAGTATCACAATGACAGCAAGGTCAATGGAAAAGTGGCCTGAAGAACAATAAAAAAAGATGTCAACTCATTTCTCCCTTTACCTTATTCTTGGTAATAAACCGTACAAAAATTTGAGATGAAGTGTCCGTTCACATTTACCATTTAAGAATTTCATTGTCGGAAGAAACATTAGGAAAAAAAGGTTTCTTAGAAGAGCGTTCCCCAAGTTAGAGAATAATACAGGAGGTAATAAAGACCAACTGGGTTATTTGACATCCAGTAGATTATTTTCAATGACACTTCCAGTGCTCCCAACATAATGTAAATTGTGTCCTATGGCTTATTAGAAAATCTAATTCAGTCTTCATGGGTGAAAAATGAGCTTTTTGTCCACCATGGCTATTTTTATGCAGCAATATATTGATGTTTTCTGTTTTCAGGGCCTACAGTGTACATGCAGTGTCTTCTCTGGAGCTCTTTTTAGAGGCTGGTCTAGGCCTAGAGATGTGCTCAGTCATGACATGCACCAGTCTACAGCAGCTCTGAGTGTGAAGCAGTGACATCACAGAATATGGACCACAGCTCCTTGTCTAGACCAACAATTAGGAGCATCCCAAAGGATACCCTCTTTCCCCTGTAGTGCTTAGGCAACAGTACATTACGTATTTATATTTTAAATCACAAATATGCTACAGAACTCACAAAACAGCATGACAGAAATAAAACAGACGCCACCCTTTGTTCTGAGCTCTATTGGGAGTTTGGGTCATGTGTGGAAATCTGATGTTCTCACCTTTGTACTTTCTAAAACAAACCCCTAATGCAATAAATGCATAGAACACTTTTTTTTTCCTCCAGCACATTAACACAATTAGTGGAAAAGCAAAAAAAGGTAAACAGACATTTTTAGAATGCCTCCTTCCAAACAAATTCTGAAATGCTTTTGTTTAAAATTTCTCAAAGAAAATGCTAATGTAAAAACAAAGTACAAACTTTATATACAGTATACATTCACACTAGCATTAATCCCCACAGCCTCTTACCTTTATCATGAAAAACTTCTAAACCTGTAAAACTGAACAGCAATCCAGGATTTCTTCAATAAAATAACGTTTTGTTTTGTAAGTCTGAGACTCACACAAGATGAATTAAAGGAACAGCCCTTTTCTGGAATATGCGTTTCAGTTTGCCAAAATCAATTGTCTCACTCATCAGCAGGAATCTTTCAATAAAGGATGACTGTCACATCATATAATACACCTGCACTTTAGAGCTCATGTTCTTTACTTAATCCTTTCACATGAGCACCGACGTGGCACCTAGTGTCTAATGCAATGACTGCAATTTTTTGCTCTCAAAAATCAGGGTGCTCTAAAAGGGTGTCATTCCGTTATTAATATGGTAATATTAATAGGCCAATAGGTACAGTATGTAAACTCCTATTTAAAGCTCCATACTGCAATGCACAATGTGCTTCTGCTGCAGTAACCCAACAGCAGTACAGAGGTCACGTATACTTTACGAAAGCGACTGCAGTCAATTAAGCAGGGATAACACTTTATATGTAACACGCTGCTGGGGAAAATGAAAAGGGAAAAATTCTGAAAACAAACAAAATCCTTCAGAAACCTCCAGGTGTTAAGATCTGTGAACCTGCTAGGCAATACCTTGCTTTCTTTTGACGGTTTCATTAAAGTGTAGCAGTGCCAGGGTGCGAAATCAAATGTGCAAGACATACAGTAATTGGCAAAAAAGCCATCTGTAGGCCACGCCTTTTGACTGTGCCTCGGGGACTTGTGGATTGCCTGGCCTGTACTGAACACAATGGGCCTGCACCTCTTAAATCTGTAGCCTGCCATGACAGATGGCCTGTTCCTCATTAAAGCTCCCAGTTAAAGGTGATGAAAAAAGGAAAACAGGATAAATGGGCGTGTGACACTAATGATCTGTTTTTTTCTTGCGACATACGCAAGAAACAGAACTTTCTGTGATGTGATATTTCAGTTTGTAATTTGTTTTTCCAATACAAAGTTAAACATTTTAATTCAATTATGGAGTGATGGATGGGTATTTATTACACTTTAACTTGTAAAAGACAGTAATGTATACTGTATGATGGGGCCCTCCAAAAAGTATTGGGGCAGCAAAGGTTGAACATGGATTTTTATTATGAACTCAAAGAATGATTTCTCATGGAAAGTATAACTGCTACCTATTGTAACTTAGTAACATCAATTCCCTTCTAGGTTCTTTGCTCAATAATAGAAATGAAATTGTCAATTAGCCGAAAAATCAGGCTGACTGATTTACAGTTGATTAAAAGAAATAGCATCAGAGCTATGAAGGGACGTCTTAATAATCCCCAATAACCTCCAGAGTGCAGAGGTGAAATTCAACCAAAATCAACTGTTTACAGAAAACGGCGACAGCAGACGTATATAGGCTAAAGACAGGAAAGTCAATCTTTTGTATTGTTGATATAAATAACAACGGCAGCAGCGGAATGCATTCTAAAGTTCGCAGAAATATTTTGTCTGTTTACGTACAAGGGAACACATTAACATGGCCAACGCAACCAAGACATTAAAGGTCAATTTCCATACTTAAATAAAATCATATGCATTTTGAACGTTAAAGAAAAACTGAGGATGGAACACCCTAGAAACAACCCAGTAGTGTGGGGCAGTGGTCAGGGTTCTGGACTCCTAACTAGGAACTTTGTGCGTTCATTTCCAAGATGAGACACTCCTTGTTACTGTATACCCCCGAAAAAGGCTCGGCCCTCAGGTTGCTCCAGTGAAATACTCAGCTGGAGAGGTCAGCGCAAATGCAAGCCGCTTTGGATAAAAGAGTCAGCCAAATAAATTAGTCATTAAGAACTGAAAGAGGCTGCAGCACAGGCAAAGCATCTTAAATGATTACAATATGTGGAGTGTGGACCACAGCCTTCATGCTGTTATTGCTTCAGAGGGATATGCAACTAAATATGGACACTTGAACTGATACTTACAGTACTTATGGTCACTTGAAATCACTACTGAAAACAAAGTATGTTTTTTATCATCAGATATGTAAATAACCCAAAGCAAAATGCATATTATAGTGTATTATGTTAACAAAAAAGTGTTAGATTGTCAAGCAAAAACAGGTCTGACAGCACTTTCAAACTGTATATTTTGTTTCAGGAATGCTGTTATTACAGTGCATTTTGGAAAACATAAAAAAAATGACAAAGGATCATGACACAGTCCCAGATGTGTTAGATATTTTAGCACAAACGCAGTGGTGGAGGGTGGGTACAGTAAGAGCTGGAGGCACAGTGACAAGGCACTAAGAGGAAGGCCGCATCACGAACTTGATCCCTGCTTGTGAGGGGCAAAGGGAGCTCGTCCTCCAGCGCCGCGCAGCCAGCAATCTTTCACAAGCACAAAACCAAGCTGCCAGCGAACCAGCAGACAAGCAGAGGAAATGTACAATACAATTCTTTAGCTTGGTAATTCATTATGATGGCCATGTTGTCGCATCCCCTGCTGCAGTAGTCCTGCAACGGTCTGCGCGTGCCAACTACGGCTGCCACGCTGAGAAGGCGGACACCTCTGCCCCTGCATCCCTGTGCAGTGGAGCCGCACTGCTCTTCATCAGGACAGGTGCTGACTAACTTCTTCCAGGTCTTCGGAAGGGCCGACTAACTGTGCTGTCACTTCATTTACAAGCAAACTCTCCTAATGCCTTTATTAGGACATCTGAAGAACATGAGGTTATTTACCTCAGGTAAATACTGTTAATGTGCTTAGTGCAATATACAGCCATCCCTTTTCTAACCTTTTTATACAATACTGGATCACGGGGGTGCTGGTGCCTATCCCTGCAAGCAACGGACACAAGGCCTGATGCTCCGTGGACAGGACTCCAGTCCATCTCAGGGCACACTCAAATACACTCACACTCACACTCACACTCACACTCACACTCACACTCACACTCGGGCCCATTTTCCCAGAAGCCAGTTGACCCACCAGTACGTAGTTGGACTGTGGGAGGGAACCAGCGCAGGAAGAGGAAACCCACGGGGACTTACGAAGAACATGCACACTCCACAAAGACCCACACAGAGTACCCCAGGATCTGAACCCAAGGCCCCAGCACGGCGAGACAGCAACGCCTACCACTGCACCACCAAGCTGCCCCCAGTGCAATGTCTGCAATAGGATTTTAAACATGAAGGAATAAAACAAATTGACTATAAAACAGTGTTGCTTGACTTTTCACCTCTGTTCCATCAAATCCCGTTCTGATTACAGATCTAGCATTGCTAGTTTCTCAAATTGGGTTTTGTTTTCACTGTGGATTCCCTCGGCTGCAACAGAGTCAAAAGTCATTGGTGCCATAACTGAGCAGAGAAACTTGTAATAAATCCATTCAAAGATATCAATTAAAGAGGCAGCTCATGTCGTCTGGGCTTCAGCGCTATTTCAGTTTTTACTGGCTTCATGGGCGTCACGTGATCAATTTAAGTTCTCTACTGTAGGTCCTGCTCTTATTTTATTTCTCATGGTACTGTATATATTCTATGCAAGAAATAAATGTTATTCAAATTAAAAAGAGACTTCTTCTGAGCACCTGCTACAATACCAAAACAAATAGTAAGGAAATTAATCAGTATATTCTTTTTACTATTTCTAAAACAAGAAATACTTTAACGCTCCCTGTCTTTTTCCTTAAAACAAGCTTCAGAAAGTCTTTGAAGGAATTTCGTCCTACAATATTACAAAGGTGTACCTCACCTAGGCTGTAGAAAAGAAAGGAAAGGAGTAAGAAATAAAATTAAAGTGGGATTACTCTGACCAATGAAGTTACTGCTGTAAGGAAAACATTTAGCACAAGATCAAATGTATTTTTCAGTAAAATAGAAATATTAACAGATAACCTGTTGATAAATTATAACCCTACAGAAATCCCCCCTTTTATTTATTTGAAGACAACTTTTTGGAATACAGTAGATTCCTATTCTTTAACCACTCAGATGGTTACATTAAAAGTGGCGACATTAAAATATTATTGCTTAAATATTTAGTATTATAACTGTAATTTCATACAGAAATTCAAGCTTTAATATAAACATTCAGATACGGCACTGTCTGCTGCTACAGATACATACCAATTCACTAGAAGATCAAATCTATTTCCTTAAAGACATTCGGAGTAATGGGATGACAAAGCAGACTGCCATTCCGAAAGAAAGGGTATTAAGGGAAAACTCCTCGGATTACACTGGACGTAAGCAATGCTGTTGCTGAATGAGCTTCCTTTGATTAGGATAAGAGGATGTGTCTCTCATTGCTTTACGGAATTTAACTTCATGTGAATGACGAGTCTCAAATGTCCTCATTTGGAAGCACATCTGCATTAAATTTGTATAGTAAATGTTCTACCAGGAAGATTCAAATGCCTCACTTCCAAACTATCTCTGCCTTGTACGTGAATGAAAGTGGCTTTCTTCCTCTCTCTTTTGATTAATCGATCTTTGTTTGCAACAGGTATTACTCCAGCACATCTAGAGCTTCAAAATGGTTATAAACAAAAAGTAAAGAATGAGTGGGCCAAAATGGATTTCCAGACTACATTTTCAAAATTTCTACAGTTCCTAGGACTGCTATAATCACGCACTGTCATGCAAAAATGTTTTCATCACACTTCAAAAATATTAGAGCAGCCCTGCACACAATGAGAAACCGTGTAGTGAACCTGAATCTAGAACTACGGTTATCTTTAGATTTTCATAACATGATATCAAGTGAACAGTTTAAAAAGAGAAAAGTACTGAAAACATATATTTAATTAACACAAGTTAAGTATTTAGTACTTTATGCCCAAAGTGAGGTAGTGCGCTGTATATAAGACACTGCTCAAGAAGACAGGAGTAACACACACTCAAGATTACTGGCTTGAAGCCCAGTTCTATTTATACCACATTCTCTCCAGCCTGGGATGGCACCATAATAACACTAATAACACTGGCAAATGTAAAGCTGAAATGACCATTAGTTACACTGTTAGTGTACAAGAGAACTGAACATGTTAGTTACACTGTTAGTGTACAAGAGAACTGAACATGTTGCATTTATGTTCAATGTTAATTGAGAACCAAGCCAACAATGACGAAGCACACTCCTGTACACGTGATTTAGAAAATTAACTAGATAAACAGGTAAGAATAATCTGTAGGCCTCAATTCGGCTTCCCCCCCCATCTGCATTTCCCCCCGAAATGGTGACAGTGTATTGAGTGGAGTGGAGAATGAGATTCCTATCTGTTGGGTCAAAAATCCTATACCTGTAGCTCAACAAAACATCTGATTGGTTTTGAAATGGAACAAAACCTTCCTAAAAACAAACTCTAGCTCCAGGGCAATCCAAGAAAATAAAGGGATAGGTTTTGAGCATGAATAGAACTGTGAATATCCAAGCCTTCATTCAATAACAACACCTGCAATGTGACACGAAAATGTAAAAATGTGGGAAGGATCATAGGGTAGTACATGAGGTCCAGACACTGCAGATAACACCTTTAAAGATGCTTCAGTATTTCTAGTTAGGAAAAATATTTCTCCTGCAGTAATTTTTACCATTTGAAATTCCCCCGATCAATGTTTTAATAGCTGTCTGCAGAAGACTTTTGCAGAATTTCATCAAGTATTTTTCAAATTGCACATCGCTCTACTATATACTACTTCATGGCAACATCTTTAACATCCATGACTCAACCAAGACAAATAACTTGTAGGATACTGGAACTCCAGAAATACAGGCAGAGTGATAGAGAATCAGAGAAGAGGATGGAAATAAATTCCAAAGGTAGTCCGACTGCCAACACGTTTTAGTTTTTTTTCCCCCTACAGGAAGAAAAAACAATACTGTGAAGAGAAAAAAAGTAAAATTCCAAAGTCGTGAAGGATTCCAAACCCCTCCTCCCATTCTTGACAAAGTATCACAGTCCTTTCATAGCGCACTTTCAACTCCCTGTGCTTTCAAAAGCATTTCATGTATCCCTTTTGTTTGCTGCGTACGGCAGAACTGCCCCTCCCAGCTCCGGTGTAGCATACTGTATATAAATATTTGAAATGCACCGAGTTACATTAGAAATAGTTTACACTTCGTTTCTTTGGTATTTCTCGGCACTGACTTACAGTCTTCCATTGCGCACTTTTCCAACTTTGAGATACTGTATCCTGTACTTAGTCTCCTAGTGTTAAATATTTTTTTTCCCTATTTAAATTGCGAATGTGAAACTTTTTGAAATCCATTGATAAGACCACCTAATCACCCCCCTGCCCCCCAAACCAGGCAGGGGCTGGACAAAATGCGTCGGTTAACTTGGCTGTAGCTAAGCCCCTAAATTCTAATAAACCCCACCCTTCCATAATGGGATGACTCATGCAACAGACAATCCTATTCTATAATGGATTAAACGTAGAGCCTTTGCTATATCGGCAATAATAAACGCGTAACACACCATGACACCTATGTCACCGGATCACATGCGCTGCCGGACAAAAAAAAGAAAGAGGAAAATGAAAACAACTTTGGCGGTCCAAGACCTCATTTGTGAACAGAAAGCAGCTAAATGACCATTACCGGTCCCACAGAATAATTTTAACGTAAATTAAAAAAAACGGCATCTGCTCCCACTATTTCATCTTAATTGAGGCTAACGTTGTCTTTGGGCCGTGCACCTGCTAGACATTACTTACACTGAGTGCCCTATCAAAAAGAAATGCTGCCTCATGCATTATGCCACTATCCCAGCAACTTTCACCTTAGCTCCCCAGTCATTACCGGCAGTGAAGTCATTACTGAAATTATTTCACGTTATACACAGTATTGCACTGACAGTAAACAAGACACCCATCGGTCTGATGCTACAGTAATTCACTGAATCCAATGGCTACACCGTAACCTACGACTGATCGAACAGCACATCTTAATGAGACAATTCCCAATTCCTGGCGTTCACAGAGGCACTTAATTAATCTTTTACATACTGTAGTCAAAAGTTGTTAATATTGACTTGAATGTAACTACCGTTAGTTACTAGTAGTATCTAGTGTTGCACTTGATACAGTATCAATCGACAGGCCAGATATCAGCTTGCTTGTCTCGGTTCTTCGTAATAACGTAAGATAAGACAATAACAAAGCAGGAAAGCAAAACTAGCAGCAAGGAGAAAAAAATCATAAACAAAATCTAAGATTCTTAAAACGATTTTTCTCTCATTCACTACACCACGCTAAATCACAATGCAATGCTATCGAGAGACAATGCAAATTAGTTATTCCTTAGCAGCTATATCAAGCTGAACAGCATCCCATCTCGTATACCTTACTAAAAATGCAATACGGTGACAGGCAAATACATAGAAATGTATCCAAAGGATATAATCTGGTTCCCACAGATGGTGGCCGGCTAGGTTTTGCATTGAGTAGAATCTGGTAACGGTGCAACTTCTTGATGCTGCATTTTCACAAGCCCGAAACCGCAATCTGACATCGAAATCAACGCAACACAGGACGTTACTTACTTTCTGGGAGTCCATACTGAGGATGGGTGAGTACCAAAGAGAAAGATCGCGATACAGTTTATGAAGGGGACAAGTTTCTCAGTGATGAAGACGATGTTATCTGTGCTGAACAAGGCGGAGCTCCATGGACATGCGCAGTGAATTTTCTTGCCGCTCTCCCCTCACGTCAAACTCTGAGGCGTACTCGTACGCCTTATTCATATTTATAAGCACCGATCAGACTCTGGTCGACTATCATAGGTAGACATACTACAATAGAGTCTTAAAGAATATTTGTTTTACCATGAGCGATATTTTATTCAATCATAAATGTTTACCGTCAAGACCCTCACATTGCCTACAGATTTAACCCTTTAGCATTTGTGGTCAAAATGAGGTGGGTGGGTTCACTTACCTTACTTTTACTGAAATTAATTGATATTCAAAAGCAAAACTCAAAATTAATTTATTTCCCTTTAAAACTACATTAAACCTATGTCTATACTGGCGTTTAAACCTGTAACTTTTTTAAGAAAGATGGAAGGAGTATTAAAACCAGCCAAAATGCATACATTTATAAATCTACATTATTTTTATAATATTGGGAACGATATTTTACAGGAAAGTTAGAAAATACATAGCTACTTATCATTTTAAGTTTTTGCTTAATCTGATTGAATATATGACGGATTGTACAAAGAAATCATTCGTCGTATTATGCTATCAGTTTAATAACACACAGCTTCTCATTAGCTACAGATAGAAGAAGCACACTGTTGTGGTTTTAAATTAATCTGATAAATATCATCACAGTTGAACGAAAATAAAAATCTACATTCACAGGTTTGTTCACACTTAAGTAAAAACAGGGTTCTGACATTTTAGCACCCCTTCATGCAACTGTAAAAACGAGGACGGGCGCCTTCCTGTGGTGTTTTGGTAAAATAACAAATATCCTGACAGTCTGGAGTCTTCATCCTTGGTCCTGGAAATCCCATTATCTTTTGGCTTTCGGTGCAGTTACTGAGCTCTCGTTTGCGTAACGTACTGTACATCTTGGTTGACATATTGTGTTTAATCAGACCTCCTCAGGGATTTCAGATAAGAATTAGACGGATCAACCGGATACCGAGAAAAGGAAATAATTCAAACCAGAACCTGAGACAGGGTTATCGAACACGACGACAAACTATGAAGTGCCAAACTAATCAGTCAGTGCTGAACGGAACTCGAAGTGTCAAGTTCCTGGTACTCTGTCTCCAACAATGGAGACACCAAATCATTTACGTTTTATATCTGTGCCAAAGATTGTGTCAAACGTGATTAACAAAACCAATGTTTTGGTTCAATTAAACGATTAAGAAAGCAAGTCCGAATGAAAACTAAACACTATGTTGCATTTCTGGACCAGGCTGAAGACTGACATCACACACACATATATACACACGGTATTGATAAAAATAAGGAGTCAAAAGTAATTAAAGTTTTCATTGACTCTCTGTTATTGAACAGGCTAACATTGGGGATACTGTATATATTGCACAAGGGAATTAACTCTGTATAGTAACAGATGTTCTCATATTAAAAGTATACCTGTAGTGTGTAGCTAGGTATTCTTTAAAGATACTACATCTTTACTAATCCCGCTTTCTAGATCGGAGTAATTTGTTAAAAATGATCATTTTGGTTTGTTTTTAATATTAATAATCATTGACAGCAAAGCCAAACTATGAAAAACAGTTCTCCGTCGTATGCCAAAAAGGAAAGACACGAATCACACCTACCTGTTGCCCTGCTCATTCGTTTATACCTCCTATAATTGCCTCCTCCTGCATCACTAGAAACTAACTGCAGAAATCTTTGCTGCATAGCATCACTGCAAAAGTCTAATTCCATATTTACTGTACCATCCATGCGAAGAAAGATTTCAACACTAGAGGGAGCATTTTGACAGGAAACGGGACTACTAGCTCTCGCGATACGGGACCTCTGGTTGCTGGGTTACGGAGGAAGTATTCGCAGAAAAGGCTGATCAACGATTACATCAAGACGATTTACAGAAATAAATAGGTATTTTACTTTTTCCTAAGCACTTTTAAAATGCTCCGCTTCGAAGCATTTAAGCTTTGCTGCTTTTCTTAATTCCCTAGAAATCTTAAATCAATTTTTACAACCAGACGTAAGAGGATAACGTTACAGTTGTGTTGCTATGGTATAATCTTGCTGTCACCACGCATTAAGGGCTAAACTAAACTCAACTGTTTTGTGCTTTTCACAGGCTGAGAAGAAATATTGTTTTTGCATGCGGGTTTCTACAAAGTGTCTTCAAATGTACCTTCACATTGTACATACTTTTTTATTATGAATTCTAGTGATTTGTCTTTGTGCGTCTATTTCATATTAATTGAAGACAGAATGTTCTCTGTTTCAATTAACCTCGCATGTTTATAGACATTTTAACTGCTATCAATTAAACTCGATAGTCATGAAACACATGGCGAATGAAACTAACTCGAATTTTTGGGAAAAAGGAGTAATAGGTGCGTCTCTTTGTGACGTTAATAACTAAAGAGAAAACATAGTAATATAATTAAATAATTTAATAAAATAATAATAATAAAAACTTTATTTTATATAGCGCCTTTATAGGTGGCTTCTCAAAGCGCCTTACAAAATGACAACAACAACAATAAAAAAATACACAAGATAAGCAGGATGACAATATACAGTTAGAGGAGACAGTAGATGTTTGTACTGAATACAGTAGGAGAAGAGGTGTAAATAAAGAACAGAACCAGTTAAGTAAATGCTCTTCTAAAGAAGAAGTTTTTGAGTCTGGATTTGAAGGAGTTGAGAAAAGATGACTCTCTGATATCCTTGTGGAGAGAGTTCCAGAGTTTAGGGGCTTAACAGGAGAAGTCTCTGTCACCCCTGGAGTGTAGACGGGCTTGGGGGGACAGTTAGGAGACCAGAGTCAGAAGAAGGTTGCGAGGTGGGGAGTAGAGAGATAATAGCTAAGACAGGTACTGAGGTGCCAAGCCATGCAGAGTCTGATAGGTGAGCATGAGGACTTTGAAGTCGGCACGAAACTTGACAGGAAGCCAGTGCAAGGACTCCAGGATAGGAGTAATGTGATCACTTGCACTAGACCTGGTCAGGATTCTGGCTGCTGAACTTGTTAATATAAGTGTACAGTAAACTTGTATTAATAAGTAGCAGGCCAATGTCATATCATCACACTTCTGTATATGCGTGTCGTCACGGTCTGTGGCCTCATCTCTTTCAGCAGGTGTTTGAAGTCAAACATGGCAACTCAGAGGCCACCTTCAGGGCGACCGATGAGTCGGGGTGGTCCAGCGCCGGGCCCTGGAAGACCACCTACTGCAGTCAGACCCCCAGCGACAGCCATCCGAGTGGGGACTGGGGTGAGAAATCAGATCTCCCCACCGCTGGTCGCAGCCATGACACCACATTGTCTCTGCAGAACATTGGCAGTGTGTTTGAAGACAACGACATTTAGTACCGGGAATGCTTACTCTTCAGCTTCAATATCGTTCATGTGTCGTGGAAAAATGTCATGGAAAATAGTGGAATGATCACACCTCAAAGTGAAAGAGAAAAAAGTCACTGTTTAAAATGAGGATGTTGTCTTTGTTTCAGATTGTAACACAAAGTTTAAAATTTAGCAAAGCTAGGTGATAATCTATTTATTGGTAATGTTAAGTGCAGTTTTCTACACTCATTTTTAATTGTTCTATAAAAGTTGACAAGCCTTGGTTTTGTAATTTGATTTGTTTTTGGTAATTAAGAAATGCACATCTGCCTCGCATAAAAATGCATAATAAAGGTCCTAATTAGGGTAGGTCACATAGGTAACAGAGTAGGTATTAGACTTATCTGGACAATTACACTTGGCCGTTTAGTAAGTAGTTAGGTGATGCTCTTGTTGGTAGGGACGCAGCTGTGCACGGTGTTTTTATGCAGTATAATGCATCCTTAAGTGAACTTCATGAACATGTTACAGGTGCCCCCTGGAACTGGACGCCCAGGGACCCGTGGAGGCCCTATAGTAAACCCAGGCTTGCTTTCTGCTCCTATCAAAGTAGCAGACCGGCCAGTCACCCAGCAAGGCCTGAGTGGCATGAAGACTGGGATGAAAGGTATCTTCTTATCCTTTGCTGGCCGGCTAGTAACTTTAAAAAAATCACAACTCTGACGAATACAAAAAGGTTTTGATTTCTTCTTCATTTAAAAACTTGGGATGAAGTGTTTGATACCCTTTATTTTGATATTACCTTCATATCATGTCAGCAACAAGAACACTGATATATTAAGCAGAAGGCTGATTCCCCAGCATTCTTTACAACTGCCCTTTGTAAACTGATGTCCACAGATTAAGTTGAGTTAAATGTCTTTCTGCTTGATACAACTGTTGTTCTACATAGCTGACATATCCTGGTGTATTTCCTTCCAGGTGTAACAGATAAACCTTGAATGTATAACTGTAGTACATCACATTGAAAATCTATCCCCAAGTCCAAGTTTCTGTACTGCATTTGTATATTTGATCAAATACAAAGGCTTTAAATACACTGTGCAGTCCGGACTGAATGTGTTGCTGATTTAAAAATGTGTAATTTTTAAAATGTTTTTCATTTTTAGGACCACAGAGGCAAATCTTAGACAAATCATATTATCTTGGACTTCTCAGGTATACAAAAACGGAGTGCTATTACATTTAATAAATAATGTTCCTTCACAAAAAATGCTTGGAAAATGATTTGTTTTATTTTGTGTCCTGACAGGAGTAAAATAAATGAACTTACAACTGAGACTGGTAAACTGCAAAAGGAAATAGACACTTTCAATCAGGAGAATTCTGTCTATCTGTCATATGAAAAAAGGTATGTACCACAGAGTGTAATCTGGATCCTCTTAAAACACAGATCAAGGTTTTTTTATTTCAAAGCATTAGACACACTGATGTTTGTGGTTGGCATTTCCCTAACTCTCTGATTAGTTCCTTTGATTAATCATTATTATCACTACACTGTGCATGTTGACTCTTCTTTTAATTTTTCTGCTTCAAACTCAGACTCTGTTCTTAAAGCAAACAACTTTCCACTACTTTCTCTTGTGCATTGTTATCAGTGGGAAACCTCTTAATTTAATTATTTCAAAATGAAGTGTTTTTTGTAAAACATTGCCAAGTTCATCATGTTATAAGCAACATGAATTCAGCAGTTTCAAATATTTTTAATGTCTGTTAATCTCAAAGAGTAAGGGATGATGAGAGAACAAGTAAGAGTATTTTCTTTTCCAAAATATCTCATTTACTTTTGCTGAGTGTACCTTTAAACCCTATGGGACATCCATTAGTTTGTGTAAGAGAGCATATTCAATTCTTGTGAAATATTGAATCGAAATCACTAATTATTGAAACTTTCTTTACAGAGCTGAAGCTCTTGCCTCTGAAATTAAGGATATGCAAGGACAACTGGCAGATTATAACATGGTAACTGCTGGTTACAATGATTTTTGTCATCTTAGCTTTTCCTTAAACCAGAATAATTTTTATCATTTGTCTTTTTACTTCGCCAATCTCTATGTGATCGTGATACATAGTCAGTCCGTGATTTTCTTTAGTCCAGATTCCCGAAATTATACCATTCCAATCTTATTGTGAGATCACTCAGATTGGCCACTCACTCAGGCCATACAAGAAAAGAAAATAAAAGGATTGAAAATGAAAATGCCCTTACAGCTTCTTTGAGTGCTAATATCTAATTAACCTCAGGGTATTTCTTGAAAGAAGGTAAGGTATCATCTTTGACTTCCTCAAACCTTAGTGTACAAATGCCTCCTTTTTCAGTTTTAAATGCACTCCCCCTTAGTCTCTCTTTGTGTTTTCTGGTTTGTGTTTCACTTAAGAAGGCCATTGATTTGGCTTATTCAGGTACATTGAGGATTTTCTACACCTGCATCAAGTATCTGTTTATGTGCTACACGCTCAGTTGCTAATATGTTAAGTAGTTTCTGGAGATAATTCTATGCATTTCAAAAAAGTGTTTACAATTTAATGATGGTTTAGAAAGTGACTACATTCGAACAATTTATGCTTCTTCAGAATTAGCATGATTACACATTAGTGAGGACAGCAATATTGCAGTTTTCTGGTCAGGATATTTTATATTAATTCTCAGGGTTGCGTATGTGTGTTGTAATGTGTTAATGTATATATTATAATAGTAAACTAATTTTCATATAATAGTAAACTAGTATCAGTGCTCTCTACTTATCAGTGCTGCTCTTCTTTCACTAGAAACTAAGTTAATATAATTACATGTAATGTAAACTTTACATTGAGTAACTGAATTATCAATATTTTTGAAAAAAAACAATCTTTATCATATATATAAATCTCTATATATTGTGGAATCATGAAAAACAATCTGTTATTATGTTTTTCTGTTTTTACACTAACAAGGTTGTAGCTTCAAGCAACATTATCATAATTGATTAATTGTTTTGTATTTCTGTTAACTTTTAGCTTGTGGACAAACTAAACACCAACACTGAGATGGATGAAGTGATAAATGACTTTAATATGGTATGTAAATGCAATTTGCATAGTAACCTTGTAATTTGTTGGAAGTGCCATCCAAAGATCCCATATTGCCGTTTATAAAAGTAGGAGTATCAATCCCACTGTCCTTCCTAAATTTCACAATGAACTTGCACAATCTGGCATCCCTAAGGTCCCCCTTTGATTCAGTTGCTGAAGAAATTTCTGTACGTGATATGCTGTGTAGTAGGACTCCAGAAACAGTGGTGTCAAGCACTTCGTAAATACTAGGAATCTGTAAAATTAATAAAAGTCTACGAACTGTTGACATAAAACTGAGGCAAGAAAATAACCAGGTTTATTTAACATTCCAGTACATATTTTAAACAAGCATAAATATATAAATGCATAAAATAGAAAACTCATTTTAACTCAAATTATTTTTTTACAGCTTAGAGGACAAAATGATCGAGAAGCCCAAAGTATTGATGTCATCTTCACAGAGAGACGTGAGTAAGTATTGTATATATACTATATATACTAAAATATAACTGTAAAGCATATTTTTAGACTGTTGGTACAAGGTTTCACTTTATCATTTTAATATTGTGCCTGCCTTTCAAGCAGTAGAGTAATATAGGAAGTAATTATTCTTTATGTGGTTTCTCTTGCATGTAAGTCAAGTTTGTAACATCTAATGTAATTACTGCAAAAAAATAAAAATGACCTGTGCTCTTGTCCACTCATATTTAGCTTGTGACTTTGGACAGACCAGTGACATTCACCACTCTAACTAGATTATATGAAGATATATATTTAAGCAAGTATGATGGAGCAGAATTTTTAGATCACCTAATTTTAGCCAACATGTTTTAATCCATGGCTTGAGCTACTCAAGATACAGATGCCCTGGATATTTAGCTCTGTTGAAAACTAATGCAGTTTGCTTGTATATTAAGCTGACATGTGAGGAACAGCTGTTCTGCTGCCTTTGCTGTTGAAAGTAAAAGGGAATGCTTTGGGAATTAGATACTTCTCATTAAATTGTATTGTTAAACATATATTTTAAGAATCTCTTAATTTATTAACTAGAATAAAAGATGTGATCATTTTGTTGTTTAAAGGTACAGGCTGACAAAATTGAGTTGAAATATTTAGTAAATTTAATTTGTAAATTTCACATTAAAAAATAAAAATAGTTCCCTGATTTAACTACAAACTTCCCTGACAGAGAAACATGTACATACTTTATACATTAAATTAACATTGATAAAAATATCAGCCATCAACATGTTAATTTAAAAAAAATTGAATAAAATAACTTTAAACCTTTCCCATTTGTAGGGTAAGAGGCATGTCAAAAGTCAGTACAGGATACTCAATATCAAAATGACATTGTGCACAAAAGCAGTAGTAAAAACTGTAAACTGAACAATAATTCTGTATTTAATATTATTACTTTTTTTACACCATTTGCTACTTGCTTAGGCCATCAACTAATGGTATTCACTTCCGAATGTGAATACTATAAAGCATTTTTTAAAACTTTATTTTGAAAGTATCATAAACAGCCGAACAGTTATTATTTTGTTAAAGCAGAAACCAACAGTAGACAAGCTTCATTACTTATAAATGATTCCCTTAAAAGCAATGGATTATGTCCTTGAAACCAGAATTAACAGATAATCTACATAAAGGCAATTGCTTAGATCTATTTGAAGGTTGCATTTATAAAAATTCTGCAGCAGCAGATAATATACTTTCATATAATGCATTACCAATATAAGCAAAATAACTGTTGCTGTCTTACATAAATGCATGTGTCATTGGATTTAATTGATTTATGACTTTAGAAATATTTCTCAGACCACCTTATTTAATTAAATGTCATTCATGTGTTTGCACTTTCTTCAAAATCAGCTGTTTCTATATACCCATCCTCAATGAATCCATCTTCGTCATCAGCTGCAGTTTTTGAGTCTTGTGTATTGGTGGTTGGCTGTGCTGTGTCCATGCCGAAATGAGAATAGTGACTTGTGTTGAAGAGCTCTGGGTCTTCCTCCCGCAGTCTGTGGTGCCGGTAGTTGAAGAATAGTTTGTACCATGAGGGAGACTTCACAGCACACACTATGACCACTGACGTGCTCAGAGCTATTAACACCACACCCAGGAGAAAGTGCCAGCTGTTTCCAACAGGTGGATGGTCTGTCCCCATATGGAAGAAGCAAGAAAAAAACCTTTTATTTCTATATACCACACACTGCTACTGACCTATGAATCACTAACCCAACAATGAGTTTGCGTTAGTGCTCAGATAAATTGAAAATATGTTCTCTTATGAGCAAAATTGATCATATTAAAAATCCGAAAACAATAAATGAAGTAAGCTTGAACAATCTAACTGACATTTAGGTATACGGTTTGTGACAATAAACTGATGTACTCTTTTTTTACATCAAAAACCTTTTACACTAGTGTGTATGCTTTTCAGTATAGATTTAAGTAATACAAACAAATGCAAATACTCAAAAACTCAAGCTACAATGGGGTGTAACAGTTTTGCCACTTCTTCTAGCTAATATTTCCAGCTAATGGTTGCAGAGGTCTGTGGAGCATTGTAAAATCATAACTTTAAGAAGGAAACACCACTCTACCAATTCCTAAAAACAGGACATTGTTTTCAGCAACAGTGTCATTCAAACATTATGTAGAAGCAACAGAATTTCTCTGGGAACCATTTAGAGTGGAAACTGGTGAAAGCTGTGAGTCTTTATTTCTTTAAAGGTTAGCCCTAGAAAAGCAAGGTAGATAAGCCAAATGGTGTTGTCTTGTTTATAACAAGTCTTACGAATTTTGGTGGGCTGTAGTAGCCTCTCAAATAGTTTTGAAACTTGTTATAGGTTTATGACTTGAGATTTTAAAGTGATGTGTTATCTTAAGGGTACAGTACCTGATGGTTTCTTGTTGCTCCCAGTGGTGGCATATAACGAAGACAAAGGTGATGGGTGCACACTGGTGCTTGATCTGAGCGGGGTGTTTGGGAATGGAGTTGTTTTTATTTCACTGGACTTGTTGACTGAACACAAAGTGTTGTTCTCCAGGAGAATTCCAATTCTCATTCCTGCAAATTCTTTTGGGTTTACACATGTGGTTGAGATCAGGTTTTCTGAAATAAGAAAAGAACAGAGGAAGAACCATTACTTTATACACCACAGTGGTAGTTTTGAACATAATCAAACCCACTGTTGAGGGAGATGCCTTTACCCTTCATCTTAATTAGTATCTGATCGAACTGTTTCTGATCATTTGGCTTCACCAAAGGGTCTAACAATCATCCATGCATCTTTATAAACAGATCTTGTCTCAGAGGTTTTGTACAAATGCTAGATAGACCATAATTTTGTACACACAGGCATTCTTTGTGGTGGAATTTAAACTTTAAACTGTGCATATGATCTGTAATTATTCAAATAAACAGCTCAAATTAATTGAAATCAAGATGTCAAAATGAGTTTAAGCTTAATATGGTAATTATTTATTGATTTCAAATTTAAGTATACTGTCAAAAGTTATAAAAGATCAGTATTAAGTGCTGTTAGATGAATGTTTGAAGTGATGCAAAATGAATAGAGAGAATATTGTATTCGATATGATGTTCCATATAGATTATTTTAAAGTAGGCTTTGTCCATGTTCTTCATTAGAGCAAATGCAAATAAGTTCCCATAATTTCCTGATTTTGTGTTTGATTATTCTTATATTGTTATAATGATGTTTGTGACTTGCAGCAGATAGGCTTTTTAGAAAAGGTTAGTAAAGATTCATTATGGAACCATGAACAGACTTAAAGACTTAGATTTTCTGATAGAATTCTGTTTGATTTGGTAATGCTCATTTCTGAAAAAAAGTATTGAATTATTTTAGGAAAGAATGTTGTTAGCAATATTGCCAGTAGGTGGTGTCTGTTCATCACTACCACACTATTAGGAATTGATGCTGCCCTTTGGAGTGCACTATGCTCTTTGCGACAGTGGACTTGCAAGCTTGCATTAGCAGGTGTGATGAATGTTTTGTACACTGCAAACAGACTAATGTTCTACTCTGTGGAGTTCCTTGCTGACTGTTTTCGATGAAACAGGCTCTTTTCACTGCAGGTTAGAATTTGTAGTCAATTGATGTGCAGTTGCTCACTTTTTCTTGTTCTTTGACTTAGTACTCACATCACCATGCTGATGATGTCTTTCCCTCAGAGTTCCATGCTGATGTTACCTTAGACACTGTTGCTCTTGAAGCTGTCTTGATCACTGACTTTGCTGCCAAATACACCCCAATAATCACTCCTCTTTCACAGTCACTCTTGCTTCGATGTATTGCCTATAATCATGCATTCTTGCATGATTATAGTCAATCAAGCCTGTCTAACAATTTTGTATATGACTCAAAGCATGCTTCATGTTGAGCAGCAGCCACATCATTCTGGGGAATATGGTTCAAACAAAGATCTCCATTTTGTCTGATCTAATGCCTTCTTACAATAGTAATACTGGTATACTGGTTATACATTGACCTTTATACATTGTTTGGCCTCCTACCTGTACCATTATGAATTCCCGTTTTCATTTCATTACAGTTATCGTCTATCAGGCAAAAAACACGTCTGCATTTAAAACCACCTGGCATTCTAATATTTTTATCTAAGGAATGTATTTTCTTACTCAAACATGAACCACCAAAATATACGTAACATAATTTCTATGTGGTAAATTAGAGTCTGGTGCATTTGATTGGTACAGCACCTTTTCTACTACCACCCTTAAGCTGCAAACATAATGTAAAATTGGGGTTTTCAAGGGGTATATTTAAGTGAAGATCACTTAAGATGAAAACCTATGCTAATTAAAATGAAATGTGACATCTCAGTCCGTTTAATTCATATTATTTTTTTAAATTGTTACATTGCATTTCAATGCTTTATAGATTAACTATCACTACAAAATAAGCAAGAAGTTGTAACAAGTAATGGTTGTAGATATAAATTATAAAAAATAAATAATGTAACCAAAATATTAATATTATTTAAGTACACAATTTATTTCCTTTTCATTATTAATGTAGTAAATTTAATTGGTTCACAAAAAGGGCAGAAAAGCAGCAGATCAGAATCAAGTTAGACTCTTACCTATCTTGACAGTGTGTTTTTTTAGCTGTCTCAGTTGCCCTATGAGTTTGCAAGTGCAGTTCCAGGGATTATCCTCCAGATTGACAGTGGCTTGTTGTAGAGTTGTGAATGTGCCTTCTTCAAGAGACTCAAGTCTGTTGCCTTGTAGGGACAAAATCTTTAGGCTCGTTAAATTGGCAAAAACCTCTGCCTTCAGAGACCTTAACTGATTATGGCAAAGGTATAATTCTTGTAATTTGTCCAGGCCAGTAAAAGCTTTTGGTTCAATTCTACTGATGCTGTTGTAAGCAATATTGAGGATCTTTAACTCAGAAAGGCTGTCAAATACGTGGCCAGGCAAAGCTGATATATTATTATTGTTGAGATACAGTTCTGTTAATTTTGAATATTTTTTCAGAGTTTCAATGTCTTGTATCTTTATGACAATGTTATTATAGCTCACATTTAGCTTTGTAATATTCCAGAAATCCTTGTCAGGAATGGATGTAAGTGTTCCATTGCTAGAGTCATCTTTCTGTAAAATAAAGAAAAAATATTTGGAGTGTATCATTAAAGCTTTTTATATTATTTTCTTGTTATTCTTGAAAATTATATACAGTATGTGTAATTCTGGAATTGTTAAAAGTGGTAAATTATGAATTCACTGTATAATAGCAAAAACTGGTACTAGGGATCAGATATATTTGTATCTTATGTAAAAAATACTTGAAGTTGCTTAGACATGTTTAAATTATTTACTGCAGGATCTTGTATTATTTTGTTTCTCAATAAATTCCGCTGTACTGTGTCTTTTAATGTTTTTGGCACTTCATATCTGAAAAGCATTTATCAGATAGTAAATCAAATTGTTTCATTTGTGTCTTGCCAGACTAGTAAATTAGATTATTCAGATTTTACTGAAAATTGCAGAGAATACATTTTAGTTTGTGGACTTTCTTAATCAAAAACACTGAAAATACAATAGCTTCTGATACATATGGTATGTTTACAGTAATATGCACCACAATGTGGTTAAGCATTAATATGACAATGGATTAATAATCTCCAGTTTATCTGAAAAACAGTTAGTTAAGTACACCCTGCAACTTACGATTCCAACAGCAGATCCAAAAGTCCCAAACATATATCCCATCAATGCAAACAGCAGGTAGGCGGCAGCCATAGTTGTTCCTTTTGCTGAAATATGTAGTCTTAATTTTATTTCTTTTACAGCTGCAGCAGAGTAATATAAAATAACAAATTATAATTATCCAATAAAAATCTTTCTCTTTTATGCCTACAAAATGGTAGATGTCCAGTGTGTTAAAAGTGTTTTGCGCTTTGTGTATTTCCAGCATTTACCAACCACATTATGACGTATTTATCAAGGACGTATGTACTCTGAAAGGATCGCTTCTTTCTCTAAGTCTCTAAACACCTTTCCTGTTGCTTGTTATCTTCCAACATGTCTGTGCATACTCCTTATTCTGTGGTTAAGCATTGTCAGCAACAACAGTAAATATACACATGACATGAGTTGGCTGGTGTGAAGCTCACAGTTTTAACTGCTTGCAAAACACTGCTGGAGTTTAAAGTCTAGAGAAAATTATGTGAAGGCCTTACTTTTTACAAAGAACAAACAGATCAACAAATTTTGTACAATACAATGTTGTTGACTCAGCCAGTAATAATACATAATACTTATGTTCATGAATAGTTATTATGTGCTTTGTAGAATTATTTCCTTTCTATTAACAAAATAAATATAACCTAGTAGTTTTCTGGATTAAATTCAGTTGATCATAGGCATTAATTTTTATATTGTTAAATTTGAATTTAAAATTTATCATCAGAATGTTCCTTCTTTTAAATACTGTAAGTCCTAAGATTAATGATATTTCACCAGTCTTCTTGTTGATTTTATTATTTTAGGTAGGATAAGGTATTTAAAGAAGGATAAACATTATTACCTTAATTTAGCAGGACTGACCACCATATAAATGGTGGAAACCCAAAATACAGTTTTCCATTAAACTAAAGAGGCCTTTATTAGTATTTTTCTCCATAAGCCTAATTAAGTAACTATAATTCTCACACATCTTAACATTCCATAACAGAAAAAAGCTAGTATGAGAAACTATCCCAGCAACCAATTGTAATAAATGTAATGCATGAACTTCTTCCGCTAAAAATGTGCAGTCTAAAGTTAAGAATAAAAATATTAAAAATTCAGATCTTCTGGCATTTCAAAATAAAGTAATTCCTTTTATTATTGAGTTTGATTTGATAGATGTGCCTATGATTTAAAGAGCATTTCTTCTTTAAATTACATACCTGGAAATAAATAAAGATGAAGGATCTTAGTTGTTATTGTAATTCTCCATGGAAGTCTCAAATGCTCAAGCTCTGAAAGTGACTGCATAGAGACCTTTGAACTAGATAATAAAAGTTTTTTTAAATGGTAGCTAAAGATTGACTACTGTTTTTCTAGGTGTCACATATGAGTAAGTTTCATCAAGCTATTGCTCTCATTTGAGTTTTCAAAGAAGCCTATTTGAAATGGGCTTTTGACCTATTGTAAAATCATGTTAAGTGTTGTTTTATCATTTAAAATATATTAATGTGGAGAATGCATATGGAAATTTTTGTTCGATACACAGTATTCAATTGGAGGAAATTACAGTGCTATGTTTCTGTCGTTGATGCGTAAAAATATATATCCTGTAAACACAAAAGAAAAAGAAAATGAAAAGCATGTTGAAATAGAAAATGTGCAGTGTCTTGTGATCTATTGCTGTTAGTACATGATGTATGGTTTTGTATAATTTGATAAGTGTCATATATTTTTTATTTGTTTGACTCAGGCATAGAAGTTAGCTATTATTAAAAATTAACATCTACTGTATGTACTGTATTCCCCATTTTACCCATGTTCTTTTAGGTTAGTATGATAGTATAGTATTAGTGTTGGGTGTGCAGTTGTTAGCAGTATTGCTTCGCAGTGCTGAGGCCCTGTGCTCAATTCTGGAACTGGGGTGCATTCTGCGGGGAGTTTATTATGTTCTCCCCTGGAAGAGTAATTAGCTTCTTGGATAAATACCCCTATGTGTGTGTATGAGTGTGTGCGTGTCTGTGTGTGCCCTGTAATGGACTGGCATCCCGTCCAGGGTGTCTCTGCCTTGCGGACTGTGCTTGTAGGGATAGGCTCCAGCTCCCCCACAACCCTGAAGCAGATGAAAATGGATCAATAGAAGGATTACAGTTTCAACATTAGTGTTATAAATAATAAGAAAAATATTAATGTTCTAGCCAATGAGTATAAACACATGTCTGCAGAAATACTGACATTTTTTCATCAGTATTGACTTATCTTTTTAAACACATTAGCTTAGATTATTACATTCTTATGTACGTTTTGCACCGGGGGAAAATGATAGAAGATTGGAAGCTAATGAATGAAACTTGGTGCTATGCTATTGCTTTGGGCATAACAGTGTTCAGACTATGAACCCAGATCTTATTTAGCACTTTAAGTACGAGTCTGACTACTAAGTACAATTATTACTGATTAATCTGTACAGTCTTTATACAATGTTTCTTTTTAAGGTATTCTCTTTAAAAAAATAACCCACTGTCTCCGTTGTCATTTCAGAAAGGAAGAGATGATACAAGCTGTGGAAGAGGAAATTGAACGGGAGAAGCAAACTGCTGACAATATCATTAAAAAAATGTCTCTAGAGAAGCAAACCAAGTATGCAGAAATGAAAACTAGCAACGAGGAGCTGCTGCAGGTCTGCAATAAGTAATTGAGTAAAGTAAAAAAAAAGAGCTGTTATTACAGTTTGTTAATTTGTTAAAATGTTTACTTGAACTGAAATTTCAGTTCAAACCTTGAATTTCAGTTCAAGTTAAAACCTGACCTTTCCACTTTTATTTCTAAAACTATTAGTGTAACTTTACATACTGAAATATATGTCATAAGTGGTTAGGTGCATTAATTAACTTTATGAAATGATTAAGCATTTTCAATTGTATACAGTACAATGGTTCACTGTCACAAAATAATTATTTTATTAATACTTTAATCAATTGATTTTTTGTTAAGATAGCAGTTATTAGTGTTTATATCCTTCCTGATTCTACTGAGAAGCTTTAATGTGTTTTTTATATGTCTAAATAAATTTTGAATGTAACATAATATTTCTAAATGCTTTACCATTTACTGTACAGGAACTAGATGCCCTTCAGCAGGAACTTGATGCACTCATTACAAGGAAGGAGACATTGGAGGCAGTGAGTTTAATGTTTCCTTAAGGGTTAATTTGCAGAACTGTCCTTCTAATAAGCTGAACTGCTTTCTGATTTGTTGAGAGAAAATTACAAATCTAAATCTTCTAAAAAGAAAAGGAAAAACTATGGAATATCATGACTTGTAGTGAACTCGTCTTCACTTTATGCTAGCTAGCAAGGCTACATACAGTACCCTCAGTTGGATCCTTATCTTAGCCAGTAGCAGTATGGGGTACTGGCCAAGAGTGGAACGTTTGGGTAAAAACCCAGGTGGAGTAAAGCACCCTTGAGTAAAGTACTTAACACACATTATTTCACAGTATATTTCAGCTGCAGAAATGGGTACAAATGCAAGTCACTGTGTATAAAGTCCAGTACTAATAAGGAATAATTAATAATGCTGATATCTGATGATTGTCAAGTGTTTGAGGGTGTAACCCTGAAATATTTTAGAGTTGCTTAAAAGATGCAAAGGCTAAGGACTTTCAAAATTGATTCAGTGAAAACTTGTAAATACATTTTTCTTTAATACATTTATTTAATTAATCATTGTAATTGGGTGACCCAATAGTGATCAGAGTCCTTGAGCTGCTCACATTGGTTTGATGTTATAATACAGTTCACAGAAATATGAAGACCCATTGTCACAGGCTTGCCAAAGTTAAAGAGTTACAGTAAGGCACTAGTCTTACAGCAGAAATGTGGCATAATCTGAACCTTTCCATGAAGTTCAGAGGCCATATATGATTATTTTTAAGAAAAGATCACTTCTTTTAATTTTTTGTTACATGTAGTGACATATGACAAAGTTTAATTTGATTCACAAGTGGATTTTTGTTCAATATTTTGGTTTGTCCTTTTTTGAGAGAATTAATGTTCAGTACATATTAAAATAAAAGCAGTACTGCTCAAGGATAAAGGGGGTAAATGTAGCTGAGAATTTGAATTGAAGGCTATAAGGAGCATTTCTGCAAATTTCAGTCGTCATATACAGCACAGTATTGGTAGTAAGATCAGCTATTCTTAGTGATTCTAATGATCCTTTCCAACACCTTTCTATTAATTTTTCTTGTCTCAATAACACTAGAGTCTTTTTCACATTCACATGGTCAGAATTGTTTACAGTCCCAGATAACGTTAAGAATTCAGTCACATGTTAGCAATTAAATCAGATATTTCCAAGTTAAAGAGATTACTTAGTAACTTTACTCTCCTAAGAACCAATCAGAAGGACACAGATTAGCACCTGTGCTGGTGCACCAGTATACAGTATCACCACCATATAATTCTTATTTATTTTTGTTAATGGTTAAAAGCCACCCTAATAAACTGAACAAATGTAGTCAATTCACAATGTGTCTTAATGTAATACAAAGTAAATTGTGTGTTCATCAATAGTGGTGTAAAATATCTTTCCCCACATATGATGCCCTACCTACATTTCTCTTCAGATATGGATTAGTTTATGAAAAGCAGAACAAGTCTTTCACTTCTGTATTCTACAGTAAAATGTGACTGTTCATTATCTGATTGAAAGTAGCAAGGGAGCTTTTGCTAATAGTCTTTAGTAGCTAAAATAAAATGTGGAACCCATGTGGGTTCAGACTTGTAGAAATAACAGACATTCCATGTTAAATCATTTTGACACCAAATCTTTTTGAAAGCATCCGTGCATCTAAAAATTAGAATTTTTCAGTAGTAGAAGAAGGAAAAAAAACCCAGACGATCATATTAATTAACCTCCATTTTTTCATACTACCTTCTTTTGGCAGAAATATGAAAACCTTTCACATGATTCTACATTGCCTCACATTAAATGCTTTTGAGCTTTTAACAACATGGTTTTCAGTGAACAAAGTTAAAATATAAAAGGTCAAGTTCATAAATCATGCTATATGTCACCCACATCTTAGGAAAAAGTTAACTTATAATGTTACAAACTAAACTTCAGACATCCGGTTGGCACATAATGAAGTTGAAATTTGGAAAAGTTTTTTATGCAAATTATTATTTTTAGTAGTTTTCTTATTAGAGAAAAAAGTACAAACTTAGGGTGGTTGTAAATGTTTTCTTCTTATGCCCTATAGTGTAATGTGTAGTTTGTTCATTTACAGAACCATATGAATAGAAGAACTTTACATATGAGAGGAGGCCATGTGGCCCAACTAGTCAGTTTAGTAGTCAGCAGCTAAATGAACAAAGAATCACATCAATTTGTTTTTAGAAGAGCACTAGTGCAGAGAATTCAACAAACATATCTGTAGAAATTATTATGTATATAACAAGAAAGTGAAAAAAAATTGAAATTACATTTTTATATTTGTATGCTGTATGAAAGCACAAACTGACCCGTAATAAGCTCCTCAGTTCTGTGCCCACAGGATATAGCAAACTCCCAGGTGAAGCAGGAGGCGGTCTTGCTGTATGAGAAGTTGCACGAGTTGGAAATGCGCAGAGATGTAATGATTGCAGAGGACAAGAGCCTGGGTTCTCCTCAAGAGGAGAGGGAGCGGCTGCTAAAGCAGGTAAACAGCACACTACAAATTCACTCCCTGACCCTGCTGCGGCCTAGGGCTGCCTTCGGTATTCAGTAGCGCACTGAAGCACTTCGAGCAACATGGACAACAATCTGCTTTTCTTTTACAGAACACAGAGATTTAATAATAATGGTACAGGGAATTGAATAAAGAAACCATTTTTCAATTTTGTGATTTACGGGTTTGATTTGACAGCTGTTCGGTCAGTATTTCAAACCATAACAGGAAAGCCAAGTGTTTTCTTATCCCCTTTAAGGATTATAGTTAGATCATTATTTTATATATCCATTTACATTTTTTATATCTGGGAAGAAAATGTCAATATCCAGTCCTACATGTGTAGATCGTGTGATCTTCTGAAAATAAATAAAGAGGAGTTAACTAGTCATGTTAAAAGTGAGGTAATAATAAATTGCTGTTACTGTAATTATCTTTATCTAAATATGAATTAATAATTATTTAAAATGTAACCATTTAGCCCAGGGACTAGAAAAATCAACTTTCTATTGGTAAGTGAGAAGTAATATTTACTCTGTAAATTATTATTATTTTGCAGCTTAAAAACACTTTTTTTTGTTTCTTTTTTCTTTCCTGTTTAACTTTTTTTTTCACCCAGGTTAAAGAAGATAACCAAGAAATAGCAAGCATGGAAAGACAGTAAGAATACATTTTATTTAATATGATTCATGACATAACATGGGAAGAGTTTTGTTGAATATTTACTGTACTTTTTCAGCTTGAGCTCATTTTATGTGCTTTCTTTTCTTCTGTTTGCCACTGTCTAAAAACTCAATAAAGACTGGCTAAAAAGTGTATTAGTCCAACATGCAAAGTTACTGTATCACTTATTGCATCCTTATTTTAAATTATGGTGCTGACTACTTGGTCTTTAAACATGGCATAGTTCATAAGATTGTGGACGTTAACTGGTTAAATTCCATGTTGGGTTTGCACAGTCCATTGTGAAAGAAGTGTATGGATGTAAAGCAGCTCAGGAGCTTTTTGGAATAAAAAACACTATACAAATGCAAGGAATAAATAAATTCTGTTTCTTAGGTAATTTGATTTAAAAGGGTATAATATGCATAGAAGTGGTATGCTGTACAAATCTTGCTGTTTTACGTGTTTACTTTAGGCTAACTGAAATACGAGAGAAAATGAGTCAAGTAAATGAAGATATGCGACAAATTGAAAATGATATGGAAGAACATCAAGGTACAGTAAGAAATCTTGGAGCAGAATTCCTTAAACATTTTGATGTCTAATGATTTATATGATGACACATATCCTTTAGGAAGGAAAGTCAGAGGGTGGCTCACAGCCAAAGGCAGACCAGTATGTTCCGATCTTATCAGCGCAATAATATTTTGGGCAGGGGATTGACAATATTTTTTTAAGACGTTTGTCTAAGAATGGATTATAAATCCACACTCCAGATATTATTCTGGATGCTATCCAAGGACTGCAGCATAAATATTTTAAAGCATTCTGTGGTATCAAAGTTTTTCTTCTGAGAAAAAGTCAGGTTTGCAATTATGATGTCATCAGTGGGAATTATGAATATATACTTATATAATGTTAAATCAGCTATTTCGTTCAACATTTAGATTTATTAATTCATATTTACCTCATTTAAACTGCAGGCAGAAATGAGCTGTGGGTGTTTGATGGGACACTTGATATATGCTCTTCATCTTCTTGGCATTTTGACTCAGAGGACAGTGTATTTTGCTGAGAATCCTCTGGCTACTGTATATGACTTTCAGTAAGATGTATTGTTTCTAAATTTAGCTGAAATTTCTGTAGTTTATTGCTGACTACAGACAAAGGTCTTTACCACAAATTTTGTTTCTGGTTTCTGGTTTGAGCAGTTTCAGGTTAGAAAATTAAGTTAGGTGTTTTTCCTTTCTGTGCTGTCCTATTTCCTTATATTACATGTCTTTATTTCTTCCTGTTTCTTTTCATCTCTATCATTCATTTGTGTGTTTTGTCATACACATTTAGAAGGTAAGAACATCATTCTTTTGTTTTTGTAAGAGTCTAAACATATGGATAAAGCACTTTTACCTTTGTGGAAGATTAATTTAATTGTTTGGAAAGTAAATTGTATTTCAAGAGGTTCCATAGCTGATTTAAATTAATTTGCTACAATAGACTGCAATTAATGAGAAGAACAAGCAGTGGTTAACTTGAAGATTATGATTTGTAGTGATCACCCAATTGTTATTGTTTTTTTAACAACTGCATTTGTATTACTTTTACTGTTATTGGGTGTAATGTTAAATTAATGAAATGGTTAAATAATTAAAAAAACAACTTATTATGCTTTGAGTCAGTGGAATTGCTGTAAAAAAGAGACATTCAAAGCAGAGGGAGGAGTGATTTTCATTGAAAAATGACATTAGACTGCAGAATTGAAGTGAACACCGGCCAGAGTTTGGCATCTAAAGAGCCAAACGTTAATAATATAGAGTATGAGCACTTCTTCTTTTTTACACAAAAGCAAAATTCAGTCCATAAAGCGTTAAGTGAATTTAATACCAGTATTTAAGTGTATTTGTGTATTGAAAAAATGCTTTTCTGACCAGTAATTGCTGATAGTCGATTGTTAGGACTTTTTATGTGGACTTTTGGTACTCTTTTATGGTTTGCGTTTAGTTACTCTTATGATTTATTACTTTGCAGGTGAACGAAACCAGAAGTACAAGGAACTTAAGAAAAGAGAGGAAAACATGGACAGTGAGTAGGACAATTCATATAGTATGCAGTAGACACAAGATCAAGTTTCAATTGACCTTGTTTCATTTCAAGGAACTGAAAAGTTAACATCCTGAACATATGGTTTTTCAAGAGGAATCACTGAAAGATTCCCAAATGACTGTTTTTGAAATATTGAAGTATTGTTTTTTTAGTTGGTAGTCACTGCTTTTGTCATAATAATATAACTGAACTCTATTGGAAACTCTAGGTTTTTTGGAGACATTTGATGAGACTAAAGCACAGGAAGTGGAACGCAAGCAGCAAGTGGAAGCCATTATTGTTGCTCTGCTGGAACACACGAGCAGGGTAAGAATATTATTGTATGTCGAAGGTCCCTGACCTCTTTATCTCCAAACCTCATCAAGCAAATCATCAAGCAGCATTTTAAACAATAGGGATATCCAACTCCTGCTTTATTTTTTCAGTATTGTTTTTCAAATTCTAAAACATCACCAAACTGAAAAAATGATATTTGGAAAAGTCTGCATGATATTGTTTAATTTTAATACTCCCAGCTATGGAATTCTTAGTTTTCTAAAGCATATGGAAGAGAGATGTTGTGGTATAAACGGTATAAATTAATTGTCACTTATTCCAAGAGAATGATGAATGTCTCCATCTTTATCTATTCTTATAGAGACTTTGATTTTTAAATTGAAAATACTCCAAATTCAAAAATCCAGCATTATATCATTTATAATTATTTATATTCCTAAATATTCATTTATTAAAGCTTGAACAATGACAAGAAGGCAAAAACCAAAAATTTCTTGAAGATCCAGGGAATGATTATCATGTACTTACTATAGTGAATGACAAATGTGTTTGTGCACTTTGCTATGTCTAAAAGGGTTTTAAATGACAGTTTTAAATGGATACAGATCACATTGGTTGGAGCAGAATGTTTAACATTCAGATCAAATGAAAACAGCTTGGCAAGAAATTGAAGACCAAGACCAATAAAGTAGTTTTCTTACTAATGCTTCCTGCATCAAGCAAAGGTGCACTATTGCTAAAATTCATGCAGAATCTGGACGACGCTTCACAGGTTTAAAGAACTGCAGCTAGTTCCCACCTTCATATACTTTTTATTCAGACTATTATTGATGAAATTACAGAAAAATGTAATTTTGTGTTTAATCTTTACAAAGCATTAAACAGATTTATTCCCACCAAGTACACCCCAAACATTAGTACACAAAGTCACCACACTGGTTGATGATATGCAGTGCCAGATCTCCCATTAGTGTCAGCTTGCAAGGCAGGACCAAAAGCACATGGTTGCATAAAGCAAGCCCATCACAGAACCGTGGAGAAAGAGAGTGAAATCTATCCAGCACATTATTGGGAGATACAGTGTACCAAAGAACACACACATAGGAAAAAAATGGAATTTCCACAGGGGTAGAAGCATGAGGAATCAAACCTAGAAAGACCATAGAACTGCAAGACAGCAGTGCTAACCACAATGCCATCCATTGTTTAAGTCATATAAAGCCAAAATAATTAAAGAAATATTAGTATTTTTTTAACTATCATAAAATATTTTTTCTACTAGGTCAAATATACAGATAAACAGTTAAAAGCATGGCCCTACCATAACATACCTGGGAGTGACATCAGACAAAAGTGTAAAAAAGAATGAAACATACAGTATATGTAGATAAGAGTATGATTATATACATAACTTCTTTAGTAGGTACAGCATTTACATTTTTTACTACTTGATGAGCATGGCATCTTATCTTTGGTTTGAATTATTTTTTCAGAATATAAATTAAAGAAGAATAAATGCTCCTGGTTTCTTTGTGAGACAATGAGACATTTTCAAACAATGGTAATATTATTAGATATGCGTGGCTTAGAATGGCATATATATAGTGTGAAAATATATACCAGAATGTTATGTTGTTTATATAATATTTTTTGCTTGTTTGTTTGCTTGTTATAGAATATGAATCGAATGAAGCAAATCTCGTCTGTCACAGCCAATGAATTGAAAAACATGCAAGAGGACCTCAGCTTCAAGGAGACTGAAATGCATAAATCCCAAAACACCGCCAAAGGCTTGTCATCAGGTTAGATATAAAACAGAAGTACATCTGATTTTTTTTTATACACAACACACAGAGTCACATATTTGATGTTAGTTTTGAATAACTGAATATTGTTCTGGGATTTATTGACCAATCTAAAAGCTCTTTTTGTTGAGCTTTTTCTGTCTATTGTAGGTTTATGTTCCTGGAACTATCTTTTATTTGTCCTTTTACCTATGTACATTTGCAATATACTACTGTACACATTCTTAGTTAATAAGAATCTAAAATAATTTAAAGAGCTGCATAATACTACAATGGACTACAGTAACCTTTTTGTTCCAATACATAAAAGATGAAAAATTCATTTAGAAATTATATGCTTACAAAATGCAAGCTTTTAGAATGTATTCTTCTTTGAAACAAAATTAGTACATACGATACTTGAATTTAAGAACAGTTACAAATGAGAGGTAGCCATTCTTCTTATCTACTGCTTATGGTTCATAGTGGCTAGTTGTACTGAGGATCTCATCCAGGTGTTTCTGAAAGAAGCCAAGGTATCAGTCTCCACAACATCACATTATGACTGGTCAGCTTTTTCCAGACTTCTCACCACAGTTATTGTAAAGAAAAGTGTTTGAACTATAGTGTGACCCAAAATCTGACCTTCTATATAAACCAAAGAGTAGAGAGGGAGACTTTGGATTAGCTAAATGGCAACATTGTCAATCAGTTCAGTAACTAAAACATGATAGGTCTAAATCAGTTAGTGTAACTCACTAACTCACTCAAAATCAATTGATGCTAGAATCAAATGGGAGTAAATGAATGAACACTGACTGCTGTAACAACTTAGCCATGTACTGTTCTAGTCAGCAACATCTCTGCAGGACATTCTATTGGTCTTTTTAATTCATTAATTACCTGATTTATTGATTAATTGCATTTTTTTCCATTTATATAGCACTTTTTATCACAAAAGGTCCCAAAGAATTTTATATATAGGACGGGCCCCTTTTTACTCAAATATTGTTGAAGTGTTTTGGCATTTCATGATCAGGAGATAATCTAGAATAAAGAAAGCAGGCACAAGTTTAAACATTTCTTATGAATCACAACTTCTCATAATATCATACTCATATGGGCTAAAATAAAATACTAATTACTGTACAAATACATTTTAATTCCAATATATTTTTCATAGTATTGCCATTTGACCTTGTCTCTTAACATATTAAGTGCTTCCATAATAATCATAGTTGAAACCTGAAGTTGAACACATTAAATTCCCTTGATTTGACAGAAGATTAACTGATAAATTACATCTTTATTAGTTTTGTGTGATCTCACTTTTTCTCAGGCCATTTCCTTAATTATTCCAAGTACTATAACAAAATATACATGTAATCTGACAATATTTAGCGAAACATTAACAAAAAACATGTTTAGAATAAAGCACTGGGTGGAGCACAGTAATTTCAAAGAGCAATGTCATGTAACTAAAACACTTGGCTCATTACATATAGAGTGAGATTTGACCAGTCGAAGCTTGTTAATTGCCTGCTTGCACTGTTTCCTCTGGACTGGGTGTATTTAGCAAATAATCTCTGTTGGGCTTTTGAATCAATGCCAAGGATTTCCTTCCTTTGTGTTAAGCCTCTCAATGCATATTCACCCTAAATTTGTCTTATCTCATCAACACGATTGAAAAAGCCACTAGGAACATTTCCTTGATCATTCTATTCTAAGCAAGATGTATTGTTCATTTTCACATATTTATTTATTATCAGTAGCTTTTGCAGTATAGTGAAAATACCAAAGTTACATTTCAAAGTACTTTAAATCCACCCTTTCTCTAATCTCTGGAAGCTCCAGTTCAGATCTAGCGTGGGTATGAATTTGATGCGCTGATCTCATACTGCCATGCCAGTGGCTGAGTGGGACTAGAACTCAGCACTGTGCAGAAGAACGGAGAAAATACAAATTTCCTGTCTTTCATTTTAATCATTTAATCAAATGTCTTTAACATTTTAATCATCAACATTTTTTGTCATATTTCATATCTTATTTAGATACATATCTCTTAAACATAAAGATATGCAGTATGAAGTAGTCATGAAGTAACATCCTCACTTGGGAAACAAAGATTTTTAATACTACTAATAATATTTTGCATAATATATAATTACTTTCATAAGAAATGTTAAAAAGCTCAGGGTTGTACATTAGCACATAAAAAAGAACAGTAAATTAATCCTATAAAAACAAGAGTAAAACTAAATTGTACATTAAAGCTGTAGGGAAAAAGATATTTTAAATCTTTAGATTTTAAGTCTATAACCAGGTGTTTGTAATGCTAAAGGTAGCAGAGTCACGATTGCCCAGTGTATGTACTGTACCTGCAGTTTGGTACAACAAGACTGAATCATCTGATCATAGTGCTGAACTATAATGATAAAATAGTCCCTTAAAATAAACTGTAGCAAATGCATTCAGTACCTTATGCATATGTTACCATTGTGATGTTGCCTGATTGGTTGCAAATTTCAGACAATAAACTATTTTCATATCATATCGTAAAAGAGGCAGAATCAAAAGTAACACTAAGGTTGCTAATATAAAACATTTAATTTCAGTGCTGTTAAAAAACTCTGCCATCATCATTTTTACAAAGTGAATGTTGGGAGCCTATGAGCACAACTAGTGCTGTTAGTTTAACTTAAGAAATTTGTATTGCATCCATATCTTAATATCATAAAGACACCTGTAAAGTACAGAAACCACAGCAGAGGCATCTATTTTGATTTGTATGTAGCCATCACAATAACATTGAAATCCAGGTCAGTGTCGAGAAATAATCTGACCAAGAAACGACAAGAAAAAAGTACTAAAATACTAAATATTAAACGTTTCAGCAAAGAACCCTTTGCGTTATCTTGACACAACAACAGACACGTTTTACAAATTAGCTCCCAATAGTTAAGCAGGAACCAGACCAACAAAGGGAAGTCCCAGTGATTCCTAGATATATTTCCATGCATTTCAGTAAAACATTGAGATTGACAGAATCCAATATTCCTCTTAGATTAAGAAGCAAAAGAATATTAAGTGCCATCAGAAGCCATCAGCAAATCATTAAGTATGCTTGATTAACTGGAGTTGTTTTAGTAATGTAATTTTTGTCTAAACCAGAACTGAAAAGGTTCAAAAATAATATTATATGTAAAATAAGATTGCAATTGAAGTTACACTGTACATGTCATTATTTATTTTTGAGAAACGTTGCATTTGGAAATAGAATAGTATTTATTAAGAACTTGGGAGTCCAGGACACATTTTTTAGCACAGGTGAGATAGCAGCAGACTTAAAGCTTACAAGCAGAGGACAAGATTTCAGAGACTCATCGATGAGGTTAGTAAGAAATGGGCAAGGAGCAGAGAAGCTGTGGTGCTGTAGGAATAGGCTGTAAACCACAGGTAGTATGTCTCGTTCTAGCTTCAAAGTTACAGATGTAACATTAGTGAAATTCGAGAATCTTTAACTTGTGAAAGCAGCTGATATTGGTCATGTGCTTACAGATAAACAGCCATGTCTTTCTCCACAGCCACTGACACATTGTCATCTTATTGCCTTCGTACAACACATTTCGTTTATGTAACAGGAGGAAGAAAGAGCAAAAGAATTAAGATGATTTTTCAGAAGCTCTAGACTTTCAATAACTTCTGTTGTGGTTTCAACATAAAGAACAACAGAATACTCAGGCAAAATGGTCTGAGCTACACTAAGTATATTTTTGTGATCTCCACTATACATGTTGAATTCACCAAATTCATTGTACAGTACTTCAGTTCTTGAGTGGCACAATGGCATATTGGTTATCGTTACTGCCTTGCAGTGTTGGCCCTGGGTTCAATTCCTGGGGTGCCATCTGCGTGGCGTTTATATGTTCTCCATGTGTTTGCATGGGTTTTGTTCCAAAGTCCAAAGAGTTACTGGTAGGTTAATTGGCTTTTTGGAAAATTGGCCCTTGTGTATGTGTGTGCCTTGCTCTGGACCGGAGCCCTATCCAGGGTGTATAGTGCCTTGCACCCTTTGTTTTCTGGAATAGGCTCCAGCTTCCCCATGACTCTGTATTGAATTAAGCTATTACAAAATGGATGGAATGATGGATAACAAAGTAGTGTTAGTAGCTCAGCTCTAAAAATTAGGATAGGAAATATTCAGTTCCATGTCAATTAAACAGTGTTGCACTTCATTCATTTGAAGTAGTCAAAGTATTAGGACATTTGGTATATACTGTAGCTGTCTCTTATTGGTTAGATGTCTATTGCTAGGTAAAAGAGCTATGAATATCCTATCAACCTGTCTCTCTTTGACTTGATGTTTCAGCGTAATAGCAGATTTAGCGAGTGGAGTCAACAGCCCAAAAATGGAGAATTCTACTAAAAAATGTTGGGTCCTAGTTTAACACTAAGTACAAATAGTCCACTGGTTTTCCAGTGTAACTATTCTCAAAACAGTTGACTTTTAAACTTTTGTATTCATTTGGATACACTGATCCTGATTACACACCTTTTTAAAATGGTTGACAAGCCCTTAAATGCCTTTAAATGAAGTGAACTGCTTCCTTAAAAGTCTTAAGAGTCGTCTGTGACTCTCGGAATGCGAACTCAGAAGGAAACACAAGAGACTACACAGAAGCGCTGATGGAGCATTTTCTGTCAGATGAAGAGGTCTTACATTTTACTGCTCTGTACACACTGCCTGCTCCAAACAGAGGCTTCAGCTCATATCAGGAGGAACCGGGTTACATCCTCTTCCTGCCACTCGCTTACAGCAGTGGAGCAATTTCAATGTCTAGGAAGAAGCACTGTGCTAATAAAGAGGTGAGGGGGAGGGCAGGTAGTATAAAGCAGTATTAACAATATAATGTCAATATCTGCTGAAAAGACAGTGTTACCTCTGCATCTTATATTAGTCTGTTTGTTGAATATAAGTAGATTTTGTATGATTGTTAACAAAATAAAGAAAGATTAATGCTAAAAATAAACAACATAATAGTCTAAATATGAAATAAAATGAACACAATGATTTTTATGAATTTAATAAAAAAAACAGATTTTGTTGTGTTACTGTGGAAATCAGTAGAATAATAGGTTAATTCCATGCCAAAAATAAAAAGATAGAAGAAAACCCACAACTCTCTATCCCAACCTCTGTGGAATTTAGTAGCAGGTAAATAGATATACCATGATACTTTTAGTCTAAAAAATAATGTTTATTTGTCATCCATGTAGTGGCAGTTTCATTTCTTTTGCTCTTGAAGAAACTTAATTTTTGCTGTGTTCTTACTGTTTTAATCTCATTTGTAAAAGTAAAAGTGGAATCTTTAAATTCAGAATGCAGTTTTCTTACTCTAATTTGTGCCTGATTTTCAAATTATTGTGTTAGGAACAGCAAAATGTGCTTTTAATGCATGCTGTGTTTTCCTGGTCCAGAGAGTCAGCGACTGCAGCAGGACCTTCAGAAAGTAGAACAGCTGGAAAGTAAGATCAATACGGAGCTCAGCAGTCTGAAGGAGAAGATCCAGGAGATGACTGAGGGGCTGGACATTTACAGCAATCTGGATGCACTGAAAGCAGCAGGAGAGGAAAAGAAAAAGGTGACAGTCAGATTTTTTTTTAAAGACTTCTCACCTAAAGTAAAAGCTCAAAGCCAGTGACCCAGCTACGCAACAAATCAGAAGCTCATATGATGAAACCAGTAAAATAAATGTATTCTGGAACTCAGCCATTACTTCTCATCTTGTGAGCATTGTACTCAGACGGTATTAGTCTATCTTTATCATGTCTAGACCATTAAAAGAATGCTTGTGGGTACAGTAGCTTTTTTATTATATGGAGTCGTAGATAGATTCTCAAACATTTTTGAACAATTTGAATACAATGGATTTAGAAAGTTATATGTATCTGGAAATTTAATACAAATACAAAATAAAAACAGAAAAAGAAAATAACTGATGGGCAGAAAAGCGCAGAAGAAATAAATAGGCCATATTGCTTTTGTTTTCATGGTAGGAGCATGCATTAAGAGCTGTCTTGTTTTTCTGGGGAGCTTAAGCAGAAACTGCAAGATCCTTTTTCCCATGCCTAACCCCATATGGAACTTTCTGAGAAAAGCTGTAAACAGTGATGGGACTGTCAGTGGGCTTAAGGACCTGCAGGAACATTTCCAAATAAATCTGACCCTGGAAAACATTTAAAGACACTGGTAGCATGTAGTTATCCTTTAACAGGATGCAGGTTTTGCTGAAATGTTTGACACCAGGAAACGCAAGTTTAATAGTTTGAAAATTGTTCTGTAACTCTTAAATAACCAGTCTCTAAAAATCGTCTTAAGTTCTGCGAAAGACATGCTTATACATTTAAAAATTTGTTTTCTTTTGGTTGTATCTGTCATTCTGTGAGTTGGTAGGCAAAACATTTAAATATTGCTATTTTTTTTCCTTTCTATTTCCACTTAATTTAAGTGCCTATTTCTTATAAGTAATAGTTTGGCTAATGCAGTATAAGTATCTGAGCATAAACGGAATTCTGGAACTGGATAAAGTGTATTTTAACAACAGAAAGAGTTTACATATTGCAACACATACATCCACTAATTTATTTATAGACAGTAATAGAATAACCTTATAGTAATAGAACAACAATTGTCTGTCTTGAAACAGAGACTTCAGGAGGAGAGAGTGACACTAACAAAGAGAAGAGACACCTTTAAGATGGTTATGCAGAGAATGAATGCTGAATATGAAGCACTAAAGACTCAGCTACAAGAGAATGAGACTCATGCACAGGTAAGCTGCACACATCAATGGAGCGTAATGTTAATTTGGAATAATATACAGTAAGAGTGTAAAAATGTACAAAAGAGTGTCTCGTTCATGACAGAGCGTAAAATATTTGAGGTTAACACTTTGCACATTTAACTTTGGTAATGCAAAAATGTATACGCAAGATGTAATTGTAGCTATTCCCTATTGCCCATTAGTCTGTGAAAAAAAATCAGTAAATTGTTGACATGCTAAACCTGGTGTGTCGTGCATTTGGCTCGTTGGCTGGTTCTGGCCTGCCAAACCCATTTGTCTGGCCTGTATGGCAGCTGTGGTCAGAACCATTGGCCAGAATTCATTTCACGCCTTGTCTGAGCCTGCTTAGCCCACACACGAAGCAGGTGCCCTTGGTGATGTTACTGTATCAGTCTTGAAAACACATGCTCCCTGTGGGTCTCTCCATCTATCCAGTCACAGGGCTCCTCCTCTTTGATGATGTCACAGATCTAGCTTGACAGGGGTTTGTCTTTAAAGGAAAAGCTCAAGACCTGTGTGCCAACTTCCTCCAAATTGTGGAGCAGCCATCACATTTCAGCCTCACAGAAGCTGTAGCTAGTATTTTATCATCTCAAACATTTATTATCTCAAAAGGAGATTTTTGAACATACTGTAATAATAATCATGATATAATAATATAGTATTCTCAAAAACTGTTTGTAATGTGAAGTTTTGAATAAGGAAAATGAAGTTCCCATTACATTACATGTAAAAGCTGAAGGCTCATTCATGAGGTCTAGAAACCGTCCTGATTACTGATTTGTCAAAATAAACTATTATACTGTATGTTTATGATAGTTAATTAGTAGTTATAGTTAATTAATACTTAAAAGACAAAGTGTGTAGAAATTGCAAACTATTGTACTGTATTCGCAGCACAGTTAAGTTCCAGGTAATGCTAGTCTTTCCATCACTGCAAGCTTTACAGCAACTTTTTTATATTATTGGCTTTTGTAACACCTAAAGCACTTTTAACATGTTTATGTTAAAAATCTCTAAGCAAGATCATAATGGATCTGTTTGCATTGTAGAGAAAATAATACACGTCTTTGCAGCATAAAATCAGAAATCAAATGTTTGTATAGTGAGGGATCTTTATGTTGTACGTTTTGTTCTCTAGATTTGAAAAAGGATACTCTTAATAATATTTTTTTCAACAAGAAAGAGATTCACATTGTATATTAATAATAACTGCATTTAATAGAATTAATAATGCTAATAAACCCAGAGGTTAATCATTTTGGTTTCTAAATTGGCTAATTGTTTTTTAAAGGGACATATCTAGTTATAAAATAAATATAGAAAATCACAAATATACATGCTTAGTATTTTAGCAGTTTTTAGTAAAATAACCTGTTGAAGTATGTTTAAATCGCTTGCGTTTAAATAGGTTAACCATTCCCGTGTTAAATTGTATCATTAGTAGTGAAGGTATCATTCCAAAATCTGATAAAGGTCTCGACATTTCTGTCTGTTAGGGTTCTTCTAACAGGTTAGCTTCTTCTTGTTTTTAGTACAATTTTGCTAACAACTTACTTTGGATATATTTTCAGGTTGTTTTTTCCTTCAAACACAAAATTATAAAGTGAGATATACAGTAATCATTCCCTCTGAATCTGATATTTTAAGTATTTAATATTGTTAATTGTGTTTCTCAAGTTCACGTGCCCTTTGTGTTTTTTTCTGTCAGAAGGAATAAATCAGTTGAATGTAATATGTAATATTATTGCAATAAATGTTAAATACATTTTCTCAGCTAACAAACCTGGAAAGAAAATGGCAACATCACGAACAAAACAACTTTGTCATGAAGGAGTGTATCCTTTTTATGGCTTGTTCTGTGAAAGGTAAAAACCTTACATCTACATATGTCATTTTACTGGTCTTGATGATGAGTGTTTGAAGATCACCAAAATTTGGAGGTATTTTTAATTTTATAAAAGGGTACCCTAATATGACCCTACTGAATAGTAACGGGATTAAGCATGTTGAAACAAAATTGAATATTTACAATCCATACAAGGGAAACCATGGCAGATTAATATGAAATTGTTCCAAATCAGTGAATGTCTGGCTGAAAGCAGGTTTCCTTAACCATTCTTATCAGTCATTGCCTCAAAGGGAATGGAAAGTGACTACCGTCCAGTTGTCAAAAATGTGACTAAACAACTAGCAGAATACAATAAGATCCTCATAGAGAGCCTTCAGAGTAGCAGAAACTGAGAGATGGCTTCCTTCCTCGGTGGAGTTTAACAATGGCACACTAAATTCTTTCCTCATTTCAGTTTCTTCAGATGGGGCAACTATATTTCATGTTTCAGAAGCACCCACCTATGCCTATAACTAATGATGGTTCTAATATTGTCTATGCCTAACTTCTCATGTAAGTTTTTATGTACATATACATTTTTAATAAATGAATGGAATAAAATCGTTTTTACCATGTTTGGCTCCGTACCTTTTTCAACCTTGTTTGAATAGATCATAAAGTGATATATTTGCATGTAAATACGATTCACACCAAAATGCAAATTTCTTTATGCACAGTACTGTGATTCCCCATCCAACTCCAGACCTATTTCCAGCAGCATTAAACAGTTTCTTTTGATTATGGTAAAACTCTGATGTGAACCTGTTTATTCTTGCAATATAAAAAATTAAATACACATTGAAAGACTTAATCGGTTGGCATGGTGGCAGGGCAGTTAGCCCTGCTGCCTCACAGCCTTTGGATCCTGGCTGGTGTCCTGGACTGCGAGAGCTTCATATTTTCCCTGTGTTTGTGTCCATTTTCTCTGGGTGCTCCAGATTCCTCCCACCTTTCAAAGTCAAAATCTTCAAAGGCGTTGATGAAGTCAATTGACTAAGGTTCTTCAGAGTAAACCGTGAAGTGCAAACAAGGGGACACAAGTGCAAACTGCATGGAAGTGCATTTACCACATCATAACTGACCTATTCCTGTTCCATATAGAACAGGAAGTGCTTTTTACTCAAAGGATTATGAGAGTATGGAACAAGCTTCCCAGGCATGTTGTTTAAACTGATCAGAATGGGATTGTCGGATAAATAACCTGCTGTTCTGTGGTAGATGTGCCAAATTGCTTCTTGTTTATAGACATTGTTATGTTCTTAATGACAACCTTTATCTTTAAAACTGGAAAAAGTTCCCGTAAGGCAGTTTTAAGGAGCATTAAGGCATGATAATGAATGATTTACGTATAGGGAATGTGAGTCAAAGGCAGTGTGCACAACTCCTGCACTTGTATTTGGTTTCACAGATTAAGCAGCCAGCAGCACTGAGCTCAGGGGTTAAATGGAGACAGGAATTTGTGGCCTGATAAAACTATTGTTTTAATGCTATTGGTTTCCTCCAAGCACTATCAGAGCAGTGGGTTGCTGAGTATTTCTCAGCAGCCCTCTAGCCAAAGGGAAGAGAGCCTCCCACAAGCCACAGTGCTCAGGATAAGAGTTGGGTCACTGCTGGAAAGAACCCCAGGAACTCTGGGCTGGGATTTGTATTTACGTCCAATAACATCACATGAAACTTTTTAGTACATGTTAACTGGGCTGATGGCCAGCTGGGAATGAAAAATAAAATATTCATTTTTTACTTTACCATCTTTAGGATTTCCAATAAAGGTACCGCAGAAACAGAGCGAAAAGAAAAGTATAGTCCTTTTAAAATGCAAAGATTATTGATAAGTAGTACCAGATCATCTTCTTGCCAATGAGGTAAAAAACAAACATTTTGAAAAAGAAAATAACTATTTCAGTCACAACAATTCATGTTAAAAATGTAGGACTTTTCATTGAACTACATTGTTAACTTGAAAAACTTTGTCTTTCTGGTGACACTGCAGCCTCACCGTTCCTGGGTACTGGGATCAATTCCAGCTTTAGGCTTCTGTCTCTCTGGAGACTGCTTGCATTCCACATGCTTGTGTGGATGTTCTCCAGGTGCTCTGGTTTCCTTGACCACTTGAAGACATGTTGGGTCTGACTGTTACAGCAAATGTCACTTTCTCCATTGCCCTGCTGTGGAATAGCACCCCATCCAGGAGGACAACAGTCATGTCCTCTCAGTCCCATATTGTACCATGTTCTCACTTTTTTACCTCACCTGGTGTGTAGTGGGGCTACTGGTGCTCATCACCCAGGTGAGAACTGCACTTCAATGGCCACAATAATTAATTTATTATTATAAAGATTATATTTGTGTTGTGGAAGCAATATAATTGCTTCTATTCATAGCTTTTAATCAATGTGAAACAAAGCCCTCAGTACTTGAAAACACTATGAGATATGCATCTAATATTTGATCAATTCCTTAAACAGTCATAGAAAAACGTTTTATAACATAGCTCTTCAAAAAACCTATGGCGGTAAAGTTCCAGCAATTAGCTGTGTGCTCAAACTGAGGAACTGCCTCATTTATATAAAGGTAGAGTGGTTTACAAGTCTCCTGGTGTACATAAAGCTGCTTGTAGCACTTGTACTATTTCACTTACAGCAGATGTGGTTGACCCCTGGGGTAGAACACGTGCAGGCCAACGTGTGCTGTCTCGGATACAACACCTGCGTGTGGATGCCCTGCTCATAGCACCGTAAACCAGCAGGAGATTGCTGCGAAGGGAAACTGTCCCTGTCTGGATGAAACTTTAAACCATTTTCCATTTGGCTCTGATTGAATTAAACACTCCCAAGCATGTATCGGAAAAAAACTGAAGATCCCGACCTCCGGGCCATGGAATCATCCCCCAGAGTCAGGAGAGGATTCCTCTTGCTTGAGTCAACAGAGCCACCTTTCTCCCTTTCCATATTTCTTTCTTTATGGCCTCTTTCTCTCTTCCCCCCTTCCTTTTCCCTCCCTCCTTTTGTTTCTTCCCCTGTTTCCTTCTCCAGCTCATCCTGCACAGTCAGAGGTTGAGACAGCAACGCTGAATGTCCAAGCCAGTAGTGCGCAACAAGATCTAGACACTCATATCAATCGGAATAACCTGCTCAATTGCATGTCAGGCAGTTTGATTCTGCAATGTGACAGCCATACTGTCGTTAGTTCTTCAGGAATTCGTTACTTTTCTGCATGATAAATGAATGATAAAAATGTGTGCTCTAGGAATCATTTACTAGCTAAATACTTTTTAGAATTTGTAAAGTCAAGTTTATTCTTTGTTTAAGTCTTCAAAAAGATGTTTCAGGAGCATTTTTTCTCTATTGTAAAAAAAGTTTTCAGGTTTAAATATCTGCAAAATAACGTCATTTGTAGTACCCATAGCCTGGAAGCTACAGTATCTGGAAATGCTTTTTGAAATCAAGAACAGGAGGCACGTCTTTGCATAAATGAGTAAGTTTGTAACAAGCTGTTCAGATGTGATAAAAACTGTTAACTTGGTTTCTTTAAAGCATCACCTGGTCATTGAATGGTCCTTGATCTTTGGATCAACAAGGTACTAACTACCAAAGGGGCTAGATGTACTGCCTTCTGTCTTTTGAAATCCTTTTTTATATTTTGTATTAGTGTGCAAATGTGTGCAAAAGACTTGTCTTCATATTTCTACATATGGCATACTGTTTGTACTTCTGAGGTTGCATATACAGTTTTTTTTTTCTGAATGAGGTTCGGTATAATCTCAAGAGTTGTTGGCAGCAAACCCAAAGCCAGCTTTTACACAGTTCATTTCCATTTCACCAGTGTGGGCAGTATGGCGTGGAGCCAGCAACACCTGTGGTCTCTGGGTAGGGCCTACAGGGACGTCTGAGGCCAACCTCTTTGCTTTCACTGAAGAGTTGAGAAAACACACGCACTCGCTTCTGCCAGTGAAGCATGGCACTGACAGATTTCCTGTCTTAGTCTCTCTATCAAGGGCCATTACATCAGTGTATAGATCCCAGTGCAACGTGCCACCCCCAGAGGAAACACTGTAATAAAAGATGGAAAAATTAAGACAGCAAGAAAGTATTTTGTGATTTCTGCTGCTTGGGAGTTTATATGGGTCCTCTCAACACATACTGTAGAGCCCAGATACTGTAGCTCCCTTTGTATACAGCCCATCTGTAAAAATAGATATCACTTTCCTTCCTTAGCTTAAAATTCTCTTTTTCAGATTAGATTAATTACCTGGTTCCAAAAGATATCCACTTAAAAGTTTGGAATTTCAATGAAATTGTTGAGATCGTAAGTGTTAATTGTCTTAACATTGAATGCTTAACGTTTAAAAAGTACCATGCATCATTATTATCTGCTCAATGCCAAGCTTCTGCTGGAAAGTTTAGCTTTGCAATTTGAAAGCAAAATATGGAGATTTGTCAGTTGTAAACCAAATTTCCATCATGTCTGTGCCATTCATCTGGAACAGGCTCTGAAATGTAAACACATCCTGAATGTAAACACACCAAACACTGTCAGCTTCCCATGACTTTTCCTGGGATAGTCCACGTTTTTAAAAAAAATAGACATCTGCAAAGTTTGCTTACTGGAGCAGTTGCCTATGATATGACTGATGACAGAGAGAAGGAAATAGGTTTTCCATTGGTAGTGATGATAATGAACGAGTCTTTGATATTGGAGTCTCCTTCCTGGAAGTGCAGCACTGATATGCCTTATATTATTGTTGTTTTTAAAATCACTGGGCTAAAAGTATTTATTACATTCAGTAAACATAGAATATAGAACTCGGAAATTGAGTTTTTAAAGTTCTACAAACTTCTCTGCTAGGAGAAGTTCATTTAAAGCTGACCACACTTTCTTTACATAAAGGTTCATAGGACTTGGAGAGCAAGCTATCCAGTCACGTTTTTGAAACCCAACCACTTTTGGGGTCCCAATCTTTGAAGACATTGCAGCATGAGACTCTAAGCAATTAGCTACAAACAAAATAGTAGTTCAGGTGGGTAGCTGCATCAGCATGCATAGGCTGCAAAGGAACAAGTAATAGGTTTATTCCATGCTGAAAACAAGAAGAAAGAAAACACAACGTTTCAGCCGTGGAGCCTTCTTCAGGTGGAGCCTTCTTCTCCACACCTGAAGAAGGCTCCACGGCCGAAACATTGTGTTTTCTTTCTTCTTTTTTACAAATAAAATATATTGGCTGAAGAGCCTACTCTTGTTTGCAAACTTTGGGTTGTTATTTGTTGGTTAGGATCTGTTCTGTTTTCAGTCGCGGAAGATCTCCTAATCAGTTTGTAATGTTTAAGTTTTCAGCTTAAATTCAGGACCTGCTGTGTGGGAGTGCAAGTAATGTTAAGCAATTGTTCAGACCCTGCCTTTCCCATCCTCATATGGAAAAGGAAACAGGAAAAAGGAACTCTTAAACTCCCAGTGCCTGGACAGCGCTGGAGGAGTGAAAGAGAAGCTCACCACTTCAGAGCAGCAAAGATGTGCAGTGACAAGCTCCTCTGACCCCCATCAAGGTCTCAACACAAGGCAGCCACAACCCTCCCTTGCCGTTGGTGCCGAGCAAATACTATGCAGAATGGATTGGGACCGGCAACTCAGATCGATTAAGCTGAGGAAAATGGATTATTTACCCTCCACAGTCTTTTACTTCACTTGTTTGTTAATTTCAGGTAAGTCTCCTGGTTCTTTGTTTCACAAATATTAATCATTTTTTTCTAGGGTCATAAAATGCCTCCACTCACTAAATGGGGCTTCTGTAGTTAGAGCAGCCCATGATTTCTAATACAACAGCCCAGTGGAGCGCTATGAAATCTTGTATGCATTTTCACTGTACGAAAGAGAATGAAATGTTGAAGACGTTTTTACACTACCTTGCACAAGTTATGTTAATAGTTCTGGTTACGTTAATAAGGAATATTTAAAGAACTTTAAAATGCCATAATTTAGTTTAACATATTTTGTTCTTGAATATTTAATCTGTTCTTGTAGACAAAAATCCTGTATCAACTGTTAACTAAAAGAGGATAATTAAAACTAGTCAGTGGTTGCTAAAATTTAGTGCTAGGAAGCCTGTGTACAATTTTATAACTTTTTGTTGAGGGACATTAATTTAAATGTCTTTTAATTTCAGGGACTCTGGTTGCTGTGCGAATAGGAAATAATAAACTATTAGCTATTTAAAGTTGGGAAAGATTGCAGTGTTGTTTGCAGTGTGATGGACAAAAAATATGAAAGGGACATTTAAAATCGAGTTTAAGAAGATTTGCATTAACTTAACATTGAATGCTAATGTAGAAATTAGTCATATTTTAAAACAAATCTCAATTTCTTGATATTTTTTGCTGTTCATGCATTGCTGGTGAATTATTAATAAGAAAGAGCAATAGTAATGGTGTTGTTTTCCACAGAACATACAGAATCTATTAAACAGAATAAAATGTGACACGGAACAAACATTATTACTCAAACATATACTGTATAAAATTGTGAATTTATTCCAAAACAAAATTTCATCAATAATTTGATTAAATGGCTTTTATTTTTTTTACTGACTCTGTATGATGCCATAAGGTCTTTGTCAGATTCATGTCAAGAACATTGTGGTATTCATTCACATTCCATCCTTATTAAATGGCGTTGCAACTCTGTGTTAATATATTTAGCAATATTTATGGGATTTGGGGTACTTTTTATTACAGGGACATAAATATATTTATTATTATTATTTTTATTGTAATGGGGATTAGTGCTGAGTACTTGGTTTTGACTGTTGTGAAGATAGTTTATACTTGGAATGATGGGGCTTTTCTGTAATATAGTCCTCACATTTCAATACTCTGCTGCAGTACTTTTATTATCATGTACAGTAGCAACTCTCTTGCAAAGGGGAACTGCAGTCCCAATTTCTGAGTCTGGTTGTCTCTGGTATAATTTCTGTAACAGAATAAGTTAATTGACAGTATAGATTAAATTACAAATTTTGGATTAAGCACAAAATGGTTATCTTTGTGAAAATACTGTAAGTCACCCTGATGTCACCAACCCCTGGTCTCACTAAGGGCGAGAGTGAGAGTTCGCTAGAATTGCGATGTAAAATGGCCCTTCCTGCTCACTAGTCACTGTAATGACTGATCTAATGCGATGTACTGTATGACCGAAAAAGTACAGGTTGTGCAGCAGACATTTCACTGCAGCAATGTTCTAATGTGATCTGCATGCAGAGCTAACAAGTAAGAAGTATTTGTCGGCAAAACCGTCTCAAAGTTGAGAGCAATATTTTTATTGGATTAGGAGAGATATATTCTTTACAATGTAATTAGGCCACTTCATGTCAGTAAACATTTTGTCACTGTGTATATTGCACTTTTATTGTGGTTTGAAATGCATTCATCAGTGCTGTTTCTTTCTAACCCCAAAATATAAAAAAAAGCTTTCCAGTTTCCAATAAACTATTATACTGTACAGGTTTCCTAAACATTAACCAAAATAGTAGTAGAACTACTAGCTACAATTGTGACAAGGAGGGTAAAAAAGTCAACATCCCTTCCTACAGTATGTGCAATGTTTTAATTGAAACCTTTTAAGCCATGAAGTAATGCAATAAACAAAACCTATGATCTGAATTATGTAAGTAACATTAAATGCCGGGATTCCATTTGAAAAAACAGGAGCTGGAACACCATACTTCCTCTCCTCCTTTCCAACCCACACCCAAACTCTGTACTGGTTAGTTCATAGCCCGCACTTCGCTTTAATGTTATGATATGTTACTCCTTGGGCAAACAAAAATAGAGCACATTCAACCATTTTAATCAACGTGAGGAAAAACAATGCAACAGCTAGACGGTAAAATAAAGACGAGCTAAAAACAAAAATACAAAAATAGCAATGTGGCAGAAGAACAGCAGTCAGATATATTAAAGAGAGGAAAGTTACAGAGCTTTATCGGAATTTCAATTGGAATTTTCAGTTGTTATCATTATTAAAGCACATACTTATCTACAATATAAAATCAAAGCTATTCAGTAAGTTCACCTTAATGGATTAATATTCTTTCATAAATATTCCAAAACAGACTGAGATATGTTGACTCTTAAAGAGTAAGAGTAATATGTTGACTCTTAACAGTCTATAGTGACCCTGTAAAACATCTGCATTGATCCTTGACTAATTACACTAGAAATGAGGATTGAGTTTGCTTTTTTTGTACGTAGTCCAAAATGCGTTCATATTACATTAATTTCTTTTTTTTTAACAAAGTGTAAAAGACATGCAATTCCAGCAAATGGACAAAGAGGTGTCAGTTGTCCTCAGTTTAGACAAAATCTATTAAAGCAAGATGTCTACAGAAAGCATGTCATGAACCTTGAAAAAAAACATGGTTAATGTTACATTTTTTAGCTGTTACAAACTCTGCCAGTATCACATAAGTGTATAATACAGCTGTTTCAAACCAGGCTCAAATTAACACTTTCTCACTCTAAATTTATGACCTGGAACATTACATTCAGCAGGAGGTTTCCATAATAGAACAGAGATGTGCTTTGATCTTGCATGTCTGTTCCAATTAATTCGAGTTATTAACATGCCTGCTAAACATTCTTCACCTTTCTTTGCATTCATTGAAAACACAGATTTTCAGTTGCATCTCAGCCATGAAAAGATCTGCTAAAATTCATAGCCTTCACGTCTGAGCTGCATCTGTTCAACAGTATCTTGAAGTTCGGCTACAGTGCCCAAAAGCACCTCCTGGGTAATCAGGAGATCAGTTATTTAATCTGGCTTTTCCTGCTGGATAGTCTAATCAGATTTACAGCAGTCTGTCCCCAGTTTTCCACATATTACTAATATTTTCCAAATATCAAAGTAGTCACACAAAAGTGTATCAAACCTGACCAATATTTATTATTTCTGTAAATAGAGTATTTTTGCTTTTAGAATAGGATCCAGTACCATTCCGTTGTTAGGCAGTTACATCATGCCCCTTGCTCTTTTTCCTTTTGTAATGTGTAAATCTCTTCAGTATTTAGTAATAACAGACCAATGCTTCTGGATCTCTTTGGTTTTGTGCCTCATTACTTTAATTTACTGAAAGCTGGAAAACTGGCGAGATATCAATATTTTCAGTAGATCTAGTTGAGGAGTAAGTGGCATGGCATTGTGAGCAGCTCGCTCAAGATGAATCATCTTAAACCAAGGTTTTTAATTGTTTTATTCTTTGTGTGTATATATTGTTGATGTGTACAATGGACACAAAGAACTAATGATAAAACCTATCATTAATAGTTACTCTCAAGCATTAATTGCAGTGAAAGACATTCCTTTCCACAGAGTTTGCTTTAATCACCAGAAATATAAATGCTTAATATTTGAGTAAAATTAATTCTTTGTAAAAATGAATGGGAAGCTCAAAGAGTCATGGGAGCTAGCCTACAACAAGCTACGACAGGCTACCCTGCCATGTTTTTCGAAAGCTGACATCCTTTAAATAGTAAGAAATATATATAGTATATATATGCTGTTATAGAATAAATAAGTTAAATGTATTGCATTCTTAATGAGACACAATCTTCTGCAGTATATGCAGTATTTTAATTGATTTGCACACATGGTTGCCTTTGTAATTGGTCTTTTTTCATGATGCTAACTAATGAGGAAAGCAGCAGAATTAATGTCTATAGAAGTGTTTTCTCTGTCGAGGTATAAGAAAATGCTTTATACGGCAGATGGTGCTTCACCATAATAACAATGAACAATAATCTTAGACAATAATCCTTAGTGGCCAATGTAATAAAGGAGGAGAATAAAAATGGAAAACCTCAGACTGGACAGGTCAACATCCTGATTTGAATCCAATTGAACATGCTGAAGAAAACACTGAAGACAGAACAAGAATAGCTAATAACTCTAAGTGGCTGCAGCAATGCATCTAAAATGATTAACCAGTCTGGTGAGCTCAGTCACAGACTTCCTGCAGTTATAGTCCCAAGGGGGTATGTAACCAAGTATTGACATAATAATAATAATAATAATAATAATAATTCCTTACACTTACAGTATATAGCACTTTTCTGGTCACACCACTCAAAGGGATTTACAGGTAATGGGGACTCCCCTCCACCACCAAGAGTGTGCAGCATCCACCTGGATGATGTGACGGCAGCCATAACGCACCAGTACACTCACCACACACCAGCTATCAGTGTGGAGGAGAACAGAGTGATGAAGCCAATTCACAGATGGGGATTATTAGGCAGCCATGATTGGTAAAGGCCAATGGGAAACACCCCTACTCTGTTCAAGAAACACCTTGGGATTTTTAATGACCACAGAGAGTCAGGACCTAGGTTTTACGCCTAAAAGGACGGCGCCTTCTTACAGTATAGTGTCCCCATCACTATACTGGGGCATTAGGACTCACCTGGACCACAGGGTGAGCGCCCCCTGCTGGCCCCACTAACACCTCTTCCAGCAGCAACCTTAGTTCTTCCCAGGAGGTCTCCCATCCAGGTACTGACCAGGCTCACACCTGCTTAGCTTCAGTGGGCTGCCAGTTGTGATTTGCAGCTCCTGGCTAAAATGTAAGTGGAAGTCCCCCAATAGTTATGGTCACTTCAAAATCACTAGGCTGAAACCAAAATATGTTTCTGTTCTAACATCATCAATTCATATTAATCTCGTGATCACAAACGCAAATTGCTTGGGTGTAAAGCCAGAATCATAGTTGTGACTTTGCTGTCTCAATTAATTTGGACGGCATTGTACAAGTATAGTATACTGGTCTTTGTTATGCAGAACCTTTAGAGGGATCTTGTGTCTGTGAACAGGATATAGCTTTTAAGTGTTTAATTGATGTTTCATCACATATTCTTTTAAAAGAGTTCCGCTTTGCTTATATTTCCGGGGCAGGGTATTTAGTTGGATTTTTTGCCTGTTGTTTAAGTGGATTTTATTTGTCATGACAGATTCTGGTGCAGATAAGCTCAGCAGGAAGACAAAAATCCTGTGTTCTCTAAAAGCACAACTCATTCTAGAAAACTCAAAAATTATTCCATAAACTCAATAAGATAAAAACACTGTTTAAAAACTAAAAAAATTAAAATATTTACCAGAAGATCAAGAGAAGTGATAGACTTCCTTTAAACTTACAGTAAGATATGGCACTTAAGAATCAATATAGAGTAGCACTGTACACAAACTGTAAGAGAACATCATGGTTTCCCTGTATGAAAGGCAAGAAGAGGATTCAATTATTTTTACAAAGTATGATGCCTAATTAAAATATCAAAATATGAATCATTCATAATTATATGGCGATACTGCCTCAACAACAGTATTTTGGAAACAACCTAACGTAGTGTGAGGACATCCAACAGAAAGATCATAATACTATAAAATTACAGTTAGAAAGGACACTAATGAGGAAAGTGTTCAGTGACTGAATCACCAAACATATGAACTAAAGATAATTCTATAGAAAAAAGCTAATACATTTCTATTACAAAAAACATTGAATTACCAGTCTGAACAATCTTTGTATCTTTTGCGTTAGAAGGCACATGATGTAAACTAATTTAATTCTGTTCAGAACAGTTCATTGAGTTTTTGACACAGAAGTTGGGTATCTCGTTGTTATTTTTATGCTCAGTTTCAAAAGTCACAGTTACTTCCTTCTTGGCGCCTAATTTAACATGTTTAGAAAACAAGTAACGACATATTGACCCCCTGTTAGAGAAACACAATGGAAACACTCAAGTGATTTAGCACTTACACTCTCAGATAAGAGACATTTTCATCATTAATCTTGACGACTTTGTTAGTGCTCTTTGGAATGGTCTAGTTTCCAAGAAACGCTGAAGCAAACATTTAGCATGCATACAAATTACTGCAAAATAATATTAATGTTTTACAGTCTAGTTAGTTCATGACAAATTTCGTTTTTAACATTGCTGGTGTCTTAACAATATTTAAAAAAATGAGTATTTCAATCGAAAATAGGAAATACCATTGAATATCAAGATTAGCTGTGGCAGTAAGTCAGTTCTTGCAAGGGTGTGTCGTCTTTGTAAAACAATATATCTCAAGTAATGTAATCTTTGGTTCTTGCTGTGCAATAGCACTGAAATATGCCACCTGGTTTTGTTTAAAATAAAGGGAAAATTTGCCAAATGTAATGATTAATTAAGATTTGTATAAAATCTTAAAATAATGTGATACATGGAAAAAAATATTATTAATTTTAAAGTCAAAGACCCATTCCATGGCTCAAATATCTGCCAAAATCTCTAGGCTTTTTCTTGGACTGTAGCCAGCATTGGGAGTAACTAGTTACATGGACATGTAAAACAAGCTTGCATTTTTCAGTAACGTTATTAATGCAGTCATTGTCAAATTGTGGCATTTCCATTACTTTTATTTTAGATTGCAGCAATAAAGTACAAATTACCAATTCAAGTCAAATCAAATCAAATGTTAACATTTTGGAATATATTAATTTGCTTGATATAGACCACAACACATGGACAATCCTATAGACCTATTAATAAATTATCTAAATAAGGATGTGTAAAGAAATGTGTAATAGTTTTTAATTGTATTTGACATATTTTAGTTTTTTATGCCTTCACTTTATTTCTAACATACTGCTAATACCGCTATCACCACCACCAATAATAATAATAATAATAATTTTGATGCAGTCAATATTTGTTTTATACACAGCCACACATTTAACGCAAAACAAAAATAAGAATTTTCATAAAGTTAATACGAAAGCAAGCTGGAAAATTCAAGATTACACAAGTATTCAAACCCTCTACTGTGGCAAACCTAAATTAATGTGCGGGCACAAATTTCCTATTTATTTTAGTTGTGTTTTCTATGTTTGTGTGCAATAACAGTGATTTAATTAATTTCAGAATAAATACACCTGTCTCTGTAAGGTCTCTGAGTTGGGTATTTTTTTTACTGACAAGAATAATTCATCTAAGGAATCATCAGACCAAAGAGCTTTCAAAACATCTCAGGGATTAAGTTGTGCTGTATAAAGGTTCAGACCAGAAGATCAAACATTATGATGGTCCTTAATATCTCTCTCAGTATGTTGAAGACAATCAAAGAGGTTGAAGGCGCCCAGACAGAACTTAGAGGAAACTAGTTAGAGATGCTCCATGAGGTAAACAGCGATTTTGAAAGGGTTGCAGAGTTCAGTGACTGAGATGGGAGAAAACGATCATTGATTAATATTCTGGTCACTCAACCAAAGGGGTTTGTGTGGAACTAAAAAAAACATTTTAGATCCAGCTTGGGGTTTGCAATAAACCACCTAAGAGATGATGTAGACATGTGGTGAAAAGTTTGTTAGTCAAACAAGACAAAACTGAAACTTTTCGTCTACATGCAAAGTGTTACATCACACATAGTGCATCACTCTTTCAACAGCAACTCTACAGTCATTTATGGTGATGACATGCTATAAGTTCTGATTCTCATTAGCAGGGATTGGAAAGCTTGTCAAGACTGTTAGGAACATAGATGGTTCAAAATACTGGCAAATCGTAGGGCTTCACTCCTCAAACTCTTGTCTTTAAGAAAGTCAATGGCCTGGCTTGTAACTTTGTATTTTACTGAGAATCTGTGGAAATACTTCAAAACTGCTGTCAATAAGCGATTCTCAAGCAATGTCTCAAGCAAACAGGCCAAGAAGAATGGTCTGAATACTCATGCATTAAACATATTTCAGTTTTTTTCTGTTAGTTTTAACTGACATTGACCATAACCGTGATCTTACCCTTCCATTTGAGCATTCAGGTTTGGAATAAAATTCTGTAACCTATTACAGTTCTGTTCTAAACTACTAATAGCAGTTGATTACTTATTGAAATCATTTCTCAAAAATGTCCATAGCGTCCCACTGTGCATAAACACTTCAGAGTATTTGTAATGTACTAATGAACCTTAATCTAAAATATTTTGTTTCATATTTAAAACAAACAGTGTTTACCTATTATTGACTGGAATCAATGGTGTACTTGCAGTTGCCTTGCTTTAGAAATAGAGTTTAACATTTGCAACCTAAGATTTTTAAGCAGAGAAAGGGAAAAAAATAGGAATCATGTTGTGAATATGTTCAGAATTTCAACAGTAACGTATTTCAGTGGCTGATCTTTCCGTATGTTAACAACGATGTGTCTTAACCCCACCAGAAGAGTCCTAAACTATAATGGACTTGGTGATACATTCCTAAACAACACATTTAAAGTCATGCTTAATGTCTCCCTAAATACCAATGCTTGCATGCAAGTGTGTTTTACAAGTGGGAAACATATGGAAACGATCAATAACGAACCCAGATGAGGTCACTGTTGTGCAATGGGGAGCGCTGACCTCCATGGTTAAACCTTCAGAGACTAACGTGCCATACATCATCATGATCAGGCTGACAAGTGCACACATTTAAAAACCCGCACTGGAAAGGCAAAAAGGCACGTTTGGAATTGTGTTTTACTTAGCATCTCAGATTATCGACTCTGTGCATAAAACATTTCAGACTCGCATATTAATATTTCATATTAATGAAATATAATAAGATTGAAAAATGAATAAGATTTGTGAATTTATTATTTTTATTTTTTTCTATGAATTTATTCTTTTGAACAGACACTATATCTTTGATAAAAAGAGGTAGTGCCTATGATCTACATTAGCCGTTTTTATGCATTGCTTTTGTATACTTCTATTTTCTTAGTAGACAAAAAATGGAAAACACTGATCTAAAGTTACTTAATAAGGTGTTGTGCCACCATGTGTAACCAATATGGCCCGTATCTCCACCAATGACTGGAATTTTGTAGGAGGGATATGGCAACATTCTTCAGTGAGACAGTAAGTCAACTAAGCAGGGTGGATGGAGGTGGAGAAATCTGTCTCAGTCAATGCAGGATATCCCATAAATGCTGTTCTTCAATCATATCTGGTAACCAAACATCAGTGTTATGCTTATGAAACCATTGGCGACCAGGCAGTGCTCTGTGGATGGGGGTATTTTCATTCTAGAAGACAACGCCCCAGGACAAAGAGAAGCACTGCAACATGGGGTGAAGGTGATCACTCAGTACTGTTAAGTAGCAATTAGCACTGACCTTTCCTTCTAAGGGAATCAGTTAACTCAAACCATGCCAGAAAAATGAAGTCGACAACATCATGGAACCACCAGACCCCCTCACTGTTGGAACCAAGCGTTCATCGTGATTCTATTTGTCAAGAACATGGTGAAGGATGATTCAACTGATGACTTTAGGTTCTGTGCTCCTTGCACTACTGAACTTGCAAACATGCAATGATACAACTCAAATATAACGTCCCACTTAGTTTTTTTCCAGGTTAAAATTTGCAGTCAGTTGTTTTGCAGTTGTTTGCCTGTTTTTTCTCGCTCTTTGATTTAATGCACCAACATCACAATTTGCGCTATGAGCTTCTGCCACAGTTGCCCTTTGTAGATGACGTCTTTCCATGCTGACATCAACATAGGCTATGTTGCTCATGAAACTGATTTTCTTGCCAAACATACCCAAGAAATCATCCTTCCTGTGTTTTTCAGAAATTAAAGTTACTTTTTAGATACATTTAGATTTTGGTGAAAGCAAAATGAATTAAAGATTCCAAACATTTCTGGGGAAGAGAGGAGGTTCACCTGTGGCTCATGACGTGGAATAAAAGAAATGTACGCATTGCAGACTTCTAGGCCCCAGTTGCCATCAGTTAAGTAGGGTCAAGGTCAGAATCAAATAACCCAGCTAATACTGCTAAAACACTGGCTCGTTTACCTGAACCTAGTGTTAATGTAATTGGAGAATTTTAACATTTGTGCTTTATTGTGAAGCTATAGGACGTTCAAGACGTTCAAGGTCAATTGAAGCCCAAAGCATAATTATATGTAGAGACACACTGGCCTTAAGGCTTTGTCATTCTCAGTTGTGACCTAGAATTGTGAAATTATGACAGAAGAAATAATACAACAGACAGCTAGATTACCTTGCACGTGTTGAAATGTGACTCCAGCTAACACGGATGTCTTCAGAACCGACTTCTACAATCTAGATCCTCTCCTTCATAACCCAACCATGTGTTTTTTACTATGGCAGGGACAGCACTGGCGGCCGTGGACTTCACGTTAATAAACCCGAACCCCCTTGGGACCAACTCAGATTCCTCACTGGTCTGTGTCAACAGTGAGTGGAGCGACAGCCAGCTTCCCAGCTTCGGGAGAGACTTAACTTCACAAGACCAGCAGGGGGTCTTACAAGGCTCGCGAGACACCAGATATCAATTGGCCACAAAAATTACCTGGGAAACACAGACAAACAAGACTTTTGGGGCCTTTTACTGTGGGGAAAAAAACAAAGACTCTTTATATAATGCGCACACAATCAAGATGTTAAACGAAGGTAAATAGTTTTTATTTTTCTTATGATATGTTAATAATGTTACTGGTACTTGTGGCTCTAGCAGTTCTTTCTTTGCATTTTGTAACAGTACCAGTATTTTGTTTAGTTTTGGACGTCACTATATACAGAAGGAATCAATACTGACTTTTAAGTGTTATGTACAACCTTAAGTAATTGGGAACGTTTCCTTAAACAGAAAAAAGGTGGGATAACTCAGCAGGCTAGCTCTTAATATATTGCCTCAGTTGAGGCTGAGCGGAGACCTGTGAATTGTTTTTAAGATGAATGACAAATAATAGTGTTTCTGTAGCAGTAACAGCATACTCTCTTTACTCCACTCTGAAGTATCATACTGTAATACCCTACAGCTGGAATTTCAATGTAGGTTCAGACATGAAGTCATTATTGGTTGTATTAGTTTATTTTAGACAGAAGTTTCCTCCTGTCAGAACACAATAACACAGAAGATGAATGGGAAATAGAACTTCAGTTAGATATGGTTTCCTGCAAGAAGTGTTTGTCTGCAAACTTCCTCTTGAGTTTTCACTTCAGGTTCTAGTGCCTTTACAAGCTCTCCTGCGTGATGAAAATGACAGTGCTTTGTTAGTCACGCTACAGTATGTGACAATGTAATGAGGACCGTGTAGAATGTTTTTAATACAGGATGGTTGGTAGGATTATTTTGTACGTTCTGTTGCATATTCAAATTTTGTTTTCCAGCCCCCTTCTTTCCACGGTCTTTAACCATCACAGCCAGTAAGGGTGACGACGTCGATATTTCTTTCATTCGCAGAAAAGTTGTTGAAGAAGACGCTGTCATCTATAAAAATGGTAAATTGTAATTCAGTTCAGTTCAATTCAAAGTACTTTATTCATCCCCAGGGGGGCAATTTAAGAACCAATACAGCACATTGAACACGCATAAATTAACAAGACGAAAAGAACAATAACAAAAGGAAAGAAAAAATAAAACATTTTACACTCCCAAGCCTACAGGTTGTCACACTTGAGCAGCGCCCCAGAAGACTATACACTTCCTGTTAATCTACAGTACCTAATGGCAGGTTATGCTGTAAAACAAGACCTGTATGCAGAAAAGAGTCTGACTAAGCAAGCAGATAGACAACTGGCAGCAAGCAGCGCTGGTGATTAAGGGCCTGGATGGAGCAAAATAACTGCAGACACAGGATTCACCAGGAGCAGGATTGTGGTAATATCATGTGGTAATAGCATAATACCTCCACCATGTACAAGGTAGCATTAATACCAATGAGGAAAAAATGAAGTTTTACTTCAACAGTGAACACCAATACCCTTTAAATATAGAGTATAGCAGACAAGAAGGCATAGTGCCTTTTGCACAAAATTTACCTAAAGGAAAGAGTTAATACACAATCAAAATATTAAGCAAGGGTTATCAAACCCTTATTGTTATTCCTGAAAAGTACAAACTTTAACTTTTGTCTGAGCGTCACTAAACCACGGAAGGGGATTTTTATCAAGGTAGAGCTCTGGAGACATGGAACACTTCAATGAGCTTTCTGATTCAGGGCTGACTAAGTACATGACCCTGCCAGTCTGCTGTTACTGTTCTGTCGTGAACACAGTTCAGTGCAATTATCATGCCGTTTTAACTATTGCTTTAGATGGTTCATCTAATTGATATCATTTTAAAAATACAAGGTGCTGTTGCTAAGGCTTTTTTTGGGGTACTGCTTAAAAAAAACATCTTAACTTTCCATTTGGTGTGTGAATTAAACCACTTTCCCACAGTGCGATCTGTGAGTGTACAGCTGTTGTAGCTCTGACCATGAATTGTGGCTCACGTTATCTATTTTCTTGTGCTTCTCAGTCAGCTTCATTCACTCGATCCCGAAAAATGAAGTGCAGGGAACACTCAACCATACCCTCAACCTTGTGGAGCCAAAGGACTCGGGGTTCTACAGCGTAAACTTCATTGCAGGCCTCCTTTCTACTTCTGCAATCACCAGGCTGATAGTAAGAAGTTAGTGCTACTGAACTTTTCTCTTTGAGTCATGTACAGTACACGTCCTTCTAAATCCATAGTTTATATCATTTGCATTCTTTAGTTACTTCGCTGGTTGCTCGGTGCACCTCTTATTTCAGTTTTCATATGTCAGTGTCTTTTGTGGCAACTGCTTCCCTCAATGAGCCATTTTCCAGGAAAAAGCATTCTGTACAGAACAGACAACACATTAATTCTCTAGCTGTAGAAATACTGGGTGAAGATTTTTTAAATTGAACTCTCTGCTGTATTTCTACTGCGTCCATAAGTAATCCCTGCTACTAGGCTCAAGTATTTGCAGTACTTGCAAGATAGCAACATACTGTACTGTAAGGCAATTAAACATGCATGAAGTAGGAAACAGGACTCTGAAGAGATTAAATCATTGAAAACAAAGACAATTTAAATTGTTTCAGAAAAAAATCAAGCAGAATTGAAGATTCTAATCTAATTCTAATTTTTATATTCTAAATATAAAAATATTTTACTGTGTCTCACTATGTATAACAGTAGTATTCCAAGTATATGGAATTAAAAACTTATCTTTAACATCTGTGTGTTTTTTTTTGTCAGTAGGAGCAAATTGGGTAATTTATCATAAATTGTATCTAATCACACTATATTACTGTACAGTATACATAAAAAAGGGTTCCTATCTAGAGCTCGTCTGAATTCCATTATTGTAGGTCTCCGTCTTATTCTTGCGTAAGAATCACCAGTTGAAATGTGCTGCTAACAGTAATACATTTCTCAGATGAACAATCCCAAAGTAGAAACTAACGATACGTTTTTGTGATTCTATCCAAGAATGTGAAGCTCAGAAATGGGGGCCAGACTGTCAGCATGTCTGTCCAAAATGTCAGAACAAAGGCGTGTGTCATGACGTGACAGGGGAATGTATCTGTCCTCCAGGCTTCATGGGCAAGACTTGTGAAATAGGTACAGTAAAAGGCTTTTTACTTTTCAATCATGATGCATATAACTCTTTTAAATGCGTGATGCATGTATTTCATAGACAGCTTAAATTGCTGTAAAGATTTGTGTTTGAGGCCAGGATCTTAATGAGATTTAAGTTCAAGTTAGTGGATGGAGTCAAGTTGAGAATTTGGTGCAATGTATTGATTGAGATTTAGTATTCTGACAAGAAGTAGAATTAGTATTTTGCTGTGAGCTTGGAATTAACTGGAATAGGGTGTAGCCTTACATTGTAGTCACAGTATGTCAAGGGCAAAGTATAGACTTTTCCTGATTGTTGAAGTAGAAATAGGATGATAAGCAAACAAGATGATTGCAATTGTCTATTTGTTTGGTTGCTGGTATGATACAAGGATGGGGATAGACATGAAAAATGGTTTTGGACTGAGACCTAGGTTTTGGACTGAGATTTGTCTTCTAATGACCAGGAATTTTCACTGGCTCCTTATGTAGTGGGAGAAAGAAACTGTAGAGGTGTATTAATATTTAGTCTGTTTGTCTGCAGGCTGTGGTGCAGGTCGATTTGGAAGAACTTGCAAAGAAATGTGCAAAGATGGTAGTTGTAAGTCCTTGGTCTTCTGCCTTAGAGATCCTTACGGCTGCTCTTGTGCCACAGGATGGAGGGGACTGACCTGCAATGAAGGTGAGGAACTGGACCTGTGAAAATACAGTACACAGGTTCTCATAATATGCAGTTTCTAAAAAAACAGCTGTTACTAGCAAAAAAAAGGTAAAGGTTTGTTAAATGCTGAAATGAAGAGAGACACAACGGTTCACAGCTGAAACGTTGTCTCTTTTTTCTTTTTTAGCATGGAATAAACCATGTTGATTTGCAGCCTTTGCATGCTGACACAGGTACTTGAGCTTCTTCAACCATTAAAAAGTGTTAATGGTTAATGTTAAACAAAGCATTAACAGTAATGCTATAATGATATAACAGTGGAGTTCCCTACAAAATGTGTAAGCAGAGCATAGACTTCACATGCTGATTCATTCTATTTTGCAGTCTGCTGCTGTGACAGTTCTGAATTTTCTTTCATTTAGTTCCAGATTTTGTTTGATTCAACTGGGTGGCTTATGCTCACAACAAAAGCTCATTAAAACTCAGGAATTGATTGATAATATAGAATATTATATATCATTTGTCCATCTATAATTTGAAACTGATTTATTGTATAATGCAGTTTGTCAGACAAATGTCAGCTAGATGCAGTAGGCTGTACATCAACTGTATTCGTCATAGATTCTGCTACCTTGATGCAGGCAAAGGCCAAACTTCACTGGCAGAGCCCTCAACTACATGGTTTTGTTTGGGATGAAATCTAGCTTGATCCTAAGCTTTATGATCCATGGGCCTTAATGTGAGTATGGTACATATTAGCACATACTGTACACAAATGGGAAATACAAATTGGACTGTCCTCTCAGCACACCTAGGAGGGAAGGGTAATTTTCAGGCTAGAAATATCAGGTTTGTACTGGTGCCTGTCGTGGGAGGTGTTTTCAAAGTTGGGAATTCCTTGTTTTATTGATGCGTCTTTGTGTCTTTCATTGCTGCAGCCTGTCCTGAAGGCTATTATGGTGCTGATTGCCAAATGAAATGTGAGTGTGGTAGCCAAGGAAGTTGTGACCGTTTCCGGGGCTGTGTCTGCAAGGATAGACATGACTCTCACTGCAAGAGAGAAGGTAAGAGCAGATCATTCTGTACTATGAGGTTCTGTAGAGCAGGAACACTGCATTATAAGATACTACAGAGACACAGGCCTATCTATCATATCTGCTCCTGCAGCCAAGCTGTATATTATGTATCTTAATAGAACTACCCTGGTAGATATCAGTAAATATTCAGAGGCAGCACTCCAGCAGCAGTACAGTACATACAGTACAATACAAAGTCCATAGAAACAACCCATGGAAATGCTGGTTGTCCCTTCGACTAATCACATTAACCAAGAATGGTTTTCATTTGACTACGAAAATATTCATCTGAATGGCATCGCTTTTCATCTTAATTTACAAGGTTTCATACAGCTCCTTCTGTATTCGAGCTTTCATACAGTCGTTTACTTTTACTTATTGCTTTCGTCTCTTTTTGGTCATGATTACTAACTGTTCCCATTTCTGTTAGACCTTCCCATAGGTGATTGTGAGGAGGGGAGGAGCATTACCCCTACTTTATCTTCAGCCCTCTTTATCTTTACACATTCAGCCCTCTATGTGGGGTACTTTACCTAGGAAAATGCAAATATAAGATGTCAACAAGAACCTACAAAGATAAACAGTATGGACAAAAATAATCTGAAATTAAGTTGCATAGAAAAAACCAATGTTAAGATCAGTGTATTTGATATTTTTGTGTGCAGATGCTGGGAAGATAATGAAAAGAATGTCTGAATTATTTAGTGAAAAGTCTTTTTACTCCTTATGTTCTTGTTTTTCACAGGAGAGCAATATGTACAGTAGCTCTAAATTAGCCTTCTTCCTTCCACAGAATTACAAATCTGAAAATTTGGTAGGAGGGATTTTTACTCTGGCTCATTTCTGTTACATGATCTCTAGACGCAGTTCCAGAGGTGATCAGCAGTCTGAGCGACACAGAGCTGAATGCTGGGATATCCTATTGGGGTACTTCCTGTACTGCGACTGGTTATCCCCCTCCATTGCATGGGGACATTGTACTGCAGAAACCTTGCAAAACAATAGTGAAGGTAGGTTTCTTGTCATCATAGTGGCCAAGAGTTAACTTAAGGCAATAGATAAGGAGATAAAATCTTCTGCATTGCAGTTCTGGCCTTTGTTATAAAAGTACATAAAAGGTTGGTCCCATACGGGTGGTTGTAGTAGTAGTAAACATACAATTTTATATACGAGTGCTTTGAAAGAAACCCACTGTAGAAACCACAACCGAAGCATAAGATAACTGGAAAAAAGCTCATAATACCGACATAGTTAAACAAACTCATCACATTACTCATTTCAACCTTTCATTAAAACTGTCTTTAAGCAAGCATTGAAATAATCATTAGTCTTTAATGGCTTTGGGCAATATGTTCAGAGATGGGGGTGCACACTGGAATTGTGTGGAGGCTATTGCAGTATTTGGCAGTGCAAGATGCTCAAAGATTAAAAACTGGACTGTACTTGTATAATAAATCCTTAATATAATATGGACCTATATCATTCAGTACAAGATACATGAAAAGGAGCAACTTTCAAACTCATTTTAAGTTTTACTGGCCACCAGAGCAGTTTACAGAGAACAGGAGTTATGTACTTCTAGAAAGTACACAACTTAAGAAGGCTCCACGGCCAGAACGTTGTGTTTTCTTTCTTCTTTTTTTCAGCATGGAATAAACCTATTACTTGTTCCTAATTAGGAGAATATACATGTACTGTATATTAAAGTAAAAAATAGGAAGTAAATTATTTGCATAGGCTGGGCAAAAACTACAGTTTAACAAAGGGTTTCAAGGAATATGATGTTCAGAACTAACACAAACAGGTTGTCTAAATGTTTTGAAAGTGTTTTTGAGGTATTTTAGATACCAGTTAGATACCAGTTAGTACCAGTTAGATAGTTGAATACCTTAGCAGTAATGAGATGCTAGCAGCACATAATTATTTTAGATGTTCTTTATTGCCTATTATTTGTGTTCCATATGATGCTCTGAGGATATTTGACATGATGGTGTGCACAAGATTTGGTTGTTGCTCAATCCGTGTTATTAAATTAAGTTTCTTTTGAGGTTACACGTCATTGACATGCCAAGAAACAGTTAAAAAATAATATGCATAGTGGTCCAAATGTATAATAGTATAATTGGTTCTAGCAGTCATTTATTTAGTTCTTAAAGCAACATACATACAGTATGTAATGTAATATACATACTGTAGTATATATGTTTTTTTTATAGCAGTGCAGGGCTTGTGCCTGACTTGAGTTCTGATGAATATGACTTTAACAAACTGTAATGCAAAACATGAATGCTCTATGTTAACAGAGGGAACTTTTACAAAACTGCTAGCAAACAGGTGAACAAAGTAACACAGTCCATCCTTTTATTTTCAGTCCAGACTCTCACCAATGGGCACCCCTATTTATCCTTACTATACTGTACGTACTGTGTCTTGATTGGCAGGAATCAGGAGTCATGTCAGCCACAATGGACACTGTTCAATGTGAACTAAGATAATAAAAGTCTTCGTTTGATATTTCTTTTTGTTTCCAGCCCAAAGATACTGAAACCTTGAGCAACCAGTCCACTGCCCACTTCTGGGTGGAAAAAATAACGTTGCGTGATTCTGGAAAGTGGATGTGTCAAGTTAAAACAGCAGCTGGACAGAAAGTAAAATATTTTAAGGTCAATGTCAAAGGTAAGGGAATGTAAAACGGACCTCAAGCCTTCATTTTGGATTAAAAGAGACAGATCCTGTGTAACCCAAAAGCCTCCTAACCCTCCAAGTACTGTACATAATCAGTGGAAAAGGATCATTTCCCCAATAGTGACACAATTGTTTCCTGTCTCTCACTGTGGTCCGTCTTAAGGTTTTCAGTGTTAATTCAATAATTAAATGAATCTGAATGAGAAAGCCTTTTCAAATTCACTTAGGATCTATAAGCTATCAAATGATTTGCATTAAAGATGCTCACCAGTCCTGTGTGGAAGTGTATTAGTTTACTGTGTAAGGTTGTTCATGTTTTTAAATGCTTTGCATGTTTTTCAACATTTCACCTTCTTTCATAGACTTGCCAACACCCCAGTTCCCTCCCTTTTTAAACAACAGTGGACCATATCACCTGGTGCTTTCAGTTAACAAGGACCAGTATATTGGTGATGGACCTATAACATCTGTGAAGCTCCTGTACAAGCAGGCTAATACATCATCATCATGGGAGTCTGTAGAAGGTACATTTAAGGGTGACTGTTCACTAGCCCAGCCGTGTAAAAGGGAAACAATACTTGATTAATCTTTTACTTTGCCTCAGTTTTTCATTGACTCAGACATAATCAGGAAATTCTAAAATAAGCGTTAGCTACTGTTTGGTTATCGTTTTTTATATTTCATGATTTCGTAATCACTCTCATGGTAAAAAATAACAAACATAAAATTTCACATAAATTAGACAGTCAGCAGACATGCCACCCTAAGACCCTAAGTTTGAAAAGTTTGATAAATCTGATGAGAGCATCCTAACAGTTGTTTCCTAGTAAGAGTAGTTAAAATAGAAATTATGCTGAGATATCCTTTCTGCTGGAACTGTTGATGATCCAGAGGTGCCCAAGGGAAACAGGAAGTGACATTTCTTTTCTTTCAAAGACCAATATCCTGCCATTAGACCGAGCCATTATTAAAAATGCTACACAACTACAAGTGATCAGGTAAAAGATAAAAGGTTTTCACTGGCCCGTGTTATAAACACAGGTTATCTTCCTCGACATCTTGCTTCACTCACGCTGCCCATTGTAGCCAAACGCACAGCAAAACACTGGGGGGTCAGGTCTAGTCACTGTGTGGGAACAAGTAACGGTTTATTCCAAGCTGAAAAGAGAAGAAAGGAAACAACGTTTTGGCTATGGAGCCTTCTTTGGGTGCCTTCATCCTTCACCCAAAGAAGGCTCCACAGCCAAAACGTTGTTTCCTTTCTTCTCTTTTGTTTTCTGCATGGAATAAGCCTTTACTTGTACCTTTGCAACCTACGCATGCTGACACAGCCCTCTGGTGATTTACTGTGTAAGACATACATAGCTGGATTGTCCCAGATGTTCATGATACACATTCAGCTTAAGCTGTAAGTCCTTTAACTAGCTGAGTGTGTCAGACTAGGACTAGTTAAAAACAGTGCATGATAAAGCATTTCTCTTTTGTTTTCCTTAAGTGTTCTCACAAGAAACAGATGCTTATAGTCCATCATTACTGTTTTTCGCAGTGACTGGGCCGCTGGTGAACCTGGACAACCTGACCCCAGTGACAAAGTACAACATGTGTGTTCTGTTGAGTCGTCCTGGAGAGGGAGGAATGGGCTTCCCGGGTCCCATGGCCACCTACTCCACTCTCCAGCTGGGTAACGCACTGACTTTACCATCTCCACAAGCTTAAAAACTGCACAGTTTCTCTGCGGGAGGGAAAAAAAAGTAACCGACAATCAAATGTAACTTAATGCCAAAAAGTTATTAGTGAAAGAGGAAATACTGATGAAGATAGCAGATGTGTACATTTATAATGTCAACAAGCTTTATTCTTCAGGGGAAAAACATCAGGATCATTTTCACACTGTGAAATTAAAGATTCAAGAGCCTGGGTCTATTGAACGAGCACCACCCGCGTGTAAAAGAGACTTGAAAAAAGTAGCTTTGAAAATAATTTGATAATATGGTGGCTGGAAAATGTAAGCGAATGCTAAGAAGTCAAAGAGCTTCATAATGTATCCTCACGATAATGTGAAGAATTGCCAGAATGATGTTTTCCAGAGTAATAAATGTCTTGTCTTTGTTCGAAATATTAGTAAAGGGTCTTTTAACACTGTTGTGTGTACAAAAAAGGGGAAAACTCTGTTTTAACCTTTTCACTAAATGTTAAGGGTGGCCAACAATGAAAAGAAAATCTATCAACTTCAATGTAATTAATTACAAACTAAATTGAGGAATGAGAGGGTTTTTATATTGTTACCGGTCCTTCATTTTACTAGCTCTCTTGATTGAAATTTCTGTTCCGTGTGACCAGAGCTCCTTCCACCATCAGGAGTTAAACTGGTGCCAGTCAGTCAGACATCTCTGACCCTCTCCTGGGACGCCACCACCTGGTTGCCGAAAGAGGAGCATGTCTACCAGGTGGAATGCATTCCCAAATCCGAGCCTGAGCGTGTCCTGCTGATGAATGTGCCGGGGAACTCTTCCAGCCTTGAGTTGAAGGAGCTGGAGACCAAGCAGCAATACCAGTGTAAAGTGCGTCTCAAGTGCAGCTCAGTGGGTCAGTGGAGCCACACAGTGTCGGCATGGACTCTGAGCAATGGTAAGTCTTTGCTGTCTCTAGATGTGTAGAGGGGGGCTGAGAACTTGCACTCTTCAACCTCGTTGCCTCTGTGGTATGATGCACTGTAATTCTTTTGGACTTTATAATTAAATGTAGATCACAGAAAACTTAAATGTTCTGTTTCCTGGTCTTTTTGCAAAAATTCCTTCTTCGTAATGCTTCTGTGTTAGATTTTTCTTTTATATGAAAATAAACTGTACTTCTGAGTTTGTTTTACTCCAACAGGTCTTTTATATTCTTGTAATACGAATACCACCCTGACACCACTTGTTAATTAAACCCCTTTTTGATGAGCCTTACATCAATCAGTGATGGCCCCACCTGGTGGTACAATGGCGGAAGATATAAATGTATCATGTACAGTGTATGAGGAGCAATATTGACTGGTGACCTTTCAGTATTGGACAGTTCAGGCTTCCTTCCTAGTTGTAAACATAATACAAGGGCCGTTTTGTTGAGATTGTCATAGAGGGATCTCTAGCATACTGAAATAATGGTAGCATCTGTATAGTTGTAAATGTGAACATAGTGATCCTTTTTGTTGCCACTTTTCAATAATAATTCAAGCAACAGAGTCCTGAGTGAGAATCATTTGGAAATTTGGAGAAGAACTCAGGGAATGGAGGGGATAAAATTAGCAAGATGATAAAATAGTAAAAACACAGTAAATGATATGTATTTATATATTCAAGTATTTTCCCCAACACTTGGCAGAAAATATGAATGCATGGATCTGGAGAGCAGGTTTGCATCCTAAAGCTAAGAGTGACTTGTTTGCTTATTCTCTGACAGTAATCCCACCGGCTCCCTCTGACATCACTACATGCAACATCACTGACTCCTCTGCTGTCATATCATGGACACTAAAGGAAGGCAACTCCATCTCCACAGTCATCATCCGCTACAAGGACAGCAATTCAGAGGACTACTGCCAGCAGACTGAGATCAACATGCAAGAACATACGGCCACACAGTTCCAGCTCAGGGGCCTGAAGTCAGATACATCTTACTTGGTTGAAATCTGGGCAAGGAATAACATTGGAGAAAGCACAAACAACCCCAGACTCAACATCAGAACTGCAAAACAGCCCGAAAGCTCCAGTAAGCCACTCATTTTGTCTCATTAAATATGTCTCATGTTAGGGTTGATGTGGAATCACCAAACCTGGTTTAAAATACCGTAAAGAAATACAGCAGATTTGTCATGATCCATTCTTTGCTCTGTCTTCGCTGAAAGAAAACATTCTACCAAAGCAGATAAACAAAATGTCTTCATGACTGACTTACAGTAAAGTGTAAAATCCACACAACCTGGTTACTGTAGCATTAAGGGGATTGAGAGCATGTGACTTCCTCTGGATGGAATGAAAGTCTATCGCAAGGAATTGCCCCAAATAATACTGGTCCTCACTTGGAGCAGGATGAACTGTAGCAACTGAAGTAAAATGCTTTGTTCAGCGGTGTCTGCAGTGGGAACGTGACCCCACAACCTTTCATGAGTCCAGAGACTGACCCACTAATCTATGCCATCCAGCAAACCATAATAAAACACATTTTCCATCGGGGACTCGATATGAAGAAATGAAGGAGATCAAATCTGTCAGCAGACTAGCGGGTCCGACAAATAAAAACTGAAATATTTAAAGCAGCTCTCAACTTCTTTCGGCTCACTGCACATATTGAAATCATTTTGATATTGTATATCCTAGAATCGATAAATCTGTTGATGTTATAACATGAAACGAAAAATAAAACACTTTTTGAAAATGTGAAACGATATTTTTCCACAGAGTTCTTTGGCTTGGGGAATGAAGGCAACATGCTGCTCATTGCCATCCTGGGATCTGCAGGGATGACCTGCTTAACCATCTTGCTGTCTTTCCTCCTGGTGCTGCAGCTCAGGAGAGTGACCTTCCAGCGCAGAATGGTCCAGGCCTTCCAGAATGTCGTGGTATGTCAAAATCCTTTGTTCTGAGCTTCCTACTCCTGTAAGAGAGCAGGGCAACCGAATCCCCAGCTGTTACCTATTTTTCAATCAGGAAAATCATTTACAGTGAAGGCCTGGTCAGGCGGCTCACACCACAGAAGCACAGAAAACTAATGAGAGAGGGAAAACAAGAATTGATTTAAAATTGAAATAGCTCCTCAGGACATGATAGCATTAACAACTGTGTAAGTATTGAACAGAAGCAATTTAGTGATGCGACTAAAAACACCTTCAGACACATAACAGGCACCTATGCAAATTATACTGTAAGTTGATCGATATTCGATTCAGGTCTGGTTAGATAAGTACTTCATTCCAAAGTGTATCAGGACACAGAGAACAGCAATGAATTATTCACATAGGAAGATGCTTTCCCAGTTAAAGTTGTTGATATGGTCAAAGGAGAAAACAGAGAGTGACTTAAAAAGGGGAAGTAGGCTGACTGTTGGCTGAACATTAGTGTTTTCTTCCTTTTTTACCAGTAACGTGCTTTATGTGCCTATGCAGAGAGAAGAGCCTGCAGTTCAGTTCAGCTCTGGGTCTCTCAACATGCCTAAGAAGCCCAAGAGCAGGTCAGAGCCTGTGGTCTACCCCACCCTCGAGTGGAACGACATCAAGTTCCAGGATGTTATAGGGGAGGGGAATTTCGGCCAGGTCTTGAAGGCGCGTATCAAAAAAGATGGATTAAGAATGGATGCCGCCATCAAACGAATGAAAGGTAACGGACTTGGATTAAAATGTTTAAGAAAACAATCTTTAAAATCTTTAAGACTTTAGTAATATTGATGACTATTCATCACTACATACAGTACACGCCACAGAGACTAAGTGTCAGCAACATTTTTCTTTACTCAGATGTGCACAGGAAAAACAAGAAACACTATCCATTAATGGCCTCTTTTTCAATTTTTGCTGAGCAACTGAATACAGTTAAAGAAAAACGCATGAGACACAATACCAAGCAAGACTTGCAAATTGCATGATGGGTTGATTTTGACAAATGTGAAGTATGGGCTATATTGAGAAAAACAGTCCTATTTTGTATGTGACTTTACACAGATTTTAGATATTCTATAATGGCATATACTGTATAAACACAAAACATGACATTCCAGGCATACCAAGCAGGGAGATTTCCTGCCTTTAAACTGAGGGGAAATGGCTTATACAGTACCTGTACTGTTGAAGAGCAGGATGTTGCATGCAGATAGAAAAAAAATGGATTAGAAATATCAAATAGGCAATACCAAATCTGAAATGTTCACAAAATAAAAACAGGCATTGTTGTATAAGAGCAACCCAATCAATTTTGGGATATCAGATTCAAAGGGATATCCTCTACAGGCAAGCTGAAAGAATTTAATCTTTTTAGTCTCAAAATAAAAAAAACAACAATTATCCAAAAACCTTAAAGAAAATGACACAAAGTCTACCCAGCAGACGTCTTCAGAGTCAACAGTGAAACATACGCCAGGAGACACAAGCAGAAACTATGGGGAAATACCTTCGGAGGGGTTGTGGAAGTATAGAACAAGCTTGCTCAGCCATGCTATTTAAGACGATACTCTAGCTTCTCGACGATAGTTGACCACATGAGCTAGATAGTCTGAATGGCCTTGATGACATGACAATTATTATCTACCACTATTATTGTTTTTGTTGACATTAATAGCATATTTTTATTTGAAACTTTATTCTTAGAATATGCTTCTAAAGATGATCACAGAGACTTTGCTGGCGAACTGGAAGTGCTTTGCAAACTTGGACATCACCCCAATATCATCAACTTACTGGGTGCCTGCGAACACAGAGGTACTTTAGCAATATATATATTTCTCTTCAGAAACGTGGTCTTCCAGGGCTTCTGTCAGAGCACTGTGACAGAAACAGTCAGGGAAAGGTGCATTTTCAAAGAAAAGAGTTTAAAAAAACAAAGATATAAGGCCTTTTTCTGTGGACAGGTTAAGTGCAATACCGAGTAATCTTATTTGACTTCATCTTGGCCAACACTTTGCAAAATATGTACCATAGATCACATCAGTAGAACAACAAAAAAAATGTTTGTAGAGACTGGATGAACTGGGAGAAAGATAAAAAAATACTTTGTGAATAGATCATTTTATGTTGTTCAGATTTCGTGTGCTGGTAGTGCATAAAAAATGAACTACATCAGAGGCCTCCAACACAAGACGCAATAATTACGACCTAGGTTGCAAAATGATTTTGGACGCTTGATCTAAGCAACCACCTATCTTTATTTAATTAACTTAGAATTTAACACATTAATAATCATTAAGCAAACATTTTTTGTTGATTTATCATCCACATCAAACTAATCCAATTAAGGGGGGCATCCAATTTTGAAAATGAAAGCGCTTTCCTTGTTAAAGCAACATAATAATAATGACCTTTACTGTATATAGCGCCTTTAGAAGGAGCTTCTCAAAGCGCTTTACAGTAAGAAAAAAAAGCACTCTGTGAGAGGAGACAGCAGAATTACACAGTTACAGTAAGGGTTTGGAATACAGTTAAATAAAAGCTTTTAAGAAGAAGAGGGTTTTTGAGTCTGGATTCGAAAGTGCTCAGGGTTGCTGGGATAGAATTTAAGGCGTAGCAAGAGAATGCTCTGTCGCTGCTAGTATGGGGACGGGCTTTGATGAATAAATAAAGTGCACGTTGCTCTTGCTTTAAGGATACCTGTACCTGGCTATTGAATACGCCCCCCATGGTAACCTCCTGGACTTCCTGAGAAAGAGCAGAGTCCTGGAGACAGATCCGGCCTTTGCCATTGCAAACAGCACCGCCTCCACCCTGTCCTCCCAGCAGCTCCTGCACTTTGCAGCGGATGTGGCCAGGGGCATGGACTATCTCAGCCAGAAGCAGGTCTGCCCGCATGTTACTGTGCCCGCCTGTGGGAATGAACCATGCGTGCCGTCAATAGCCTTTAAACACTACTAGCTTTGTGGACCATTTTGAATGGTCAGGCTCATCTCTGAACCTTCCCTTGAAGAAGGTCATCTGCAGACGGATTTGCAAGGATGATTACGTTACATTCAGGTGTACAGATGATAACAGATTTGGCTTATTAAACAGGAGCTTGGTTTTTGGATGCATGTTTACTGGCTTGGGTAAGCCACTGTGGGGAATGGACTGTTTCTCAGTCAATGGCGGAGATTGGTTAGAACTTATTAAGTCCACAAGAAGTACAAACACCAGCACTTGAAATTGTGCTTAGAAATGTGATTGTCATCCAAAGTGTTGTGTAAAGTCTTAAGGCGTTATTCATTTGTCCCGAAACAGCAGGTGGCACAGTAGATAAAAAGTTATTTTGTGGCCACTTGATGTTTCTTTATCTCCTCTGGACACAATACTAAGACAGGTGCACAAATGGAGAGGCTGTTTTCACCTGTTACTACAGACAAGTGATTCATCTCTGTCTGATGTGTTGGACATCATAGATCATGCAACCAGAATGAAGCAGTCTCCTGAATCAGAAGGTTATGGATTTGGAATGTTCTTTTGGACCTGTGCTCTTTTTGCGTCACATGCCTTTAATGTCATTAACCCACTTTATTTCAGTTTATCCACAGAGACTTAGCTGCAAGGAACATCCTGGTGGGAGAGAACTTTGTGGCAAAGATAGCAGACTTTGGTCTGTCTAGAGGCCAGGAGGTTTATGTGAAAAAGACAATGGTGAGGAGGTCCTTTCTGTTCATTTGGTAGCAATAACTTTTGGAAACACTTAGAAAACCGAATTACGCTAAATCGGTGTAAGAATATCACATGTGCATATTTCAGAAGCCAGAGCTGATAGCTGCTAATTATGGGAAATCACTATAAACCATAGCTTAAGTAAATGTTAAATAAATGTAGCACTCTTAAGAAGAAACACATTTGATCTGAAACTTTCAAAATTAGTCAAAAGTGTTAAACTGGGAATTGTAAAACATCATGTATTACTTTTCTGCAGTATGTTTCTGTCTGTTAACTCAAAAGTACGTTATTTCTTGTTTAATAATGTTAATGTTGTGGTCTTTTTAAGTAATATTAGAATCACTGTTAACTTAATTCAGTTTCAGTATTGCGACTCTGCTTTCACAGGGGAGACTGCCAGTTAGATGGATGGCCATTGAGTCACTGAATTACAGCGTTTACACCTCTAACAGTGATGTGTGAGTACCTGCATGTCTGATATAATTTACAAAAGCAAAGAGTCAACAAAGAAATTCTGAGAACTAAAAAAAGTTAATGAAGTTTTGTTGAAGTATACTTAAAGTATAAGTGTATTGTGTTTACTTATGTACTGAAAAAATATTCATATACTATACTATACTATCATAGTATAAAAAAGCAAATAGTATTTGCAAGTTAAAGAACCAAAAAATAATATTCTTATATTCACAAGTGAAAATAAAATAGTCCAGTAGTCCAGGCTGTGATACACTATGTAGTACAGCTTTTCCAAATCTCTATTACACTGCATACCAAAGGGAAGCAAAATAAGACAATCCATTATCTGTAGTATTAGCAGACACCAGCATGATGAAGTTATTCCTGATAGTCTCCAGATATATTCATTGATAAACTACAATAAAAAGATGATTTAGAAAAGACATGATTTTTAACTTTTATGAACTAAAATATGATAGAATTGTATAAATAAGTACAGAAAATATAATAATGTCTTTTTACAAAGCACCTTTTGAAGCATGTTATGTTGAAATTGTACAATGCACTAGTAAGACCTTATTTATAATATTGTGTATAATGTTGGTCACCATGCTGTAGAAAATGCATTGCTGCTCTGGAATCAGTCCAGAAAAGAGCAGCAAGATATGTTCTGGGACTGAAGTGAATGTAATATAATGGCAGGCTGAAGGAACTGAACCTTTTCGGTCTTGAACAGAAAAGTTTTAATAACGTCAAAAGGTATGTTTATACGTTTATTTTTACTGCTTGGTAAACATGCCATTATTATGGGCAGATTGTTTTTTCTGGTGTCCAGGATTGACAGTCTTACAATTCTACTTTTGTTTCTGTATGAATCTTTCCTTTAGCACTTAGCACTTTAGCACTAATGGCAAACACAACTTTTGCGATTGACACCTTCCTTTGTGTTTATTAACAGATGGTCCTATGGAGTGCTACTGTGGGAGATTGTGAGCTTAGGTTTGTATTTCTAAAGTAGAATTTAAAAATGCATTTTAGATTACATCAATCACATGCCAGTGGGAATTTTAAGAGCCAGTTTCCTTTATGTAAATTCTTGCTGTTGTAAAGGCATAATAAATTATTTAGCTGTGCCTGCCTCCTGCCCATTATTACACATGTATCCATGATATTTTTCTGATTTGTTGTCTTCGTTAATGTTGGACAGTCCTTTCCCTTTTAAAAGAAGTTACTGTATGTCACAATATGATTTCTTGAAAATCAGAAACTGAACCTCACTTACAAACCTTGCCAACAAAAATGACACAACACAATACTTAAGAAACATGACTGATTACTTAATTATTTTACTTGATTCATTGGAAACATTTTGAGATTTTACATCATTGTCATTGAGTGAGATGACATCTAGACCTTTTGGTGTAATGTCTGTTAACATTTTCTATCACAGTGGGATGGGAATTTGGATTAGATATACAGTAAGTCATTGTGGTTTCACCCTTGACAATTCTTCAGGATTACTCTGTATACTGGACTTTCACAAGACTTTGTGGGATTCCCTGTTCATATGGGGCTTGTTTGTAACAGATCCATGTTTCTAGGTGGCACCCCATACTGTGGTATGACCTGTGCAGAACTGTATGAGAAGCTTCCACAGGGATATAGGCTGGAGAAGCCTCTCAACTGTGACGATGAAGTGTAAGTAGAACACAGGATAAAACCATGGAAAACTCTCACAGACGTCTCACTTTTAGGACATCCTGCACAGGACTGCTGATGAGCCTCATTTCCTGCAATTCGCTGTTTTATTTAGCTTATTTTCAGACCATGATGAGCTCTGTTGCAGGATGGAGTCTTAAAGACAGGGCTGTTTTTTTCACATTTCATAGCATTTTGCCTTGAACAAGCCCTTTCCTTTTTCTGCATAGATATGACCTGATGAGACAGTGCTGGCGTGAGAAGCCCTATGAAAGGCCATCATTTGCACAGATCTTGGTAGCTCTGAACAGAATGCTTGAGGAAAGAAAGGTAAGACGGACTCAAATCTTTTAGTGTCCATTTTCCCCCAATTAAATAAGAACTTCCCAGTCATTTCCATTCAGGTGAATACTGTAGATTTGGTAGAGATTTGGTAGATTTTGCTGTTCTATTGTAGATGTAATCACTAAAAGGTTTTAAGTGTGATGTCGCACTATTGCCCTTTGCACTTGATGTTTCAGTGAGGTCTCTAACTCCCTGCTAGGAATCAAAACAGATTGGTCCCACATGCAGTGCTGCTGTAACCTACACAACCTGTCAGCTCCATTAAAAACCATTTATTTAACAACATGGCTATTTTCTTATAAAAAAACAGTGTCTGAACTCCTCAGGTAACATCTAATGTATCAGAAACTGTATAATTATTTCTGAACTTGGTCATGGAAATAAACTGGGAGGGCTTTAGATTGGTTCGGCCATTAAGAGAAATCCCCATGCACCAGTAGACAACTGGACAACAGGTGCTTATGTGCTTGCTGTGACATCACTGTGGGATGATCAGAGCTATATGGCAGTATGGCAGCTGCAGTACAGTATGTCACATGCAGAACCAGGTGGCGATGGTGGAGTGCAGTGGACGGGTGTCCTCATTTTCCTTGTGCAGACATTCATTTTATCTGCTTCTATTATCTAGCTCAAAAGAGAGATACTTCGGCAGAAATAAAAAGTGTTAAAAATGACATGGTTTCCAGGTGTCACATTCTTACGCACGTCTTGTGTTTTTTTTCAGACCTATGTCAATACCACTCTGTATGAAAAGTTCACCTATGCAGGGATTGATTGCTCAGCAGAGGAAGCAGGATAAAAGAAAAGAAAAAGGAAGTCTGGGCTTCAGGTGTATCCTACATGTAATATAGCATGCCTGAATTTAAGCAGTCCTAAGCTTGGGTTAGTAAAGTAGTATTTTGCACACATTGTGTGGAGTTTTTCCATTTATGCTTTGAACTGGATATAAGTCCTCCCAACTTTAAGCTTTGTGGAAAAATATCATAATGTTGCAAGGTATTTGCATGAAATGTGTGCATACTGAGGGCAGCAAAATCTTTGCTTTTCATTTTTACTGTGTTGTGTGCAACAATGACATTATCTTTAGCTGGGTGAAAACACAAGGTGTGATTAATACAGGAGACGGTGCATTCAGATCTGGATTCCACAGTGTGCACATCACTCCTCTTGCTGAATTATTTGTTAAATCTCTTGAGTCTTCTGAGGCTACACTGTGTGCAAAACAGTGAAGGTAAAAATGTGGTGACCCTTCAGGCAATGAAATCAGACCCTGACTTTCAGAGAAGAGTCCATGGCAGAAAACAGGTGGACATTGGAAAACCAAGATTGAGATTTGTTAGGAATGTAGACTTGATCTGGGTCATTATTCAACAAACCTTATGAAGTACGTTTTGTAGATGCACACTCAAAAAAAAAACATGATTTTGATACTTCTATGAAAAGCACAACTTTGTAACTGCTCATTACAAAAGTACCTGTACATACAGTACATGTTATTTCATATTAAAAGAATATTTATACTAAACCATGTCTGCTTGGTTTCTTGATGGATGTTAATGGAACATTTTTTATTTTATTTCAGCATATATTAACACTGGTATATACACCATCAATTTCAAAGTAAACAGTGACAGCGTGATAAATGCTGGTTTTATAAGGACTCAAAGAATCTATGGTTGGCAGTTGTTTCTCCTGAGTGATAGCAGCAGACAGGTGAACTTGAGCCTTCATCATGCTGTTATGTAGTGATAATGATTGCATTTTCAAATAATCAATGTATACTAATTGCTCTCTTGTCTGCCGTTGCTGTAAAGGGGGAAAAAACAGTAAAGCTGTTGTTTGAGAGAGCTGGTGTAGGCAATACCATCTTTTCCTTTACTGTATGTGTAAATGAATTTTAAGAATTCAATACAACTAAACATGGGCCAAAACATATACAGTAAGTAACGATACTGTTTGCCCTTGCACGTTCACATTACAAGTGATGGGACACTAAACAAATGACATGGGAGAGACTACAGATTTTGCACTTATTTTCTTGTTTATAATTGGTCCTTCACAGGTAGGCTAAAGCTTAAAGCAAGCAAAACCAACTATTTTTGGGGTGTTTTACAACACCGAACTAAAAGAATCATTCAAGTACATAAGAAAAGTGCCTTAATGTAACACAGTCTCAATTTGGAAGTTCTGGAAAAACACAAACTATGATGCAGTTTAAGTTTAAGTATAATGTCAGATTTTTTTTTAAATGAAACTAGTGGGCAAATTTAATATAATCATTAAACTTTTTATATAGTAGGTTATCCTATAGAATTGTTACAAATGTTTGCATTTCCTTTTGCATCAGTTTGCATTTCCCGATGCTTTAGACTCAATTATTGATAACAGTATCATGTGCCCTCCATGAAGTATATACTTGATTTAAAAAAAACAACAACAAAATAGTACTTTCTTACTTTTCTCAGTCTTTTACATACCGTTTGCCTTGCTTAACCAAAGGTCTCCACATCTTTTTGGCTTTTGTTCCAATTGGGTCCATGATTGAGTTCTAATTAATTACCAGTGGTAATTGCACCTTGCCCTTGAAAACTACTTGAAAAACAACTTGAAATTACCCCCACCCCCAAAACAATTTATCTTTATCTTGTTCCCTTTTGTGACTACAAAACTTAACACTGGTTACCTTAAGATAAACATCATACAGGCAGAAATGACAATGTACCGGATGACAATGAAAATGTACTTTTTTTCCTCATATTTATTAGTCATAGTTCAGTTCATACACCTCAATGCATGCAATTTAAGTGAGGTAGTGTTCATTTTTTCAATTAAGGGAACTCAGGTCCATGCGAGTAAAAGGAACACGAGCTTCCCCCCGGATCATTGTTTAGAAAAATAAATAGTTTGCCATTTAAGTGATTATAGTTAAATTGTTCTAGGTCTTGAGAAAGTCTCAATACAGACCATTAGTGTAGCTACCCCTTATCAATATGATCATACCGTATATATTTTTTTTTTGCTTTGTGAATGTTGTATAGAAGTTTTAGTTATTAAATTACAGCCCTTTACCTTTTGCTCACTGAAGTGGCAGGAGGAATCAGCAGTAAGTACTGAAGTGCTATGTCTTAGAGAGAGATGGGGGACATCTCTTCATTAAGCTCCCTTTAGGGCTCGATTAAAACACCACACAACACCAGTTTTTAAGTGTGCATTTACTTGTTTCACTTAACAGCTGAGATGTGTTCAAGGAAATTTCTGCTGCAACTGCTCTGTGCCCTAGGCAAAACATTTTATCCAGTGGTGCCTTTTCTACAACATGATTAAGCTCCATTTTCATTTTGAATTGGTGTTCCTAACTGTGGACGCACTGTCCAAAATCCAGCAGGTTTTCCCACAGCCGGCTATGGGTAGTAGCTGAAGGGTATGAAGGCAGCATAATTTTGGCCAGTTAAACTTTAAGCACATCTTTTTAAAACTTCTCCTAGACAGAGAGGCTTAGAACTTTAGAAGAAATTAGATGAAATCAGATTTTAGAATGCTAGATGCCAGATTCTAGATCCTGAAGACCAGAGTTAGGAACTCCCACTTTAGAACAAAAAAAATTAGACAAACATGTTCCCAAGCAATACTTAATCACCCTCCCGGAGGGACAGTAAACTGACAAAAACAAAATGGAGTGGAAACAATTTCCCAAAAGATGCTTAACAGCAGGTACAGTACATGTGTAAATGGCATGTTGTATGATCTCTTGTTTCTTTAGAAGATCATTAAACAGCAGAAAATCTCCTGGCAGCATCAGCAACAACAAAACAAAATACAGACAAAAATACTTATACAGTAATGCCATACAGAAGCCTTATTTTACACAGTGATCACCATCTTTTCACTTTTGCATCTTCCTTTACTTGCCACAACATCAATTCCATACAGGCGGTAGCATCTTCACTGGAGTCGTGACCATCAACTGCATCAAAAAGGAAAACAAAACATTAACTTGGCTCTTCAGGATACGAGCTGAGCCTGTAATAACTATGCAGACAATGAAGGGAAACCAGACCAGGATAGATCCAGAAATTTGGAACAGAAGAAGGGATAAAGGTTTTCCCCATTAGGGACACTCCAGTACCATTTTCAGAAGCAAAAGTGAGATAAAAATCTCAAACCTTTACTTTCCATTATTGTTCTTCCATAAAAAAAGTTTCAACAAAAAGTTTGTCAATTTAAAAGTTCATCAGGTGTAGGAATGTTAACCACTGCCTGACAAGTGTCGCTTTGGAATGCCAGTTGTGAAAAGCCATTGCTCTTTAACCTTCAACCTCTCAAATTGTGCCCAATTCAAAAGGTTCAGCCTTCAATTGGTACAAATAACTATATGAATCGCAAAATGAATTGTAGAAGGAAGAGGTTTTTCTGCACAACGCCTTTGTCATCGGACAGAGCTCTGCTCACAGATAAGAGTACAGCAGTAACGCATCAAAGGGGGCCACCCTGGATACTTAGTTATATATGTATAGAGCACGTGATGCACTAGTTTGTAGATTCTCATCCCTCGGCTTCCCCTTGCTCCAGAGCAGGAGGGACAAGGCCAGGATACGTCTTTCCAACAAGGACAGAACAGTTATTGCCCACCAGCAGCAGCTCGGCAAAATTCATCATCCCACGCTACACATGAAAATGTGTAAAACCTGTAATCACGGACGTGCCTTGCAAATCTTGGAAAGCACAAGGTGGAATATGTAGTTCCAGTGTCCATTGCAAAGGAGTCAATTTTACTGGATAAATGTTTATACAGCTAAAATGGCAATGAAAGGCAGAGTCATAGTTATTCCATTTTGATATGGGCTTAGTTCAGCAGCTCTATTTCTAGGTTGATAAAAATCTCTCCTTACTCGTTTCTAGTTGGACGAACAAAGAAACATGGTCCCACTCACTTCATAAACTTTTTAAACGTAGGCCTATAGGAAGGATTTAAAAAAAATGTCATGCCCTTTCAAAGGTGGCCAGACTAGGATAATCATTTTTTACCTCCCCACAGCTATTTCTTCCAGTGCAATGACAAATAGTTGCAGCTGTTTAGGGCTGTATAAACAATATAATTCCTAGCAAGACATCATAAAAAAGGTGGATAGGAAACTGTAAAATCTCATCCAGGAAGTAAAAAAGGCTGAAGTATTGCATTAGAGAGAAAACATGTGTTAAATGTGCTGAGTCAAGAATTGTAATATGAGCATCTTACCATATCAACATAAAATCTCATCTATAGCTCTCAACCACTGGAGAACTCCTTTATACTACCTAAAGCAAAGAAGCCACCCTTCTGAGTGTCTGCGGCATATTTTTGCTCAAAATGTACTAACCCGTTTGAAGTGTCTGAATTTATAGGCCCAATCAGTAAGTGGGTGGTGGTAGGTAGGCTCACCAACACAAAACCCCTGTCAAACTGAAGTGTCAGTCTGTGCTGGTTTTTAAGCAGCAGGTTCAAATTGTATCTACACACCTGTATCTTCTCTTCAGTCTGAGCTGGTCTCCACTGAAATACTTTATTCGAACCACAATGAGCATAATTCCACATAGAACAGCTGTACCCCTAAACATTTGCTTAAATGTTTAATCTGGAAAGGATTCCAGCCTACATTTTCATATTTTCCCATACCTGCCTTCACCTCCTCTTCTAGTACTTCATAAAAAGATTACTACCATTCCATCCCTCATCTTGCAAAATGGGCAGGTTGTAAAGGGGACTGGTATTGCACGGTAATTCAAAGGGTTTCCGCACGACTGCTCTGTGGTTTGATTTTCATTGGCAGTATCACTCTAAGAGGGACCAAGGGCCTAAAAATGTGCCTTAGATAATCCACAGTAAAAAAAATAGTAGAAAGGCCAAAACAACAAAAGGGAATAGTTTATTTTTTTTCAAGCTGAAGCATTGGATAAAATGATTTTAATCTATTTGTTGAAAAAAAAAATCAGTCACCCAAAGAAAAAAAACCCTAGCCAACATTCAACTGTAAACAAAAATGAATTAATCTGAAGACAATCCAGGATTCAGATTCAATCTTTGGAGGTACAGTAGATCCCCCTGTTGTGAAGACATGTAAAGACATTAAGGGCATAAAAGTTCGACAAACCTGTTTTGTCCCTTTTTCTATTAAGTCATTGAACAAAAACAGCATCTGTAGTAAGTGAGCAATAATTAGGATCTATGAAAAAAAGCCGTCTGTAGTGCTTGTTAACTTTAAACAAACCAGAAAATGGGAAGCCACCGGAATTAAACTGTTCAACTACAGTTGAAATTAACAGGAAAACGTAAAGTTAAAATAATGCAAAATCAACTGCTGAGGAACCTGTTCATAAGTCCTAATGTTACAGAAATACTGGAGGAGAGCACTATTTGTTAGTGTAATACCTACCACTTTCCTGTATAATTCTTCTAAGGTAGTCTGCAGTTAGGCTTCTGAGTGATCTCTTGTGTGGCAAACCCAGGCGATGGGGAAATACCACGGCAGTATCAACAATAGTGCTGTGAAGGAGCTGGAACATACAATAGCAATACATTTTGGGGATTTAAACTCCGGTGTTTTATTGTAGTGAAGTGAAATATATCTACCCAGTTTATTTCAGTGGGGTTAAAATTCTAGATCGCGATCTGAGTCTGTTGTTACTAATCAAGGCCACAAATTACAGCAGGCAATCTAGGAGAAATATAGAAATATGGGAAGGGAGGAATATTTGAATGTTCACAACATGGTATCATGAAGTCTTGTAATTTGTTTTATAAGTTTTAGATGGAGGAGAAAAAAATCCAGTTGTGGATTTAGTAAACCAGTTCTGTTTATGTCATGTTGTGTTAATTTATGCACTTCTGGAAGGGCAAAAATGTGTAGTTTTTGGCCAAACCTATGCCCCAATCCCTCCCAAATAAGTTTTACAATTTTTTTTGTAGACTTAAGTGATAAAAAGTAGCAGGTGATAAACCCATTAGTCTGATTGGTTTTCCAACTGACAGAAAAAATAAATTCATCATGCATAATAGTGGTCAACAGAAATGGGCTACGGTGAAAGTTACAGGTTTGTAGCTTGTGTCCAACTAGCATTCAGCAGTGACATCTGCAACACATGCTTTGCAGCAGGTTACAGATAGTCTTGTGGGATTCCATCACATCTCCAAGCCCTAGAAGCCATTCTATCATATCTCCGTCTCCGAGCCCTAGAAGCCATGTCAGCCCACCAATATACAGTGGGGTTCAAGAGGCATAAAAAACTACTTTAACATATTCTGAACTTGCAAAATATTAATTTTGATTAATCTGACCAAGACATTTGATATTTAAAATCTATTTTCTAAAAATATAAATCATATGTTTTTGCTCATTATATTAATTCTGTATTTGTATAAACCAAAAATCTAAGAGATCTAAAAAACTATCTCAACCCAGAATAAATTCTCTGCTTTAAGCAAAATTCAGAAACACTTAATCCTTATCTATAGCAGTTTCTCAAAGTGTGGGGTGGGAAGCATGCAGTGTACTGTCCTACCTTTAGGGCACAAAGGTCATAATCAAAGTTGTGCCCAATTAATATGGTTTCTGCACTGAAAAGGTTCAGCAGCACTGCTTGGACATCACGGATTGAGGTGTTGGTGGTCTTCAAGTCAGCTTCAGTCACCCCTGAAAACCTTTTAACAAGAGAACACACTTCACGTTTACACCAAGAATTCATTCATATTATCCAACAATACATATTTCACAAATAAATGTCATACAACCACAACATATAACATACGCATAACTTCATGAAATCGGCTCATTTAAATGTTATTTGCCATTAAAAAAAAAGTGGTCGTACCTGGTATTGTAGTCAATGACTTCATTGTCCGGTTGAACAAAAGTGTCATAGACAACCTGCAGACTGGAATTTACCACTGTAACCCTGGCTAGTTCCAGGCCTTGGGTTGTATAGCACTAGAAATAGATATTGTATATCTTAACATTAGTGGATACTGAAAAGAAAAGGTTTTAAAACTAAACAACCAAGCCATCAAGTACAGACGTTCTCACCATCTCGCAGTCCACTGCAAACACACCAGGATTTCCACCAGAAGAAACAGGCTTGGAAAAAGTCTTTACAAAGCATTCGAGGTCATCTTTTAGACCATCATGTACATGAAGCTGTAAGGGGGGGGAAAAAAAAACAGAACCTAATATTGCATATTGTCAAGCCTGACCAACAGGGGATATTAAAATTTAAATTTATAAAAGCGCTTGCAAATTTACCAATATGGAAAACAACCCTTTAAATGCTCAAGATAATGAAAAACATACCCTCATTTTCAATACCAATTAAAATCATGTATTCCCCCTCCCATACAAAAATGCTATTCTATAAATGTTAAATGTTTACTCAAAAAATGGTCAACAGCTCTATCAGGAGAGGAATGGTCAAAAGAAGCAGAAAGCTCCATCTCCAATACATGTGGAGCTTTTAGGGAACTGGACGACTCTCCAACTAGTTAAAACCACAGTGCTGAGTGCCTAAGGGTTTTAGATTTTCATTAAAGGCTGGTCTTCAAGACCTTGGTTCTCTGAAAAGGAATGCAGTCATCACTGTTAAGTGCCCTGTTACCGGCATCACTCGGAGACCTTGCACCAGAGCACTGATCTGTGGATACTGGATTTTCAATGAGGCGGTAGCAAGGTAGACCTTGCTGTATTTCATGTGAAGGATAGCAGCTCAAATCAGTATGGTTTGGAAATTCTTAACTGCAGGGATGAGTGGCACCTACTGACAAACCAAAGCCTTTTGAGGCACCATGCTGATGGGTCTCCGATCTCAGTACTGATCAAGTCCAGTGTTCTTAGAAACTGGAAGGCTATAAGGGTGGTAATCCTACTCATAAGTGGAATCCTGTAGAATCTTAACACGCCTTGACATCACACTTTAACCTCCCCATCTATTTCAGCAAGGTGTCAAGATTCATGATCCCTGAGATTATCTTGTTTAGCTCCAAAATCCTACTCGATTATGATCACCCCAGAATAAGAAGTGCACAGGTCTAATATAGTCTTTAGTATATTGAATGCACTCTTGTTCAGTAGGGGATATTGGTTCCTTTTTGTTTTTCACAAGGCTTGACATTCATCAATCAAAACCAGCTTATCACTTTTGCCTGATCAACACACCCAGTGTTTTACTGCATACTCAGTGAATTTCAGTCATGATCAAGGAATCAAAATGACACCGAACTTAACATACACAATCCATATTTGTTAATTTTTCAAAAAAACTTCAAGTGAGAACTTTGTTCCATACGTGTTCAGCTTGTGTTATGATATCACAAGAAGAAGGTTCCACGGTCAAATCGTTGTTTCCTTCCTCCTCTTTTCAGTATGGAATAAACCGGTTACCTGTTCCTTTGCAGCCGACGCATGCCGACACAGCTACCTTCTTGAACTACTTGTGTTATGGTATACTGCTTTGGTTTGGGTACTCTAACTCTAGCAAGTGGTATTTATGATGTCTAAAAAGAACAAATTTAAGGAAGAGGGTTCAACAGTAATATTCTTTTGCAATGTCGATGTTCTCAGTTTTTAATCGTCATTACAAAGACCATTTCAACACTCGGCAAAAGCAACGCTGAGTACTACAGTATATAACTTTTTAAAAGCAATAAGAGGAAAGGAGATATTCACGTCTTTCAAATGTGAAGGTGGAAAAAGAATTACAAATGCCTGTAATCTTCCGGGTTTCTACATTTTCAGTATTGATAACCAGTTAATATCCCCGTACAAAACGTACTTTGAAAACTTGGCATCCAGGAGTTCCTATTGCTCCTTCACAGCAGCTGTATCGGGTATCCATGCCACCAGGAACTAAAAAAAGCAGCGTTGCAATGACAGATTAAATCTTGCTTTCTCATTGCATCACAAAATTACATAAGTAATGCAATTAACTACTTTGAGAAAACTTTCATGATCTGCAGAAAAATGCTACTTCTAGCTTCTTCTGCTGTTTTAAATATATGCGTAAGAATGAAATAGGTGCATAGTCTAACCCACTGAAGGTTTATTTAGTGCTGAAAAACCATGTTTTATTAGGCATTAGGTACAGTAGTAAACAGTGTACTGAGGTTGTGGACCACTTTGACACTTTAGCTAAATCAGGCTAGACCTTGGTAAAGATGAATTTCACAGAGATGACAGACATTTTGCAGCTCTGAAATACATCCATCTGCAAGTGCATTGTGAAGAGTTTCTTTTACTCACTCTTTTTCTTCAGGACTTTTCCAGAGTGGTAGTTACACTCTTCCTTTCGAATATGTTTCCCAGACAGGCTCACAGAATAAGAGGCCCCACACCGACAGCAGATTCGCTTTAAAGCTGAGGATTTCAAATTGTGCTAATAAGTTAGTCATTGGAACCTCTAGTCAAAACAATTTATTGCTACAGTATATAGTTGAAAGAATTGCTTCAGGAGGAGAAAATAAGCTGGCTGAACATCATAAGTTTTGTAAATGCTTCATCTTCCCCCTCACTTGCATCAAAAAGGTTACAAACAAGTTATTTTGGCCATTTGGCCCTCCTAGCCTGTTTGGTAGTTGTAGTTAAATTATCCAATTCTACAATCCCTTAGGTAAAATAACTCCCTCTTCTCAAATTTAAATGCACTTACCTTTAGTTTCAACTTATGCCCTCTGCTTAGTGTTTCAGACTTATGGGTATTCATTTTCCAATTTCTTTAATAAAATTCACAATAATCAAAGCAGGGAAAGAAATGATACCTACGGTCAGTGCTGCCTCTCTTGGTGCTCTGACCATATAGTATAGCAGCACCAGGCTTACTTGGGTGCTGAAAAGGGTAGCCATTCTCTTTCAACATCTCTTCAGACATAACATGCTCCTTCAGTTGCTCATATAATGCTGCATCTAAATGGTGGGGAAAAAAAATAGGAAAAGATCACACATACATTCCTACTAATCACAGCCAGTAAATCGTGCATTCAAATTGGCGCAATGAAGTCTCAATTTAGTTTAGAATGGCATTAAAGTATACATCTTAATAAAACTCACCATTCGTCTGCAGCAGTCCAGGGCTAACAACTGTATTGCCTCTTGATCCTGGGGCACAGGCATCTGTACCTACAGCAGAAAAAAAAATATATATCCAGGAATGCCATGCATTGTAAAAGAATTACAAATGCCTGTAATCTTCTGGGTTTCTACCCAATTTGTGTCCAATGGTGGCAACACATGCTACTAACCCACAACCGTCACAGGATACATTTAATGTTCATTGTGTGGTTTCATTTACCCACCATTCCTATTCAATAAAAATAGAAGTGCACCAGTACATTCTGCCTACAATATGTAACCGTTAACCCATTAAATCAAAAGGCAACTTTTGAGAACAGTTTTTGACATTTTGTGCTTCCAGAGAATTTTTTTACTAAATTCATAGCCACAAAGAGTTGGATTAAAACAAGAAGCAAAATGTAGACAGATATCAATGATTAAGTGATTTCTTCAGTGCATTTACAAACACTATGTATAAACAAACTTTTTATAGAAAGGTTACTCTGGTTCTTCAGCCTCTTGAGAGAGTTCACAGCTATACTGAGGTACTTCAGCTTGTTGGCGCTACGGTCAAACACTGCCTTTTCTTCAGCCAGCGCCTAGGGAAGAGATCATTGTCATCTGCAAAAGTGAGGTATGTCAAAAGTTTAAAGACCTACTGTATACTGAGCACTTAGTTAACGAGGACTATATACCAAATATAACCCAGCCAAATGGTTGGTTGCTGTAAATGATTAGGTACAATACCTATTTAAGGACAGTATTTTATTTTAAAAAATGAAGCAGCCCCAACGCAAACCTTCTCAAATGCCTCGTTGACCGTGAAGGACGTTTTCAGAAATTCCTCCAGGAACTGGTTGACATAACGCTGCCGGACATCGTGTGGTACTTTTGAACTGGCCTCGGCAGGCATCTTTGGTTTTCGTTTGGTGGAAATTGCCTATACAAGCAACAGGTTACCCATCTCCCAACAGGAAAACAACCAAGCTATAATACATGGTGCTCCAATTGTAACTCCAATTGTAACTCCTTAAACAAAATAAATGGAATAAATCCACTGCCACACTACACCACCCCTAGAATATTTGGCTTGCTTTAGCTTTATACAAAAGAGACGAGAGCTATGTTGTTCATGAAAACAGAATTGGACAGTGGTTTACGCTCAGTGTTGTCAGCTATTAAAGAACAATCAACCACCTGAAATTAAATTTAAAAGAAACTGAATCACAGGCCTGGTGGATAATCAAAGAACCTTCCTGAAATTCACAATTCAACCAACTTTACAAAAATGGTGACCTTAGCAGGGGTGTATGACGCAGCACGCGGGGGGGCTGGAACTGGAGTGACTGGTAGGTTTATGTTTCCTTCAGGGATGATAAAGTGCACATTTGTGGTCCAAGGTACTGCCATGCCAATTGGTATGACGTTTAGATGTGCTGGAAGAAGAGTAATTGCACCCGTTAGAATTTTTTTAATCAGTCCCCCCCCCAAATCAAAGACTTATTCATAAAAAAATTTGAGTTTATAGTTGGATATTAAGCAGATACACTTTATTATAACTTTATTATTTATTATACCTAGTTTTATAAACTTACTTCTGAAGGGCCAAGACATTTATTGAAGCTATACTGTAAATATGTCAACCTTTTTATATATAGCCTTAAGCACTGTTTGTGTGCTCAGGTTTTTTTTTATTAGCATTGTATTGCTATACTTCCTTTTCTGGTGAGCCAAAGCAACACACCGGTTTGCACATGAGCAGGCAGAGGTACAGAGGGAACCACCGTGACGGGTTTCTTCTGCCCTGTAGTCGCGGCAACAAAAGCCTGCCCCCCTTTGACAGCTGCCGTCAACACCGAGGCCTGCTGCTGTAAAAGCTGGATTCTGGTTGGATTGGCCAGCTGAGATGGTGCCTCTCTGAATGGAATAACAATCTGTTGCTGCCTGATTTTGTTCGTCTGTCAGAAGACAAAAGGAGAAGTAGTTTAGTACTTTGGGTTCATCCAGCACCAAGATCTGTCAGAAAGCAAATATTAAGTTACTTACAATGTGATCATCCTTCACTGTAAAACAGGTTTGCTGCAATTCAATTGAACATAAGTGAAATGTACTAAAAATTCAACCCACTTATTCTTCAAAGTACAGAGCTGGATAATCCTGCCTATTAAAGACAATTCACACATAGTGTGTATTGTATTAGCCTATCTGCAAAAGTGGAATTGGTTTAGAAAACACAAATCTCATAGTACACGTAACAGGGCAGTTTATGTATGTTGTACCATTATGCACTTTCTGCTATTGTAGCAAACCAGGTTTTTCTTTTCAAGTCATCAGGTTCACCACAGTCTAATAGAAATGGGACCTGAAACAATTTGAGATTTATGCAGTTAAACAGCTTATCAGACATTTGCTTGTAATTGTTCAGAATGCTGGAATTTTGGTATATCTGTTGTTAAAGCTCAAGTTCACAGTCAATTTTCAAAATTTCTTAGAAAACTGCTGCATTCATAACATAAGCAGGATATCTAAGCAACATATTCAGTAAACCTTTTACCCCACACATCAAATGTTAAATACATCAACTAAAAAAGGATTAGAAGAAATAAACTGGGGTATGACATACCACAGCTGATGCTGCCTAAAAGAAAATGAAGTTATTAGACTTCTAAATACCTGAACTATCAGGCGTTACTTGTAGCAATTGTCAATCTTCTAAAGTCTTCTAAACTTTATCACCCCTTGAAGTTGGAGATTGAAGAGCTACAATATGGTACTTCACACTGTTACAGTCTTATCCCTTCTCTGTTCTGAACTCAAAGTGTTTGCTACTTACAGTAAGACCTACAATCACCCACTGAAAACTGCAACATCACAGGAAACATTTAAAATTAGCTGAACACTTCATATTTTGCAACACTTACATACATTATAAACGTAAAGCCTATAAACTGGTTTGCAAATGGCAAATACTTTGAGTTTACGATAAATGGAGCAGCTGTTAGTGACGTAGGCCGCTCTCCCTACACCTCTTGGAATTTGATCCCAGTCGGTTGTGGGCTCCAAGCATGTACAGCACCACTTCCTAGACAGCAGACAACTCTTCCAAACCAAAGTGCCACTGTGCTGTGGCCGAATTCTAGACCACCTAGATTCCCACTCCCACAACTCCGGGTCACCGAGCCCTTCTACACATCATTACACCAAGTACAAATGCTTCACACAAACTTTAAAAAGGACTGCTTAAACACAGTACCTCATTATATTTGGACACATGTGCAACTCTCCGCTTCTGGCCAGGAATCAGGTCAGGTTTCTTCTCCAGTTCGCTTTTACCTACATCGGCGACCTCCACCTAACGAAATTCCAAGACTTATTTCCTCAATCCTGTTCTGTGCTGTGTAACTTGGTAAAATGTTACAAGACTTACAGGTGTGCTTCCACTTGATGGATCTTCTAGTTTGGATTCATTGTCTTCCATAAATATGCGGTAACACTCCTCCATCGGGTCACTATCTGATAAGTCCATATCTAGATCTGAATAATCGGAAGCCAGATCGACTGGGGAATCTTGGCAGGTTGTTGGTTCCACGGGTGTGGGAGTTGCATTGGACAAGCCGCACTCCACTTCACTGGCTGAAGGCTCTGGAACACAAGCTGCAGCCAGCTTTCGCCGAAACTCAAGATCAGCCAAATCGCCAGCAATAGCTGCCTGTTCGGGCTTCTTTTGCTGGCCACTTTCATCGAGACAAAGGCTAGCCGACAGAAGGGCTGGATTGTCCAGCTGTTGCGTTCTCTGGCCTAATGACACGCCCGACGTTGGCTGCAGGCCCGTGTGACATGCATTTGGCATGGTGTTGAACTGTTGAGGTTTGTCCTGATCTTCACATTTAGTTTCCATGACAGAGTTGATTCCAGCAAGGGCCTGCGACTTCAGTGGCTGCATTAACTTTTGTATAACCGAGGATGGCAATGGTAGATGACGGTCTACACTCTCTCTTTGCTTGCTCCTTTCTTGCTCCATGCTCTTCTTCGCCGAGTCCAATTCAGCCTTTTCTTGACTTATTTTGGCTGCAACGGACAAGTTATCATGTTCCTTTTGGGGAGCGTGATTCCAAAGAGAACCAACTAAGGCACACACATATTTTGGTGTTTGAAGAGGTTCATCTTCTTTCAAGCAGGACTTGACATATCGCATTTCATTTTTTCCTGAACACAAGGACTTACTTGCAGCTCCAATGTGCAAGATCTCACCTTCACTCCCTAGGTCTACACCGACAGTAGGTAAAGAAGCTTGACCATCACAGATTTGTGAGATTTCTGCTATAGTAGATGATATACTTGTCTCACACTCTACAACAGGACCTAAGGCATCTTTATACAGGGCTTTTTCTGGTACCTGAGGATCTTCAGAAGTTAGTATTAATTTTTCATTTTCGGTTACCTTACTCTTTTTTGAGGATCTGGGCTTTTTTTCATCGGCCTCCAGAGGTGGGATGTCAATGACGAGGACACCATCATCATCAGACTCCTGCAACTCCAGCTCTGTATTTAACACTTCAGCCTTGCCTTCAACAGTATCCTCTCGCATCCTTTTGTTTCCCCTTCTCTCTTCTTCAAAATGGTACTGTTTGTGGTTCCCCAAATATGCGGAATAGTTGGACAAAGGGTCATATTCTAAATCCGTTCTTGGTTTGGATTTATCAATCACATACTTGCTACTGGCAGAACATGTAGAACTCAAGGTCTGTGAATGACTAGAACTTGTTCGTCTACTTTTGCCATGGTCGTCCATGGGGCTCTCTTCAGAAGGCCGCAGCACGGGGACTGGTTTAGGACAGGAACCAGGCACACTTGCCTTCCCTTGAAGGGTTTTGTAGTGCGACAGTTTCTTCTGCTCCTTTTCAACCTCACATTTGACAGTTTCAATTGCTTTGTTGATCCTTTCGAGCTCCAAAAGGCTGTGATCCTTTTCAGAGAGTGCTGCTGGCTTACTCACACCTCCACCACAAGCCTTGTACTGGGTTATGTGATCTCTTCCAGCTCCTACAGAAAAAAAGGAAAAGCATCTGTTCAGAACAATCTTGTTTCTTAACACTTTATTACAGCTTACTCCTATGCATACAGTATACACTGTCCAAACTCAGTAGAGAAGATGGATATGCAAAAATGAAACTTGCTATTCCCATGTTCTTATTTTATGCTTCTCAGACTAAGTGCTCCACACCTGTCTAATGAGTGCAGTTGTCTCAGCAGGAACTTAATCCAGGTCAATCGCACGGTCTGAGCACACACAGTATCCCTCCCTAGAATGCAAATAATTACGCCATGCAAAGGGAGTAGGTCCTCTTCTGCAGGCTCAGCTAAATCAGCAGAGTTTCACACAAATCTAGACAGGAGGTGGGGCCACCTTTCTTCTGTAACTTGCTCAGTGCCAAGTCCAGTTACACCTACAGGATGTCATGGGATATTGTCCTACCTGCTCATCCACTGGTTGACTTAAAAAGCAAGATTCATTTTGGAAAATAACTTATCCTATTATGTTTTTTCTTTGACATAAAATTAGGCACCTTCCAGTCATTTACTGTCTATATGGGACAGCAATACAGCCTGGACAGAGATTATAGCACACCACCTAATGTACCATAATCCCCACAGAATTAATAAAACACCACACAGATCATTACAGACAATGACTGTCTTCCATCTTCCCATCACAAATGCAACTGGTGCTCTTCACTGGTAATTTGAGAATACACTCTGATCAAGAGCCTTCCTCTTTGAGGCCAATATATTAGTTATAACATGTATGACTACACCAATGAACCACAGATTGCTGCTACTCAGTCACTCCACAGAAACTGCTGTCAACTTTCATGTACTGTACCATCCATTCACTCACAGGTCTTACTGTAGCCAAATAAAACTTGGGAGGGTAGAAACCAAGAGCCCTTTAGATCATAAAACTCATTTGCAGATATTCTTCAAGAGAGAACTACAACCAAGTGAGCACTTGGGACTGAGCAGAATCTTTATTAGTGTACAAAAGTTAATGAAATAGTCCACATTCTCTTATTTCATATTCATGCAAAGACTACTACACTGTGCAATTCAAAACCAAATACTCCTATACAAAAATCTAATTTACTTCATTTAGCCATCTCCACAAGAGCAAAAATAGTAACACTTCTTAGCATACAACACATTCATAGGTTATCTGAGCTCATATGGCCAATACTGCACTATTGCGGACAGAAAATTATACATAACCGCCAGAAGTCTACTACTGTATATATGCTTAAGGGTAAGCAAATACAGCCCAGTTCAGTTAAATGGGACATTAATAGCAGCACATTAACGGTCTGAACCGGAAAAGTAAAAATCAAAGCGGCAGGAGGTTTAATTTCTTACTAAACATCACGCCGTTGCATATGAAAAACGCACTTACTGTACCTAAATGAAAAAACCTCACCTAAAACCAAGCTAAAACTGCCATCCACTTCACATGTTTGGTTTAAAATCGCATTAGGTCTTCTTTTTAACCTTAAAATCTTTCATTTTCTATTCGTTTATCAGTCCTTAAGATACATCTTTAGAAAAACATACTATGAATTGTTACAGCAAGTGTGTGGGTTACTTCTACCGAGCCACCAGTAAACAAATGTCCCAGGTGAAGCTGTCCACAAAGTAAACGATAGCCACTTATTACTACACAGCCATACAAATGAGGGGGTGCCATTCGGATCAAGTCGCGCGTTTGCCTCTGCAGTATCTGCGTGGTCTGAGGATAGGCAGGGAAACAAACCGGCTCTTTCTTTTTTTAGCACCAAAAGCCACTTTTGTTACAGAAAGGCGACGCCTTGCCGGGAATACACTACCGACATTCGTCCGCTTGGCTCCTTACCCGGCGTTCTCGGTGGCAGTGACACGGGCGCCGGCTTTTTGTCGCTCCCTTTGTCATGTCGGTACTGGCAGTACGGCCGCTCGCAGAAGCCGTATCTGAAAACTGGACAGTCTATCTTTTCGAAATACCCTCTTGACGGCAGCATCAACGGCTAACATAGGCCAGGCTTTCAGTTTAGAGTTAACTAGAGAAATGTGGGGCGGGGGGAGGGAAGAAACTTTGCAAAGACCGATTTTATAACCTACAACCTCCCAATTACATTCACTTTTCCCCCGAGGTCGGGGGGCGGCGGCTCCAGGTAGATTTTTTTTTATCTTGGACGGCTGCACTCACGTGATTGGCCATCCTAAACCTACGGGAAAATCAAGACCCAGTTTTTTTGGTAAAGTGGTTGAATTAGTATAAGACTGAAAGTAGCGATGATCAATAATGCGTCTAGAAACAGGCCGCCAAATTTAAAAAAAAAGCCCCAATCCATGAAATTATATTGGTGAACTTCAAGCACCTATTCCTGGCAAAACTGCTAGCATTCGTAAATTGCAGAGTTAGGCACGTAATTTGTTCAATTAAGGGATCTCTGATCCTTGGAGGTTGAAAGACATTAAGATTTGTGTTCTACACGATCTCAAAATTATATTTAACAAGTGACACGTTTAAGTTGAATCGATCAGTTAAATTCTAACTTATTAGAAAGTGATTTAATGATTTGTTACGCAAACTGAGGGACGTGAATCGATCTTCCCGTTCTAGGAATCAGTATTCTTGTCTTGCCAGTGTAACTACTGGTTTGATGTTAAGAAAATTATGTATATTTTCTTCGAGACATGGCAGGTGTCTATATGCAATTTGCACATTTTTTGAATTTGCAGAAAAAGAATGTTAAGAAAGCCACTTTTTCTCAATAAAGTTGGCGCTTTGGTGTGACTCTAGTAAAAAAACTTTGTTAAGTTACATCTAATGTCGTTGTAATTTGTAACGGTTTGCTAGCAGAGTACATTGCTACTTATTTTTCCGTTGTAGATGTAAGGAACGTGATACAACACTTCAGGCCTGCAACGTTTCCATAATATTTAAAGTAATTTATCGACGCACATTCAAGCAATGCAAAAAAAAATCCCTTTGCTTTTGTAAGTGAATTTGTAATTATTTATGCATTAGAACTATATATGTTAAGGTGTATTCGTAAGTGTTACCTCTAAATGCTATATAATATATAAATTATTTAATCAGTTCAACAACCGATAAGTTAGAAAATGCTACAAACTTTGATGGTTCTACTGGGTTCTAACTCGATTGTGTAGTTACGATTTTGTTTGCAAATCATGCCGTATTTCCTGACACCTAAAATCGATTACATTTCACAATAAAATATAAGTCGACTTTGACAAATTACCGCTGAAAACACATTTTGCTGGGGGTTCGTGGCTATACAATAGTCATATTTGTGTAAATTTAACTTTTAAAGATATTGTTCTCGGCGTCCAAACAAAGAAGTCCGTATAATGGTAAATGTTATTCTCTTGTTTGCAAAATTTTACATACACACGTGTAGAGTTAAAAAGAATCCTCTATAGGCTTTAAAGAATTTTGTAACTCATTCAAGCAATACTCTAATTCACTGAAAATATTTTAAAAATAAGCCCGGTGAGTTGGTCTACATGAGTCTTTTAGCATATAAACTTTAATTTATATTTAATGTAACCCCTAACACCACATAACCTCTGTACTACGGACAGTGTCCCCCCGGTTTCATTCACTTGTTGATACCTTGTTGTGTCATGTTGAGACATCTGTATATTTGTATGTATACAGTATACCTCTATTTGTTGTATTTTCCCTTTTTTGTATTTAATTAAAAAAACTTACTGATGGGGGCCCGAGTTATATTACTCAGCTCCCCCCCCCCCCAAAAAAAAAAAAACTGACATTGAACGAACTGAGTTTGCACCTTTTTGTTTTATTTTTTTAATGTTCATGAATAGTAAAGAAATAAACGTGTACATCAGTCGGGGGGTTAAGAATAACTCCCCCCTGCTTTCAAACGTCGGTGCTCCATCTTACAATGATGAAGAAATGATCACCCTATTTATCTAGATACATTTCTATACGATACTAGAATTTGTAGAAGGAAAAAGTACAAAGAAAGGTCAGATATTTTGATTTTATTAGAATACAAAAGTGGTTTGTTGAATCTACTTTTAATACGGTATCGTCAGTCCACCAACCATACTTTATCCGGCTCTCTAAACTTCTTTGAATCCAAAAATCTAAGTTTTAAATCAATACCGGGTTCCACCTAGTGGTTAAAACTTGTTTTACACGAAGAATATGCTTCATAACGGGGTGCCGCTTTATTCTACAGTATCTAGACTGTTCTCTCAAAAATCATTTCGTTTCACAGGCTAAAAGCGATATAACAGCAAAAGAAAAAAAACAATCAAACGCTGAAACATATGAAGTGTTTTGCTCCAGTTTGTCCAGCAACATAAATTAAATCCCAAATTAGAAAATAAAGGCAATCGACGGAGGCTGAATTGTTTTTTTAAAAATTGTAGTCAATCTGAAGAAGTTTAAACGGTGATTGAATTATATCATATGCACTATATCTTACTCTGTGCTATAACATTCCACTCCTTATTGCAGTTGCTGATATAAGGGTTTACAACAGGGGAGTTGCTAAACTGCTGCAAGCCAAGGTCTCTTTCCCTGAAACAAGTTATTTTAAGATCATTTTTTTTTATTTTGATATTCACAAGGAACGGCAGAAGTTACAAAATAAGCAAGGAACAATGCAACACGTTTAACGGGATTCCCCAACCCCCCTCGAACCCCATTGCTATCAGTCTTTCATTTATTGTGGCAGCAGTTTCTCTCCAGATCATCAGTGGCATCGTTAGCCTTAGTCTGCTGTGCCAGTAGAAAGTTCCAGCATCGATGAAGTACAGTATGACAACTATTGCCGTATCAGCGGCCAGCGAGGAGGAATCCAGAGCTGTGCTCTCACTTTCTCTGCCGCGGTCAAACCCGAGAGCAGTTGTTTTTATACTTCTGTACCTTTCTGTGTGTAAAGAAGAATTATATACAGTATGTCATCCTGCCTTGTACTTGTAGTGATGTCGGAAGGATGTTATACAGGTTAAGAAACGTCTACTGCCCCCGCGTGTGTGTGAACAAGTTACGGTGTCTCCTTCTTCATCTGATTACTAAGAAAATCTGCTCATGGATGTTGTTTGTTTTCTGTTGTGCTCCCTGTCACGTATTCTGCAAGTTTTCATGTATAAAAGGTTAGGAATGCAGTCCCAACGCTTCGTAGTAGTGTGGGTGAATTCAATAAACCGCCGAACTTCATCGTGCTGCATCAGCGTCTTCAGTTCCCACAAAACATCAAATACATTGTTGTTATTTTTACTGCCCTCATCATGCAGTTATAGTACAAAGAAAGAGACGGTGGGTTAGAAAACTGTCAGCTTCGTATTAATTTGTCAATATAAGCAAATTGCTAACTACTGCATACTGTTGAGTCTTAAGATGCTGAGCGGTGCTTAGTGGGCAGTGGCTAGCGTGAGAGAAGAACAAGTCAGAACAACTAAGGGCTTTCATCTCTGAGCTCCACCAAGTCTGAGTTCCAGACCAGCGACCTTTAATACCGGGTGCAATAATGATATTCTTTACTTCTGCAATTCTCATTTTTTTAGCTCTCAAATTTGGCCATTTTAAAGGTGTTCCACTGATCAGAGGAGGACATAGCTTACAAGACTTTCGATATTCTTATAGACAGACAACAGAAACACATAAAACAACACAAGTAATTGCCACACCACACTGGGCTATTTTGGATGTAGTTTTAAGTACTTAAGCACTATGTGTTAAGCATTACACTCATTAAATTCAGCAATGTTGCAAGCCTTTGTGCCTTTTAATATTAAATTGAAGGCAATGACATTATTTATTGCACCACTTCTTAGACAAACTTACGATGGACAGAAACCTTTCTGGATGCCTAAAAGCGATCTTCAGAGAAGATTCCCATTTTAAAGCCAGTCTTCCTGCCCCAGAGTGTTTGAAGAGCTTCCCTGAAGCTGTATGAGAATTTGACGGCCATCACCTCGAAGAAGGGTGTTTGTTTCCCGAGAAGTCCCGCTCCCCCTTTTTCTATGGGTTGCTGGGGGCCAGTCCAGAAGCCATCTCCTTCTGGGCCATGAGAAGGCACACCTCATAAATGCGGAAGGAGGCAAAGGCAGCTGCAACCATGCAGGAAGCCCCCAGGATGTACCACCAGCTGAACAGTCCAAAGGAAACACCCTTTACGATGCTGTAGAGACCAAAGCACACTATTGCGACGAAGGACAGGATCTGGACACACAGCGGTGGTCCAGATGCTTTGTCACTCATGATATGATCACACCGCTTCCCGCAGAATCCAGAAAACCTTCGCGGACTGCTCCCTGGCACTCGGGAACGTCTGGCAATGGAAAGGTGATGCTAAGATCCCTGAAGCATGGTGAGAAAAGAGCTGTAAGACAGGGATCCCTGGAGCAGCACCTCGTGCACTGATGGCAGCACTTTATATTGTGTGGGCTGTCAGAGCTGGAGATACATGGACAAGGACGAGCCAGCACTTAAGTCAATTTCATCAGCTCGTACAGGATCAACCTTCGTTTTAATCTGTGAAAAGCTTGGAGCGTTACGTGCATCATAGTACTCTCACGGCACATGGTTTTCTGGTTTGTTTGCATAGATGCAACTGTAGATGAAGATTAAATAACACATCTTAATTAATTCATAAAGTATGCAATGTAAGGGACACATTTATCGTGCGCAGCTGTCTGGATCCCACTGGCCACTAGCAGAAGAGTTGGTTTTGTACTGGATGTCTTTTAAATGTTACCAAATTATCCCTTCTGAATAAGCACAAAGTGGTGCCATCTTAGCTGTGGACTGTATTTTGTAGTCCCATTCTTTTTCATTAATATAGCGTCTGCATGTGAGCCTCAGTCAGAAATGTTCTACATATATTTGAGGACAATTCAGCAGAATGCAGAGTCATAGTCACTATCTGTCATAAAGAAACATTCATATGATATGTCGTTTTCCTATTTATGGAGAGATCATGTTAACAGATTACAGCTACTTGGAACGATGGATTATTTGTTGGCAGCACTACAACAAAGAAAAAACAATCCTTGGAATAAAACATTTGAACGGCTTCAACACTGCGTATGTGATTTATGCAGGTTCTGCAAGAAGCACTGGTCCACAGTACTTGTTAATATTTAATCACAGATTGTGCAGTTTTATTTGTGTTAGCTGTATTGGGAGCTTAACGTAATCCGCCTTCTACAAAGCAATCACACTGAGTGCATTAGGTGATGAGCTTCAACACAATGTTTTTTTTTTTCTACTTACACTTTGTAGATGTGTTTAATGCCTGGGATACCGAAGCCTTATTGATCCAGCTAATTCAGAATTAGCTGATTTGTTTTTCTAAGTCTTATGCCAGGGGTCTCATACCTAATTCCTGGAGGGCCAAGTGTCTTCTGGTTTCAGGTTTTTGCTCCCCTCACATATACAGATACAGTGCAGTACATAGCTGGTCTAATGGATTAGTTGCATAGTTGCAATATGTCTAACCAGGCAATCAGGTGATTTCAGTGTAACTGTATCTTTAATGTTTGGTGTAATCAACCATAAATGACCTTTACTGTGTTAAATTACTGTGTATGTCTCCATTAGAAAACAATTAGGTAAATTGTTTAATTGAATACTCAAGTTGGAACCAAAAGCAGAGGCAGTAACAGTGTGGAACAACAGACACCAAGTGTACTCTTTTAAAAGGACTTGTTCCAACGGGGCATGCTTATTACATTCGTGTTGCCAACACAGTCTAAGTTTTGATCTAATTTTGTAATTAATCAGAAGATAATGTAGTATAGATACAGGTGGAAATGACACTGTATCAGACACACCTAATTACTTACATCCCACACACACGAATGTGGGGAATGTGGGGTAGTATGAAAGTGAAGACATTAGGTAGGGCTGAAAGCAATTACTATCCCCTCCAACCTTAAGATACTGCAGCTGGAACAGCTTCACTGATTGAGAGCTCCATGTCATAAATAAAGCACAAGACACAGGGTTTCTGTGCAGCCAAGGCTGAGAACTATTACAATGAGATCTGTCAAAATAGATAAAATGGAGTATTTGTTAGCCTGGTTATCTGATTTTTAGTGATTATTATTCGTCTTGAATTGTTTATAGTTTTTTTTTATAGTTTAAGCATTTTTCTTAATTTGGAATTCCTCTTGAAAACTGAAGTGTGAGGAAGCTTCAGTGCATTCTTCACAGTTATTCTGGATAATTCTGTTTATTCACAAAAGCCAGTTGAATAACGTTAGATGCACATAAAGTAAAACTGATAATTGGAACGAAATAATTACTTTTATAACTCTTTTCTACAATAATCTTTACATTTTAAATAGCAATGTATTATAGTCAAAATCAAGAAATCAGACAATTCATGAATGTTTTGAATAACAGTAAATAATGTTACACAAAAAATGAATATCTCTATGCAGTAAAAAATATTATTATTATTATTGATACCAACTTTCATTGCTAGAAAGGACCAAATAAAACCAAATGCTTTTAAATAAATCATGTTAAGCTTTATTATTTAATTGTATGATGGTTACATGGAATCATGAAAAGGTTTATTTGTATTTTCATACAATGAAATTATGAAGGAAAGAATCTCTACATCTTTGTCAATACACTTCAGTATTTGTTTGACACAGTTCAGTATTTTTTTTTCATTTAAATGTACAGCATTATCCCATTTGCATAATTATTGTACGGAGGTGTGCTTTTCCATCAAAAAGCCACCAGTTTTCGTAGGGGAATGTGAAGAGCAGATATAAAGAACAACCTGACAGAGTATTGTATAAAAGCAGTAAAAATATTTTAAAAACACAGATTCATCTGACTACAAAAAGACAAGTCTTTGGAATTAAACACAACTACCTGTAACACAAACTAAAAAATCTAACAGTCTATTAACTTTTTCTAATAAAGGCGGGTTTGCATAATGCCTTTGCACAACATCATTCATTCCCACTCTCGGAGGCTGAGATGCAGCAGCGTGCAGGACATTGCTATTGTCAAGAGTTTTCTAGTTTGCGTAACTCATTTGATGATCGTAGGCTTTCTTGCTAAAATATGTGAATGATGAGTGGGATGATGGATGGATTTACGTGGATATAAATAAAATCTAGACAAAACACAGCTTTAAAGAGAAATTTTGCAGACTAATGACTTCACTGAATAGCACTTTATTTCAGTTTTTCCTCATCTTTCTTGCAATGATTATGCCTGAATGTGAGATGCAAGTTTGTTTCGCTTGTTGATCTGCATGATTTCTCCTGATTTACTATGGGTAGAAGAAATTAGAGGGCTACATTCCAGAATATAGTATATGAGTGAATGGGATGTGCTCATTAGATTTGCACTATAGGCATAGAATTATGCTCATAGAATCTCCTCTAATAATGGCAGTGCAAGTGACAGCAGGTCAGTATACATACATGGTGACTAGGTATACAGGCATTGTATACTAAATTTAGATGTTAAACAAATTCTAACTGACTGCTGGTGAGAAAGCAGAACAATCGCTTGTACAGACATTTGAACTTTCATTCCATGACTAGTATACAACTGACAAAACCATCTTCAAACAGTAACAAAAAGCATTTAGTTTAATTTAATTCCATTTAGTTCAATCAACTTCCAAAACAAAAATGTGACATTGTGGAGTAATTTGAAGGAGAACTATCGCTATGCTCTTGTCGTTGCGATGACCATAAATATCAAAGAGTGCATTAAATAATGAGAAACATTCGGCCCTGTTCAAGTTAACAGTGATTACAAAGCAAAGCTCTGGTATGCTTTTATGAGATGGAAAAATTGTTAAGAATGGGGTCAAAATCAACAGTGTGTACTGAAAAACTTCATGACAATCCAAGACAAGGTGACAAGTCTTTATGAAGACTCACAGGCAAAGAAGGGTGAAATGGAGAGAAGATATAGTATGTCATAGGTGGTTTGACCATACCAATGTTAAAGGCTCCCACAAATTTGCATATAATGTCAGTGAGTGGTGAAGCAGCTGAGTACAAAGGTTTAATATATTGTCTGAGTTAATCAAGGAGGGTGTGTATTGGCCAGCACACATTTAATGTGGACGTACTATAAGTAACTTATTTTGCAAAAGAATGCCTGAATATATAGTACAGACCTTGCAAAAGAAAAAAGGCAATGCCAGGTTTTAAGGAAGGCTAAAGATCCTCTTACTCTGTTACTGTTAGTAGATAGAGAAGTTATAACTTCTGCTTGTGCGCTGTGCCAGGACGTCCATATGCCTTTATTTGTAAGTCCTCTCTACCTGTGACATGGAAATCCAGCCCAAAGGCCTAGGTTACCATTTCCATTTTCGAGGACTGGTTCTGGCACCACCTGATCTCTCAGTTGAAGGTGTATTGCCAAGCAAGAGGCATGCCCTTCCAAATCCTGCTTGGTGCTTGACCATGCTCCTGATCAACACCTGAATAATTATCACACTTAAAACCAAGCTGTTATAACCTATGGATAAGGGGGGAGGTAGCATTCAAAGTGTAATAGTATTTATGCAGGACATTTGCTCAAGCTATTGTCACCACACAAGGGGAGCATGGGACGACCTTGAAAGACTACACGTACATTGCCATAAAAACCATGGCAGCAGCCTGGGAAGAGGTCAAGGCGAAGTTTGTGAACAGTTTCAAGAGGTTTGAGGTGGCTTTAATCAACAAAGCAACCAGTAAAATCATCAGGCTGGCTTATTCACTATGAACTGAAACGGAGGTCGGAGGCATTAAAAGGTCCTTCGACTCACACACTGAAGAACGTGTGAACCAATACGTGACAGTGCTGGTGGTGCAGAAAGTAACAGAGGAGAGCTCTGAAGATCCAGACGTTGTCGAGGAGCTGAAATATTCTCAGACCCAAGAAATCAGAAATCAACTCCTCTTTGCCATGCCTCAAGAAGATGGACCCTCATGCTTTCAGTCTCAGCTTCTACAATGTTTGAAGCTGAGGCAGTTGTCAACATTTCTGTAGTCCATCCTCCCTCCCTCCCTCCCTCCATCTAACAAGCCAACATCGAACCAAGCTCCTTCACCCATTCTCGTGAGCAAGCCAGCTCTAGGAATTAAGGCATGTGAAGTTCAATGTTAAGTCGGTTTTTAAGATGTATTTTTAACAGAACATTGTTACATAAATTACTACATGAATAAATTACTATACCGTTTATTGTTATATATTTTTTAACATTATGTTTATGTACCAGATGTACTGTACTGTACCAGACTTTTTCTATGGTACCGTACAGTATTGTTAATGTTACACAAAGGGTACATAGAATAGGATAAGATATGATAGAAAACTTCTACCTTCAAATTCTAGAATTCAGCGTACCTGCACACTAAATGTATATGAACGCATAAGAGTAACTTTTGACTTCAGCTTTACAGAACTGAACCCCTAAATCGGGGACTGTACATTATATTGTTTCCCTCCATTGTTATAACACTTGTTTAGCCAAAAAAGATCTTTAAGTCCTCTGTCAAACTATACATCATTCATCAAAATATAGAGTATTTAATCCCTCAATTAATATCAAATCATTACAAAAATAAAATGCTACTACCTAATTTTATGCCAAACAATTTAAAATAATCTTTAAAAGGACACTGTTTTCTTGGAAATATCTTGTTTTGGAAATAATGCAATATTTTTTCCTATTGCATTCTCTGAGTAGCAGATGAAATGTAAATTAAATACACTTTTTCCAAGAACATTCCATTTTTGATTAGTAAAGCTGTAAAAATGCTGCAAAAATACTTATAGAACAGAAATTATACGTCTCTGATTTTAGTTGTATTCTAGTAACCACACATCCATCAGATTTTCTGCATTTAACTGTATAGATTCTTAACATTTTTTCAGCAATTTTGGTTTTTATAGAGTTCTAATTTGTTTTATTTTCCTGTTAATACACAGAAAGCCTATAATGTAGTGAATGTCTGATTTTATTACAAGTTCTAAAGTCTTATTGTTAAACATACCACTGTAGCAGCTTCATTCCAGTTACACTATGAGAAATGGACTTCAAAATGTCAAGTAGACTGCAGTCACATGAATGACTGAACCAAAGACAAAATGTTGACTACAGTTAAATACATTTTGAAGCAATCTGGAAATATTTTACATTATTTGTAGGTTACTGTATGGTATTACTTTTGTTTTATTTCCAGTAGGTGGTGCTGCTTTACTAATGAACGTACATGTCTAACCTCCCTCGGTGAAATGTATTCAAAGAACAGTCTCCAAGGAAAAAGGTTCGGTCAGTAGATTACAGACTGCTCTCATCTCAGGCTTACATGTCCTACAATTAGGAACTGGGCAAGCTTCCTTTGGCTCTAATGTCATCAGGCCTTACATTAACGCTGCTGCTGGTGTTTTTGTATAGTCTCCACTGCCATCTGCAGAAACAGAAAGATGGAGGCTGCAATTCAGACTTTTTTGTCCATTTTGCAAGACGAGGGTGTCTTGTAGGTGCATAGTTCATTCAGCAGTGCGTCCTCAGTGACACATTCTTGATGTCATTTCCTTCTGCAAAACAAACGAGAAAAAACAGAATTAATTGATATGTAGTGTTAAACATAAAATAAAATCTTCCAGGGTCAGTATAGGCAGTGACCAAGATTTCTTTATCAGACAAAGCTAAGCTAAAATAATGATATAATGTATTATTTTAAAATACACCATTAGCCATTTGTCATATCAAATCCAGAGATGGATGGGATATCCTGTTCCTGGCTGCCAGCTGGTGATTCTATATAACTGGGCAACTGTAAAGTCATTGCAGTTTTACAAAACCCACCAGATGTCCCACTGTTTCTTGTGTTTCTACTTCTGTCATACAGCTCTCTCCCTACACACATTTCCCCCTTTTTGCATCTGGGTCAGTCTCAGATTAGGGGTTTAGTACAGTATTAAAAAAGCTAGCTCTTCAGTTATTTCAAGAAATTGTTTGTCAACGTGATTTACAACAATTCTACATTTTCTTTCCTGATTTACAAAATGAATATCACAATTTTGTTTGTTTTAGACACCATAGATGCATATTAGGACTTTCGACAGAAATGTTAGACTTGAGACAAGGCAGTCCATTTGAGTTTTATTCTTTTGAAAAAATGACACCAGCAGAAGTTAAAATATTTCAAGAGGGATTCTTAAATGACACTTTCTTAAAACAGGGGCTTAGAGTTACACAGAGTTCTTTGCTTATCAAGGTCACTCATTCTTCACAAGCATTAATAAGAAATTATTTTAATTCACACTCTGGAGGAACTCCTAAACAAAAGAAAAAAAAAGTTGTGCTTTTTACAGAATTTCTTTTCAGCATAGCAGAAAGAGAGAGACTGCAGTAAACAGAGTTCTGACCTTTTAAAACATTAATTAAAGACCAAAAAGTGGCACAAGTGAAAGCCATCTGTCCAGCTAGCAACCTTCTGTCCCTGCTGTGTGTTGCTGACCAGAATCAGGTTGGTTTAATAACCCATCTGGAGTCCCAGTCCCGAAGTTTGCTTCTCTACAGATTTACTCATGCCACCCATTCCTTGACAGAAGGAAATTTCTTTAGTTCCTCTAAGTGATCCTCCACAGCATTCTGATGATGGAAACCCCAAGTTCACAACCGTCTTGAGACTTGGGTTTAGCAGCTATTGATGCTGAAGAAATAAAATATCTGTTGTTTCCCTGTTTTCTTTCATTGCACACATTTACAGTGTCTTCTGTTCATGTCATAACAAATGATGTTTTCACTGTATTCATTGTAAAATCAGAAAATTGTGTTCCAATAGCAAACAATAAATATTTCCTAACTGTAATAATTAAGCAAGCTATGGTTCTAAATTAGGTCAGTAATTTAAAAGAGAGCCCTTTTATCTCTTTCCAAAATGTATTTTGCAAACCTTTTAAAGATTATGTATTGGAATAGTCTATTTCCACTTGAAATTAAGTAGACCACAATACACAAGCAATGTCTGCAGTTATTTATGTTTGATATGTCAGGTAAATGTACAAGGCTGATTGATTAATTATAGGCTTAATTAGTAAAGCTGGGAGTCTAAATTGCAGTTTCACCATGAAAAGTGAAAAGTCTAGGCTAAATGAATGATAAAATGCACAGGACAGATGTATCCCAAAAATATACAAATTGAAGGTCTGAAAGCTGTGGCCCATATAGTTAAATAAATCAGATGGGAAAATAAGGAGAAAGAATGTACATGACTGAGATGATAAAAATAACAGGATCCTGATAAGAAAAGGAATATGATTTGCTAGCTCAGGTAGAAAAAAGGACTAGAAAAAGGAATATTGCAATAGAGGCTAAAATGAAAAATAAATGGTTCTTTCAGTACTACAACTGCACAATAACAGTAAAGGAAGCAGTAAGATCTGGGATGATAATAGGAAGTGCACTGATGATGCAAGGTAAATGGCTGACGTACTAGATGAGTATTTCACTCAGCGGTTCACTAAGAAGTCAACAACATGCCTCGGGCTGTGGAAAGACTGTATTAAACAATATTAGCATAGAAAACTAGAAGAGTTCCAGCTACTAGAAATACTTCAGATTAACAAACATCCAGGGCCTAATGGTACTCTATCAATTGTACTTTAATTGGACTTTATTGTACTTCAAGAACCATAAGGCACTATACTTGGGCCATTAACACAAATCTTCTAACTGTTGCTCAAGACAGGCTGTAGCAGGACCCATTAACTGAAACATACAAATGTAGTGACCTTTAAAGAAAAAAAAGACAACTAAATCAAGTAAATACAGACCAATCCATCTGACTTCTGCTAGATGTTAAATTCTAGAAACAATAATTAGAACAAGCAGTAACAATAACAGACACATACAAAGCATAATATATGGTAAATTTAGATTTTTGGAAGGATTTTGATAAGTTCCTGATAAAATAATAATTCCTAAATTATAGCCATTAGGCATTCTGTGAAATGCATGAGTGTGAAGTATTCATACAGTAGTCCTAAAAGTAAGTGATAAAGGCAATCCTAAGGATTATTTCAGAATCAATCATGAAACATGAACCAGAAGGCACCACTGCAAACTACATAGAAATGCATTTAAAACTGAAAACAGGAGCCATTTCGTTACTCAAAGGGTTGTAGGAGTATGGAACAAGCTACCGGCCATGCTGTCGAAGCCGAAACCCTGGCTTCCCCAAAGAAATGGCTGGATGGGATTCTTGGATTAGCTAGAAATTATTGTAAGTAATTACAGTAACTACCAACCATGGTAGACAGGCTGAATGACCTACTTTCGTTGGCCGCTGGTCATACAGTATGTTCATAATGTTCTGATGTTCCACCTTAGAGCTGGAAGTCAACGAACCTTTTAGAAACGCCAGAGGACACCATTTGCAAAAATTAAGCAAGTCAACCCTAACGGATTTTAACATAGTGTTATCAACAGTCTGCTAATGAGGTGAAACGCAGCTCATTGAAACTACTCTGTGTAAGTCAGGAATTATGATCAATTTGTGAACCGACCATTTTACAGGGAGGTAATGTGTCTTTGGTACAGTGGGTAGGACACTGGCAGGCTGTGGGTTCCAAACACAGCTAAGACACTACTATTGTCCTTTTAGCAACGTACTGCACTGCGTTAGCAAAATGTGTATAAAAGTAGCTTTGTATAAAAACATTAGCCGAACACGTAAAAATAGATTTTTAAAATTGATGAAAGAGCATTTGAGGCTAAAAGGAATCTGGGATACCATCCGACTCCTATTTATATTCACACACAAGCACTTAGCTGTTTGTTTAATTAGCGCTCAGCCCAGTTTTGCAATTACAAGCAAGGAGGCTGTTCTTCATGGCTGCCTTATTATCAACGGGCAATTCCAGTTGTCAACACTGATTATACAGAAATGAAGTCTGTTCATCCAGAACATTCCACTAATTCTACAAACAAAATCTGTGGTCATACCAAATCAAATGAAGTGTCCAATAACTTCATGATCTCGGGCCCACATGCCTTTTCATTTTCCTTTTCTGTTATGCAGTTACATTTGGAAAGGTCCATAGTACTAAAGTAAATGCTTTAGACGGTATGTACATATATATTGTAGAACTTACTGTATAGTAAAACATTTTACAATATTTGAATGTCATTAATCAATTTTTACATGAAGGATGATCAAAGGCTCTCTGCAGTTTTGTTCATCACTGCTACATCAATTTGTTCTTCTAAAATTATGGATCATTAAAGCTTTCTGATGTACCTTCTGTTACTACATTACATTAAGTAACCAGAGAAGACAATCTCGGTAATTTTATTAGCTTGGCTATTAGCAGCTAATGGATCTCATCAAACAACACGTCTGGGTAGCTTGTTCCAAATATCCATCACCTTTTGTGTAAAAAGGAAGGTCCAGTTCCGAGTCTCTTTATCTCCTTGTGTTCCTTATCACCTTTTGTGAATTTTGAATGCTTGTCTCTTACCCCAACTGAAGTTTGAATGAAAATAAAAAATGCCATCATATCTTAGAAATGATTACACTTCTATGGAAAAACAGTTTAAGTAACATCAACACTATTTATTCACTCTTACAGGGCTGGAAAGCAATAAAAGAAGTGATTTCTTCAGCATGGTTAGAAGGACACTGTACTGTAAAAAAGGCGCCGTCCTTTGGATGAGATGTAAAACCGAGGTCCTGACTCTCTGTGGTCATTAAAAATCCCAGGGCGTTTCTCGAAAAGAGTATGGGTGTTGCCCCAGCGTCCAGGCCACATTTCCCATTGGCCCTTACCAATCACGGCCTCCTAATAATCCCCATCTATGAATTGGCTTCATCTCTCTGTTCTTCTCCCCACTGATAGCTGATGTGTGGTGAGTGTACTGGCGCACTATGGCTGCTGTTACATCATCCAGGTGGGGCTGCACGTTGGTGGTGGTGGAGGGGAGTCCCCATTACCTGTAAAGCGCTTTGAGTGGAGTCTCCAGAAAAGTGCTATATAAGTGTAAGCAATTATTATTGTTATTATATATCCATTGTGCTGTGCAGAGGAACGATTGGACCCACACTAAAAAACATATTTAAATGGTCAAACTTTCAAATGTTGTTGAATCTGGAGCACAAGGGGTTTAATACTGAACAAGAATTATTCAGGTACACCTCATGTGTATTCATATACTGTATAGATTTTTGTGTTGACCTGGGCTGAGTAAGTACTGAATTCACCCAAAGAGCAAAACAAAAGGAAAAAAACTAATTTTTTCACTTAGTATAATTCTGCCCAGTTTGTAACCTATTAACATGACCTCATGTTTCTGTTATGAGAACTGTTTTACTTATTACTGCCTGATCATATATTATAATACAGTTTTACCTCCAGCTTATACTGCAATGCCCGATGTCATCCCTCCTTTACTGTAATCAATGACTACTTTCTACCTACACGTTGTTTACTCTTTATTGTAGTAATTTATTACTGTGTATTTTGGCTAATACTTTGGATAAGGGCAACTGCTAAGCAATTACCATTATTAATGATCTAATAATTATAATTATTCTCAGCCACTTTCAAAGCTTATTTAAATTTTACTTTCCAAATACTGCACATGAACGCTATTTTTAAAGGCTATCAAATTTAGGAATTTACTGTATTTCTTTGCCCTGGAGATCAGGCCCATGAAGTTATGGCTTTGCTTCTAACAGAAGCTTTCTGTTTTCATTGTCATAGTATGTTATCCTATAAAGCATGTGCATTTCAAATGATTTTTATTGACTGTAAAGCGGTTGCCAAGACACAATAAGCAATATCTTTTATACTACAAGTAATTAAAACAAGAAATGCAGCTAATATCAAAGAACAAACTACCAAACAAAAAGACCTTTAATAAAATCTGTTATTGCCTTGCCTGTTTTCCTGTTTTGCATAGCAAAGAAACTGGTTTCCATTCGTGCTGTTCATTTTATCTGTGTTTGGTTTCAAAGGTGATTTAGTGAACAGTAATAAAAACACCATATGCACATTTCACAAAGGTTTTAGCATCACTTTTAATTTAAAATCAAATATAAAACTGAACATAAAGCTACAAAACAGGCCATTTGGATCTATCCATCTGGATCTTTTGAGTCCTGGTTACCAATTCATCAGCCCATCCCTGGTTACCATGGGATCGGCTTTATCAACTTGGCTGGGGGAGTTTGTCCCATACTCTCATCACCCTTTACCTTCTTAAAATAAAATATTCCGGCTTCCATTTAGGTTCTCGTTTACTCAATATACAGAATCCAGCATCAATTACAGTTTGAAATGAATAACTGAGTAACTGAGTTCTGGAAGTTTGGAATCTGGTTAAAAAAACACATGGCTGATTTGATGAAACACGGGTCTTTTCGCTCCATTTCTAGAAGCTGATTTAATCTTGTGTATCAGTTTCCGAACACTGTCGCCCGGCCATCATCAGAATGGCGTTTAATCCCAGTAAGGCCTGCAGCAACCCAGAGGGACAGAACCAAGGGAATTACACCTGTGTAGCGCAAGACACCAGTTAACTTAGCCAGAATGTATCTGGAAGGTGCTGGGAGTCCAATTTCTTACCCAGAGAAAACTATGCGGACATTTGTGGGAATATTCATACTCCACACAGAACATGCCCCAGGCTAGGATCAAATACCGGACCACAAAGTTGAGAGGCAGCAGTGCCAGCAGCAACGTAACCATATTTCCCAATTGCGTTTCCTTCCAAAGAAATGTTTATTCTACATTTCCGGATGTAGATGATAAAGAGAAACGAAGCAGTGGGTATCGTGTTATTATTTGCTCTGTAGATTCTTAAGGCTCATTTTGGATTGCACAAGTCGGACTGCGATTGATTTTCACATACTGAAAACAATACCTTACACACAGCAGAGAAAATCAGGCACAAATGACAAATCTCAACCTGTTTCACAGCACGTCAGCTAATAATCCAAGTTGTTTCCAAGCAACAGCTCATAACTGAGTAACAACGTTTATTTAACTGCACTTAATACAGTGAAGTACAGAACAATTTAGACGATTTTGCTTTTGAAGTTCTTTTATTATCAGCCATACTGGGCCAAAAGCTATGCTTTTTGAATGTGATCCTAATTTGTTTTCTCTGTACCATTTCTCCCTCGTATTTAACAACATTAGAAAGATAGGTTGCAAACAACATGAGGCCTCTTGGCTCATCTAGCAGATTATATCTGCTGCTTTTCATAAATTTTCATCCTGCTGTGAATTCTGTTTGGTTTCCTATTCACAGGACAGCCTCAAAGGAAATTCCTTCTCCAGGAAAAAATATTGAACTGTAACATTATTACTAGTTTCCTAAGTTTGTGCATTTTGCAGAAAAGGAAAATAAAAGCAGAAAAGGCACAAAGGTTCTGCCTACTAAAATGACCAAGAACACAAGCACATTAACTGCTGCGCACTGTGCCTGAAGTCTATACATAGTGTTACATGAGCTCATTACCTGATTAGGTTTTCAATGTATTTTAATGGGATTAGGACACATGCTATAGAACCTCTGTCTGAGTTTTTCAAGGCTGTTTAAAGATAAAGGAGTAGATTACATCATCTACTATCTTTATGTAATTTACTCATTCATTTTATGTGCAGCACACTGTTAAGAGTTTTCTTTGATACACTTGCTCCCTGTTAATTATTTAAGCTGTTTGAGCAGACAGGGTGATAAATTGGTACCACACCCAGGCCTGAAACATAATGTAAAAAAATTATTAATTTAATGTGCAGAACTGATAAAAATGTAATCTGACCCAAAAAGTCAACAACATCCTATCATAAATATACTGCGTAGGGGAAAGGTGAAAATACAAATGACTAATGATATGAATAGCACTCCTAACCAAAATGAGCAAAATCCATCCTCTCATGCCAAAATGCTGCCTATCCAGACTTGATTCCCATGATATTTTCAAATAAATTAATAACAACGCAACATAAATATGGCATTCCCCATTCATCCTAAATTTTAATCTAGAAAACACATGGTTCTTTCTCCTAAGCATTTCTCCAAACAGAATGAACAGCAGCTGAATGCACGAGTTCAGAATAATTCATCAATTGATTCATGTAATGTTGCTACCAATACTCTGCTGACGAGGGCTCTGGTATTTTCCCAACAGGATCATGGGAATTCCTTATGATACCGCAGATAAAGCAGCAATTGTTTCCCTCAGAGTTTTTCAGATTTTGTTTTTCCATAGCCAATGGTGCCTGTAATATCTGTTACAGATTTCATTAACATGGTGAATGTGGGACCGAAGGATTTGTGTAAGGGCTCCTGGGCTTCCTCTGCAAGGCAGTTTTTTAATCCCGAGAACATCACTTACATTGAACTACACCACTAGTGACACTGCATGTCCAAATAGCTAGCACAATGTAACTTTGCAAAACTGTCGTGTCATCTCAAAATGAGTAAATGCAATCAAACTAAAACTAAAAAGATGCAGCACCGTACATTCCTAAATGAGAAAATCAGGCATTTTGTGGAGTTGTTTTGGGGAAAAAGTCAAAATGTGGAGAATGAATTGATGAAGACTGTTTATGTTTTAAGAGGCTTTGTCTCTGTCTCTTGATAAAATGCTTTAAATTGTGTGGCAATGATATCCAAATATATCTCTAGCTTCTTATATACAGTATATATATAAAATTCCATATAATCTGTTATCCAATGGCAGCTACAGAATGGTATTTTGATGGAGGCAATTGGGAAGTGTTACACTGAAGCCATTAAACTAGTGATTTAAGTTAGGCAGATTGGAACAATCATTACCAATGACAACAGGATTGAGTTAAAGACCAGTGAATAAAACAGCTGTTGGGATTTGACTTCTATGAGTCTATCAAGTCTCTGAATAAGTTAAGCAACTTTATCTTGAGCTTGTAACATACTTTCAGACATGATATACAGCCCCACTAAGAGATGCACATACTGTATATGGAACATGGCAGGAAGCAAAACTGACCCCTCTCATACGTTAGGACACCATGAGATGTGAGAGGAAATACTGCAAAAAAATAATTTTCTCTTCTGCAACAATGTATAATGACATGTCTAAACAGCTCAATGCTTACAAAAATAAGATGCTGTGGTCTTATTTAAGTGCAGATTCGAATTTTAGGCTGTGGGTGGGCCGGTGTTATCACACACCTATCTTCACGTTCTTATCCTCTGGTGATCAATCGTATACAGTAAATGTCTCCGTTAAAAAACAGCAACGATAACGGTCTTTCATTAGTATGCTTTTCTCTGTTTTTAGGTAAACAGACAAAGTACATATTAAGGATGGAAATGAGAGACTCATTTTTTTTAACAATGGCAGCATGACAGACTCAGATGAGTAACAGGTAAATGACTCCAGGATAAAGAACGCGACTGGTCCGCTCCTCCACGCACACTCACCAAGGGCTCCAGCTCCTTGCGGTCTATGAGGTGAAGCTCAGTCACAAAGTAGTAAAAGTGCTTGTAGCAGGTGTTGACGTGGGCCTCCGCGCCCATGACGATGATCCGGTCGAAGTGGTGGATGTAGACGTGCACGAACACCCTGAAGAGCCGGCACAGGATCTTCTTGCAGATCTGGATGAAGTTCTTGGGAAAAGGAATGCCTGGGAAGACAAGCAAACACCAGCTGACAAACAACACAAACAACGTGGCCTCACCCAGCCCCCTGCCACGGTGGATCTCCGGCTGTGCTCCGGCATTTTCTTTCACCAGTTAGAACACCACCGATCCGCTTGAGCACGGCTGATGAACACACTCGCAACGACATCTTTAAGTCCTTACATGCTCGATAACTGGTGCAACTTCATGATGTGCTGAGTAATTTTAGACGTTTGATATGACAGAAAAACAACTCAAGCTGTCAAAGATCAGAGCAGGGCTGCTCTGGGCTCTTCTCTCAAAGGCCCCTGTTAAATAGTTCTTGTAAGATACAAAAAAACAGTAAGATAGTTTTTGCAAAAGATTAAATTCTCTGTCGATTTAAAGCCATGCACAAATTATTAAAAAGACTGCTTGGACGATATGCAACATTCTACTTCCTGTTATTTTTCAAGCTGATAAAAATCAAACGTCAGATCCACGTTGCTCTTACTAGGGGTGAGAGTACACAATGAACAAGTTTTCCTTGCCTGTACTACCCGAGAGCTATTTTTTTAACAGGATGAAATTCTCTAAACCCTTTTAAAAAGAAATAATAGCACTCAATCAGATTACTGTAAATATGCTCTCACCAAAAACAAGTCTAGAAAGGTTGCTTAAGCGATTTTTATTCCACAATGAATGGCTTTTGGTTCCTGGAGGTTTAAATACCATGAGAGTAAGTCTGAGCTGAATTTTAAAAATTAATAAAACACTTTTAAGTAAATCTTGTTTAAGACAGTTACTATATCAATGTACCCATTCCGTTAACGCTGAGCTCGGAAAATGCGCTGAGCTATGCAGATCGTAATAGTAACATGAGCGATCTTTTACAATTAAGTTTCATTTTTAAATCCTGTAGATGTTAGCTGTTTCGGTAACAAACTCCAAAATGCATGTCTGTCTCAAAATTATGTCTTAGTGAATGAACTCAATGGAGTCAATCAGGGAGCATTTTAATGTCACTATCCAACATTCAGTAGTCTGTAAAAACACTTATTAAAAACATTAAGGAAGAAATCTGGTACTTCCGTTGTCTGAGAAGGAATGCATCAAAACGCTTATCAGAATTGCATAACAGCATATTAGGACACCTATGGAAATATGGGAGCACTGTCAGCCCGTTTTTTAATATTTTAAATCATATAATTTTTCTCAGATCATGCAATAAAGTGCTTCAGAACTAACAGCAAAGTCATAGACTTCTACAGAACCAACAAACCTTTAAAAAGATGAAAATAATTCGATGAAATGACTGTAATTGTCTGTGAGTGGCTGTGTGGTCTTCAGTAGGTGGAGGGTGGTGTTGAACTAAAAAGGATTGTTTCCTTACAAAAGCACTTTGTTACTGAAATGGACTATGAAAATGCAGACTCAATGCCAGATAAAATGTAGGAAATGTCCATCTTGATAACTAAGTAAATCTCACATTATACAAATGTTGTTAAATCAAAGCAAAAACCATTCAAAAAATCAAAAGAATTAAAAAAAAATTTTTTACAAGTATGTCCATGCTAGTTTATCAGTGTTATTACTGTCATAAATGAATTCAAATTGTTCATGTTGCTATGTACACGGAATATGGTATTTGTCATATATTACAGCATTACTTAAAAGGTTTGATTAGATCATGGAATCTACCGTCTCTTTTTATCTTAAGAATGCAGCATATCTAACACAAAATATGTAAGATTTAACTGTTCTTTTTTTTCTTTAGAGTGTATATTTTAATGAGAAACATTACTGTTAACAAGGCAGTAGGAGCAATTAATTTGTGTACATTCTCCAGCAGCCACCAGGGGGCAGCAGAAGGCACTGGACTACTTGAGATGAAGCAACCTCCCTTCAGAGTAACCCAGCATCAGGGAGCATTAACAACTACTAGGTTGCAAGGCAATGCTAAGAAAGGGACACCCTGCCCTGCTGGTTAAGCTTGGTGGATGAAGTTCCTGTCTTTGACACCAGAAATTCTGACAGCTTGAAGACTGTCCCTTAATCCCAAAGGAAAAGCAGACCAGTGTGCTGTGTGGCAGTCTTCTCATGCCCTGAGAGTTTCCTGGCCTGCTGACACACTGCTATTTTCACTTAGTTCATAGAACAGAAACTGTGCCTGGTATCTCTATAATCCCCATCAGTAACTAATCTGTTGGACTGCTTAAACCTGACAATCTGAGTATTTCATGTATGCTGAAGATGTTCATGGTTTGCATTAACTCTCCCAAGAAGTACATTCTTAAGGCTTTAGTAAAACACCACATGAGTCAAAGAACATTTTGTAACAGAAACTCTTTTGTAGCAATCATTCTTGTGATTGAACTGACAAGAATAATAAGAGTGGTCACAAATTCTTTCTTGCATCATTCTTTACTAAAAAGTGCATTATTTTAGCATTTCTAAGCATAGACAAATCTGAACCTATACTTCTGGTAAATTACTCTTTTCATTTGGATTCTTTTTAAATTTAATATGCATGTATAATTATTATAATTATTACCTGTTTACAATATGATCTTGGTGTAACAATAGTTATGCCATACAAAGTGTTTTGCATGAAGCAAAAATGATTAAATATTCCAATATAATTGTCAAAATCCAGAATAACTATCTTCTGGATTTGGTTACAAATGAGTCCTTAATTGCAGTCTAACTGATTTCAGTTTTCTTTCTGATGAGTATATTTAAATTTGCTCTCAGCTCTGTTTGAATAGGATCTGCAATTGGTCTCAATCCTGTACTAATTTCTGAGTTTCAGAATTCCTCTCATTCCAGTGCGTTAGTTGAAATGTAACTAACTGGACATCTGCAAAAGGAAACATAATAAAAAATAATGATCATTGTGGGAGTGTACGGTACATCGTCATTCCTATCTGTGTCATTTCGTCTTGCATTGATTACCTATTGAGTGCTGCTTAGAAAGAAATAATAATAATTGCTTACACTTATATAGTGCTTTTCTGGAAACTACACTCTAAGCACTTTACAGGTAATGGGGACTCCCCTCCACCACCACCAATGTGCAGCCCCACCTGGATGATGCGACAGCAGCCATAGTGCGCCAGAACGCTCACCACACACCAGCTATCAGTGGGGAGGAGAACAGAGTAATGAAGCCAATTCACAGATGGGGATTATTAGGAGGCCATGATTGATAAGGGCCAATGGGAAATTTGGCCAGAACGCCGGGGTTACACCCCTACTCTTTTCGAGAAACGCCCTGGGATTTTTAATGACCACAGAGTCAGGCCCTCGGTTTTACGTCTCACCCGAAGGATGGCGCCTGTTTACAGTATAGTGTCCCCGTCACTATACTGGAGCATTAGGACCCACATGGACCACAGGGTGAGAGCCCCCTGCTGGCCCCACTAACATCTCTTCCAGCAGCAACCTGGGGCAGCTATCTCTTCAACTGAGACAGCAATGCGTGTTCTGCATGCTGACATTGTTGGCAACAATATTCCTGACGTTAAGTGTTTCTGAAAACAGGAAAAGGTCAACAAAAGTCTAAACAAGCAAGTACTGGTGATCAAGAGAACAACCAGGAGACAAAAGGTGCCCTTAATCTCATGGGTTGGGGGCTACTGCATATATAACATTTATTAATATACGATGGCAGAAAGTAAGTAATTTGAGGACTTACCAAATTAGTTTATCTAAAACTGAAGCTATTTCAAAAATATTGAAAGTGAAGGCCATTTTCATTAGGAGTTGAAATGCAGTCGATAATTCATCCACAGGTGTTTGTGTCCCGGTAACAGAAAGTGATAACTCTGAGTAACAGGTTACATTTTCACTATTCTGTTGCATTGTCTTTCAATGTGTGTAGTTAAGGCGGCTGTGGGCATTTTGCAATCTTAAACCTAAAAAGAAACACCAATGGAAAAAAAAACTTGTTGAAAAGTTTGAACCTGACTACATTTATATGCGTTCAGAGTTTTGTCAGGGGACCACACAAGAACAAATATGTCACATTCATTAAAATTTATACCTACTGTGCAAAGATACGGCATTAAATTGATAGATCATAACCGCAATAATCTGTGGGAAAGTACCAACAGTTACTAATATTACCTGTTAAATACAAAAATCCTAATGAAGAGCCAAATGTAGGAACCATGAATAAGAGAAAACTCCTCATCAATCCATTTACCTACATATTTAAAAATTTCTCTTAGTGCAATGTAACAATGATCCACGTTCTCCCAGTCTTTCTACAGTACAAGCATTTCAGAAATATAATGAACCACCTTACAGCAGGCTCTGAACGCTCTGCCCTTCTGTCCTGCCTGTATTGTGACCTGCTGTATACAAAACGATACCATCAACATGCAATTATGTGCAAACATTACCCAGAACAGATTCTGTCTCACTTATGTAAGGGAAGGAATGTAGTATAATGACATGTTAATCCCACGGGATTTCCAAACGGGGGGAAAAAGCTATGGGTTAAGAGCTTTGTTTGTTTCAGTTCTTTTAGGATGTGGAAGTCGTGTTATTGGCGTTATATCAATTTATGTCATTCCACTCAGCCTTGAAAGATGCTGTCTTTGATTTTTTGCAGGGCTCAGGACTTCAAGTATGGAGCCTGGTGATTTTGCACTAGGAGTTCCTCTCTGTGTGAATTCCAGGTTTTTAGAGGGGTCAAAGGTTGTGTCCCAGTGTGCCATAGAATATTCTCAATCAGAGGCCATTATTGCTGCAGATTCCATGGAATTACAAAACAAATACACATTACGGATTCCTTTGCAAATAAGTATGATGGGAAATTCATAACTGAAACTGCAGATCCCGAGTTCTAGTCCCAAGTCTAGCTTCACAAATATAACTTAACAAAAGTTACAAATGAGAAGAAGCTGGCCGTCCCACCCAGCCTGTTCACGAGTCAGTTAAAAGTAGTTCTATTAAAAGGTTAAAGTGTGAACAGGATCACCCACCAGTCTTCACAAATAGACCTGACTTCTTCTGACAAGTAAACAACCATGGAGGACTCGTGTGGTCAAAGATCTGACACACATACAGTCAACTCAAGAATAATCGGCAGCCTTCATGAAATTGAGCAAAAATGAACGTATAAAATAAACACATACAGGGAGTCATATTTTGGGCAAACATACGGGGAAGCTGTATACTTTTATTTTAACGCAATTTTTCAAACACAAACCATTTTATCGAGTAGCACAATTTTTTTCTGCAAAACATAGGTTTCACAATTATCGGCACCCCTCCAATTAATATTTGGTGAAGCCTCCCCAGGAGAGGATAACAGCACTGAGCCTCTTCCTGTAAAGTGTGACAAGGTTGGAGCACACTTTTGGAGGGATCTGGGACCACTCCTCCATGCAGAACATTTCAAGATCCTCGATAGTCTTGGGTTTGCGCTTGTGGACTGTCCTCTTCAATTCAGACCGCAGGTTTTCAATAGGATGGCCATTGCAAAACATTGATTTTGTGTTCCCTAGCCATTTCAGTGGTGATTTTGATAAAGTTTGGGGTCATTGTCTTGTTGAAAGGTTCATCTATGGCCAAGTCTCAACCTCCTGGCAGAGGCAACCAGGTTTTGGGCTAAAATATCCTGGTACTTAGTGGAATAAGCCCCAAAGCATCAATGATCCGCCACCTTATTTTACTGTGGGTATCAGGTGCTTTTCCTTGGATGCAGTCCTCTTTTGTCACCAAACATGCCGATGGTGCGCATGGCCAAAAAGTTCAATTTTGGTCTCATCGGATCACAACGCACAATTCCAACTGTAGAATTGTAGTTCCGATAACGCTTGGCACAGTTCAGGCGCTCAGTAAGGCCTTCTTTAGTGCAACCCTTCCAAAGAGCTTGTTGACACGGAGGTGGCGTCTAACAGTAGATTTTGAAACTCGATAACCCCAAGATTCCACTAAACTGTGCAGTTCTGAAACTGTGATCCTTGGATTCTTCTCTGCCTCCATCACCATCTTCCTCACTTGTGCGTGGGGGCATTATGCACATGCATCCCCTTCTTGGCAAATGTGCAACTGCTCCAGACTTTTTGAAACCTTTTGATTATTGCCCTGACTGTGCTTAGTGGGATTTTCAACTGTTTATGTATTTTCTTACATCCGTCACCTGCTCTGTGAAGGTCAACAACCATCTGTCTCTTTTCAGCTGAAAGATCTTTGGTTTTCCCCAAACGTTCGAGCAGAACATTTGAATCCTTATGTGTATTCTTTATTTTATACAATCATTTTTGCTCAGTTTCATGAAGGGTGCCAATAATTCTTGAGTTGATTGTATCTGTAACATTTAACCGCACACAAAGTGGATATGATAGTGTGATAGTGTGAAATGAAGACAATGGGTATCTTTTGTACTGTTGTTCCCAATCTACTGCACGCACACCACCATGGGCACATTATGTTACACAAAAGCTAAAAGGCTGTGATTTTCAAGTGAACACCTATTTTTTTCAGTATTGTTAAGGAGAAAAAGGAAGGAATTGACTCAAACATGTATGAGCAAGAAATTGGGGCGTCTGTGCAACTATGGATTTTAATAAGAAAAAAGAAATTATGAAGAGTGCTTTACTGTTGTCTTTATTCACACACCAACCTTTATAATATCCGGAAACCAGCCTCTCTGCCATTAAGTATTTAAAGGGTGTGTTTTCTCCTTGTTTGCCCTGACAGTGTCACGGCAGTCTCCACGTGCCAGGCTGAGGAAACTGCTGTCCGGAGGGGAGAGAAAGGAATGCAGAGCGGGGGAGGGTGTGTTACAGCAGGCAGCACTCTCGACGTCCTTCCTACCAGGAAACTGAAAGACAGGATCAAAGCCCTGGCAAATCACGAGCCAGATCCCAGCCCCCCCATGGTCTCTGTATCCGTATCCCAGGTGCTCCCGAATCTGTAGCTTCGCAGACACGGCCTGCCTGGAATTCCTGACCTCCTCTCCTCCCTGGGCTAGCCTGCTAAGCCAGCTCTCTGCGGCAGCGGCCAGGTTGTCACTTCTGAATGAAGAGGGGTGCATACAGCCCCAGTGTTGCACCATGTAAAAACTGAACATGTGACACACTAATTCTGGGACTCTGCCAGTCAGAGCCAGAGAGGCTCCCACCCCTCTTCTCCTTCAGGACACGTCTGTTCTTTCTGCGGTTTTTGGTTATCGTGATACCTACTCACACAAGACTGGCTGCTACTAGCCAGCAGCCATATCACCCTGCAACTCATAACTGGCAACCCACGGAGGTTTAGCTGGTGTGAGCCTGGTCAGTACCTGGATGGGAGACCTACTGGGGAAAGCTAAGGCTGCTGCTGGGGCCAGCAGGGGGCACTCACCCTGCGGGCTGTGTGGGTCCTAATGCCCCAGTATAGTGACGGGGACACTATACTGTAAACAGGTGCCGTCCTTCGGATGAGATGTAAAACCAAGGTCCTGACTCTCTGTAGTCATTAAAAATCCCAGGGCGTTTCTCAAAAAGAGTAGGGGTGTATTCCTGGCGTTCTGGCCAAATTTCCCATTGGCCCTTACCAATCATGGCCTCCTAATAATCCCCCTATATGAATTAGCTTCATTACTCTGCTCTCCTCCCCACTAATGTGTGGGGAGCGTTCTGGCGCACTATGGCTGCCGTCGCATCATCCAGGTGGGGCTGCACACTGGTGGTGGGGGAGGGGAGTCCCCATTACCTGTAAAGTGCTTAGAGTGGAGTGTCCAGAAAAGCTCTATATAAGTGTAAGGGATTATTATTAGTACTAGCAGGAACTAATTTATCCACATTCTATATAGATATGTAAATATTCTTTATCGTACCCTTGATTACATTTTTTAAATTAATGTACATTTTATTACACTGGTACATCATTGACAGTAATTTGCCGAACAGAGGTGTCATTTGTTTCTGAAACATGCTTGCTATATTGATTTTTTTTATTCAGAGCTGACAATTCTACTTTGTTCCGCACTCTTTCACAACATTATGCTGGGTAGTTTTTCAAATGGTTTTCACCGTGTTAAAATTACAAATAAAAGTAAAAGCTGACATATTGATCATAAATTGCATAGCCTCTAAGCGTGTCCTGGGTCTCAAACAAACTTGGTTTAACTTCTGGCGTTACTGCAATGACAAACCAGATAGGCGACTGCATATTGTGAGCAAAACTATCCTTGTAGAGATGGTACAGAAGTAGTTACTACAGAGCAGATACGAGAAAAAGTATAAATGCCATCTTTGATTCCCAACAACAATACTTGTGCGTGTTCCATTTATTATTGCATTCTTGTGAGAAAATACAGGGCTTCAGTATTTGAGGTGACACACTAACTTTTTTAAACATGTTCTCGTACTTTAAACCTGCAAGTAGAGCTACAACTTCAATTCACACTGGAGAAGAACCAGGAAGAAATGAGACTGACAAAGTGTGAAGACCAAATTATACAGTTAGTGTTAATTACAGATTCAGGATGACCTGCATTTTTTTCAGGTTAGAGTCAGACACTTCACTGTTTGTGCAGACACATCCCTGTGCTGTTTTTATTTTCCAGACACTACATACCAACTATAAATAGCTACAACAACACAATGCAGTTGCATAATCATATATCAGGCTTTAACTTAAATCAGTTTTTAAACAGACTTATTTAATAAGCGGACTCATGTTCATCTGCAGCTGTTGATGCTCTTATTTTATTACGTTATACTCAGTTTCAGAGCAGGCAACTAAATGTGTCACTAAGATATGTTTTACACAGAGCAAAGGTTTATTTACCCTAAAGTGTGTGTACAGTGTACACACTGTCTCGTTCAAAAGGTAAAAAGCAATATCAAAATGTGGAAGTTATAGTTATGAAGACTACATTTTATGAAAGAGATCACTGTTCAGAGCATTCAAAGAAAACAAATCTTGAAATTAAATTGCGATCCATAACTCATCTGTGAGTACATTTGCATGATGGGCAATATTAGTACTACTGGTGAAAAAAAACATCAAAGATATCTATGCAGGTAATTTGTAAAGGAAAATAGAATAATTTTCTTTTCTACACAAAATGAGCAAAAACCATTATTATTATTATTATTATTATTATTATTATTATTGAAAACCATCGGCAGGAAATCACCTACAACACGAAATCTTAATTTGGCATTTAGAAACAAAAAGTTTCACTGGCCATTAATCCATTAATTTGCCAAAGAAAACTGGAACTGACAGTTAAATTTACTCTAAATATTCTTCCACCCGGAATCAGAGGCCGTCAACTCTGTCCTAAGAGATGTCTCCAAGAAAGGCTTTCCATCCTTACATCATTCTACACTGAAAACTGCACACAAGACATGCGTTTATGTACCGTCGATGCAAGAAAACCAGAAATTGTCTGAAGTCGGAGGCTCACCGATACTGGCTGGCTGCTGGCTGGACAGCTTGTTCTATCGTATGCTCCCACAACCCTCTGGGTGAAGACGTGCCTCCTGTTCTAAACGGGACGGGAGTGAATCGGCTGTAAATGTTGTAAATGCACTTCTGTGCTTTTTCCACTTGTGTCCTCTGGTCGGATCCAATGGGCAAAATAATCCAAAAGAAGTGCCTACATTCTGCTTGAAAATAAACACGATATCCTCTGAAGCACTCTCTCCAGAAAAAAAAAAGAAAGAAAAAAATGACGTTAACCTGCTTGTACAAGCTGGTAATGTCATTTTCTATTATTTCCATCATTATGAGCAGTATGACAGCTGGACATGAGGACTTTGGCATCATACCAAAAAGCTTACTGAAAGTATTCACTAATACCATCGATTCCTATTATTCCTCTTTCTCCTCTGGAATCATTTGCTTCGGCTTAATTTTGGAGTTCGGGGCCGATGGACTTAATTTGGAATGCATCAGATCAATACACTTATTTGCCCATTACATAATAATGTCATAGCATACCGATTATTTTTAAATAACATGCAGGTCTCCTAGAACTCCAACATCATTATTTAACATCATTTACATTGGTTAAAATGTAAAGGGCAGCACTGAAGTACAGGGAATATAATATGTACCAACACCCCACCCTTTTAAATGTCACAATAAACTGACCATGTTTAGGATGTAATAGCTGAGCTTCAGTAGCAGATGAAGTGAGTACCCTCCTAAACATAAACTACTCTGGGACCTTCCGCAATAAAAAGGCTGCATAAATTCAATTATAAAACTCTAGCTGCCCTGATGCTTTGCTCTTATATTTAGAAGTATATAGAATGATGAACAGAACACTGGGATCAACATTTCCCAGTCCTTTTATTAATATTATTTTGTGTCTGGGACTTCTCCATTTCGAGAATTATAATAAGTATCCAGTCCAAACCATAATAATAGGATAGTCTACTTGAGCATTCATTATTAGAGATCAGCGCGACTGCTTACAATTTAAATGGAATAAAAAACACTTTTGTTTCTAGATGATTTGCTTTTCTTAAGGGGAGGCTCTTAAGAGGCAAAACTTTTTTATTTGTCATGACTAAAATCTAACACAAGAATGAGAGTGTGACAAAGCACACCTGGTGAAAATCAAGTGGTTATTGTAATTTATTCCTGAAACGTTGCATGGTTAATGGACTTTATTACTTACAATCAAAGAGGCTAGCCCTCTACCACACCCAACTAAGTACACAGGAAGTGTGAGTAATGAATACCCTTTTTCAGAGGTTTGTCTTTATGGCCAGGCTGTCTTCCTGTCAGCCAAGCAGGCTCAAGTCAAATCTGCATCTTAACCTGCTTACACACTAATCCACTGAATATCCACCCAATTTAGAACAGCCTGTTCTTCTGAGGCTCTTTGACAACTCCTGTACTGCTCAGCAAAGAATGAGACAGTCGTGTCTCACTGGAGGAATGGCATGTCTCTTGGTGATGACATACAGTAGCAGCTATGCAGATGCTCGGGAAGTCTCAGGAGTCACTTTGTGATGGAACACAGAGAACATCCGGGCTCATCCCAGCCTGGTCCTAGTGGATTCCTGGTCACGGCAACACCTGGATCAGAGTCCAATCACAAGCTCCTTCCCCAGTTAATCAGTCTTTAACAACGATTAAAATAAACACCTCATACAAAGAGAATAAAAAGTCTTTCAGTGGACAGCACTGTAATTCTTTCTCAGGATTTGAAGGCCCATAGAACACAATACTCTTAGGAGGCTATGGTGTGCACTGTTTCCAGCTAATTTTGTTCGCCCTCCCCATCATGTCAGCAAAATGAACTGCTAGATTTTAGAATATGTTCTATTAAAAATGCAGATCGTCCAACAAACCTGAAAAAAAAACTGAGCAGAAACTAGAAACCACTAAGGCATGCAGGGAATGCAAGAGGAGCTACACAATAGTATTTTTGTCTTACCTGGTTAAAGACAGGTAAAACAAGACAGCTCTCATTTTTGTTGCCCAGGCATGATTGACACTATGTACTTTTTCTCTCTGCAACTTCCTCGTTTTTGTGAAAATCACCTTTCCTGAACAAATATCAGTACCTTAAAGAACGAATTGCCTAGCGAGACAATTTCCAAGCCTTGATCAAAGTAAAAACCTATATCCTCAAAATGGTTTTCAAGAAACGAAAACCTGGCTGGTCTTATAGCATGTCTTTAGTGCTACAGTTGCTTTAGCCTCTAGAGTAGTAGTTGCAGGTAAGATAATAAACTCTCATGTTCAGAACTGACGGCATACAGTATTATAGCCAGTACAATTGCATAGAATTACAGTCAACAACGTGGCTTTTTAATGAAAAGTGCTTCTGATCAGATAAAACTGTAATTTAGAATGTGAAGAGACAATCTTTACATTCTTAACTGATCCCACAAAACAGTGGACTGTTTTTCTGTACAGTATATATATAACATATATTGTATAACAAGCCAGTGTTTCTCAAACTTTTCCTTCCCATAGCATACCTACATAAATATAGTATTTTGCCAGCTCAAGTACATTGTTAAACAGTAAAATTATAAAGAAAGACTATTTCAATGTTCAGTAGGAGTTTACCTCAAAGTGCACAGCCCCACTAGCCTGGCAGGAACTAATGATAGTGAAACCATCAGGGACGATGCTGGAGCTCTTGCTCAGCTGCTCTTAGACATTGTCTATTTTTTGTTTTTAATGTTCATCAAACCTGAAAAACTCAACCTACACCCCGTCTTGTACATCGAGTGCACCAACACAAAACTCCAAACACCAACACAAAACTGGTTACTCCACAAAGGTAAACTATACCTGTAAACTATTTAAAGTCGAGCTGCAATGCTATTTTTTACATTTCGGGGTTACAGTAAATGAGCAATGATAAGTACTGTACTTGAAACCACAATGAAACTACCAAGCACACGGTAACATGCACAACCTCCGATTTACATCACAAAAGAGGCAAAGTTTAAGTGTGTGTGTAGCACCATGTTCCCATCACTGTCTGCAATTCAGAACGACACAACAAAACTTCAAATGATGCGAGAGCAGCCCTATTACATTGTCAACATGCTTTAGACCAAGCAGTTTTTGCTGCCATTTTAAATATTTTCATGAAACCGGCACATACAAGGCAACATGTTTTATAGATACTTCATCTAATTTATTGGAAAAAAAAGCAATTTGCCAACCAACTAAAATACACTCATATTCATTTTGAGGTTTTGCAGAAGTGATCTATCATTTACATGGGTGGTTATTTTATGGTAAATCATACCTAAAACAAAAATTCTAGCAGGATTTATACTTTTGGAGGACTTACTGCAACATAGCCCGTGCCATCACCTGAACAGGTGATCTAAATGAGTGCAACTGGACTGAATTCAACATATGGACTTCAAGAAATGTTGTTTCTTTTTGTCTTCTTTGTACTTTTTAGCGTAGAATTAAACCTGTACAGCTTGTCCATTGAGGCAGCTCCCTGGTGTACTGATATGCCATTCCACACAGTGTATCACTACCTCTCTTAATAGTAAAAATACATATCAAACATCACCATTGTAACATGTTTATTAAAATACCACTTTGGGGATACTGTGATTCATCAGTGCTTTCTTTTTATTTCTTTTATTTTCAAATGCAACATAGCTGTAAGAGTCTAAGATACAGTCCGAGCGTTCGCTTCTATCCTAACAGGAATAAAGACCAATTTCCAATCATCACTGGCAATGCACTTGATAGGCCTAATTAATGTGAAATATTTCTGGGAAATTTCTGGATGGCGCTGAAAAGTTAAGATGAATTCTCCCAGCAGAGAATACAGAAGTATCAATAGTATCTAGAAGGGCCAGAAGAAGAAATGTTAATTTTAGAAGACTCATTTTTCACTTAGAAATGGTATTTCTAGTACCCTGGCCCATTTTAATCCATGTTTAATCTTTAATCCTTAATACAATGTTTAAACATTAATGTAATGGCAGTCCTGAAATAGCTCTGAACTGGAGGCTTTCAACACAGCAAGACCATTTACAATCCAGGACCTAAGACAGTCATAATCACTGGTGGACGACTTCACAATTCACAGATTCAAAAACCAGCAAATGAAAAAATGTTTTGACAGAACTTTATTAATTAGCCTGAAGTTCCTCATGTATGGACAACTAACACCACCAGCCTCTAGCAGCAGCTAAAATTAACAACCACTACCTAGAACATAGCTGTGAACACTCGTTCCTGGCACATCAGTTCAGTGTAAAGCTTGAATCAATACTTTTTTTTTAGTTACATAAAACTCTAGCATACCAAAACAAATATGAGATTTTACATGGCGAATAAGAAAAGCGAGTTAAAACTTTTTCTTTTCCCTCACATTCATCGTGATACACAAAGCTGTTAACAATTTGCTTTAGCAAATGACTTCCTTACAGTACCCACACTCACAGGAGCTTGTTTTACACCCCCTTCTCCCCCATGTGAGAAATCATAACTCTTACTAAAGACACTTTGTAGTTCTGTCCAATCTTATTCGGAATAAGCAGAGATTACCCTGCCCAGCCACTAGGACTCAATGTGTCAGAAAACACTGCTGGCGCTGTTGAGGGTAACTGGACAGAGAATTGGAGCACAGCAAAGCCTTTTCCTCTTTTGGCCAGGTACTGTACCATAGCTATTTGGTGGCACAAGTCTTAACTGGACTCTATTGATAAGGTCTTTTCAAATGTTTGAAAACACAACAATCACAATGTTTACTAGTTAAAGCTGTGTTATATACACTTGTAGTATATAAACTCTCTTCCTTTGTAGAAGCTCGAGCAGGGAGCTGTGTCAGCATGCGTAGGCCTCAGACGAGCAGTTTATTCCATGCTGAAAGGAAAAGAAAAGTCTCGAATCTTAGCTTACAGACTCAGCAGTGAAGTGGTATCTGTCTCATTTACAGTAAATGATATGTCTAGAGATTATGCAATGCTCACCTTGAACATGAAAGATCTTGCCTCTCTGCTTCTATTACATATACAGTACATGGCACAGATGAAAAATGATCATGAACCACTTGGTTCTTGCTGTGGATTAAATGTAAAGCAATCTGCACATGCACAACAACAGATGATGGATTCTACTAAGGCAACAAAAAAAGTTCAAATGAAGTAAATTTGAAGGTCCATCCACTGTCAGTCTACAAACGGAAAATATTCAATACCTTGAAGACTCAATCCAGGACCAGTGCAAGGATCTCCCTGAGTGTAACTCAGAAAACCACCCAGGACAACCCCAGATTCTAGGGATCTGCAAACTCGTGTCTTCTAAAGTCAGTGTTTCTACCTCAACCATCAGCAAAAGACTGAACCAGGAATGGTTTTCCTGCCAAGGTGCACCTGAACGATTCACTCAAGACTACCGGGAGAATGTTCTGTAGACAGACGAGTCAAAAGTTTAATTTTCTGGCCACATTAAGAAACATATTTTGCAGCAAAAACCATCCAACAGAACAAACTCATCCCAACAGTCAAGTATGTTAGTGGGAGATTCATGGTTTGAAGCTGCTTGGCTTGCCAGCACGGACACAACCATAAATTCTGCATGGCATCGGCCCATTCTGCAGGAGAACGTCAGGCCATCCTCAGCTGAAATTCAGACGACAGTGGGTCAAGAGACAGAACAGTGATCCTAAATATACAAACAGATATACAACAGAACAACCGAAGAGAAATAAATGTCACGTTTTGAAATGGCCAAGACGAACTCCAAACCTCAACCCCATTGAAACATTATGGCAGGGCCGGACGTGATGTGCCACAAGCCTGGATGAGTTCTGTAAGGAGGAATCGGCCGAAAAGAAAAGAGCAGATGAGAGAGACTGGCAAACATAACGCGCAGTCAAAGTCACTGCTGCTACCAGTTACTTAATCTTAGGTTTGCATACATATTCATTTGAAGATAATACACAATGGTGGATCACTTTCTTAATGAACCAATCCATAGCATCTTATGTTTTTGCGTTATAAATGTTTAATCAGGTCATCTCAATTTTTTTAATTAGACTTTCATGAATATCTATAACGTTTCTCAGCACTGCGCAGTCTTGAGTTCCTGTGCCTAGGGGACTTCTGAGAATGTTCTCCAAGATTTCTGAGAATCTCGTCTTCACTTATTTACACAAAGCGCCCTTTAAGGTGCTACATTACGTCACACTCCTGGGTGTAATCTGATGAGGACGATGATAATTGATCCTCTAACTAACAAAAGAAAACACCAGGAATGTTGCCACACAGCCTCTGTTAGGTAGAGGGCATCTGGAGCGATCTGGACATGTTTCTGCTGTGTCCTACAACAGTGCTCTGCAACAAACAAATAAACTGCAGGTTCCAGAGGAATGCCAGCTGGCTGCCTGTTTAATCTTTTTCTGCTGACACTGCTAAGAGTTTTAATGCCTTAGCACTCCTCCTATCCATTGTTTGCCTGCATTCCAGCTGTTGTAAAACAACAACAATTAATTTCTTGCATTTTAAAAGGCTTTTCACCCAGAAGGATTTCAAAGTGCTTTACGAGATTCCTGATCCACTTCACCACTGAAGAGCACAACCTTTCTGAGTGACATCAAATGGTCATTATTTGCCAACAAAGACTCCAACAGGTCAGGCACAGAAGGGGGAAACTGCTCCACAAGCAAAATCAGGGGGAGACGTCAGGTAGACAAGGATTAAGGGGAATTCAGCCAGGACACTGGGGTAGGGATCTTCAATGACTAAAAGTAGTCAGGACCTGTCCAATATCTCATCTGAAAGAAGGCACCGTCTAGAGCGCAGTGTCCTTGGCAACAGCACAGGGGAATTCATTTAGAATATTTCACATACTGCTCAACAAACACCACTTAACAAGGGTAACCCGGTTTTCCAAAATGCCACAACTCTGGCTAGCTAATTACAAAAAAATACAACAAAAACTAAATAAATGAGCAGTCAGAGAGTCTAAAAAAAATCTCGGCGGCCAATTTAAAAATGTTGAAATAAAAGGTGAAAAACAGAATACAGGCAAAGTATTAAGTTCCGACTGAAGTTTAAGTTATATCCCCAATCCCCAATCACATGCACCTCTAGTGTTCTCGGAAGCTTCTCAAATCCTATTGTAAATAAGAAAATGGGATATAACCCATAAACCCTTTTTTTTGTTAAATAAGACATAGGTTCCTTTATAGAAACAGAAGTAAGGCTCGCACACATGGCCTCAGGTGAATAATTTATGTGAAGAGAGGAGCACAGGGAAACCTATAAAAATCATTGAAAAAACTCCGAATGAACAGAGCCTGTTAGTGAATGGTGTTATTACAGGGCAAAAGCCAACAAAGGCTGTGCTATCTGGTTTCCTGCAGGCACTGCACTGGGAGTGAGCCCATGCTTCTGAGATCAAATACCCTTTAATAATACAAGGCTGGAGGTAAGAGCAATACCTGTGAGCGATGGCCACCTGGAGCAGGCACGCTGAATTGCGATTGCCAGATGTAATGGTTAAGGCCGAAGGGTGATTAAACCTTTACTATTGTTTTGGCCTCTTTTCATTGCGTTTTTGTTGTTTGTTTTTATCTGCCACAGACTGGATTGCACGGGACTGCTGGCTTTTATGCTCTGTTCCCGAGAGAAAATCAACTTATGGTGCTTTGGATCCGCTAATGTTCAAGCGCCCAATTAACCATCTGTCTCTGGCAGAGCAAATGTGCACGTACACAAAAACCAACAACAACAGAATCAACCTCAGTCATGCGTTTTCAAATTTTGCGGTCATCAACGTTTGTATAAAAAAACGGCCCTGTTAAAAAGGTGAGGTGCGATAGTACTGTACGGGTTGTGGACTAATGTATTTTCATGTCCTGGTCTGAAAAAAAAACAGAACTGCTGCTGACCTCCCGACATTATAATAACGATAGTAATGCACCACTTATAAGGACTTTTAAAAAAACACACAGTGCATTATAGGACATGAACACATAACAAGTATAAAAAAAGAGCACAGTAAGATGACTTATAAAATCAAGAGTAAATTTAAATTAAACATTAAAAGGTGCAGTAATAATGTCTATAGGAGAATTGAAAAAATAGTTAAGCCTCTAATGCATTTGACAAGAAGTTCCGGAAAAGTCCACAGAACAGAAGGCTTTACTATCCATTGTGTCTGTAACTTAGAATAAAAAGATCTGAATCAGCAGATCTCAGATTAAGTGTAGGACTGTAGTCATGCAATAATCCCTTGACATAACTTGGAGCTAGACTATTCAGAGCCTTGTACGTGAGCAGGAATACACCTCCATCCATCCATTCTCTCACCTCTTCATCCAATTCAGGGCTGCAGGGGAGCCAGAGCCATGACAAGCAATGGGTTTATACAGGCTCCCCCCTGGACAGGACGCCAGTCCATCGCAGGGCACACACTCACACCAGGGCCAATTTTCCCAGAAGCCTATTAACCTACCAGTATGCCTTCGGCCTGTGGGAAGAAACCCACGCAAACACAGGGAGAACATACAAACACCACACGGATCACAGTCCAAAAATTGAGCCCAGGGCCCCAGCACTGTGAAGCAGCAAAGTTAACCACTGAGCAAAACACCTGTCCAATCTGAAGTTCACAGGGAACCAGGGTAATCAACACAGGACAGAAGTTGTACGATGAAGCAGAGCAGATTTAGTGAGGACACTAGCTGAGGAATTTCAGACATTCTGAAGACATGACATTAGTAGACACCCTAGTAAAGGAGGCACTTTAGCAGTCTAGTCAGCTTATTTTGATAAAACAAAAACATGTAACAGCATTCCAGCATTAGATAGCAAGGGCATCTGTTATGCAGATGGAATGAAAAATATAGGCTATCGCTGTGATGACAGACAAGATCTGCAAACATGTTGCTGCCTTACACAAAGTTGGCACGAAGAAGTATTAACCTGTTAACCGTACATATGGCTCTTCAAGCTAAGGCCTTCACAGGCCCCTGCCTGGCCATTACATTCAAAACCCAGCTTCAGCCCAACAACTCTCAAGACGCAGGACTGCTTAATAGTTGTAATGGTTAACCCAGGTGAGGGTTAAATAGCTCCAAGGGAGGAAACAGTGGAGCAGAGTTCAACTGAGGAAACATCTACATCACCTACATCAAAGCAGAAACATCCAGGCTCTCTAACCAAGAAAGCACAATGTGCACTCCCACAATTAAGGGTCCCAATTATTGATTATACTGGCTCCACCTGGCTTTTCATGTGAAGATGAAAGCATTCTTCAACCCCTGATAACAGCGCCCGGTTTCCTTCAGCCAAAACAGAGGAGGGGGCCTTGCTTTCGACACATTATTCTGCGTTTTTTGAGACTCTGAGAATCTAAGAGGCCTTTCACAACAAGCACTGTGAATCTTTTAACACTTTAGAAAGATTCACTTTTAAAAAGTGACAATGTTCAAGCACAAGTGCTTCAGAGAAGTTAAATTAGAATTTCCGACAAATTCCATGTTTGAATGTCACAAGGGAATGTCTGCAAACAGCAATGCAATTATACGTTTAATTGCTTTAAAAAAGTTTCCCAAGAAACCCCCTGAAACATACCCCTTAAATACTGTATATTACTCATTTCGTCAAACATAACACTGTCCATTGCAATAAAAACAGATAAAAACACATCACTGATTTAACAGATTTTTCCCCGTGTAGGTGGAAATTTATTATGCTGGTCATACCGGTGACTATATTATATAGTATATAAATACAATTCAACTGACCAGGAATACAAAAGACACTCTTGTCTTCTTTAGTTAAGCACACATCAGTTACTTTGTAGCACTCCACCCCCGGAGTATGACAATATGATAACGTTTTCTTCTTCTGCACAGGCCAGCTATCCTCGGCTACTGTACTTACCTATGCTTGTGGGGAAGATGTCCTCATTGTTGATCTGAACCTCAATCCAGTCCATGAGCAGGTTCATGTACTGCGGGGCTGGGAGGGCAGTGGGTTTCTTGTATTTGTGGTCGTCCTGCCACCGGTACTCGTACCGGGGACCCCCCGACATCACGGGGCAGGTCTTCTCCGTGCAGAACTCGCAGATGGTGCCGTAGATCAGGTTGATGCGGTTGAAGAAGTCCACGACGTGCACGGCCACCCAGTCGTTCAGGTCCTCCCCGTGGGGAAGCTGCACCGCGGCTCTCAGGTCGACCCCCGAGTTGAGGGAGGCCTGGGCCTTCTTGTGCAGCTCGAAGCGCTGGGTGCCCGGCTCGAACTTGCGCTTCGGCCGGAAGGTCCTGTCCTTGTTGAAGACTTGCTTCAGGGTGATCGACATGCTCGCGGGATCGGGGCGGCGTCACGGAAGGGAGGAGGGGGCGGAGAAGAGTGCCTCTGGGCCTCTGCGGCTGCTATCCCTGCAAGGGCTTTGTGCGTCGAACATTGGCAGCCAAAAAATCCGCTCGTCTTACTGTGACGTCTTGGCTGGGAAGGGCTTCCTCAAGACATCTTTCCCTGCAAAAATAAAGCAAAAGGGCATCGACAAGTTTTAAACGCCCAAATATTTAATACTCTACCTTTAAAAACACTGCAGTTTATGATGCAAGCTGATCTTTCTGTCTGTTATCAGGAGAGGCAGGGGTGAGAGTGCATTACTTGTCAGACTCTCTCTTTCAACAACACCCTCTGCTTTCCTTAAAGTGGTGATCTAAAAAAGCCTTGGTAGGATACAAAGTTAGCACACCAATTTGGGTGGACACTAAAAAAACACTAACAAATTCTTATGATCTTAAAGGGGTATAATGAGAATTGAAATTTTAACATTTACCTACCATTAGTGGACACAAAAAATGAAACTACCTATGCAAAGTCACTTAATAATAGAACATTAGGCCACCATGTGTAGCCAGCACGACCTATACACACTGTGCGATTGTTTACCAGCATCTGGAATTCTGCAGGAAGGATACAGATGTTCCATGAGAAAGTCAGGCAAATCACACCTTGTTGAGCTACAGTAGGTGGAAAAGTCTGTCTCGGGTGTTATTCCAGAATCTTCCTTAAATGCTTAATGGGATTTAGATCTGGCGATGGGAAGGCCATGACATACAGCTAACATCAGTGTCAAGACCATCAAATCACTAAGAAAGCACACTTCCTGCAAGACACCCCTGAAGGCAGGAAAGAAACTCCCTGGGTTAAAAGTGCAGACAAGTGATCTTGCCTTTGCCCTTCAAATTAATGCATGGATCTAACTTTCCTGAAGTTTGTGCTTTTGCCCACTGTTGCCCTTTGCACATGACATCTTTCTCAGCTCCATGCAGACGTCACCTTAGAGATGGTTGCTTATCAGCAAGTTCATCTGTCTTGGTCACTGAAGTTCCTGCTACACACTCAAGGATAATCACCCCTCTTTCACAGTTACAGAGGTCCTGCTGGCCATAATTATAGGCCAGCAATTTTACACATGACCCTAGACGTTCTGGGATGTTATTTAATTAAAGAATAAACCACACTTGTGTGGACACTCTTGCTTACGATACGCTTGGTGTCCCCGATTAACCCAGCTGCTTCCAGGTTTTTGGCCCCTACCTGAATGTATCCCTTTTACACAGAATACAAGTTAGAAATGAAAAATGAAATACCATGGCACACCAGATGGCCAAAATCCATACCAAAAATGTACTTTTCTCCCTAACAAAGCACAACAAAGGAAAGAAAATAAAATATTCAGACTTTTCCACTGGTGACACATGAGCAATTGTAAGCAGTGCAGCTTGGGTCTACTTGTGCTTCTGTGTTCTGACTGATGGGTATCTGTGTTTCAGTCCTGTTGCTGCTTGCCCTAACTACACACAATGGATGACTCTGTAGTGAAGTCAGATAAAGTAAGCTACTGTGGAACACAGACATAAGCGTACAATACATATTTGTGTTCTGTGAATGTGAAGCTTTGTCACAGAAATAATAATGTTTAACCATTGGGCTATTTTTTCTAACTGTACTGCAGTAGTTTAAAGTTGGTTAGTTCGACACAGATGCAGCAGGAAGTACCAACACTCAATCAAAAAAAAATCTTTACCCATGGTCTTCCATCTGAATAACTGAAAAATGATTTTGATGACGTAGTTCATTACCACTGATTTATTGCTTGCCTTTATTTGTAGAACATCAGTTTCAGACGTCGCCACTAATATATCTGAATTGAAAGAACAGGTCAAATCATATTTAAAAAAAATTCCAAGTTCCCTCTGTTATAAAAATGTCTGTAAAAAAATAAATAATTATAATACATGATTATGAAACAGAGTTTTTTTTTACATATTAGTGACTTGCTGAAAGCCTCCTTTTCCATATCCTCAGTAACATTAAACCAAAATTCCACCTCTAAATAGTCTCTCTTTCAAACAGAATTAATCCAATTGGGTCAGTTTTCATCTCTCAATATATGTCCTAATGGAGACTATCTTCCAGATGCAATTTTTCTTAATCGTTTCATGATCAATATATTGTGAGTTTCCGTGGAGTCCTCAATCAATGGAAGTGCATTCCTTTGTAACCTAAAATGTCTAAATCTCTCGTTAACGCAGACATTACTGCCAGGTGTTACCACTGAAGTGGATGGATGCTCTGCTGCAGATTCACGCTGTGGTTTTCTTTTATTCCTCCAAGCTCGCTCTTGTAGCAGAACCCAGTATTTTAAGAAAGGCATGTCAGAACAGCGACGGCTTACTATGACCAACACAGTTAGGACTGCTACTCCTAGTCAGTATACGGGTTTTATAAATACCCACATTGTAAAAAACAGTCAGATCTGCTCAGCTTCTAATTCTAAAAAGTTTAAGAGGTCAAAACTGAATCAATAATAAAGAGAAAACCAATACTAATTTTGAAGATATCCGTTTTTAAAACTATAACATTATTACAACAGCAAGACAACAGTAGAAGACAAACTGAAAGGTCTCAGAGTTAATCAATTAAAGTGGTTCATGAGAAAAGAAAAAATGGCCAATGTACTGTATTAAGTGAACTTTTCACTTAAGTGTTTACCAGCATGATACTATGTCTCAGACTACGCAAAGGGAAGGTATGCTGATTAATTGTCCATAAAGAAATGTATTTCTATAATATGTTAGATTATGGAAAAAGTACTTAAAACTAAACTTGAATTTGAGACATCTGTGTGAAAGACAGGTGTCTATAGTGAAAAATCTCATCACATTTCACACCATGCAGGAAAGTAATAGTAATGCAAACAGAATGTTAGGAAATAGTCACAAGTGTAAAGTTTAAGTCAGAGGAAGCTACATTAAAATTGTATATTACACTATGTTAGAATCACCCTGTTAGAATAACAATATTGTTGCTCTGCACTCTGGTTAGAGAAGAAAAAACCGATATATTCCTGTTCTTAAAGGAATGTGTCGACAGATTTAAAGAAGGGGATGAATTTTCAAAATTGAACACTTTATTAACAGCGAAATATAAACCACACAATACAAATGGAAACAAATCAAAAGTGCTTTTAAAACAGAAAAGGAGAATCTTCACCGAGAATTGTGTGCGTTTGGAACAAATTATCTACAGGATCAAAACTGATACCTTAGCCTCTTCGAAAAAACAGCTGAATGAGATTCTTGGATGAACTAGCAAAGGAGTGAGATGTTTAACGGCCTTCTTATATTTGTACCCTTTCATATGTTCTTATGCAAAATGAATTATTTTATTTTCACACCATTTAATTCAGAATTGCTAATTGTTAATTATGCTGATTTTATTCATAATGACTTAGGGAAGGTAGAAACCCTGCATTCTTAGTTACCAAAAAGTGCACTGTTGAGGCTAAGTAACATTTCTCTCACTGTGAATCATTGGAGATCTTCTCATTTTTAATTTAGATTATAAACAAAGCAATATTTCCCCCTGTAAGTGAGCCTATCCTCACTCTATTGAATCATCTTTTAACCCATTCTCTAAAAATTTCCCATGTCCTGTTCCTACGCTGAGAACACCACAGAAGCTGCACTACACCACTGCTGTGTTGCTCACATTCAAATATTCTATCATTGGTGTTTAGCGGGCTACAAGAATGGTGCCCATAAAACTGAATTATGGGTAAGAAAATTGAATCATGGGATTGATTTCCTATTATTCTTCATACTATCCTTGTAGAAAAGAAATTGTTTTGTCATCTTCTCCCACCATGAAGAGTGTATTTCTTATATCAATGGGTGAGAAACAGGACTATATCACAGGATTTACACACGACTTCAATGACTATACAACAGTGTTTGCTGGATTTGTGCAGATGTGATGCTATTCCAAGAGAAGTGATTCTTCATTATTTTTGCAGAAAACAGTAAACAAAAACTACAACTATGTTGAGAGACCTAAGTCTGGTTTCCCTACTGTATCTGAAATGTTAACTGCAGTTTTAATTAAAGACTTTTGCATATTCATAATAAAGAGGTTTATCCTAGTGGCACTGTTTTGTGCCTGGCAGGGATTAATAGCCAGACAAAACCTGGACATCCTGAAGAGCTGAACCTCCACTGGTCTGCCTTGCCTGCTTTCTATTTTACAAAATGCTGGCTGAAGGCTGTGCCATAACATTCATCATATGGATACACTATTTCCTTGAATGTACATTATATCATTAAGTGTAATGTGGTAGCTAGGGATGGATTCCTTTTACCTAACTTTGTGGCTGAGACCACAGTGAAATTACGAAGAGAATGCTTAAGTATTCCTGTCAAATATCATTCTCCTTCCTCTTCAGAACACTGAATATGACTCTCTCCCCTAAAACTGACCAACACTGTGGGACTTTCCAAAGATGTTGGGAAGCAAGTACTTCCTGATGTAGGGCTGTGCCATCTTTTAGTTGCAGTTTATTATAACACAGTTCTTCTTTCCAGGCTTTACAGACCACGATATCAAAACATATCTGGGTTCAATTTTCCCCTGGATAGTCACTGCTTATTCCTGACAATGCAAGAGAGAGTTTTTCAGGTTGTGCTGAAGTCATTTTGTATTTCTTTGGCCTCATTTGTTAAGGAAGCATTCTGATCTGCACAGGAATTGACTGAAACTCACTGTACTCCCTTGTTTTCCAAGGGCTGAGCTGGTGTTTCAAATGCAAAAAAGAGGGGGACCAGGGTTTGTTGTCGCTTTGCACTCATTTAACTGTCTGCAATGAAAATGACTGAGCTTACAACCTTTTCATAGGTTTAAAAGAAAGACATGTAAAGGTAAGGGTAATTTTAGGACACATAAACATATTATATAAACACAGTATGATTCAGCACATAACTTTCCCCCTCCCCCATCTCTCCAGACGCTTCAAGTGTCTGTTCAACTCATTATTAAAGTGGTCAATAACAGAATTGTATAAGTGGTGTTGATTATTGCTACTTTTGTTATTTGGAAAGACATATATTGATTCATATTTATGTGCTTTATATTCACACGACGGTTTGAAAGTTTTAAATCATTTTGTACAAGGACATGGGGATGAGAAGACTTCTTCTCTGTTGTCCCAGGGGTGCATTCCTATCTCCTACCTCTAGAAAACTTACAAAAGATGTAACAGGTAACAGAAACATCCACCCCAGTTGTGTAACTGGGTCATTACAAGGATAACAAATCTGGCAGCTGTCACTTTTCATACAAGATAACATCCTGACCAGTTTCTGTATTATGTGTAATGTGTACAAGCTGGAGAAAATGAACTTTTCAGGGGTGAAAAGATACTTATATTGCAGGGATCAGTGTGAAGCATAACCACCAATACCTTTTTTTCAGCCTCTCCATATTTACTGTTTCCAAAAAACAAATAAAGTAACCGTTCAGGGAACACAAGTAGTAACTCCATAACTATCTTAGTCTGGCCATCAAGCAACACATACTGCCTTTCTAGTAAAAGGAGAACTCAGAGCAGATGATTACTGCTTGGGCAGGTGTCCTAGAACTTCCTCGGAGGTGGTAGGGAGTTTGCCTACCCTGCCAGCAGTTCCAGTTCAATCTCCGCCTTCGCCTCTGCTGTTCCTATATCACCGAGCGAAATCCTGAAACTCTGCGATTTAAAGGATCAGAGTGGTTTGAAGTGGGTTAAGTGCACACTGCATCATAAAATGTGTTCACACAGTCTTCACATTAAAATAGCCTTGTAATTTGTTTGAATAACAAGAACTATCCAAGGAGACTGTAGGAAGGTTCTTATCATCCACCAAGATTTAGTCTCCTTTAGTGCACAAGGTCAAGGGCAGCATGCTTAGAAACTAAGGAAGTATCCATGGAGACATGGTGAAAGAAAAAATAGTTATTGCTGAAATTTTTCTGTTACAAACATGAGTTATTATTGTACCGCATTTGTACCCTTATTGTAACAGTGAACTATTAAACTATTTAACCATAAGATCTACTTAGCTTTGCAAAAGTATTCACCCCTTACAAACCTCCCACTTCACACGCTCGCAGTCTTAACTTATAATCATTACACTTCAAAGGACTTTATAGTTTACTCTGAAATGAACCAAAAAAGCTGATCATATTACACAATTTTTTAAAGCCAATTCTCAAACGTGTAAGTATTCAACCACTTGCTACAGCAACACTAAATCAGTTCAGATGCAAAAGAAGAGTCTGACACAAAGTGCAGTGTACTGGTCTCTGTTGGAATGCGATCAGAATGGTTTAACTTCAGAGTTAATTCAGCTGACTCACTAAGTTTCCTCGGCCAGATACTGAATTTCAAGCCACAATTCACATAGCAATACTAAATAAAATCAACCATGAAAATCAAGGAGCATTAAAAGCCAATCAGAGAAATAAGTGGTTGAGAGTCAGAGATCGGGAGAAGGTCACTTATCTGCTTGAGCACAGTTAAGGCCATTATTAAGAAAAGCAATGTGAATCATGCCACCCGCTACTACCCACCTTCAGACACTGCCTAGATCAGACCACCCTTTCAAACTGAGCAACCAGGCAAGCAGGGAACTGGACAGGGACGCCATCACTTCTCTGACAGATCTTCACAGTTCTTATGTCCAAGATGAGATGTTTATACATCAATGCTATCCTGGCCCCTATACAAATCTGTTCTCTGTGAGTGAATGCCAAGAATGAAGCCTTCAGTGAAAAACAAATTGTCTTAATTTTCATGAGATATGCTGTAGACAAGTGACTAAATGCTTTATAGTCTGACAAGACAAAATAGGGCGGCATCATGTCATAGGGATGCTTGTCATCAGCAGTGGGGCTTGTCAGAAATGAGTGGAAATGGATGAAGCACTGTGTGGAGCTGGTAGAGACCTATTCAAATATACTGACAGCAGTAATTGCTACCAAAGGTACAGTGCTGAGAAAAAAGTTTGTGAACCATCCGTTCCATTTTCTAAAGTGTTATCCAATAGTGTCGGTGGGGGGGGGCGGAGCCTATCCCAGCAAGCAACAGGAGCAAGGCAGGATACAGCCTGGATGGCACAGTTTCCTCTGGAGGCTCTGGTTTCCTCCCACAATCCAAGCACATGCTGGGAGGTTAAGTGGCTTCTTTGGAATGGGCCCTGGTGTGAGTGTGTGCGTGTCTGCCTGTGTGTGTGCCCTGTGATTGACTGGACATCCAGGTTGTATCCTGTCTTGTGCCCACTGCATGCTGGGATAGGATGCAGCTCCCCTGGGACCCTGAACAGCATGAACAAAATAGAAAATGGATGGATCTCATCCTGCCTTTGCTTGGAGATAGCCAGGGTGTTGACTTTGCCCAGTGCTTCCCAGGACTGACTCCTGGCCACGCTGACCTCGAACTGGATACGTGGTTATTGAAATTGATGCGATATTGACATGCTTGCAAAGGAAGTAGTAAAAGCCATCCTCTCACAAGTGGCTGTTTAAGGGGACCACTCATAAGTAGTGCACGATGGGGGAGTGTGGTACACACACCGAGAACAAGGACAAATCCCAATCATTGCCATTTCTTGGCAGAACCGTGAGCTTACAGGATCAACATGGCTTTCTTAACTAGAAACAGGTGGTCTTTATACACTAAAATGAGAAGAAATATGTGTATGTGGGGGGTGGGTGGTGGGGGCAGAATATTACTGGAAATGTCACAGAGCTGATTTAAAAATCTTGTTTCCTTCAGTTCAGTTAATGACTGTAGAGGTTTCAAAGCCTCTGGAGACCGTCCAGAAGAATGTTGCTTTTGAGTTAAAATACAGGGCCACATTGTTATGATCCTTGTAAGTGCATCAAATCAATGTGTTACATTGTGAAGATTCAGACTTGTATTTGGCCGATAAACAATAGACTTAAAAAGGATTCAGAATTTCATGACTATTGTCCTCAAGCATCTTTGAAAGCCTAAGTGGCACAGCACCACTATAAGAGATGTATCCTCTGTGCCAGAAGACCAGCCATTTGGAGCAGGGAACTTGGATTTTGTTGGAGGTCCTGTAAAATGCTCACCCTACACACTATGAGATCTGTTACATCACAAAATAAAGAAGGAAAAAAACTAAGTATGGTCAATTCAACAACCTTATGATTATCCTTTTCTATTTCAATCAGACAGCCTAACTGAAATGCACCCCTAACAGAGACACAGATTCTGCCCCTTTAAAAATCTTTGAGGTGTCAATGAAAACGTAATCGTTTCAGTCTAAACATTGCCAGTTTCTGGCCATGGGAGAAGTGTCTTTCTTTGTGCAAATAAAGCGAACTAACACATGACCATTGGAACAGACCTTCCTGTAGATCAAGCTATGTGATTCTAATTGGGGAAATGCTACCTAACTCATTTTTGTTTACAATATCAACATTTCATGTTTTGCAGCTTTTGCAGTGGGAATATGGCTTCTTTCAAGAAATTGTTGGATGGGAATCCTTGGATCAGTAAACCATTAACTCTCAACTGGTCTTGATTGGCAGAATGGCCCCCTCTGTCACCTTTATGTTCTTCTGTGTACTGATGGTCAACCTGCTCAGGACCTGCCCTGCATGAAGGGAGACCTCTCCATATTTTACAAGAAGATTATAGCTTACTCAACAGTAAATATTACCAAGAAATAAAATGTGCATATTTTAAAATAAATAGAAATCAGAATGACCACATAGTTTGACCCATATCCAGCAATTCCACATTTTTCATGACAAAATCTCTTCCTTAACAAGTGGAAGATATTCCATATTGGAGATTACCTTAAGACGCCCTTCTAGGTCATGGAGAAAACAAACCATGGGCTGGAGAAGAAGAAGAACTCAAGAAACCCATTTTTCACAGCTTACGCATTTCTGTTAACTTCAACCTGAGAGTCTACAATCCAGCAAATGTATACCGACACTGGTAGCATGCAGCTTTCCTTCTGACATTAAAAAAAAAACAAAGAAGAGAGCAAAGTCCTAAAATACATACTCACCACAGGGTATTCTTGTAAACCAAAAGGAATTTGAGACTACAAACCACTTCAAGCCTCGCACTAATCGTGTCTGTCAGCAGCGAGCATGTCTTGAAAGCCCAGTTCCCTAGAGTGCGTCTGTCTGAAGTCCTGTGTGCCAGCTGCCGAGAAGCCCAGGACTCAGCGGCTGCTTAGGCCAAGAATACATTCGCACCACAGGATTCCAATGTTTCCAGTGCCCAAAGAGTCAGGTTCAAAGACTTTATGTAGTACCGACCCTTCTGTATTTATTTCATATAGGATTCACAGAAATGTTCTGGAGGAATTTCTTTGATAGATATATGTATGTATGCAGTACCTTTCATCCGCCCCCAGAACTAGCAGAGCATGGGAAAATGGCTGAACTGACCATGAGGGCCCTTCCACTGTGCTTCGGCCCTGTCTTTGAGCAGTCACTCAGGGGTGAAAATGGCAATTAAGACTCCATGACCAGCCAGCTCTGGGCCTCTGTGCTGGAGACTGACAACCACAGTGCCCAGCCGTGTCGCAGTGCGCCGTGTCTTTCTCATGTCGACAGCTGTCCACCGGGGACTTGTAGCTGGACGGAGAAATGAGGGGCTAAGGCATCAAACGTACTCTAAATCCACTGCCTCTTCCTCTCAAAAACAACACAGCATCACAACTGTATTTACTAGGCATATTCTACTAACCTACTAACCTAAGCAATAACAAGAGCACCAAGCTAAGCTCAAGGAAATTAGTATATTTTGTATTCTCTTAACAAAGAATTATTGCTTTTGTTTGGTAGTGTGTTTAACCATTCAGTTTCCACACCGTGTCAGTAAAATAAGCTGAACGTAACCCCGGACACTCTGACCTCTTAGATATTGCATAAGTATCACATGAAGCCTTTCCACAAAGGGCACTGCTCTCCAGAAGAAAGGGCTGGAATCACACAATCCCACTGATGGAAATATTCCGACAGCAACCAGATTTTCATCTTGAACAAGGAAAATAATCTGCAAATTATTTTCAAGCAGTAGTTAGGTTGCCTCCTGTGGTTAGAATAATTAAATGATTAAAATATAAAAAAATCTGAACAAGTCACAAGAAATCTCTGATTGTAACCTTTAGAAAGATCCTTCCACAAAAATCCAAAACAGAAGTCAGTTGTCAAGTAAATGTTTAACTTTGTAATCTTTGAGCTCACACTGTAAACAGACCATGAAACCAAAACCACAAATTCCATTCTGGTGACTCCCTGCTCACCTTATTTCCTTACCCTAAAACTTTTGATCGTGTGATATGGTACACTGAAATGCTAATATATTTCACCTACTGTAGCTGAACAAATGCATCAGGAAGTGGTGATTTTTTATTTAGATTTATCAATTAATTTGACTTTAAAGGGTCAAATATGAAAAATCGAATTTAAGCTTAAACGTTTACAGCAGCTTTGTAGCAGCATATACTGTAGTTAATTGAGCCTGAAGAAGGCTCCACGGCCGAAACGTTTTGTTCTCTTTCTTCTTTTTTTCAGCATGGAATAAACCTATTACTTGTTAATTGAAAGATTCTGGTATGACAAAGAAGAGACCAGTTCACAGTTCTTGTGAAATGCTGTGGCACTTGCAAATTTCTTGAGAGCAAAGAAGTGTGAAAATTATACTTTGGAAGATCTTCCTTTAAGGCTAGGAAAATGGAAACATTAGCTGCTAACCAATAAGCTCTGATGCCTGGGGGATGAATAATTTATTTTTGAATTGAATTAATAGAAGTAGCCCCATGAGGTATGCCAGTACATATACTGTATATGCAGTAATAAGTGTGAAATCTGATGATGTTCACATCTCCCAAGAAGGTCATTCAAAGGTTATAAAACATTTTTTTTTCGCAGCTCTCAGAATACCAGTAAAAAAGTTTTCTCGTGTTCTGTTTTTAAAACAACTGCTGCAACTTGTATAATGACACTCTTGGCAAAATAACTTACCTTATTCCTTATTCCTATCACAAAATACAGTGCCTTATAAATGACACAGTATAAGATGTTTTTCCTACAGTTCAAAAGGAAATTACAGGACAAGCTGGAACACATTCTTCCTCCTGAAAGGCTTAAAATTTTCTCCGAACATAAGGCCTGAGTACCCGTCGCGGCAGGGCACTGAAACAGTTCGCTGCCAGGTCAGTGGAACTCGTGTCAAGTGTTTCTGGAAGCCACGTGCCAGTGCTCACCCATCATCCAGTTGCTGACAGAAATGATCACCTTCTGTTATTTAACAGAGATTTTTAGCATTTTTAAACATTTTTCTTAAAAAAGGTCAGACCTCAGCCATAATATAGTTTGTTAAGATGTAACACCAATATCTTTCAGAAATCTCATTTGTCCTACTTAGCCTAAGTAGCAGTTAAGATTTTTAGAGAATGAATTAATGTGAAGGAAGAAGTATGACTATGTTGTTTTATAACATACTTAAAACCCATTTTGTAAATGAAATCATGTTCTTCTAAAGGGAGCAGACAGAAACAGGAAAAAGGCAAGTTATTTCGCCAAGAGTGTTCGGACGGTTTTCACAGACGTTTTAAAAAGAACGTGAGAAGAGCTTATACCGGTATTCTGAGAGCTCTGAAAATGAAATGTTTAACAAATAAACTTTAAAGTATTAAGACCTATCACCACTTTGAATCCAGGCAAACTATGAGTGTTTAATAATAAACCATCCTCACATGCCATGGAATACCAAGAGAGGTCACTTGACTTATTTAATTTCCTGGGAATTTGGTGGTTGAGAAACAAACACGCAATACTCTGTAAGTCAAGATGTTATTAAACAAAAACACACAAACTAACAATTACAGACTACTAAACAGTCTACAACTGGAGTACGTTCCTGAGTCCCAAATACTGCTCCCTGCCTTCACGATAGTGAATTACATTGATCAACTCACTTAGAATTATACAAAAATAAGATTGATGTTAAGAAGACAATTTTCCACACGAAAGCTCACACTCTATTCTGATGCTAAAAGAAGAAATGCATCCAAATGCAATGATAAACTTTGGATTTAATAGGGAAACGAACTACTCCCACTCATGAAAGAAAATGAAATTGAACTCAAGGCCCTTCTGTGCTCAGTACCCAAGAGATTTCAGTTGTCCAATTAGGAGCCCAAGTTGTGAAAATTGTCTGCAAGGTCTGAAAACTCCTGTTCCGATACTGCGTTGGTCACCTGAGATTGGGCGATAATTCGATAACGATAATTATCGCGATATAATTTTCCTCTATATAATTTTGACAAACGTTCGATAAATGTTCGATATATACTGTATGTTTATGCTTTGCGCATGATATGCGCATGCGCACAAAATACTGCTCGAGTGCGCGTGCGTGTTGCAGACCGGGCAGCTAACGTGGTGGTGAATTATCATTAGGAAAGCTCTTTAAACTTTTTTGCAGACAGCTGAGCCACATTAATATATTACACACTTTTGAGGTTGGAAGTTCTTTAAAAAACTTTTTTTCAGGGCTAGTCTAACCGATGAGCTCGTGCGATTATTTTGCTTTGGTGTCATAACGATGCTTCTATGGACAAAAAAGTAACATTGCTCAGCCAAGCAGGAACAAAAGTGAGGAATGAATAAAGAGGAAATGATCTCTCTGGCCTCAGGCATCAGTGCTATAAAGTATTACAGGCACCTCGGTTGTCCACCCAACTACAAATGTGTTATGGCATGCAGAGCTACAGGACAGTATGAGGCTCCACTGCCTCAAACTAATGAGACATAGTCTCCTTAAGAGACAGCTTTGCAGGTCAATACCCTCGTAGCAAACAGCTATACCTTAAATGCACATTATTTCTGTGTTCAAACCTGTCATTTTACAACATACATTATAGGGATTATAGGGATGTTAGTACCTGTTTATTCGTGCAGCCACAGTACCTGCTTAATCTGTTTCATAATAGACTGTAAAATTCAAATAAGTGTTTTTTTTTTAGTAAATCTCTTAAATGATTAAGTTGAAAAATGTACGGCTGAGGTAATCTTCTCCCCAGAAGACTTTAAAGAAAAAACAGATGATGCCTTAGGTTTATTAAGTTTTTCAGTTTAAAAAACACTGAGAAACAAATAAGTTTCTCTTATTTTTCAAACAAATAAGTCTAAATTTTCTATAGCCAAACTATGAGTTCACTTTAAGATCAACTATGTAAACTATAAATTAAAACATGCTTGTCCTTCAGCCATTCAGCACAGCACTATGTGTGTAATTATACACATTCATTCAGATGCCCACTATTTCACATACAGATATTTAAATTAGCTTCAAATATATTTATTCAAATCTGGAAAATGCTTAATAAGGGGTATGACATTTCTATGTGAATCAGGATAATTTACAGTATAAAGGATTGCAGCCTGGCATTACAGGGACAGTACTTTACAAAAGTGAAAATAAGGCATACTGAAGAACAAGTCATTACCTTTAATTACAAATATTAATATTAATGACAAATACTACAAGCAGTCAGTGTAATACTTTGAATTGGGATTGTGGTAATTATATTTTCTAGACAGGCTGATGATTTTTGGTGTGCCCACCCAATTTTAAATCACCATGTATGATTTTGTATGATTGTATGATTGTATGATTTTTAACCTCCCTGCTCATAGGTACAGACCCTGAGACCACACACGGGAGAATGAGGGAATGCAGGCCTCAGACCCGCCCAACTCTCAGCCACTCATCTCTTGACACATCATGGGTACCATGCCCTGATTGGAGGAGAGGCATGCCTGTAAGAGCCTGGGAGGCTCCAGTGGTCACTGCCTAACACCACTCCAAAACTTGGCAGCGCTAAGCCGATTATGCCAATTATGTGCCAAAGCTGGAGGAATCCAAGTCGCAGCCACCTGTGGCCATGATCCAAATTCAAACCCTTGATTACAGAACTCCAGGACCCCAGCTTTTCCCAATCAATGTTCCTAAGGGCCAGACAACACACAGGAAAAACTGGGACAACACAACTTTTACTTTTTCATTTCCTAAAACTAGACCATTCCCAGCAGACCAAATAAAATAAGAAATTGCATAAGATGTTTCATTCTAATTCCACAAACTAATGCCACAAGCACAAAACACAGCATTGATAAGAATGATGTAGAGTTTGTATCACTTGACAAAGAGAGCATCTACATGTTAGTGCTATTATTTTCAAACTTGACAATTTTAGGCAAAGGCTGAACAGAAGAACTACTGAATCTTCAGAATATGAACCTCTATCTTAAGAAATTGTATAACAGTCCAAACTGATATCCTGCAACACCATCTCTTTATACTGTATGTCTTACACACCAAGCTTCTGCACACAAAATAATAAAGGGGGAATTATAATCCTCCCAGTTGGATAGAGTAAAATGTGCTTATGAGCCGCTCTGTAGTTAAGTCTGTTCAAACACGGAGAAAAAAACATTGATATCTCGTCCTGGAACACCCATTTAAAGAAAACAACAAGCTCCTGTAAACACAGACATTCACAAACACAAGCATGTACATATTCACATACAGTACACATCTGTCCCACAATGCAAGACTGCACCCTGGACGGCACAGCAGTTTTTTACAGTGCACACATGCATAGACGAAACATAAAGGGAAATTTCGAGACAACGTTTAACCTAGCAAGCATGTCTTTGGAATGTAGGAAGATAACTGGAGCACCTGGAGGAAACCTCTTTAGACGGGGAAGAAATACCTAATTCTACACAAAAGGCACCACAGTCTGGAATCAAACCTGGAACCGAAGATCTGTGAAGCAGCAGTGCTATCTGCTTCCCTATCATGAAACCTCACTGACAAATTTAGCAGACAGCAATCAATTGTTCTTTGCCAATCCTGCTTTTAATGCACTAATTAAAGATTTCATGTCAGTAGCAGTAAATTTCCCAAACTGAACAGCTGAGTAACTAAGAAACCCATTAACACTTCCTGACACCTCATCAACACAAAAATCCTGACATGCAAGCATGAAGACAAAAGGGGAACATCTTTTGAAAGCCAGAAATACAGAACGAAAGATATAGGCCTTTGGATATAAAAAAAACAAAACATCTGTTTAATAAAACATCTTTGGCACTGGACTGTTTGTGGTTACTAATTAAAAATGATAATTTTCTTATAATGCCTTTCAGTCCACCTTTAACTTATGCAAGAATTTGTACAGGACAGGAACATTACCAGATGCTTTTTCTCTTTACATGTTTCTGCTTCAGAATGGAAAACAATGACCAGTGACAATGTTTCTCTTCATAACACTTCATAAACAGCAAGAAAAGGCACCTACACAGCATACAAAACTGTGATTTTGTCAAAACTGTCACCGAAAGTATAGATTCCAACAAGAAGACAGGAAATTAAAACATTACTGAGGATTATTTTGAATGTGCCCTATATTACAATATTGGGATTGGTCTCTAATACTACAGATGATATCGTAACCACAGCGTAGGATCATACAGGATTTGTTGTACACTAGCAATCATTTGCACTGAATATCCTAAACATTAGCAACATGCTGAGTGATGACCAAAGTCTGGCTTAAAACCTTTTACAAAGCATTCCGTCTGTTCATAAAATGATCAGTAGATTATAGTTTAAGTGTGTTTATATAACATTTCTAATTTAGGATTTATAAAGCACAGCGATAACAACGCATAAACTTTTTAAATGAGAATGGATTCTTTTGTGTTGTTAAATCTTATATCTACAAACCACTAAGGTCTGTTAAGGAGATTAACAGTAGTTTATTGTGTGATGCAATTTCTGATTATCTCTTGCACATGCTATAGCAAGGATCACACAGCTAATTTCAAAGTAGCCCACAATGACCATGTTTTACAATGTGTAACAGACAGGATATGTTTGTTAACATTCATTCTGGTGTGGTCAGCAAACTAATCAAATCTGCAGATGATACTAGACGTTGCAGGGGGAAGGTCAAACACAGGAACAGCAACCGGGGATCTACAAATATATTTAGCCAATACCAAGGATGGGCTGTCAGGTGGGAAATAAAATTCAACATTGATAAGCACAAAGTGGTCCCCACTGAAATGAGAAACTACACTATGCAAGTCACACGGGGTACTTCCGAGCTGCAGAACTTTACACACACAAAATAAATCTGGGCATTTAAGCTGATTCTTCTATATCCTCATGCAGACAGACGTGGGAAAGCAATTAAAAAGCAAAAAAAAATGCTTAGGTATATAGCACAAAGGGTGGAATTCGAATCCAAGGAAGTTAGGGTTGAGAAGTACAGTTCACTAATAACTTCAATCCCAAATGACTTGGACTTGGGAGGCTTGGGTATATGATGCCACAACAACACCAGTGACCTAAGGAGCACAAGTGAGCTGAGCTGAGTCACTCTTCCAGGTGGTGCTGCAGTAACTCTCCACAGTGGTACCTGCAGTGTGCGGATTGACCATACTCACACACATTGGAGGAAAGTGTCCTTTTCCCCCAGCTTTTACAAAGCTTTCTGCCTGCTCTCCAGCTGTCAAGAGAGGCTGTCCAAGAGGCAAGAAACAAGTAAATAGGAGCAGATTCAGAAATCAGCTCGGTCTTGCTGTTTATTAATCACGCTGTCCCATAGAGTAAAAAAAAGTGCTGTGAATGGTAACAGGTGAAAATGATAACTGGGCAGCTGATATCTCCCACAGGTGGGAACCTTGAATAAATCAGCCCCTTGTTTGATCTGATCTAGAAGACTGAGGCTGAGGAGTATATTTCTGCTCTTGTACGGATAGGCACTACTCTATTAACGTTTCTCCCTATCCAGCTGAAATTGTGGGGGTACACATTAATCAAAATAAAGTTTTTTTTTTCTGTCTTTGAATTGCGCCTGCATGACATCCTGCTGTAATGCACTTGCCCTTTCAAAAGCAGCAATTCATACTTCTAAGAAACCTACTGTCCATAAAATTCAGCAGGGAAAAAGATTTCCAGAAACATCGCTTCCTGAGGTCTATGGAAACACAGACACCTGTTTCCTGACCTAGACCAGCTGATGATTAAAACACTCCTATTTCAAAACATTTTTATTTTTACTGACTAGTAATGACTTTCAAAGCCAGCCTCACAAAATGTTCTTCAGTACAGCTTATGAGATAATGTAATTATACACTGTAAATCACACACTGAGCGACTGGACAATAAGTACAAATATCAGAATATCCTCAATGTCTATCATAAATAATATCCTGGACAGTAAAGTAGAAAACTTCCTTTTGATAAAGAATGAGAAACGTTAAGGGACCAACTGCTAGCTCGCCAGAAGCAATGACAATGTAATTAAAAACAGAATTCTTTCTTCCGTGTCATGGGTTTACCATTAAATGTTCACATGCAGTAAACAATTCACCTTCAAAATACATAAAGGTTTCGGTTGAGTTGTTAAGAGTCACACATGATATGATATGTACTGTAGCCAGCACCACTAGAAAACCATAAGTTCTTGAGATGTGTTTTGTGCACAAGAAGTAACCATGTTGTTCATTGCTTAATGATAGCAGTAGTACAGTATATTCCCTCTGATGTCATTAAAATTGCACATTATGCCGAGAGCTACTCTTGGAAAAGAAACCACCAGCTTCAGTCCATCAGTTTTATCTTTTGCTTTTACGGGAAACTAAAAGGCACTAGCAGGAAAGCACATCTGATCTGACAAGCGCTGTTAAAAGTACCGTCATGTGCAAAGGATATGTTAAATAAGGACAAATGATGGGCAGGATTCCCAGATTACATGATCGGTAATTTCCAAAATCAACATCTAGCTGTGTGCTTATCAATCCATATTTAATTATGTTTCTCATCTGAGCCAATCAGAAACATGAAAACGTAACTTCATTGAGAACGTACACTGATTAATAAAAACACTTCAGGACTTTATTGTACCTAAAAAAAATCCTTTCTCCAGGATACCGGCGTCGAAGTTTTAAAACATTTCAAAAAGCGATTATCAATGCAAGTATCAATTCATCCGAGACTCAAGACTGCTGTTCCGTTGTGTTTTTAACGCCTTGAAAAGCAGCAGAAAACAAATGAGACTATAAAAAGTCTGTGTTTTCTTCTAAACAAGTCAGGACTTAGTTGCGGACATACTGGAAACCCCTTTAATATCAAAATGAAAAACAGAAAGCAACGATTTATCCATTGCCCACGAGTTGTTTCGTAATCCTGGTGTGCACGCAGTCTTCCTTGGTCTGTGCCATTGGCCTGGAATTAGTTTGCTTAAACTTTCATTCCTCTGTGGCGACAACTATTATTTAGATCTACTGAAGAGATTTAGAAGGAAAAAACAATCACTTGTGTGAATAATCCCTAACAACAAACTATAGTCCAATTATGAATTTTCAGTTTGTGAACGGTGTCTAACCGAGGTGCCCGGTGTTATTTAACAAGTACGTAGTTCCAAACAGAATTGAACATTTACTTCGTTTCAAAATCGCTCTGAAGGTTTTACACCTGAGACTTAAAAAAATAACTACTAAAATGAAAGTACCACATAAAAGCGCACTTAATTCCCGACATACTAAACCGACAAACCACGCCGAGGATCACAACAATATACTGCATCTGCCAATAAAACCTATAAAAGTAGTGTCCGTTACGTATATCGAAACGTTTTCGTTTAAAAAAAGGCAATGTAAAATGTCAGCTTAAACCCTTTCTGAAGCTCACTGTCACGGAGTAATCATTGTGTAACAAAGCTTGCACCATGAACATGTTACGAAGTTCGTCTGTAGTTGTCAAAGCATTCACGAGCAGTACACGGAAAAAACTCCAGCGGTTTTTTAAAAGTAAAAACCCTCACGAAAAGATCACTTCCTACAGTAAATCCCTACTCACCAGCAGAATCACGGACACGTCGCCGGCAAACGATTTCCCCGCAAAGGCAGCCACAGTATTTCTCGCAAGCATGAAGTTCCCGCTCAGAGACCCTCCGCAGCCCAGCTCGCAGCGAAATGCAACTTAGAATCGGCTTCCACAAAACCCAGCAGGAAAAATTACACGCGCCTTTGCGTGGGACAGCACAGTGGAAAGAGTAGGAAACGGTAGCGGTAACGATGACTCAAGTGACATCTGCTGAATCCACACGGAGTTGCAGCCGTGCCAGGGTTTCACCCAACAGGGCCAAACATTTTTCGGATTGTTATTTTGGGACATATCGTCGTACATGTGTGAAGTATTCTGACATTTAAGTATTGAAACATGGACCATTATAAGGGATAAGGTGTGATTTGCAAAGGTTAACAGATTTTGAGGCGCTAGAACGTGCTGCTGCCCCCGTTGAAGCATAGTTTTAGGAGGCCACGGGAATTAAGGTAATATGTCGTAAAGTTTCTTGAATATACGTAACTACGTAGCAATTCTTTGAAACAGAAAAGTATCAGGACATTCAGTAGTGATGCCAGGACAGATGCTACAGTATACTGTATGTTCACATTTAGTTTAACACCAAGGCATCTAAGCTATACTGTAGCCTCTTGAGTTCATTCACAGAAGCACCAGCAATTTGCAATTATCAGTTCTGAACAGCACAAAGCCATGAACCAACTCTTTAATCTCAGCCACCAAGAAGACGTACTGCAAACAGGCGATTAATTGAGTTCATTTAGAAATGACACTCTAGAGACACCTCTACAGAAACTCTGAGATTGTTAATAAAACCCAGGTTTCTAATTTCAGGCATCATAATGTCAGATAAACTGAGCAGTGCTGCTATAGTCTTACATCAATTTCCCTTTGGGATCAATAAAGTCTTATCTATCTATCGATGCTGAATAAAAAGATCACAAAATAGAATAATTACAGATATAAAAAATACAGCTGGAAAATCAGAATTGGAAACCCTGAAGAAAAAACACATTAGAACTTAAAAACAACAGAAACGTAACACACAAGAAGGCCATTCAACCCATTTGATGGATTGCTGCCTTGAGTGATATTAGTGGGCCGGTAGGTGGGGATCGTCCATCTGGACCAGAATTTCCAGTCTGATGCCACAGTATGGTAAGAGGAGACGCTGCTGAATGAGGTTTTCTCTTGTAGATGAGACGTAAAACTGGTTTTGGCAGTCTGTCCCTTCTCTACTTGACCCCAGTGTCCTGGAAAAATTCCACTTTGGGCTTGCACAGATTGGCCACCAGAAACACCCTCTTTAATTCAAGGGGGGAAGTGATCTCTCCCCTCCCCCCTTGATCTGATGCACAGCTGGCACAGAACAGCTGCCTCTTGCCACCCAGGTATAAGTGGGCTTCTTCCCATAGTGTTGCATAAATACGAGCAATGATTAGCACTTCTCAAATGTTAAACACACTGAAAACTATCTGCTGCCTAACCAGGTCAGTAATATCTAAATTAGAAATTGGCATTTTCACTCCTCTGGGACTGCAGCGTGTTAGGTCAATTTCTAATTTGTAACATTTCTCGTCTGCTTAAGTAAAACCTCCAGGTTTCTTTCCCTGACAACCGGAGCTGCCTGTCTCATTCCTAAATCGTAAATGTGATAAGATATTGTTTTCAAGCATATTTTAAGGGTGTTTAAATATCTAAGCTATTTTTTATATCAGGAGCACTGTTAACATAGTCGCCTTGGTATTGATTTTGAGGGAATTATATTATTAGAGCTTGGTTTTGAACGTACAGAATGTGATATATCGTCTTCTGTTTTTAATGCTTTGAAAATGCAGCATATTTTCTGAAATGATTTGTACATTCCTGGCGAGGCAGAAACTTTCAAGGAAGGGATGGCTGTTGGAGACTGCAATCGATGAACTGTTAACAGCCCACATGGTCGCCTTTCATTAGTAACCCTTCTTATGTGATTTTGACTTAAAAAAAATTTAATCACAACTGTGCGTGTAATAATATACTTCAGTATATTCGCAACAAACTCGCACATTGGAAAATTGTGTTATACCGCCACCTCGTGGACAAGCTTTAAACTGTGCTTTTATTGAATTACTTTTCGGTAAATATCGACCATTCACTGTTTTAAAAGTCTCATACAGGTACCTTGTTATTAGATCTTCCCGAGTTTCCCAAGAACTCTTTACCTGTGTGCACAATATGTCAAAACTACCATTAGCGTTTACTATTCAGCTGATGTTGAGATCACAACCCTTTCATAAAACACCTTCATGGTGGTATTTTATGGTGTTCATTGAGGCGGGAACATCAACATTGAGAGGAGAGACCGCCAAAACCTGATTTCGGAACCGTTACCCATGATGTCTTAACAAACCATTAATGGGTGAATCCCAAAACCATATACCCAATGCCAATCGGAAAGAATGGTTAATGTAAGAAAGAATAGCTGGTCATGTATTTAATGTTTTTTTTCATAATCTTGTAAACTTTCCGGTTAAAATATTTTACTTCAGAATTGCCCTAAAGATTCGTTGTAATCTTAACAATCGAATATTATTACTCTCACAGAAAAGGACTGTATTCCTTTAAAGTACATTCTTATTGATTTGCATGTGTACCCACAGTACTGTACGTATTTAATGTGTACGTACGCGCTGTGCAGAAATATATATTCTGATCAAAATCATCCAATTTTATTTAACAAATTAAATAAACCTTGTCAATCAATAGAGGGCACTCTTGCTTTTGATGTTAGGGTTGATCCTTTTACCAAGCAAATTGAAAGATAATATTTGCTGGATCAAACAGAAAGTGCTGTGTTTTCGTTTTTTGCTCATAATAGGATAATATGTGTCATCGCGATATACTGTAAAGTACATTTTTTGCCCATTTCCCATGTGCTGTTTTATTGCATTTAGACAGGCCTGGCCCAACTGATACAAAGGTGTCGGGAGCCAAGACAAATTCTTAGACTCACTAATCAGATTATCTGAACTAATTCCTTATGAGACAACAATGCTGATTGTCTTGGCGTGAGATAAATTTAGTTACATTTGATGGCGATAACCGATTTATACCGAGGTCACAAGGATGACGTAAATGTTGCACAAGGCCAGTTTAAAAAATGTTCATCCCTTTCCTAGAAACCTTCTGTAGCCTTGTACAAGCCTTCTAACAAAGTAAATAGGCAGACTCTCTAACTGTATACACCAGTCAAAATGGAAATGTAGACATACTGTACCAGTATGAAAGGATGGTGGTATTTTCCTCTGTGTGAACTGAAATCCAAGGCAAGCTATCCATCCATTTTCTAACTGCTTCATTCAGTTCAGGGTCACAGGAGAGCTGGAGCCTCACCCAGCAAGCAACATGCACAAGGTAGGGAACACTCTGGATGGGATGCCAGTCCATCATTGGGCACACAGACCCAAACACACACTGACACCTGGTGCGATTTTTCCTGGAAGCCAATTAACCTACCAGTATGACTCTGGACTGTGAGAGGCAACCCAGGGCTCAGCGCGCCGAGACAGCAATGCCAGCCATGGTGCCACTGTGCCGCCCGCATCACGCATCAGACATAAGTGTGGAATAGCCAACGAGGTTTTGTGAAGAAATACAATGCAGTATTGCTGTTTGTTGTAAGTATTCTGTCTATATTATTGTTCCCTAACGCGATAGTCTAACATTTAGAAGAAAAAAACACTACTTAAAACCTTATTGGCGGAAGCCATAAAAACAATTTGTGGCCAACTGCTCTTATCCACGAACACACGATCACAAGAAACAGAAACATCTTTACTAGAAACATCTAGTAATAATCGGAACTGTTTTTACAAAGTCATCTACTGCAGCTTGGCCTCAGAACCAGAAAGGCACGTCTCACCTATGGAGGAAAGCTTTTTGATTTTCTAGAATTTTCTGAGATGGCTCTTCTCATATTGCGAGACAAAGGGTTAAGTTTCTAACTAGACCTTTGTGTATTATAATATTGATGGAATTTTCCAGTTATGGGTTTTCAGAAACAATTAACGTCGCCAAATATAAACCATGTGTATTAACTATGAAAGCCATAAAAGAATGGAGCGCATTTGGAAAATTAAATGCAATCCTGAAAGGAAAAATACCATTTTTTGCCTCAAGAGGAAAGTCATAGAGCCTATGTATGCTCCTTGTCCTCACTTGTGGATTTTAACGCTGGACACTAACAATTGGAAGTATTATTCAAAACCACAAGCTGCACAAAAAAAGTACTGTACGTAAGGTGCATGCTGGGAAATTAATGAACGGAGCCCAAACAAGGGTCTGTGATGATAATATAACAACAGAGAAACCCCGGGCAAGACAGGAAGATACAATTTAGGAGCAACATGAATGGAAAGAGATGAATAATAATAATAATAATTGCTTACACTTATATAGCGCTTTTCTGGACACTCCACTCAAAGCGCTTTACAGGTAATGGGGACTCCCCTCCACCACCACCAATGTGCAGCATCCACCTGGATGATGCGACGGCAGCCATAGTGCGCCAGAACGCTCACCACACATCAGCTATTAGTGGGGAGGACAGCAGAGAAACGAAGCCAATTCATAGAGGGGGATTATTAGGAGGCCATGATTGGTAAGGGCCAATGGGAAATTTGGCCAGGATGCCGGGGTTACACCCCTACTCTTTTCGAGAAACACCCTGGGATTTTTAACGAAGGCAGGGATTTGCTGACAGAACCTGAGGAAAACGTTAATCAGTACTATATTAAAAAGGGCAGCTTCTGCTGCTGATATAGATTCTGCTCGTCTTGGTGAGAAGTGCAGCAGAAGATATATTGAGAGATGTTACAAACTCAACAAATGAGTATTGACTCTGTAGCAGGGTGAAATGTTAGCAAAGTCCACCTAAGATATGAATGGGCTGTGACGTGTGGGTGAAGTTAAGAGTAATAAGAGGGGAGTGTGTGTGAGTCTGTCACTGCGAGGTGGCCATTAAGTTGTCATTTCTAATAGTTAATAAAGGTTCAGAAAATTAACAGTCCATTCCTGTAGTAGTTGTATCTTAGTATAGGGTATAAAGCAAAGCCAAAAGAAATATATGTCAGCATCCAATAGCCTTTCCTGCATTTTTAATGCCAGTCGGTATACTGTATACTGTAGCATCGGGCGGTATTTTGTATTAAAAAGGGTTTTCTTTAATTTATATTTTTCTCCCAGTTCAAATACTGCAATAGCAGTACAACTGCAGTCCTGTAAAAATTCTAAACACCTGACATCTTTAAATTGAATGTGGTGAACCACACATTTAAAACATCACATTTTAAATATATTTTGTAAGCTCGTTTATCTTGTGGTATACAGTAATTATTCCTATCAGTATTATTAACACAATCATATTCCTTTTTATATTATTTCTTCTTTTGTTCCATGAATCATCTAATTAAATTTCTAAGCAAAAAAAAAACAGTTTCGACTCATTTTAATTGCATTAGGCTGCAACAGGTAATAGCTGTTTTACGAGTATGACTTATCCTTTACTTTCACTCGTCTTCTTCCCTACACAGACTGAATTCTCTCCCTTGGTCCACTATTTCTTTGGCTGATGACCCATGCAGTGCTTCTCTCCCAGACAAAGAAAGAGCAGTGATTCTCTAGGTGAGAGCCCTTCATCTGAATGTTAACTCTCTTAGTTCTACCTTTTGCTGCTCTTGTACTGAGGAGTTTTGGCCTTTAATGTCCATGCTCTTTCCTATACCTAATCTTTGCAAATATTGCCTAGTCCTAAGTCCTTGATACATGGACTGAATCTTAATAGCTGCCTGTTCCATCTGATCCAGGCCGTTTCTTGTCCTACAGGTTTTACTGAAGGACACTGGGTGAGAAGCAGCAGGTTTATATGCATTCTGGGACTTGTAACCCCTGTTAGTCATATTTTCTAAAGAAGGCACGGCAGCACAATTTCCAGCAAGTGAGGTCACCGGCCTGTCTTCACTGTGATCATATCTGGCTCTCTCGAGCTCTCTGAGGATAGAGCCATTAACATGTTGCCTTTTTACTGCTGGTGTTGTTTGCTTAACTACAGCCACAGGCTCTTGAGATTCAGTCTTTTTGTCCAGTAGGAAAACCGAACTCGGTTTATTATGAATCCCTTGTGTCCGGGAGGTCAGTATTAGTCTAGTTCTGAATCCTCGATACGCTGACTGGATGGTAATGGCAGCTGATTTAATCTCCTTCAACTGTATGCGGGTTTTGTGGCCTCTCCAGTGTGCCTGAATTGTGGCTGCTGCATTGTTCTCCCTGGTTTGCCTTCTGATGTCTTCCTCCTGAGACATGAGACATGCACCTCCAGAGCCCTGAAGCTCAGGATCCCTTGAATTTGTATGGCCAGATGCTTGAGGACAGTGTGTGCCCACTCCTAAGTCTGGGCTTTCTTGCCACATGAGGACATAATCAGTACTCAGTGGAAAGTGACTTTTTGAGACATATCTGCTAGTCTTGCTCATATCCTGCAATTCTTTTTGTCCTACAGTAATGGATGCATACTTGTCCCTTTCAGGTCTAAAGAAAAAGTCATGCTTTCCTAGTATCTCTTTTTCTGGGCAAACCGACATCTGGCCAAGATATTTCCTTGTCCTGTAGCCTCGATAGTGGGATTGTATCGCTACAGCTGCTTGTATCTGAAATCCATTCAAGGCCTTAACATTCTGGGTTAGTGTCTGGGTGGCCGTTATATGCCCCTGCCTGTTCTGTTTTGTCGTTAAAGGAGAAGCATCTGAACAAGTCTCCTGAACACTGAAATGATGACCCAGAGGCTTTTGTGCCAACTTGTTTTCCGTTAGATGATTCCTGACCTTGTAGCCACAACTATTCTGGATTGCAGCTGCTGATACGTCTTCAGAGCCCTGTGTGCTTTTCCTCTCATAGCCTTCTCCAATATGTACATATAGGCGATCTAGCCTACCAATATTCAGAAAACACCTCCGTGCCTTATAGCCTCTGTAATAGGCCTGAATTTTTGTAGCAGCCTGTTCGAAGATCTGGTTAGCTGGACTTGGTGCACATTCTATATTCAACGGAAAAGTCAGGTTATTAAACTGTCTCGCACTGTTCCTCCTCAGTCTGTAGGCTCTGTAATGGGACTGAATGGTGACTGCTGCCCATGTCTCATTTTGGGGGTGTGCTGTGATCCCTCTCCTCAGAGTCCTGCACACTGCGGTTGGGTGAATGCCCAGAATCCAAAGTAATGCCTCCTCCATCCTTAACATTTGTCATGGTTTTGCGTCAAAGGGAATTTACAATAAAGATGACTGTTTTAAAAGGAAGTGACAGATGCTTTCTTCACATGAAAAGGTCCATCTCTGCCGAATTCTGCAATCAAATTAACACATTTAAACATGCCAGGTCATCATTATCAACAACAATAATAACAGCTTTCATGATAAAGCAACTAATCATTGCTTTTGTTGTGTCAGACATTAAAAAAAAAAAACTTCTTGCCCATCAAAGCATTTTCTTTTCACTGCATAATATTTGCTATTAATTAAGATCTCAAAGCTCACTTGCAGAGTAAACAGCTGTTGGTTCATTTGATGTATTGGTAAATAAAACAAAATAAAAAAAACAGTCTTCGTGGCATCCAGAGAACAGAAGTCACTAGCATGCCTGCGTTACACGTCACACTAGAAAATCTATTCTTATATCTGCAAATTAAGGTCGATGATAAAGTTCCTGGTTCACTGGTTACTTGTTTTCTTAAAAGTGTGCTGTGGAATCAGATTTATAGATAAAACTGCCATTACACCAGACTGACATTATGTCATGGAAGTCACAGAACCATCCCATACGGTAACTCAGTATACAATACATAGGTTCATACTGATCCGCTGCTTCGCAGATAAATTTGTTGAGGTAATAAGAATTTCAAAGGATTTAGAGTACTGTATATACCTTACAAATGTTTTACTGAGTGCAGATTATTTCCTTGTTATTACGCTCCACGTAACGTCGTGTAGTTAAATTATCTAGTTATTTTGCTTGGAAATATTTGTTCAAACATACAAGGATAGGTATCTGTTAAAAAATTAATGAAAAAAATGTGTTGTGATAAAATTAAAACATACAAAACGTAATTATAATAATTACGTTTTCTAATACGCAAATGCTACGTATCTACCGTACAGTATATTACTGTATACATTGTAGGTTCTGGATTAATTGTTTTCAACAAATTCGGTTTAAACATATTTTTTTTAATATACAGTATAAGCCTCCACAATAGCCATCATATTAATATAAAACAATTATTTTTGGATCGAATATAAAAAAATCAAACAGCGACACGAGTTTCGAACTTTCCCTTGAAAATAAATTGCCAATTTCAAAAGAAATGTCAGTTGAAATTTCCCAGTTTAAGTAAATGCGTCATTACCGAATTTATTAACGATATGTGTATCCCGTCAATTATTATGCATTACGTACAGTACGTCTTGTCAACAGTTTACTTTTTGTACTGTTGTCTTTTTTTGATTAACGTCTGTGTCCCATGTTACTTGCAAACCACTGCGTCATAATACATTTGCTTTTAAACTGTATATGGCCTACTGTATATTATATATGGGCTCTTTTATCTAGACTAACGATTAGCGTATGGTTCCGTTTCACGGTTTTTGTCGCTGTTACAACAAACTTGTTTGCGGTTCTATCAATCTATAATTAACTGGTATTAAAACTGATACACTGTACTAGCAAAACAGTATCCACAATACAGAAACGTAAGATGATTTCCCGCTTCCTTGCGTGTCCAGTCCTGTTTGAGCTAGTATTTCAGTTGTTGATATTGTTGTGAATACTGTGCACGGAGGGCAGTACAGTATACTCACACCCTTTTAATTTAACCAGAAAGATTTTAAGAAATGTCGAAGATGAGAAATTTCCACGAATCGTACATATCTTTTGGATTCACCTTCATCACAGATTGTCATAGTTTACAGAGGCCTTGCTGCTTCCTATGTGGGAACGTTTGCACTGCCAGCACAATACCATCGTAGCTGAAACAGCACCTTTCTTCTGTTCACCCTGGGAATGTATTTAGACAGAACAAAGCTCAGTTTGAGGCCTCAGGAAGTTTGCCTAAACTTGGATTGGCTCCAAAGCAAACCCATGGCTAGAAACATCTTACAAAGTTGTGTTTTTGATGGCAAAAAATAAGAAAAAAATTAAGAGAAACTTTAGTCAAACCTTGTGCCCTGGAAATGGTTGAGCTGGTAAGAAAAGGGGAAGAAGACTGAGGATGTTCCTTTGTCAAATGACTTCATTTCAGAGCCTATTTCAGCAAGCAAGGCTGTAAGGCAGGGCACACCTTGGAGGGGACGCCAGTCCAAACGGCATCACTCGTTCTCTAAAATTGCCGACATGTATTTGAATATTCTGAAACAGATTATAGAATAGCATGCCGATGTGTCACGCTGCAGTCTGCTGCTCATTCTTGTTTGGTTTGTGGACACTGGCTGCCTAAAAAAAAAGAATTTCTCTTCTGCAAGCCTCTTCCAGCAACAAAGAAGGCTTCAGACATTCTTGAAAAAGTTTCAAGCAAGGGTTTGATTGGAAGAGACATCTCAACACAAGATGCACCAATGGGGCACCTACGATGCCGGGAAAGAACTCTGGCTTTTCCCCTCTGGTGAAGAAAGAAGCTCCACACATCATTGTGGCACACAGTTTCCTACACCACGATCTGGCTCCCCAATCACTTCCAGAAACTCTGAAAGATGTCGCGTCGACAGCTGTACAAGTCATCAACTTTATTCACGCCAGAGCCCTGAACCATGGAACCATTATTGAATTCTTAGCTATTTATTCTTGTTGCTGATTTTCAAGGCTCTGAACAATCTGGCTCCATCATACTTCTCTGAAACCCTCCATGTTTACACTCCCAGCCATAGGCTCCGTTCAGTTGAGGCTGGTTCTCTTCTCACTGTCCCCGGGACTAATCATGGACTTATGGTGACTGCGCCTTCTCTGCCGCTGTTCCAGTGCTGTGGAGTGACCTTCCTCAGACTTTATGAGAGACAACTTCTGTAACTCTCCTCAAACCTAAACTTAAAACTGACCGTTTTACCCAGGTCTACGTCTGATTGTCTCAATCACTTTGTAAAGACCTGTACGCTTTTGGGTTTTTTTCCCATTTACTCTTATTGTACTTTTCTTGTCTTTTTCTTTATTCAAGATGTACAGTGTCCTTGGGGTAGGAAAAGCATTTTATAACTTTTGTAAATAAAAGTTGTTATTATTATTACCTTTTATTGTGTCTTGAAATAAGGACATTTGTAAGAAAAATGTTTGATTTTACTTTAAGCAATCTGTTAAACAATCTAAAAGCACAATAAACTGATAATAATTTAACTTTGTGGTGGGGGCATGGGGTTACGCTGTGTTGCTGTAGGAGTTTGGGAGCTCTGAAAGGTTATGCTCTAATTCAGTGTTAGCAGTCTATTCATAAGGTTAATATCCTCCACCTACTGTAAGATATAAAATCAACGAACAATGATTTAATCATAACTAATATCAGTTAAACCAATAAACTGAGAAATAAATTGCTTTCTAACTTTCTTGTGTTCTTCACATTAAAGGGCACAAGACAGGCTACACCCTGCACAGAACACCAGTCCATCGCAGGCCAGGGCCAGTTTTTCCAAAAACACATTTTAACCTACCAGTACAGTATGTTTTTAGACTGTGGGACAAAATCAAAACGCATTGGAGGAAACCCACACAAACACAGAGAGAACATGCAAACTCCATGCAGATAGCACCCCAGATCCACAATTGAACCCAGGGCCCCAGCACTGCAAGGCAGCAATGCCAACCACTGTACCAATGTGCTACCTGGCTTTGCCTCAGCTGCTACTTCTCATATTTATGGTGCCCAACAAGCCTGTAGAATGAATTGTAGACAGTACTGTAAACATTGATACTAAGCAATGGAGAAAACTGGCCTACCTGTGATTGTGCTGCTGGTTTAACTCTTTTGAGATTTACTCTTCTTTACTTGTCATCTGTGATCACGGTAAACAACTTTAACAATGAGATGAGAATCCTCTTTGAGTGCACATCTCCATAATATACAGTAAATGCTTCACCTTTTCAGTTAGATAATATCTTTTTCCACCTTTTAGGATAGTGGCATAAAGTGCTCACTAGAATTAATATAGAAAGCTAAGTGATTTGTACTAGATACTCCATTCTACAGAGTGAAAGGTCTGCCAAACTTTTTGTTGTTTTCTTTCTTTGTGCGTTTTGTTTCATTTGGACACTCCCGCATCTTGGCGTCCTCTTAAAGAAAGTCATATCTATCAATTGAGACGTCAGCATGTGATTTGAACTGGTACATCCCAGTAGACATTGTAGACTTTTTTGGCCCCATAATTCTGCACTCAATTACAATATATTGTCTAGTGTAAAGACTGATGAAATCTCAGAAGGCAAGCATTCCCACTCTCCTAATTTCCATAACTGTAAACTCTTTCTCACCTACTTCCCCTTTATCTTTTTCATTATGGAGTGGATTCACAATCTAGCAGATATTTAAATGAGGATGGTCCTCACTTGTTCCAGGACTTGCAGTCTCAGTAGGACCTTCCTGACTCTTTGTTTTTACACCTCATCCTGTAATGCATGCCAATGCCGTCTCTCGGGGGGGGGAATTGTCTGCCCAATTCAAAACCTGCTCGGGTTCTTGGGCAAAACAAAGGAACTGACTTCGTGTATTGATGCTATTCTGTTAGAGGCTTCATACAAACATTAAACAGTTACTATTTGAATCAGATCAATGTTAATGATGCAGAAATTACCAGAAACAATTGTTTAATTTTGCTTCTGCAAATATTCTAAGCATTGAATGTTTCACTTTAATGATCTTAATGGAGTGTGCTTGACCCCTTATTGATACTATCCTGTGAAGCTTGTCTCTAGTCCCTTCTATACGCTCAGTGGGCACCATAAGTGCCCTTTTACGTATTTTGGGAAAAGTTTTGGAAATAGATTTAATCTTCTTTGTCCTCTGTTCTAAATAAGGATATTTCTTGCTCTCACCTAGAACCCTTGCTAAGCAGTAAGTCTAATTTCGGCCTTGTGATGCTGTAGAAAATGATCTAGTTGGGTGATTTCACCTCAGCAGTCCCTCCCTTGGCCTCATTTTATCCTTAATATCCATTAATTATATCCATTATATCCGTTAATGAACAAACACTTCCCTTTTAACCTGGGGCAAATTAAACTAATTTGTTGACACTAATCCAAAAAAGTGGTCTAAGTGCAATACTATTTATGGTTTTATTATGAATACACTGACAATTAACACTAAAGAAATGAAGAGGAAAGGGACAAGTAACAAAAGGCATGGTAGGGTATGTTTCTTTTTATTTATACTTTCAGTGGATAACAAAGAATTTACATGTACAGATATTAATTATTTGCCTTATAAGGGAAATAAGGTACAAAAACTGCTTGTCCTGGGTATCAAGTATGACTGTGTTTAATTGGCTCAGACAACCGGGGACCTCTACGTTATCAGAGGACTTGATTCTCACAAAGTATTTGGGAAATTGTAATAAAAGTAGATACATAATATAGCCACAGGGGGATCATGTAGAATATAGAATAAGTGTTAAAAGGCTACTGTTTGAATTGTAACGAAAAAATTGTAGTGCAGCATCTTTTTTAGGACCAAGCCCTAAGATTATGATGATAATCATGATCACTGTATAATTTTACTATAAGGGCTGAAAATGTAAAAATCTTTGAAAATGTGAAAAAAGTATTTCACTGTATGCAAATAAACATGTGCATTTGCAGGTCCAATGTAATATCTTATTCACAGGTAGGTAGCATCAAATCAGCGAGTTCATAAAAACCCACAGCACACCACTATAGCACTTAAGTGCTTTGCGCTCGGATTCGTCCAAATATTTCTGTCAAAAGTGGAAAGTCACTGCAATATCTGTTTACTACAGTAAAACCGTTTCTAATAGATTTTCCACTGCTTTGCACAAAACTAACTCACGAGTACAGCAAATGACGTTTTATTCCTTTGTACTGTATAAAGAAAACTGGAATTTAACCCTGTTATAAAAGCAACAAAATACAAAAGATCCGGGAATCCGAGTCCTTCACATTTCAATAAGATCCTATAAAAAGCAACCCAACACAAATTAGAAGCGAAACAAAACACTGCTTCAAACAGCACGCCGAAAAGTTGTTTGGAAAACGAAAGACTCGGGACTGTTGATGCTTCCAGTCAGGGCGAGATGGGCTTTCCGTGTACGGTGATGTGATTTGTGCACATGATATAGCGTCAGGGACAAAATGGCAGCACAGCAAAGACCAACGCATACCTTTGAGAGACATCACCTCCCTACTCTGCTGTGGTCCTCTGGTGCCGCGAGGTACATTACTGTAGGGGAGATCATGCCTTGCGACACTGCGTCACAATACACCACCCTTGTGTACTTCTCGACTTACTGCAGGCTGTGTCGCTGGAAACATAGGGGGAAAAGAAACACAGGAATCAGTGTCTCCTGACTGGGGGGGGCTTCTACAAGCTGTCCATGGACTCGATGCCTTTGAGGACGTCGTAGAGCTCCTTGGGCAGGATGACGTAACTCTCTCCCGACCCGGTGTCCTTGTCCTTCTGGAACTCCCGCGTGGCCTTCATCTTCTCCAGCTGTCGTTCTTGGCGCCGGCATTTCTGCTGCACGGTCTTGAGCTTCTTGCGCAGCTTGTCCACCTGCTCCTCCAGCTGCTGGATCCTCTTCTTCTGCTGCACGGTGTCCTCCACTGTGTAGTTGTGGTCGCAGGATATGGACATGCTGGGAAGCAGGGCTGGGTGCACAACCATCTGCACCACGTTCTGCAGCTGGGGCAGCCCGGGGTCCTGAGCCGGCAGTGGCGAAGGCGGTGGTGGTGACTGTTCAGAGTCAGTGAGGGGCAGCTCAGGGGGAAGAGTCATTTCTGGTGGGGTTTGCTCATCCAAGGCCTCATCCTATAGGATTGCATGGGGGAAAAAAAGCGTTCAGTGAGCATGAATGTACAGTACTTCTCTCTCTTTCAGATGGAGTCAAATGTGGGATGATACATCATCCTCCGACGGAGACAGCATCAAACAACGGAGATATTTCCAGGTACTGCTTCTCATGAACATGAGAACACTTCAGTCTTGGAGTTCAAAGCTCACTTTTTTTTTCTTGCCATCAGAAAGTTTGACCTATTCCAGCAAAGGGCTGTCTTTTACAAAAAGTTGCTTAAAAATGATACCCTGACAGATTTTACAGGCTGAAGTACAATACAGAGCCCTGCAAAAGAATTCAGACCCTTCCTGCGGTGCCGAGTGTGAAAGCGTACCAGCACTACGCAAGCCGTAAAAATAGATATACACAAATGAGCACAAACTGATATTGCCTGCCAACAAGGTGCGATACAAAATTACAAAAGGTTACATTTCACAGGTAATTCATTATTAGTCCAGATATTGTAGTCAGCATGTTAAGGGCCTATAAAGGACCTCAAGGTATTCAGTGTCTGAATACATAACTTTTTTTCTTTCATAGCTCTGTTCATAACTTTTTCCTTTCATATCAATTACTTCTTTCTTTTTGTTTTTGTTGCTTTGAATGTGTGGAGGCCGTGTACATAAAGATGAATTGCCACTTCAAAGTATCATGACTTGCAAGCTTTATAACAACAAAACGTGAGAACTGTACAAGGGTCTGAATACTTTTGCAAGGCCCTGTACCTTTTATTTATTCCTATATGAATATGAGCATCCTGTGACAATGACTGAACACTGAGGACACCAAATTCCAGAGGATGCTCAAAAATAAAGGTAATTTTTTTCTCCTAAAAGATAGAAAGTCAACGATTTTCTTGAATTCTGAGACATAAGAACTTGAAATAACCTTAACCCAAGAGGTTATTCTCAGTCATGAAATAAATAACACTAGCATTCATTTTTATAGGATGAGACAAGAGTCTGAACATGCCCCTTGGTTCAGTTGGTGGGGTTCAATCTCCATCTCCTATATTCTAGTCCCAGCTGATTGTTGATCCGTAATCCTTTACTTTAAATGTTGTTTTTTCTTACGATTAAAAAACATAGGCTGGAAATACAGCACTTTTTCCAGCGTATATACAACATACGTAAATCAAGATGTTATGAGTTCTTGGAAAGCTTGTAAAACATTTAGCCTGCGAAGACACTGAACAATTGCAAAGCACAGGAGTCGAACTACTGTACACAAAATGAAAAAAACAAACAAACAAACAAACAAACAGAGCATGTCACATGTTTCAATTCTTAAGAAAAAGTGACCTTCTCCACCTGGCTTTACCTTTTCATCTAGCCTATTGAAACAGAAGAGCGAGGGCACCGCGTTTTCCTTCAGCACCCGGTTGTTGCACTCGCGTTTGAAGCAGTCCTTGGTGAAATGCTGTGAGCAGATATTGCTGTATTTAGTGGGCTTGAAGTTGTTGCGTCTCATCGCGGCGACCCATTTTCCACACACATCAGGCCGCGCAAGAGGAAACCTGATGAATAAGCAGACACACAACCTCAAAAGGGAATTGCCTTTCTCTTCATATACTGATTCATATGTTTTATGGGCCGGTTATTTTGTTTTGTTTGTCGTTTGAGAGAACAACACAAGTCCAGCACTCCAGGATTTATAGTAATACCTCCATATTTTTTACAAGGTAGACGTTTATTTTACTTGTAAGAGAGTTTATAACAAGAACGTTTATTGTGTTGCTCAGGGCAACCAATCTAAAATAGTTATGAAAAAATCTTCTGGCTAGCTCAGATCAGATGTAATTTAACGCAGGGCAATACATTAAATTAAGTTGTAACTTAATCAGACAACATCCAAATCCTTGCAGCACTGGTACTGTATATCCCCGACTCTCCTAAACATTCAGCTGTCCTAGAGTTTGACATTTCCACATATCCAGACGTCTCCAGCTCCAGAAAGTGTGGAAACTGACTCGTACCCTAAAATCACACACAAAATAATATTTAATACTTCTTATGAAAAACAGGACTGCAGAAATCGCTACCTCGTCGTCTGTCCCATTTCCAAACATGACAGTCAGAACTGGCATTTAAAGATAAAAGCAAGTGTAGCCCTGTGTTACATTTCCAGTCTTTTTCATAACAAAAACACTGCCTTTTCCGATTTCGGTATACGTTTAATTTAATTGATCCATTTTAAAGGTCGTAATTACACAAACTGTCCTGTCATGTGCTCCTCGGAGGATAACGCACCACGATGTACGAGTAGCAACCCAGAAACGCACGTCATACCCAAATCATTGATTTCGCTTACATAAAGATCGGCGGACACACGCTTCATATCTCCGATTTTATATTCATTTGCTGGGCTTCGCGTAGAAATCACGGCACGGTTTGCCCCGTAGTCTACTTGAGATTGTCCCCTCCGTATTGCAAACTGTTTGAAAACAGCTGTACTTGCGCCCTGCGGTGACCGACAGGAGTTAACTTACTTGTGAAAAGAAATGTTCTTGTCCTTGTGATATCGGTTTTTACATCCGTACGCCGAACACGACTGAACCATCGCTGCCTTTGAAAATAAAGCGCAGCGGAGGTGCGACTGAAAATGTTACGAATGCCTTTTTTATTACTATTTATTCATTAATTCTCCGCAGAAGAGGTCCCTCTCCAGTTTCCAAGATGGCTGCTACGGCTTCGCTGGCTGTCACATGATGCGCATCCGTGCTTCGGGTTGGTCACTCCCGTGGAAGAGTCTCCTCTCTTTTCGGGTGACGCACCTGCAGTGTACAATCACGTCGACACGGCAAATCTCAACGTGCCGGGGACGAGTCGTGTACATTAAAGCAGCTTTTATCATCTGGTGTACGTGTGATACATTTAAGCTGCATAATTGCCCTGTATCCATTATGTTATCGCGACCTCCCTGAAGAACCACTGCCGCACATTAGAATGATAGCAGTCGCTTTTTCCAGCGAGGTGACATAGAGGTATTAATTACGACAGAACATACGTACAGGATTCGAAAAGTAGGTCTTTTTTTCGGGGTGTGGGGTATCCTTAAAACTTATCTGTTTCAAAAATTGGAAGTGAAGTGAAGCGTTTAGGTATTTAATTGATCTTGAAGAGAAAATCCAGGACGAATGCGTCTTATTGGTAAACATCTTGAGGAGGTCGTGGTTTACCTGAAGTGAAAAATAAAACGACGTTCTTTTACGGTTCATGGGTTTTATACGCTCACAACAGCTTCCTTGTGAGTTTATCGAAATGGCACTGTAGCTTTAAAGCGTATTTCTTCTAAATAAATTATATTTACATAATGCAAGACCTAAAAGTAATACATGACGATAAATTGATCTAAAAACTTAAACTTGGTGTGGACAAACAAACGGAGAGACGATTGTTTGACTTAACATCCCAAAGTGCATTTTGAAGGCACTTGTATATAATGTATCATAATTTTAGCTCTGAAATCTGAATCGTTGAAAACATTTTAAAATAACATTTGAATTCACCCAAGTGGCCTACAGCTCAAATTTCTTGACAAATCACTTTCACGTTCTAGACCAGGGATTCCCAGTCCTCCTTCTTTGCTTAAATAAGTCCTTAACCTATAGTTGCTTGGTAAGAACATCTGCATGTTTTTTTTTCCTTTGTTCTACTGAAGATTTAAAGTCGCTTAAGAAACGAAATACAGTCAAAGGCAACTTCCTACTTTTTTAGGAACTGAAAACAAAGAGTTCAATTTAAACCTATTATTATGTCTATTAAGGGTTAACAATTACTTAATTGAGCACTTAGGTGGAACAAAAACTAGCACATGTGTTGTGGGTCCCTGGGACTAAGATTGGGAACCGCTGCTCTAGAAAATCCCTGTCACCCTGCATTGGATAAAGCACTCAGGAAGTGGATGGATGTCCTACAAGATGCAGAGGGAGAGCAAGATGAGGGCAAAGCAGCACCACATGAATTTTTCATTAATCACACTCTTTGTCAGTTTCTGGTTGAAGGTACCCAGCATCCTCAATTAACATAACCTTCCCAGCAATCTCAGAAACCAGGGCCCCAGGTACTGTAAACCAGGTGACTTAACCCAGAGTAGGCTGTTGTGCAATAGCTCAAATACAACACAACCGTTCCCTCTCCTCCCCCTCCCACATTAAAATGTAAACTGCTTTGATGCAACTACTTCTTATATATCATAATTTATATATTCAGTATTTTTTTTAATTTTTACTTTATTTTTACTGATTTGGTTTTACTCTGGATGTACTGTAGTGGACTCCAATGAGCAATATCATGACATCTTATTGATCTAAAACATTTGACATGTTAAGCGTGATGAGGCTGACTACAGGAGGAATATACTTGAGTTATGGGATGATACGAAATACTTATATACAAACAGGCTTTCTTCAGGATATGTGGTCTTTTTAAGATAGAAATGACATTCTTGAATCCAGTGTTAAGGGTCCAGAATCACATTCCAAGCCTAACTGTAGTTTGTTCACTTGCAGAAAGATGAATGGATACATGCTTTATGTCTCCCATCATTTGTTTGAATTTTTAAAATTGATTATATATTTAATAGATATATTTATAGCTACCTGAGTACCTACAGACAATTCACCTTAAATGTACCGTACAGTATACCTTATATCTCATAGTGGACTAAACTTCCTTTAATGCTTCAGTTTCTTTAAATCTATTCTTTTGTCTGTGAAAGAGTTGTGTTGTGTAGCAAGGGTCTAGTTCAGTTATGAAAGCAATGAAATGAACCTCGCTTTCCTCCTGAAGAAGCCGATTCTCAGTGTTTACCTCAGTCGCTCTGTTTTGCGGTGTAAACAGGAACCTCAGGGTGTGCTTTGAACAGGAAACAGGGTGAAGAAATGCTGTCGAGAAGTCAAGAAGAAATGTGTGTATAAACACCTGGGAGGAACTCAAAGCCCCCAGAAGGCACAGGTCGAGCTCCTGTGCAAGATATTTTGAGTGGGAAAATAAAAGTTAGCGTTCCACTGTACTCTGGCAGCGATTTGGATTTTGTGTTTCTTGTCCAGCAGACCAGCGCTATACCTAAATGACACAGGTAAATGACGATACTCATTTTAACTTCTGCATACTGAGGTCTTGGGTGAACTAGGCATGTGAATAAGGGAAACTCCAATTTTATTTTTACTCATTGTTCTTCCTCTTTTTCTTATTGATCCTTGGCTTGTGAAGGAGCGCTGTTTAACTTCCACTGAACACTATAGCACCTGCTTGTCGAAGGCAAAATAGTCAACAAAGAAGAAGTGTGTGAGAAAAAAAAACATTTGCTGAATATCTTCAGGACTAAATAAGAAAAACATACACTTCGTTTTTTTTCAGATCTCTTTAGTGTGATTGAAATGGTCTAGGTTTGTTGATATCATTCCCCCTTATGTGGGTTATCAGTCATATGGAAAGTATATGTAGCCACAATACCTTTAGCGCCATCACACTACTGTGTTGTGGTCATACAGTATATAGCTGTGATTTTCCTTGAAATATATAGTAGGCTGTTGTGGTGCCATTTCATTGCTATAAATGTGTGAAAATGGGGGTTATTTACATTTTTGCAATGTGCAAAGTTGATTGGTAGGTTAATGTACCATCATATATTAACATATATCATATATTATATATTATTAACATAATATATTTAAGACCATATATATATTGTCTAAAAATACTGGTTGTATATTGTTCAGGATGCATAGCTTAACCTAATAGCATCTATTCATATTTGATTATTGAGATCTGGGTGATTGTCTGACTTTGGATTTGTTTGTAATATGATCTGGAGAACTGAAGACACCAGACACTTGTCCTGTGAGGACATAAGAGAGGTTACAAATGAGAGCCGGCCATCTGGCCCACCCAGCCCATTTAGTACTTAATTGAATCCAAAGATCTCTTTCAGCCATTTTGTGTTAGAAACCAGAGTACTGGCTTCAACAACAGAGCTGGGCAGCTTGTTCCATACTCTTAAAACCCTTTGGCTAAAGAAGTGCTTCCTGTTCTCAGTTTAAGTCTTATTTTCACAGTTTCCACCTGAGCCCTCTTGTTCGTGTTTCACTGTGCTTTCTAAAAAAATCTGCTGGGCTGACTTTGGCCAAGGCGTTTCAGGATTTAAATTCTTGTATCAGCTGCCTTCACGGTCTTCTCTGTTCAATACTGAAAGGGTTCCATTCCTTCAGCCCATCAGTGTACAGTAGGTGTAGGACATTCACTTAAGCCCAGAATGTATATGGTTATTCTTCTCAGAGCAGTAATATCTTTTACTTACAATTTCTATCCTTTACTGGTTTCTTGCTGAGCAGCCCCTAGGAGCTCAGTCTGCTGCAGGAGTACCTGTGGGGTAGCCAATGTAGGTCTCCCTTGCTAATTCCATCCCAACATATCCCATGTACTGTACACTGGAGCCATTTTGTGCTGCCAGAAGGGATTTTCTTCCCTCAGTGAGCAAATGCAACAGCCTGAATAAAGCTTGTCTGAATTTTAATTTCTGTTGGTATTTGACAATACAATGCACATTAAACTAAGTAAGTCTGCTGATTTAAAAACACAAACTGATTAAGATTCATTGTAACACTCTGAAAATCCAATTGTAACTAACATGAAATTTATAGTCCTGCTTTACAGTGTTAATTTCCATCACATTTACGCTGTATTTCTTGACTCTTCTTTCTGTTTTGGTGCTCTAAGGTGCTCTAAGGCTGTGGAATTCCAGTTCATATTATGTCTCAGTCAGTGTTTTCAAACCCTGTAATAATTTACTGCATTCATTTCTGATGTAAAATGCTCTGTCTCTTTTGATTTCACCTTGAGGTAACGAGACATGAGTACATAAACCAATTATCTGCATAAAATAAAGATTATTATTAAACCTTACTGAAGATTGTAGCTTTTGTTGGACTTGCTACAAGACTCAATCCAAACTGATGTGTAGGTTTCGTGTCTTTGGTATCAATTAGAATTTTACAAGGAAGAAAAAAAGTGCTAGAACGTAACATGAATTACCCTTTTGCCATGACAGATATGCTTATAAAATAAAAATAAAACCATTGTTTTCCATCCTGTTATATTCAAGCTTCAATACAGTATAGATAGATAAGACTTTATTGATCCCGAAGGGAAATTGATGTGTTACAGTAGTCTAGCCCAAGACAAACAAAAACATACATCAGAATAGATGAAACATTAGAATACGTACAGTAATACAAAATAAATATAAAACAAATAAATAAAAAAATACATAAAAATAATATCACAATATATATCATATATATCATATTATATCATAAAGAACTACATTATATATTTGTTTCAGTGGACTACAGTACATATAAAAACATTTGTAAAATGCACCATGTAAATTATTCTGTATTGTAGTTATTGTGTCTTTTCGAGTGGAATAATCATCTATATAGGCAGAGCTAGATATGCAAACAGTAGAGAGTAAGAGAAAATCTCCATTAAGACCTTGAATTTCATTTTTTTTTAGTGCATTCTTTCCTTGAGAGGAGCAAGTTTACCCACAGCTGAATTGTTCATCGTTGTCCACTAAGAGGAGCTCCAACACAAAAGAATACTCTGTGCAAAGTTTAGTTCCTGTTGTTTCCTTTGTAAATGCCTGTTTTAAAGCAATTACATGCTCTAGAAAAGAAAAACATGCTTGATATTTTAAAATCCTAATTTACATTCAGTTTACATTTTCTGACCCATTTATTTTGGATTACCAATATTTATTCTTTTTTATATGAATGTTTGATGCTACAGGGCATTTCCAATACAGTGGGAATATCTAAAATGTAGGCAGTGCTCAGTGCAGTGCAGCTTTATCCCTTCTCAGATGCCCAAGGTTGACTGGTGGGTAGTAGCTGTTGGTACTTGCTGGCCTTTTGCCTAGCTGTAGCAGAGTAGATTGTCCACCATTTCTGACAACCACAGTGAAGGATTTCCTCTCAGTGCCGATTTATTACAAATCTAATATCATGACTCAGGGAATCTGAGTCCTTTTCTCTTGTTTATGATTCCAGAAATCGAACAATCATTTGAGACCTCTACTGAATGACCTAAGTACATCTTAAAGGTGTGCACTGGAGTCACTTGATACTTTCAAGATTCTTTTGTCTTCTCACAAATCAACCCTAATACCTTGTTTCTGAAGTGACACAGGGACAATAATTGATTTTACTTAAAGTGTGACAGTGGGTGTAGAGGATAAGGGTCAGGCAGACTTTATGACTCTTACCATTCTTGTCAAGAATTTCCAGCAACTCGACAACTTAGTGAAAATGTCAATTTTATGACCGGAGCAGATTTGATAAACCCTTCATGGATTTTAGGTGAGAGCTGTGCTGAGCTCAGTGAAAACTGAAAATCAATGCCCCCAGCTTTGCTCAACAGCTAAAGGAGTTGGCCCGAGCAAAGACTGAGCTATGATAACAGGTTCGAGCCTGGCTCATGTCTGCATCTGGCTGTGACTGGGAATCCCCAGACGGAGGGTCATCTTAGCCCAGCCCACGGTAGGGTGGGATTATTCGGTCAGGGCTCTCTCGACTCTTGGCAACTCTTCTTGGCCTCCTACTATTCTTGGCCTTCTGGGCATGGGATACAGGTTTGAAGTGCTGAATGTAAACAACATGTCCCTCTTCCCTGTCAGACCTCCTGTAGGCTTCAACCTTCCTCGTTCCTTATGTAGGTGTGGCTATGTAGGTGTTCCTATGTAGGTGTGGCTACATAGGTCGTCGCTGCAAATGCGTACTTGGTAATTCCAAATTGGGTGGGTTTAACAAAAATAAAAGGTTTTGTGTAGAGAATCAGTTGTAGAATATCCTGCATGACATGTGGCACAAAGTTATTAAAACATAACTGGACGGAAATAAAAATAGTCGTGAAGCTAAAAATCTTCCTGACAATTAGCTGCTCTTTATGCTTTGCATTATAGTAGAAAACTATAGTTAATATAGTTAAAGATTTAAAAGTTAAAACAAATACATTTTCAAGTGATTAGATCACACCTGGTTTTAAGCATTTATTAGTTGTTTAAATAAGATGTTAAATGATTAGTGAATGACTAATGAACTTCTCTTTTTAATGAGAGATCCCACTTCTTTAAGTGTTAGTCTTAAAAGTGGGTAATACTGCATTAAACTAGTCTGATGGCCAAATTGTTTATGAGACTTGCTTATTTCCATGTAATACTCATTCATTTGCATATCCTAATTGACATATAATTACAGTAATACCCACCTACACCAGGAATTACCAAAGACAGCACCTTCAAATGACACTCATTACTGTCAAACTGGCCTTAAATCTGTGATAATTTGTTGTGTCGGTGTACTGCATAATTAGCAGTGAAACTTAAAAAAAAACTGTTTTGGCCTAAGTAGAAAAATATGGAAGAAACCATGCTTGTAGTGTACATTATTTATCATTTAAGTTTTTTTAGATGTGATGAGAAACATTTACCAAAGAAGCAATCCAATGAAAAGGCAATTCTATGTCAACCCAAGAAAAACCTTCTTACAATTGAATTTATTTTAATGTGAAATCAGTGACTGAGAGTATGTCCTGCCTAATGTAATGGACTATGGTGATGGAAACAAGAAGTCTCAACGACTTCTACAGGTTTTTTCCATTCTTGGGATATTTTGGGTCGCTTTGTCATTTGAATCTGAGAGAATCAACCATTTTGGTGCAACCCACACAGCATTTCTCAAAAAAGAGAACTTTTTATTAACGTCACGCTGATAACTTTCAGTTTGAGTTGCAATATTTTATTAATTTTTGTAACTGACGAGATGTGGATGGACACTCTATCAAGAATACTTGGTATATATTCCGATAAAAAGTACTTTCAGGTAATACAACTTCCCAGCAGTATCACAATACAAAATTATTTTTATTCAGTTGTAATTTTATGTCTTTCAATAACACTGCACTTGCGAAAAAGGAGAAATCACTGTTTAGTTTTATTTTGTTTTTCATTGTGATCAACATAATTATGAGTAGAATTATGAAACAGGGCGCCCCTGAAAATACAATTAATAGAAAGAGGCAGAGAAATGTGAATAGAATTTGAAAATCGCTTTTATATTATTTTAAATTATATTCTATTTGGTTTTTAAATGCACTTATGGTACAGATCACTTGTCTTTTAGAAAATGAATTTCATGAGTTATTTCCATGTGTGTTGCATACGACAAAAGCAAACAACGGCTTTAAGAATATTTTAAAGTCCATTAGAAACGTTCACTGAGCTTCGGATATTTCACTTCATTGCCTGTGGCTGCAGAAAAGATCAGATTGACAGAGCAAACAGGGTAGTCTGGCCTACAGCTGGTCTTATCAATGAAAGCATTTGAAAAAAAAAACACCCACTCTTTAACTGTATTTCCTGGGTGTGAAACCTGGCAAACAGGAATGAAAGCTTTGAGGTTCATTGCTCAACAGGAATTGTGCAAAGAAAAAAAAAAGATGTGTGGGTGTAGAAGGTGCTTTTCATGTGAACAGCTCGATCCTGTACGAGCTATTAAAACGTGTGCTGTGCTGGAAGTGCAGTGTATCGGCCAGCCGCTCGGATCCGTTCAGCTTTGTTTTCTCCACATGTGCTCTCAGAGTTCATGAAATCCATTTTTTAGGAAGTTATGGGTGTTATATTGGTAATAATGAGATATTACGCCTTTGCATCTAAATGAAATCACTAACGTCTGTTAAATCCATTGATTTGCCTTTTCGAAGCAAGCTGTTATGTAAATCTTCCCTTCCCTCAGATTTATGCCTGCAGGTCACCTGAGTCTTAGAAGGCACAGAGATCAAGAGGGAAACACGAAATGACGTTGTACAAGTAGAAACCCAGGAGGCCACCCTGCCATTTGTAATTCTTTAAATTGTTCTTGTCCACGTTGGTACATCGTAAAAGGCTTCTGATAGATGGCTGGGGAGCATCCTCTCAGTGGGAAGAAAAAGCAGGGTAAATCCCCACAGGAAGAGGGAGTCCTGTGCTCTGCAGCTCTTGGAACACTGAGACACGCTGAAACACCTCTGCACTTCATCTCTTCTCTCGCTGACCTGCGCAGCAGATAGACATCAAACAAAGCCATGATGTAGGCAGGGACCTCATTCAAACCTGAGACATACAACACAGCAGCATTCAATCGCATGGAGCAGTTCTCAGAGGTTAAGATGTAAATCCCCAGAACACTTGAAAAGTTCCAGCTCACTCCAGCCAGCCTTTTCGTTTAGTGGCTCTGGTGCTTGTTTATGCTGCGCTAGAGAGTCTCTCAGAAGTGCCTGAGATGGCAATTTGAATCCATGCTCCGCTGTTGACAAATTAAATATTGTCTATAATCGTCTATAATATACCGTATGTATATAACTACATGAGCTTGTACTCATTTGCTAAATAATTAACAGCAACATACAGTACAGGTCCAGTGAATGCAAGGCAGGGATTTTTAAAGTAATTTATTGTAACTAACTTTGATTAATCATTGTTTTGGAGCATTTGAATTATCCTCCTTCTCCCTGGCCTGCAGCTGTTTCTCTTCCTATGTCTGAAAGGTGGAGTGACAGCTACTGTACAGTGCTCACCTGGCTAAGAGCAGGTATCTTCAAGACAGAGGCATACAGCTGATGATAAAACATAACATGTAGTGACTAATAATTAACCAGTCCCCTGTATGCCCCCAACAACTAAATTCATAGTTAGTGTTAGTAAAAAATAACGCATGATAACAAAGAATATTGTCTGTAACAGGTACAAAGGTAAGAATACATAGTTTTTATTTGCTCTTTGAAAGCAATGAAATGCTATTTTCAGCCGTGTCATCATTTTAAAAAGATATAGAGCCTTAATATATTTTCAGAAGCGAAATGAAATTATTAGGTCAATGCAAAATTAACCTCTCTGTCAATAAAGTAATCTGTCCTAAGGAAGAGTAGGAATTGGCAGAAAAGGTCAATGCCTGATTGAAGTGAAGTATAAACAACTGGAAGGAAAATACAGAAACAGAAAACTCTATTGCTCAGTTAGAAATGGTAATAGTTTACAATATGTGGTTGATTATATTAAAAAAATAAGATCGTTAAGTTTTCTCTAAATTGTCAGCATTCTATACTTTTTATCAGTCAAAGTTAGGCATTGCCAGCTTTGAAAGAGGTAGTACTTTAAAAAGAACTTTAATAATTTCAATCTTTCTGAAATCATATTTTGCCGTGAGTAATGCTTCTTTAGTTCTGTACAGAGGTTTATTTCCAGGATGAACAATAGAATTAGCATAACATGCAGGACAGAAACATTTGGGACGAAAAAAGAGTGGTTTGTATCCTATCTTGAGGAGGAGAGACAAGAAAACAAATTGCTGTACTCTGTGACATAGCTTTCAAAGGCTTTTCTATTGGCCCCTAAAGAAATGCCTTTAGAAAAATACAGTGCATTTGCATTTTATTAACTCAGACACATAAGAAACACCAATTATAAACATTTCCTGCCTTTTATGCTTAATTTCTCAGTTGCGCTCCAGGCAAATTAGTTGCACACATTTAGGTTTACGATGGCTTTAAAAATGTTTAATTTGATTAGCTACAATGCCTCAGACCATTTTTGCTTTCGTTTCTTTAAAATTGTATTATTTTAATCATTAGTTGTTGTTGTTTTTTTTGCAAGACTGCTTGAGATAAAGCGTATAGCTTGCTGAAAAATGTGTTTTTCATGTGGAGAAACAGCCCCTGAATTTGTATATCTAGTTCTCGGTTCAGTGCAAAGCAGGCTGTTGACAGGCCAGGTGGGACTCTGTTTTTCTGATGGATTGGCAGAACTCCTTCTCCACCTTCAAAATGAATTGTGACAGCTGAATATACCAGAGTGTACACCTTTATAAAAGAAGTAGGTTATATAATTTTTCCATTTTTAAAAAAACAAAAGAAGAACCCAAGACTGGTAGCACTGCATGTAATACGCAACAACATTCCCTGTCCTTTTAATTGTGCTTCACACTTTTGTTCTTCTTATATACGGTGGATCCAGTTGTGTTCTGAAAATGATGGATACGCTGGTTACTTACAAAGTAGAAATATTTCTCAACTTGTAGATCTTGCACTGGGGGTTTCAGCCCAGTTTTGGAGTAGACTGATCTCAGCATTGATCAGTTTAGCTGAAGCTACGTAAGACAAAGGAAATAAAAATAATAATCATGTACTGTACTGTACTTTTTACCCTCCTGTGGCAGGTTAAGTACAGTAAGATGGTGTGTAAAGAAGGTACAAGTTCCAGGAAATGAGGCATTTTATATACTTTATTATGTAATAGGAAAGCAGAAAAATGGGAAAATGCCATCTTGATTAGGTAGGTTAGAAGTGTCAGAGAATATGGAGGCCCTCCATCTTCAACAGTGTGAAACATGTAAAACAGAGTGTCTGTTAAACTGCACGTATTTGACAGTTAAATATCTCCTGAATCTATTAAACACTAAGCCTGCTGCTCCCTAAACGTTGAGAGTCACAAATGTTAAATTTGAATTATAGATGATAAATTCACACCTATTGTCATTAATGAGTTAATTCGGGGGAACTTTTAACTATGACTTGCTGGGTCTAAAGGTGTTTTTATAAATTCAAAAGAGCAAATGACAAATACAATTTAACAACAATATACATTACACTTTCTATTCATTACATTTAATACATTTGTGTGACAGTAGTCGTTTTCATACTCTTTTCCCTACAGATTATTTTTTCTACAGCTTTAGCTGAATACAGTATTGTTTAAAAAATGTAGTTCAGAAGAAGGCTCCACGGCCGAAACGTTGTGTTTTCTTTCTTCTTTTTTTCAGCATGGAATAAACCTATTACTTGTTCCTTTGTTTAAAAAATGGCCACTTAAAATTGATATGTGTCAATTATTTGATTTCTGGGGGAATGAATAATCACATTCCTTGAAATCTCCATTCTAATCCCATCAATTATACCCTGATGCTTGGTCCATAGTATTGTGCTTTATTAACCCTTAATAAATACAAAGTAAATCAGCAGTTCTCTGGTAATAACAACACGTTATGTCCCATTGTGCTGCAAATGCATAAGTGATCCCAATGAGCTAGAGACAGAACTGAATAAAATTCAGATCCCAGCAGTGCATAAACCTGGAAAAATTCCAGGTTAACAAGTTAAGCACAGCGTTTTTGTACAGAACAGGTAGTTCCAGTCAATGAATCCTATTTTTCTTAAGCAAAGCAGATTGTAGATACTGTACGTGTAGCTACAGGTTTGAAACTATGCTCTGCAGGGTGGTTCTAAAATTAACACCATGTGTGTTTCAGTCTCTTAAACCAGGTTAAACAAGAAACAGGAAATGAAGTAAATAGAAATATAATCATTTAGAATATGTAAAATGCATACTTAGGTCTCATTTTGTCTAATTTTATTGTTGATAGTATTATTCCTCAGGGTAAAAATATGTCACTGACCTGGCCCAGTTTAGGAGTTTATTGTGAAGGCCTGACACTGAATGACAGTTCAGTAGTTTGGTTAGATCCTAATGAATGCAATGTGCTGTAGAGACGAAATATTTTAAAAAGTATTTGGTGTGACTCGCCTAGATGAGGAGACGGCAGTCTAGCCATGAGGACAGGCTGCCCAAACCCCCCCTCCCTATTGAAGAAGTGAGCTAAAAAGTTTGCTGTAAGGGTGGTGATGGGTTGGTGGGGGGAATGCAAGATAGATACGATAAAGGAAGTCCTGGGTGCGAGACCTCCATACGGTATGTAGGCGAGCGTAAGTGTGCGAGATTAGGATCTAACCTTCCTTCTGAACTTCTGTTATAAACCCCATTAAGTATGAAATATTATGTGTGGCTGTTATTAACCCTTATATTCCACATGCAGTAAATTGTTTATCGTCGCCATCATCATCAGAAGAGCATCATTGTGAGCTGTGCATGTTATGCCTCAGAATGGGCTGTTTAGTCACTGTTGAACTACAGGGAGTGAATGACCTCAGCACCGCCACAGCCAGATGAGCTGATGTCATCATGACTGATAACAGTTTTCAGATGTGTTTTCCCCAGTTGCGGCCAACAGAAAGAGGGCTCATTCCATTTCACTACCAGAAAAACATCGGCATAGCTAGGGAATGGCCTTTAAAATAATCCTAGCATGATGTAAGCATGTGCTGCTTTTAAGCTTCGCTTTCAAACAACCCGAGGCATGGTCAGAAATCATTCCTTTGGACTCAAACTGTGAGAATTTGTAGTACTGTAAATAACGAGGCATTATAATATGGTATGCCTTGTTCTTTCTTGTTTATTTTAAAAATATGTCACAAACAACTAAGGCTATCGGGGAAAAAATGCTAAATATTCATCTAAAATTTAAGAGGAGGAATACAGAAGTTCTGTTAACTATCCCTATGGAAACACATTTAGAAGCTTCACGACAACATCATAAACAATTACTTTTTCGAAGTCTTACACTCATCTACAGTAGTTATTATGGAACTTTTATTTTTAAACCAGTGATTGTTACTAATTTGAGTGCATTTAACTTGAAACTTTAGTCTTTAGAGCTGCAAAGTTGTTCAAAACAGTGTTCTGAAAAGTGTTGTGTGGAAAGGTTTTTTCCCTGTATCTGTGTATCTATGCATCTATGAATACATACCATAGCAGTAACTAAGAATGATACACAGGATGTTTTCCTCAGCTCTGGCCTGAACAATGTCGAACTGTGAGTAGTAATGGAATTATTTGTAATGCAGACCTACATTCTCCTCTGAGGATTAATCTGAGACCACTAATGTGAGGTTGGAAAATGTTTGAAAGGTGAGCCACTATGCCTGCTATTTTGCTTTTTATTGATTGCTGTGTTGTGTCTCAAAACATAATGAGGCAGGATAGGAGACCACTCTGAAACCATGTCCTTCACTTCCTGCAATGTGGTAACAACATGTCAGGAAAGACATTGTTTCAGACCATGAAGCAAGCATTTTTAAAGCACAGTTCCAGATATTTAAAATAATCATTTAATTGATGTATTAAAATTGCTGGTATTCTAAATGATTCAAAATACTCACCTTGCCACATTTTTAAGCCTACACGTAGGCAACCACAGTGGCTGGTATCCTTCACTTACCTTACTTCATGGATTAACTTTGTTCAAACAGCCTTAGGCTGACATTGTAAAAGTGTAATGAAAAAGTTGAGTTTGGACAAGTTTCCTCTTGCTTGAGTTCTTTTCTGTTTTCTTTTGCCGGTAAAGAGTGACAAGAATTAAGATGTCGTTTCCTCTCATCAACCTAGTAAGCTAATTTGCTTTCAAAATTCTAATTTCTAGTGGGGAATCAAATGAAAAATGTATATACAGTATATAAAAAACAAAGGATAAAAATGAACCGCCCAGTATGACAAGGAACAAAGAGCTAAAAACATCATTCAATGTATATAAGACATTTTAAAGTAAAGAGTTACTTGAGAATAAATTCATGGTTTGGGTGGGTTGTAAGGCTAAGGAGAACATAATATAATTATTTTGATATTAAAATAAATAAAAAGTAGTTTATATTGCATAAAATCTAGCTTTTGTAACTGGAATTATAAAACAATAGTCCCATGGTTGATCCGCTACTATTTTTGACTGAATAGTTCAGATTTTGTTTAGAATTGCATAATATACTGTAGCAATGCTTACTTATATACACCTTGAAAACAAAATATTGTTTGGGTAAATTAAGTGAATGGCTCAGATATTGTTGAAAGGTTAAAGATGACAGTGAAACTAATATCTTTAAAATGAAATAATTGCACAGATCCTAATCTCATCAATATTTTAATAAGTTATTATTACATTTTTGGCCTCTAGGGACTCAGTCATGCTCCACAGAAGTGAACTGTTGAATCGAGGCTAAAGCAAAATCCTGTGTTCTTGCACCAAGTTGTTAGCAAGAGTGTTGCTCTTCTGATGTAAGCTCTTCTGGAGAGCCCCGCAATGTTTAGCAAGGTGGATAAGTGAAAGTTACAGTGTTGCAACAGCAGTAGAGAAAAACTGTAGTTTCATGATTAGGACATAAGAAAGGTTACAAATGAAGGGGACTATTCTGTCTGGTTGAGCTCATTTAGCAACCTGCAACTAATTTAGCCAATAATTTTGTCCAAATGTTTCTCGTAGGAAGCCAGGGTGTCATCTTTAACCTCATCAATGGGATCCACCTGCACTTTAATTAACAGAAATATGGCAATGCAAACTACCGTAAATCCTATATCTGTAACTAAAGCAAAGAAAATGAATGGTGTTCACGCATTTGTATTGTGCAAAACTGTCCTGTTAGATCACCTTTTTACAGCTTTGTTATTCTACAGCCGTTGGAGGCATAAAATCTCAGGGTGTCTTCTGAGAACTCAGCGGATCTTGGCGGAAGATTTATGAGGCATAGTTTTACAGCTGTTCAATCAAGGCCGCAAGGAGTCCAGATTTTATGAGGCACCAAGTAAACATACAAGCAGTGTGCAGGGCTGTAAATACACAATTACTGGTCCTGTGAAATGTATTTATCTACCAAGGGATAAAAGTCAGAAATATAACTGGTAAAAAAAGCACTATGAAATGCAAATGCAGATGAACTTTCTTGTGTTATAAACTGTGCTAACAATATCTAAGAATTAGAGTTTCTATGTACAGTATGGTTTTGCCAACTAGTAATTGTGCTCCTAAAGTAGCACCAAATCCATGCCATGCACTTGAGATTTAGCAGGTATTTGTGTTTTTTGCACATTTGCACAATGGTCAATTCCTGTTGATATGACATGACACTCCACTTTGCTTGATAAAGTTTGAGCGATCTGCAGCTGAACTAGTATTTAATGGCTTTAGTTTATTGTTACCCTATCACACTTCAAGGAGCACTGGTGAAGCAACACTACTGATGAGAGAGTCAGTGTTACAGTGTCTAATGCTCCTTCAAATGCTTCAGGCCTTCATCTTTTGTCATGTGCAGGTACTGTGTGCTGTAGTGTTCCTTACTTTGTACTATGTTTGACTTGTAGCAGTGATTCCCCAGTTCACTACTTTCTCTTGCAATTTATCTATAAGAAATATCAGAAATCAGCTTTTTACTGCTCTGAACTTTGCTAATATTCATATTTGTATTAAATCATTTGCCATACAGCTGAATTATTTGACACCACTCATCACTATGACAGCACAATGCAAGCCTACAATACATGTCTGGCACACAGATGTTATTGAACACTGAGGACACAGCCCTGAATTTCGATGGTTTCAATAATTTCAATAGACAAAAGACTGTTTAGTATTTTTTCTTACACCTTCTGCTGCACTGTACATTTGAAAACGATGTAATTCTAAACCATTCAGAAATTTTCTCATGAAATATGTGATTTGAACAGCTTAAGAGTGACTAGAAGTGCTGTAATAACTTTAAATCCCTGTTACCTTTGTAAAACACTCTGTTATACTCCATGGGTTATAGTGCAGCACCTGACTCATTGAAATGTACTTCTCACCAATTCTAATGCAAGCAAAACAGCCTTGTTCATTGAGTAGCTAAATGTTTTCAGCTGTGACTGTTATATTTAAAGTTTCTTCTGTATGGCACAGCATTTAACAGTAAATGTGCAGAGCAGTGTCTATTTATTCACACATACTGACCTACTGCAGAGTTGACAACATGCCAGAAATGGCATATAGACATTGGATGAAACAGTGGGTTAAATTATGGGCACCAATTTTTTTTAACAGAAGGCACATCTGTTGGAAAGAAAAAGAATACCCCAGTCTTCAATATTGTCATCTCCATAGGTGCTGTGTTGCTGAATAAATTAATCCTCATAGTTGGTTCAACACACAGTCATTGTATTTCATTGTATTTCATTAATATTGTTACAAATGGGGTTAAAATCATTAAAAAATGATGAAAATCAGGAATTGACAGAGTGGTTTAGTAAATCATAAGTAAGATAAACATTCATAACCCCCAACTTGTAAGTGATTTCTCCAGAATATACCCGAGTGGTTGGTTGGAGACACGTGAATTCTTTATTCTCTGGCACACCTTTGGTGAAAGGAGTAATAATCTAGGCAGACTTGGTGAAAGAAATGTTTATTAACAATGAAAAAACAAAAACTATGCTACAGAAAACAACAACACACAAGTTACTCTATGTATATTATGTACAAATAAGGCGTTTCAGAGGCCAGGACTAACAACTTAATCACCCAGAAAACCCCTAGACTTCTATTAAGTGTTAAACTCTTTATGCCTACAGAGGCCAAAAAAGAGAAAGGTGCTTTTCTGAATAAATGCAGTACAACTTGCAGTTAAATCTCTCTTTCTGCAAACCCAGGTACCACAAAATAAATGGGAGCCTATCTCCCAATTCTAAAAATGCACAATAAGCAGGAAAGGTGTCTCTAACCGAAGTATCTTTTACCCAGGAATCCCAGGTTCCTTAAAACACAGAATAGCAATTCCCACATCTCAACACATCCTAGTCACCTAAAGCTGTAACAACATCACAACTTTAAGACAGATCTTAATATAATTCAGTGACTTGAAAAAGCATTCCAAATTTTGCACAGTTTTCATGTGTTAATGATTTAAAGCCTGCTGTCATGATACTTTGAAATAGCAGTTAATATCTGTAATACTGTATACTAACAGAAAAACTGATAAAAGTAAATAATTGCTATGAATGGAAAGTAGAAAAGTCATGATTGCAGAAAATTAATTTAGGTGCCCACAATTACCTTAACATGGTAATTGACACGTGGCTTAACAAGCCACACGATTTGTTGAGTGGCCTCTGTCTGGTTATTAAATTTGTTGTTAATTAACTACTGTATTTATAGTACAAAAATCAGACAGATCCTAAATCCTGAAGTACATTACATCTGGAGAAATCACTTGGGAGATCAGTTTTGAGTGTGTCATTACTTTAATTATGTTTCGCCTATGCACAAATGATGCAGTATTTTTTGGCAAAACATTACTAAAAGAAGAGTATTTGCTCTAATATTGCAAACCCTGTCAAGCAACAAATATGTATGAGTATGTATGAATGGAAAGAGTATTCCTGGCATCGTCTTGCAGCATTAAAACAACCAGCAGAGATGTCAATGGTGCTGTAACTCTTACAGTATGTTCAGTATTCATGTGGGACTCCAAGTACTAAAGTGGTTCATTATTGTACATAAAACAAACTTATGTCTTTCAAATCTGTCCACAACTAACACAAAGAAATGGCTTATGCTATAGTAATCCTGCTCAGTGCGAGAGGAACCGCAGGTCCAGATTTTTGGTGTGTGTGCTTGGCTGAGGAGCCAATGATGTGAAGTTACCTGCTATGGAATCGTGACTGAACACCTCTAAGTCAGTATCCCTTCTAAACTTGGACCGTTTAGGGGGCATTCTGACTTAAAGTCAAACCATTCAGCTTGAATATAAATAACAAGTGGTGCCTTAAGCCCGCTAGAGATGGTAACTGTCAGGGATAGTTCTTTCCGGACCCTATGCAGATGACACAATCCAGGGTAGAGTGAGGAAACACTGGGAAAAAGGCATGCAGGATATGGGAATGAGAACGGGGGGGGCGTGTCCACAGAGTGCTGGTGGTCGGGGAAGGTGTGACCTAGGCAAACAATCCAGGGATGAGTCAAAAGGGAAATCCAAAACAGGGCAAAAGTCCAAGGCCAGGCGATCCATCCGAGACAGACGATTAAAAAAAACAGAACCGGGTCGGGACCGGCAGGGGAAACGGGGACAGGAACAGACACTAAAACCTTAACAGGGCCAAGCACATCCAGGTCCCGGGCTCGCATGATGCGGAAACCAATGCAGAGCCCGGAATAGCGTCAACGTCTGGCTTTTAAGGGGGAACTGAAAAGGGGCTGGAACAGGGAGCAGGTGCGGGGGATGAATAACAAACAAGGAAGGGCTGGAGCGCTCTTAAGAGGGGTTGCGATCATGACAGGAACAATGTTACTAACATTATGATTTTGAACTTCAGCCGAAACACGTGTAGACCTTTCCCTTTGGATTCCACATTCAGACTTTCCAGTCGCACTTACCGATCAAGATGCAACCATACAGAACTTGTTTCGCTGAGGCCATTAAATTATTCTTTAATTTATTTTTTAACAATCAGAGAATGTCATGAAAAAGAGTTTCATGAGTATAACATCCAATTAACACAATACACTCACACGTACAGTATACTGTGTTTGTAAATGTGAAAAACCTTAATGCCTACTAAAGTTAACAACAGGCAGTGGAGGCTCTAATTAAAAATGATATTGAACAAGCAGCAGAAACAGCAAAAAATAGCTACTAGTGTGGAGAAAGATTATAATGGTTTCATCTGTAGTCTGTAGTCAATCTCTTCAAAATGAGGAGGCAATCTGATGTCAACATGTTTTAGAGTATATGCCACTATTGGATTTTATTTACATTTTCAATTCATACAATCTTCTTCACTGTGGGTGTAACAAGCCATTCTATTAGAGCGATAGCAAACAGCTAGTGTTGACTTTAGACAGCCAAGGGAGAGGCAGTCTTTTGGTGCAGCAGGAATCTTCAATATCTTGGGTGTGACACTGTACAGTATGCCAGTGTTGCTTGTGAGAGGGTGTGACTGAATTCTGGCAGGAACGTTGAGCTATCTATCATTTATCACATGGGTACCAGCCTATGCACTATTCTATGTCCAGTGGATATTACTACCCGTGGGTGGCACAGTGGCACAATGGTTAGCAATCCTGCCTCACCCCACTGAGGACCTACTGTAGGTTCAGTTCCTGGGCTGGTATCCTGATCTTGTGTGGGTTTCCTGAGAGGTATTCTAGTTTCCTCCCTCAGTCCTCAGGCTTTCGGAAAGATTGTCCCTGGTGTGAGTGTGTGCGTGTTTGTGTCTGTGTGTGCCTCGTGATGGACCAGCGTCTCGTCCAAGGTGTATCCTGCCTTGCGCCCTATTGCTTGCCAGGACAGGCTTCGGCTCCCCACATGACCACGTACTGTGTAAAGCAGTTAGAAAATGGATGGATTGTTAACTGTTAAAAGAATACCTACAAAGGTATTCGAAATAAGCAGGCTCATGTTGGTCAAATTTGCATTATCAACCAGGAATGTGCAGTTATGAAGCTATTTTTTAGTTAGGGACTATGAGAACATAAGAAACCCAGAAAGGTTGAAGACAGAAATGGTAGTAGAACACTTCACTGTAAAGAATCCAGTGTATTATCATGGCATCTTGGAAGATTTCGTCTGGATAAAACTGCAAACAGATCTGCACTTCATTCTGAGTGATTGTGTTTTTTAGACAGAACTTGACTTGTACGTCAGTGCAGTGTCAGCCAGCAATTTCTGCTGGTTTCATTTGTCTTATTTTAAGAAACATGCACGTGAATTGTGGCACATTCTAGATAATATAAAAAAGTAAAATTCTAGAATTCTTGTACTCTTAGTAAAAAAGGGAGCCAAAAAGGGAGCCAAAACTAAGCAATGAAATCCAATTTGTTTCCTCTATAAGCAAATGCACATGTAACTCCAATTACAAACCGTTGTATAAAATCACATTAAAATACTGAGTTGGGCAAAAAGTTTTCAATTTAGTCTTTAACGTATCTAGCATTTCAAGAGCAACCAGGTACATTTCTGGGCTTAAGCAAATATCCTACACTGACAGGCTAAAAGAATTACATATTTTAGTCTTGAACAGAGAAGATTAGAAGGGCATATTATATAAATATTCAAAATCCTCAAATGTATTAACAAACCCAACCTAGAGGGTTTCTTCCGCCAAAACAGTTTACCATGAACCAGAAAACACAAGTGGAAGCTATGTGGTAGAATGTTTAAAAGTGCATTAAAAGTTTGAATTAATATCCTGACTTCAGCTCTTATCAACAGCTAGATAAGATCTTTGGTCAATTATCTATTAACTACCAAAATGGGGTATACAGGCTGTATGGCCTTCTCTCTTTCGTAACTATTCTTATATTCTCAAATCAAAACCTTACTGGAAACCAGTGTTAAGACCTCAGTACTGCGTTGATGTGATCAGACATGTGAAGGTCAGTAGCTAACTGGCAGCATTCAGAACAAGATGAATCCTGTTGAGGATCCGGTTGAATTTGTTGTCAGACAAACCAGCCAATTGTTGCAATAGTCAGGATGGGAGCTTATGAACTCCTGATCCATCATCTTTGAGCCTTTCATGTTCAGGCACGTTTCAAGTATAGCAATGTTTCCCAGGTGCTAGATACAGTAGTTCTAGTCACAGAAATAGGATGTATGGCACATGAAATGAAAAATCAAAGCCATGAATGACACCCAAATTCTCAACCCATCATCAAAAAATCATCAAATGTTGATGATTTGTATGTACTGTTGTAAGACAACAGTATGTCTTCAAAACATACTGTACCTTAGTTCATTAAAGTTTTATTTATTTACGTTTAGAGACAGTAATTATGTGGTTTTGTCTGGGTTTCATTTCAAACAGTGTCTCTCCATCCATGATGTGATTTCAGTAAAATACTCAGATTAAGCTAGATTGTTTGCATGGATCTGAGTGTGATCCGAACTGAGCCCCATGGTTCTATTTCCTGATGATTGCACCTACTGTAGGAGTAATGTTTACACACTGAAAACTGAGGGTCCCAAGGGAGGCACCAAACCACAATGCTCTCAGTGTTGAATTAAACTACTGAAACAAAATGAAACTATTAAGAAGAGAATGGAGACAAACCAGTCAGATGAGGTCAACATGCAACTCTAGATGTTTTACCAATAATTCTTGATTTATAGTAACAAGAATTGAAATCACACCAGTGTTTGTAGCTGAACAGAAGATATTACAGAAAAGAAGAATTACCAAAAAAAAAAGACCACAAATAAAATTTCTCTAACAGGCCATTTCTAGTGTGATGGTTAGAACAGTTGTTGGCAAGAATGTTATCAATTACCTGAAGAAACAGACAAAGAGTCTTAAGTAGTGGTTTACTTTATGTTAGTTTCAGTAATTTTTCAGTTTTAAAACAGCAAAGAGTCCATATTACACATAGTAGGTTGGAGTTTTGTAAAAAAACATCCACAGTAATTTTTATTTTACTAGAAAACTTATTACTAAGTGTAGACAGACCTAACAGGCCTAAAGAAAACGAAACTAAGTGAATCAACTCTGGGAGTATTGTCTCTAAGTTTAGATATTAGTGCCAGTGAATAGCAGAATTGAAGTCTTCTTTAATAACTGGTTTGGGATTTTAACCTCATCAATTGTATTAAAAGCAACTGCAGACCCATTTAAAAACAATCTCAAACAATATCAATATCCTATTGATAATTAAGTAGATTTGGCTTTATTATAATTTTCCCTCTACTGCATCAAATAAAGCATCAAAATATCTTTATCAAAACAATTCACCCAAAGTTCTTCCATTAATATTGCAACCTGCTAGAAGATCGTCCTTCGATCTTGAGAACTTGCAGGTGATCTATAACCACCTCATCATTGTGAAAATACTCCATCTGACAAGCACCCCTAACTAAGTTTGGTTAGATCTGTTTCAAAAGTGATCGTAGAATGTTTAGTACAACTGAAGTATTTAAAGTAGTATGGGTAACAGTCAATCTTAAAGAAAATGAAAGAAAGTACTAGATAACCTTTAACATGAGTTGGAACAGTTATGGTTCTATGTTAAATTAAAGAATTGCAACAAATCAGTTATCATGTCAAGCGTCAGTGCTACTGTCAAGGCGAATGTTAAAGTTACTTAGCACCAATCTGATTCAAATTAATTTCATTCCATTCCATTCAATATTTATTATCCCATGGTGGAAGACCAAAACTACAATACCATCAAGACACACATAGATCGTCAACAAACAAATACTGCACATCAGTGATTCAGGAGAAGAGAGTTAGCCTGGTGTGTATTGAACACCAGAGAACAGAAGCTGAGAAACCTCACCAGGGGAAAGAGTATTTAGCATAAGTGACTGATAAATTAAATCTACCGTGAACGTGTCAGTGTTTCCGACTGAGAACACCAAAAAATCAAAAGAAACTAACCACTTCTGAAGACAGTGCTTAAAAAGAGAAGCCAAGAACAAAGAAGGACATGCCTTTGTGTCTACTTCCAAAATTATGATCGGTTGTCTCTGAAGCCTAACTTTAGTTTGGGGAAAGAGACAGAAAAAGCAGAAATGTGGTTTAGAAATAAAATCTTAGAAGGTTGTGTAGATTTAATAATTAGATACATTACAGCTTCAAAGTTCAAAGCTATTTTTGCTGAAGCTGTTGTTTAATTACTTTTTTGAACATGCTCGAGTACAGTATAGATCAGATACAGTATATCAAATAAAGTCTGTTTCCGCAAATGAATATATCCAAAAGTAGCAGATAAAGCCCTTTTGAACTTTCAAAACTTTCAAGACAAGAAGTAATAGTAGATAGTACTTTTCTTAGTTAGAACAGGGGCAAATGCAAATTGGGACTTTTCTAGTTTATCAGACAGTTGCAGTGTTGCAATGTCTTCACTGCCTTAGGATCAGTGGGTGTAATTTCTGACTGAAATGTCTGGTAAAACACTCCTCCAACAGCAAAAAGGGACAGAACTACTCCTGTAGATAAAAGAAACAGCACAAGTTCTAGAGATGAGCGTAGACGTATCTAAACGAAACATCATTTCCCTGAAAGTAAAAGGTTATTATTATTACTATTATTCTTATGAGAATTCTGAGAATTAAGGCCCTGGAGTTTATTTGTCATTCCACAGTTCTTTTTTAATTTACATGTATACTGTCATTCTCTCAAAGTTTTGACCCTTCAGTTTCACACTAAAGCTTCTAGCTTTGAGATCTGAAAGTGGAAAAGAATCATGTTTAAGTGGTAATTGTGGTGCCTGTTAAGACCTTCAGATAATTCCAGAAATTGCAGTATCATTTCTTCTATTCTACACAGTACTTTTGTTTTACAAATGACAGACTTTACAGTTTGTTTGAATTACACCCCAAAGGATTAGTAAAGCAGTTCCCTACACAGACCTGCTTTACTAATCCTTTGGTAGCTTTACTAATCCTTTGGGGTTTCCTGCTTTACTAGACACTGCAACTTAATGAATGGTAAATATATGATGAAAGTAACTTAAAGCCAAGAAAGCATGTTTAATTGAGAAAACAATGACACAGATCAGCTACCAGGGGCTGTCCCAAACAGCAGTGGCTGAAAATGTGCTTCTTACATTCAGGCATAGGCACACCATAAATGTTCTGCAATGAATGCAGAAAAGACAAAGCACACCCTCAACATCACAAAACAAACATGCACAGTACAGTCCACAATTTACCTATGAGCTTAAGGGTTTCTTGTTCTAGATTTTTTTGGACAATGCTTAATCAACTTGTAAGTGTGGACGAGTAGGTGGCACTATTCCCTCTAGATCAGAATTTCCAAATCTGAACTCCAGTATGGTCACAAGGGACACTTAATGTCTTGAGTTGAGACATTAAACCAAGGCCCTTGGTTATTAAAAATTGGATAACACTCCTCAGATGTGTAGGAGTGATAACTATGACCTGGCTAAACTCAAGTCTTCCTTTCCTTAAGTTTTAATGTCCTTGATGAAGTAATTTCTCACACCTGATCCCCTGTATAGTGGGGATGTGGCGATGCAAGATGCAAGCTCACAATTAACTTTCCCAGCGAGCGACTGGCACAAAGCAGGATACACTCTCACAGTCACACCAGGGGCTATTTTCCCAGAAGGGAATGAACCTAACAGCATGTTTTTGGACCGTGGGAGGAAACCGGAGCACCCAGAGAAAAGAAGAAACCCAGACGAACACAGGGAGAGCATACAAACTCCAGATTTGGAGTTAGCAGATAGCACCCCAGGAACTGAACCCAGGGCCCCAGCTCTGCAAGGCAGCAGTGTTAACCACTGTGTCATCCATTTTCCTTTTAAACTGATATCACACAAAATGTTGGTCAACAGTGTGTCATTATATACTCATTCTAGAGAGGACGATTTAAAAGACATCTTCTGTTTCTGGAAAAAAAAATCATATCTGTATCAGAGAGTCTTTCACAGTGTTATCAGATTGGTGATGAGTTTTAGCAATCCTGAAGCTGACTGTAGCTCTCCTTCACAAGTACTTCCCTTTACTGGAACTTTAAACAACTTCTTAGGTTTTTCAGACATTTCCGTGTTTATTTGGAAGTTGTAACCTCAGCCGTTCCACATGAAGCGGTTGGTGGCTTTGCTGCATCATGTCATTGTCCAGCCGTGACTGGGGTGCCCAAAGTGGAGGCACATGATTGGGTGTGATTATTCAGCCAGGGCGACAGCTTCGGTCTCCTAGGCACTTGCAGTTTAAAGGTCATACCTTTCCTCCATTTGTGTCACGATCGGTATCCCTCCTCTTAAGGGCGCTCCGACCCTTTAGTATTTTAGTTGATTACATGCACCTGCCTCCTGTTCTGTCTCCTTATTTAAGCCTGGCGCTCTCGCTATTCCTGGCTCAGCACTGGGAGATGGACGCCTGGAAGCCTGCCTACCAGCGGGTCCAGGAGAGACCCGATGGCATAGGCTTCATCACAGTGTCATGACCAACTGAGTCCGGGGCTTGGAGCGCCTGGCCTCATTACCTTGATTTTATTCCCTGTCCCTGTTCCGGATCCCGTTCCAGATTTTAACCATGTTTTGTCTCGTCTTGGATGGATCCCTCGGTTTTGGTCTTTGGACTGCGCCCCGGATTCCCCCTATTGGACTGTTTGAACTTGTTTACCATCGCCACTCCCCCCGAGTACTGGATCAACGCCGTCATGCCCCCCTGTCTGTCAACCCATCCTGATCCTCTTCGTCTCCAACCCTGATGTCCTTCTCCACTTACTTCAGGATTATACCGTCTGCATAGGATCCTGAACTATGCTTCGCCTACAATTTGGTGCTTAACCGCAGGTATGGGGCTGCGCTGCCAGTTTCAACTGATGAATATCTTGAAGGTGAGGAAGTCTGCTGACACTTCCTCATTCTTTCCTGACTAGTGTGAAGCTACTGGGATCCAAGGTGTAAAATACACACAATTGGCTATTCAAAACTGGGTATGCAGAACAATTATTCATTTTTCTGTTTTTTTTTTCAAATGTTGCCTTTATAACCACAATTGTGTAATTTTCCTAACTGTACAGTACAAGTATAGACAAACTATTTTTTATCTACTGAGCTGGGGTCTTTGCTTATTACTTCAAAATGAATTTTAATTAAATGCCAGCCCCCTCAAATAATTTCGCAGTTCTGCAGAGAGGCAAAAACGTTTGACTTCTAAGAAACTGCTAAAAGCAAAAAAAATTTTTTTTAATAAGATGGCCACAGTTTCGGCCTGTTGTTGCTGTCTGAGCCTGTAGTCATGACACTTTCAAAAAGGACTTCATACAAACTCTTCAGAATCTACACAACCTACTCCACACCAATAAAGCTAAAAGAGGCCTATAGTATCAGATTTGTAAAGAAAATGAACAGAAGTATTCACAGTCCTTTGCTATGGCATCCCCTAAACTTGTCCAGGTATGGAAGAACAGTTTAAAAGGTCACAAAATTAGCACAAAGGTCTCTGTCTGTGTGTAATGGTTATGTTTTGATTTGACTTTGACCAGAATGAACAATGGCCGTTCTTGTTGTTTTTGCAATTAAAAGGACTGAGAAGTCCCATCATTTGGAGAAAAGAGTGTTTGCTTCTGTGTCAGGGGAAAATAGGGTTTTATAATGCTTAATAATAAAGACCCATAAACATTTTATTGTAGTCATGTATTGTATGATAGTAGAGTAGAGAAGAGGAGTTTATTGCCATATGTGTACATGTATATGGAGTTCTTATATAGACTTCTGTCTGCGTGGACCTTTGGCAGATACAGTACATCTTTGTTGATGTTGCATGTTGCATGTTCAAATGTTCTACTTGTTGACGTTCATTTACAGTGGGTTTCATTTCCATTACGAAGAGTGGAGCACTTGCACATTTAATCTCTAAGACATGCTGGGCGAATGTGAAGTATTAAGTTGCTTTCTGTACGTGCTGTGGATTTAGTTTGCTGAATCGAGAAAGCCGCAAGCCTACATAAAATTTACATCAAAAGCAGCTGAGAATGGTCGAATTTCATGATGATTATTGTTGCAGCATGTTTGGTTTCAGTGCCTAAAAAATGTTTTAATTTTGAGAATCATTCAAAAGCATCACTATACATAATACATATGGTGATATTATGGTTTGCTGTTATATTCTGTGGTAAAGTAGAAAAAAAGTCAAATGAAATACAATTGCTGCATGGTAATTGTAATTGGTGATAAATTATGGAATACCACTGCAAAGTACATATATGGTACATGCATAACATACCTATGGAGAAAAGTAACAAGACTTAGAAGTCTGCAGTACCTAAGTGGTCTGAAAGTTTTACAATACTTCCCCTTTAGGACAGGTTTCAGGTTAACATCAGCTTGTGCTCATTCTGGGAGATTTAAATTATTCACTTATCACCACAGTTCACAGATGAAAATGACCTTAAGCGAAAGGTAGTGGCAGGTTGACTCAGTACGGGCCTTGGGATTGACAAAGTGAGCAATTTGGGGAAAGCGTGTAGCTTTTCTGGGAGGGGATATTAAAAGTCATTTTGGCCATTGGAGGCCGCAATGACTTTCAAAAGAATAGGGTAAAAAATGAAAGTGTAAATGTATTTGCCAATGTTTTCTAAAGCATCATTGTTTAAAAACAACAGCAACATATGAGAAAGCTGATGTCTCTCTCTCTTTCTTTTAGTCTAAGATGTTGAAGTAATGTTCACATTCATAAACATTAAATGCCCAATGTGCCTACTGTATATGCAGTTCAGGTGGGTAGCTGCATCAGCATGCATAGGCTGCAAAGGAACAAGTAATAGGTTTATTCCATGCTGAAAAGAGAAGAAAGAAAACACAACGTTTCAGCTCTTGACCTGAAGAAGGCTCCACAGCCGAAACGTTGTGTTTTCTTTCTTCTCTTTTCAGCATTGAATAAACCTATTACTTGTTCCTTTACTGTATATGCAGCCCGCATGGGGATTTTCTGTATCTTGTGGGGCTCAGCAGGATAGAAAGAATCTTTAAATTTTTACAACTGTGGGAATCTGCTCAGTAAACTTGAAAGAAGGGACCCCACTGTCTTTTTAAAACGAGGAGCAGATCAGAATTGAAATTCTGAACCATGGTCTACTGTGGAGATGTGAGGATTCTTGTTTAAAAAGAACAAGAAAAGAAAGGTATGGTGATTTACAATTAAAGACTTTTGTAAGAAAAATCATAAAAGTAGCTTATAATATACACAGTATATATTACATACTGTACAGTACATACAGTATATGTTATATACAGTACAGTCCTTCATAGGAAACCAAACAAAATGAAGGATATACAGTACAGTTAGTCAATTCAACAGCAGTTGGCTGTTCATTTTTCTACTAAGTACTTGACTTCAATTGTATGAAAAGCGATCAATTAACAAAAATACTTTCTTTATCCTATAACACAATATTCTTTTTCCTTCTTTATCAATACATTTTTTATATAAGTTTTACTATTACTTTGAAAAAATATGTTTTATATTTACGGACAGCTTCTTAAAACAATCACATAACAGGTTTTGAAAGAGTAAAGTTTAAAAGTATTAAAAAAAGATCTCTCTACTGCACAATGACATAAAACAAAACTAAAATAATATGAAGCAGGATTATTTGAGTACATTTAGCAGCTTGTGCTAATGGGCCCCACAAAAAAATTAAATCAATCAAAACCTGACACGCATTTGCTGGGCTCTCTGTGTATTAAATACTCTGTGGAGCATAAAGAGGTTGAACCTGTATATCATAATCAACGCAGAATGAAATAAAATACAGGGAGCTTTTATGTAATTATCTTTAAATGTACAGTATGCATTTTGTAGTGTGTGTGAGAACCTTAAATACCAGGAAAAATCATAAAGATTATATGCAGTACTAGGTCATTTCATTTTATGGCTTCTGCGTGTATTGTTTCTTTCCAGTGAATAGACATGCAAAAGCAGAGAAGCACAAAAGGGACAAAGAAAAGGAGCTACAAAATGAGAATCCCATTTATGTGGCACATTAAACACAGTATACAGGCACTGGCATTTGAATGTGGAACACATCTAGGAAATACCTAGCGAAGTGAATTAATATGCAGTGTCTCATGTAACAACAAGATATGAAAACTAAATAGGAATAAATGCAAACAGGGGGAAAAAAGAAGATAAATCAAGTCTTATCCAGGCTTGCATTTTTTAACTCTCTCTCTGTTGCGTGTGGCACAAAGTCTTAGACACTTCACATGGAAAATGTTCTGCTGTTGTTTTCTGTCTTATCTGTGGCTTGCCTTCCTTTGTTTGTTGGGCTTTACTTGAAATTCCCTTACCTAGAATACCACAGAGTATTAGTGCGAGAACTCTTTCTGCGTACCAAATTCCCATACCATTCAGTAAGCTTGTTTGACAGATTCCAAAATACCCCTACTGCCTACTTTGTACTTGGTACGCTCTCTGTTGGTATATCTCACGGAATACGACATTTCTTACTCTGCCCCTGGAAACGTTTTGCTGGGCATTATGGGGGAGTTTTTGCTAAAATGATCTCAGCAATGCTCAGGATTAGGAAAAAAGGAAATATATTTATTCAAGAAATCTTTCTTAGTCATATCCATGTGGCTATATTACACAGTTAAAGTTTTTGTTCCAAATGTCACTGAGCACATTACAGACCTCCTGACATTTTTTCCTTCCCTTTCTTTTGTAATAGAAAGTGACCTGTCCCTCAGGGGCATTCGAACCTGAGTGTTCTGCTTCTGCCTAATACATCTGTCCTGGTGTAAAATTAACTCATCGGTATAAGCCATCACTCACATGCAGTAAAATCTAAACTGAGTGAATGTATGCAAAATGAAAGAGATGAAGGTGGGACTTGAACATATTGTGGTACTGTACATGCGCCTTTGGGTGAACATCTGAACATTGAACTTGGTGGGAAGTTATGGTAAATGGATTTTGCAACACAGCTGCTTTTGCAACATGTGAGTGTGCTGTGTGTCTCTTGTTTTTGAGCAGCATTTTGGAGCACTGTAAAAGAGCATTAACCTTAGAGCACATCTCTGCTGTTTTCCACTGGTTTTCTGCTAAAAGGCAGAACTGAAGACAGAGCTCACCACAGTGTAACACTATAGTAATCTGGTTCCAGGAAAATGATAACATGACTCTTTGCAAATGTTATGCTAGAACTTTTTTTTGGGACTTTGATGTTATTCTGGGCTGCGCTTTATGACTTTAAAAAAGATGCATTCTAGATATTGGTTTATATAATTTAGTCTGGTTTCACTTATAATTTCTCAATTTGGTTAAAAAAGCATTTTCTGATGACAAGTCATGAGTCTTTAGTTTGAAGCAAGTGCTCACTGGTCTATGCCTTGCTCTGTCTCTAAAATGTTCAAGCTACAGCCCATAGAAAATAAAGTGAAAAGAGAAACAGAGCTTTGAACTACTACCCAGGGGTTAAGGAAGTTTCCAGTCACAAGCACATCCAGGTTGCAGTGAAATTTCCCCTGCTTCAGGCAATAACTTGACACTTTCAGTTTCAAAATGACCTTCTCCTTTCCTTAGCTTTACTGGAAAAGCTCTTGTAGTCTTTACACATTAACCTTTAATAGTGCTTGGGTAAAAGTAGTAGTTCTGTGTAACTCTAGTCTGCTTTATTGTATTCACACACATTTTCATAGGAAACTGCGAACAGTCAAGCAAGAAAACATTTTACAATTGAGCCACATAGAAAAGCCACTTTATGTCAGACATACAAAAGCAATTAATTATATCAGTCCTTTAACATAAACCTAGTCTTTATTAGTGGTATCTGTATGGATATATAAATACTAATACAATATATACAGTATTATCCCTTGATATTAGGTTGTTCAATAATTTCAGTAAGTCAGTTCAAAGGTATCCCATGGCAGTGGTCAGATAAGTATTGTTTTTCCCATGAAAGGTCATATACTGTACATCATTTGAATCACAAGTCTTTTTTTGAAAAAACTAGTAAATTATCACATCTTCGTTACTTGATAATGATAAAGTGGTGACTGATGATAAAAGTGGTTCTGGGATTGACTGTGTTCTGGAGTTTGAATATCTTATTCTTCATTTGTATCCTTGGCCAAATCTTTCTGCTATTCATGTGGTTTGATTGTGGTTCTCCATTTAACAGGTTCATTTGGATCTATGCATCCAAAATATCAAAAATATGTGTTTTTCCATCACACACATTTTTCCAATCAACAACAAGCAAACTCCACATTAGGTAAAGTTACTAATTTACTATTTTTTTCTGATTTGTTATAGATAAAAAAAACTATAATTTCAAAGTGTGGTTTCCTCTGCTGTACAACTGACTGCCCACTTTGCAAACCACATACTGTAAGTAAATCAATGAACCAAGTATCAGTCTAAGAAAACACAGCCTTACCTTTCCTAAGCAAACATTGTACTTTGCTTTTTCATTCCTCTCCCTAGAGAACACTTAAAAATACTTGCCATAGTTTTCTGTACTTGTTCTGAGAATGTTTCCCCTTTAAACTACAAGTACTTTCATTCTGAGCACACCGAACCATAAAGTTTTGTTTTTCTTAGCTGTTCTTTGACAGTTGTTTCTATAGTTGCTACTGTATATTCAACTTTTGTTTCTAAATTCACTTTACACAAACTGGGAAACACCTCAGAGGTGTGCTTGATATAAGCAATGCAGAACAAACTCGGGTAACCTCATTTCTCCTGGTGTTTATCAATGTCTTCTCATTGCTGTTGTCTGTTGTGCTGGAAAGAAGATTTGATGAGATGGGACAACATTCACTGACCTTCGGTCCCCCTCACCCTTTGCGTGGATTGCCATAGTAGGTAGAAACAGGGAATTAGTCACTCCGTATTTTCAAAATTATGCCTTATTTATATAAAATGGAAAATGGGGTAAATATCAGAGAATATTGGAATTTCTAATAAAGAGAGGCCTCACACAAAACAGTAGTTACTTAGTGCATATGTATAACAAGCATCTCCACCCTTCTCCCTGCCAGATGAATTGTTTTATTGGTTCATTGCACACCATGAAGAGATAATGCAATGAGCTTTTAATCTAGCGAAAGTCAGATACACAGTCCATGTCACACACATTAACTGGTGCAATGGAGTTTCGTTTTGTTTGTGCACATTCAGGTGAAGTCTGAGAGGAACTAGAAATCATAAACCACTGGAGTAAATATGAAGCCTTCAAAGGGCACAGATTGTAGGATGTGTTTGTTTATACAACTAACACTTGAAATGCCCTGGAAATATGTCAAGATCGGTTGCTTTATAGAAGAGTCCTTCAAATGAGAAATTTAGAAAATAAATTTAATCAAAACCACAAGCCCTTGACTGGGTACCTGTAATCTAATGTTTTATATTAGTACATCCTGACAAAGCAGCTGATTCCTATTGAATTAGCAGCAAATTCAAGACCCAAAATATCCAGTCTTGAATTTGCAGCTAAAACAGTCAGAAGACCATTTCAGGGTCTTTGGGACATTTGGTAAATCATGAATCATGAATAATGAACAAACCTTTTTTCCCCCCCTTATAAACTAAAAACCGTCCGCTTCTCGAGTGGTTGCAAGAGCCACAAGAAGGAAAAAATGTGTTTAAAATAAAAGCCAATTAGGCCACTTATAAATGCAATAACAAAAATAAACTCTCAGAAGCTGAATGAGCCAAAGAAGAATCTCATTCCTGTTCCTTGAGGAGGTGATCTGTTAGATCTGTAGTGTTATATGTGGAACCCAAGGTGTATTCTTCTTCGGAGCAAAGACTGTTTGTCTCCGTCTCTGTCTATGTGTGTATGTACATTCATATTTACATGTGCATTTTCTGCAAACTGACACACGCAGAGTGATTTCATGTATCCAGTGTAAAACTATGGAATCCCCTGTGATTCCCCTGGCTGGATGGGGTACAGTGCTCTCTATCTCTTTCACTTTCACAATGACCTTGTCCATTCCATCTGCTTTACAGGAAGCCCTGGCCTTCTTTACAGAAAAGACTGTCTGTGGGAGGAATCAAGGTTCAGCTGCTTTCTCACAAACAATGCTCTTGTAGGGAAGGGCTGAGAAGCCATAAAGCACGAAGGCCTCTGCTTAATGGCTACATTTTTTTCCAAGATAAAACAAATGGGACAATTAAACCTGTGCTGATAGGGGGTTGAATACTGTGCACAGGAGAGTTTTAATTCAACTGGGCTTTTGAGACTTAAAAGAAATGTGACTGCAGGGTGTATGACTTCTCAGATTTTGTACCAAAAACTACCTCTTTCATCCGTTTCTTGTTAGCATTGAGGTGCACTTTGAATTCTGAAAATGAAATAGAGGCTTTACTTTCATTTTCTCCTTCCTTTCATGTGGTAAGTTATGTGGCATGATCAATGGCCTGCTTCAAACCAAAACCATGCTCCAACTTGTGACTTAGATGTCTGCAAGTGTCTAGAAACACAAGAAAATAGTAAGAATCAAGATACGTGAAGAACTCTTTGTCACGGTACCCTTCCAGGAGTGCAACACTTCCTCAGAATATCTGCACTATCCACTGAGTCTTCTCTGTGTGTTTAAGCCACCCCTGAAACAAACTTCCAACACAAAGTAGTTTGACTTGGTTTGTGCTGAAAATGTACTTTGCCACCCTACTGCTACAGAGCTTTTGCTCATAATAATGTTTCGCTATACCGTAAACAAGCGCCGTCCTTTGGATGAGACGTAAAACCGAGGTCCTGACTCTCTGTGGTCATTAAAAATCCCAGGGCGTTTCTCGAAAAGAGTAGGGGTGTAACCCTGGCGTCCTGGCCAAATTTCCCATTGGCCCTTTCCAATCATGGCCTCCTTATAATCCCCACCTATGAATTGGCTTCATTACTCTGCTCTCCTCCCCACTGATAGCTGATGTGTGGTGAGTGTTCTGGCGCACTATGGCTGCCGTCGCATCATCCAGGTGGGGCTGCACATTGGTGGTGGTGGAGGGGAGTCCCCATTACCTGTAAAGCGCTTTGAGTGGAGTGTCCAGAAAAGCGCTATATAAGTGTAAGCAATTATTATTATTATTATTATTATTATTATTATTATTATTATAATGCTCCCACTCAAACATGGCTCTCTGGTCAGATCCATGATGCTAGACTTCAAGCTGTCAGCATGTTTTGTGCGTCTTTTTATTAACCCATTCAAAGGTGTTGTTTACCCTTGGTAATTAACCCTTTAGAAAATGTATTTATGCCCAACAGGTAAATTATTTAGGAAGCAGATGGAAGCAATTTATGTTTGCATTAAAAAAATCATACTGCAAAAATATCTTTGACAATTGATGCGCCACTCTAAAAAAATATTTTACGGGTGGTCACCTCCTACACTAACTTCCAAACTGCAAAAAACGTGTAAATCAGAATTTCCTGTGTATTACAGGCTAAAATTATTCTAACCACCTTCTAACCATTTCAGTTGGCATTGAGAATTCATGTTTTTTAGGTTTTCTGGCTGTGCACTTGTGTGAGTTGTAGTAAAGTGTACACACTACATTAAGGTTTCCCATTCTTCCACTGCATCAGGATATAATTTTTCATTGCAGTACAGAAGGTTTTACTATTTTATAATCAAAATTATTTTATTTTTGTTTTGCCAACTATTTTCCAAATCTCGGCCAAAGTCATTAAGCAAGTGCTCTTGGTGGTTGTTAAGATGGGGTGAAAGGCAGTTTTAAAGGAATTGCAAATATTTTCCTCCCCATTTTCCTCTCAGATTTCACCTTAAACAAAGAAAGAACTGTTAAAAAATGTTAATTGCAAGATAATATTCCCTGAGTGCATTCTGTGTATTGTATCTTGGTACCAATCACTGACAATGGTTAAAGCAAATTCTGACAACCTAAAATACCAAAACTCTTCTCTGTACATTTTGAATCCCTGGTTTGAGTTGCAGTTTATGTTTTATTATATAGTTGTGTAATAGCAATGTAGTATGTTTTCCATGTTTTTTCTTATAGTCATATTGTAGGACTTTTTATGGTGATTTCCCCCTTTTATGAACATGCATGGACATAGGAGAGTACAATTGCTGTATATTGATTGACTGTTACACACAAGACATTAGTATTAAGCTTTGTAGAGTTTTGAGGAATCACAAAGATAAAATCTTAAAGAGGACAACAATGGAATTTCCACTTAGAATACATGTGGGTTCTCTTCCAAGAAAATATGTATTGCATCTGCCTTTTCCATGTAACTTTTGATTTGACTTCTGCTGTGGCTAGTTACTCATGTTTGAATACAACCCTAAAAGCAAAATTGAGATTGAATCCCCATCTGGTCCTGTGCTGGTAGTAAATGAACTGAAAAGGAATGAGGTTGATTTTTATCATAATCTTATTCCTAATCTTATACAATGTCTAAAAGCATAGTTCAATGGGGCTAGGAAGCTTCCAAGTGACCATGTGCCACAATGACAGAAATATTTCCACCAAGCTTCTGTTTTGTTTGGAAGCTTTGCAAAATAGATTTCGTAGTGCTTTTACAAATCTCCATGACGTACTTTGTCTCCTTGTGGCCACTGGGAAATTACTGGCAGTCAAGTTATATTATACCATACCTAAGAGACCCCAGGGATTTTCTGCTTTAAATCAAAATGTTCACCCACCAACAATATGCAATTATAAACCCAGTACTTACTGGCAGGCTTCCATTGAATAGAAGCAGAAAAATCTCTGAAAAACAAAAGAATTACCTCAACACACCAGGTTCCTGATCAGCAGTTGGTAGAGGGCCACAGATTTGATTTAATTGTGGACCACATTGCCAGCAAAGTTTATGCGCAAAAGGGCTGTATGGTTCCATACTGTTCTTTTGGAAGAACTTTCTAAAATTTCTAAGATCTCAGATTAGTCATAAATTTACATACATTTTTAAGTTGACAAATATTGGGAGTACCGCCATTTAAAGTGTTATGGTAGAGTACTGTCATTTTGTTTTAGTATTGAAACCCTACTGAAGACTTACTGTAAGAGTCTAGACCAGAAAAAAGTCATTACGGAGACATGCTCTCAGATACCTGGAACAAAAACTCTTCCAAAAACAAGAAATATAATGTTTTCTTCAGGAAGATAGTGAACTGAAAGAATAGCAAAATACTAAAGATGTGTGCCCAATTAAAGACAAAGTTCTGCAGAAGATATTTCATTTCTCTTTTTCATATCTTCAAAGTGTGATTTTTGACACAGTCATATTTGATACGCAAGGGAAATTAAAGGGGTGAATACTTTCCAGGGCATTACAAATATTCTCTCACATAGTATTAAAAGGTTTGCATTGAAAAGACAGAGGGTGCATACGTTTTCACAGTTATATTTTTCTATTTTGCTGTGTGGGCTTTAGCAAGACCATACCAGTAGTCTAGTTTAAATTTGTCATTTTGTACCACTCATACACTGGAGAGTTGTTTTTTGTAATATTTTAGCTGAGATTATGAAAGAAAATCAATAATGTTAATCTATGAACCTTTCTATTAGATTTGATATGCAAAATTAATTTAATTTAGGGCACCAATAAATATTTTTTTTTAAAGGCAAGTGCCACCAACATCAGTTCACCTAAAAAGGCAACTATAAAATTTGAGGTTTCCAGACTCTTGAACCATAAATTACAAGAGTCTGTATTTGTGTAGATTGACAATAAATAGTTTAGCAATTGTTTTTTTCTTATTTATTGGCTTAATTACATACTGTAAATACTGTAAATATCACCTCAGCATTCCTGAGGTTCATTCCAAAGAAATTGCTTGGCTCTGGTCCTATCAGTTATAACCTTTACCTTTAAGAATTTCCTTTTATGAATTAAAACAAAGACCAACCACTGAGAAAATTAATTTCTTGTGGCCACGTCTCGCCTGCGTTGAGGTTATAAGCTAGTAGCAGGTGCAGGCAATGCTGTTGACCGAGGATAACACAACCAAAAACTGATTTATGTCTGAATCATATTTATTTTATTGTTCATTCTTCCCCCCCCCCCCCCCAGCAAACCAATAAACATTTCTCAAGATTTTTAAAGAGATTATTTATAAACAAAAGAATTAAAATAAAAAAAAAACAAGGCAAGGCGCCTTTAAGTCATACTTTTCAATTGACCCTGTGGTTGTATTCAGACAACAGTCCTCTGACATCCAGCAAGAAACTGAGCATTGCTAAACAGATGTCCAAGAATTTCTGTAACAGGGACTGGCAGGTCATTTTTTTTTTACCTCAGCTGTTTTTACTAACCAGTCCCTTCACTCTCACAATCTTAACATTACTTTTCCAATGGCAACCTAGATACAAAATCCATCCACTTCGAAGTCTATCTGATTAAACCTTACATCTGTTTGCATTTCTTCTGTTGAATTTCAAACATCTGTTTACAAATTGAGGTATGCTACCCTACCCACAAGATTACAATTTTAATACAACTCAGCCACAGTGACACATTAAAAACATGATACTGAATCTTAAATCTATCAAATTAGAATTTGTGGAATATCTCCTTTGGTTTGAAAACAGTTTGCTGACAACAAGGCATAGCCACAATAAAAATGTACTGTAACTTTTCCATGACTTGAGAGTTCCAAGTATACTGTATTCAAATTCAGCTTAGGACATTAGCAATGTTTTGCTGATATCAATAAAACATCTCAATTAAACATTTTGACATAAGAATAGATTGTGGTCCCCAAAATGAAAATACTGATATCAAAAAATCAAATTGCCAATATCAAAACGGTACTTTAATTTCTACTAAAACGTAATTTTTGATACCAAAAATATATAACTGATATTAGAAATATGAATTGTTGATATCTTTCAAATCACAAAATGTGGACATCTGTAATTCCAGTCCTGATACTAGCAAATTTACTTTATATCGATGATTCAAAATGTATATCAACAATCCATGTTTTTATACAAAGAATGTGTAATTCAGCTTATTCTTGATCATTCCCTTTTGAAAGGGCAATGTGAATGGCAAATGTTTATTTTACTATATTAAAGCTGAGCTAATATGGAGTTTAACCTCAGAAATGATGACTGTTTTCCATAGTGCGTCCTTCTTTCAAATAAACTATTACTCCTTTCTCCTTTGGTCGTTTGCCCCACTAGTGTTCTGTGTGTGCACCCCCCGTAGCCGGACCTGTATTAGTAACTATCGCTGAGATTTATGAGAGAATAACTTTCGGAAAAAAAACAACAGTTGGAACCCTGTGATGTCAAGACTTCAAAAGTTATCATAAAACAGAAATAGCTCCAGAAAGAAACCCAAAGATTCCTTTAAAGTGTAAGCCTAATGCCAAAGCCGAAGATTTTTGGCCTTTACTGCTCAACACAGCAAAATGGGTACAATTTTTAATGAGATTTTTAATTATTATCGTCATTGGGAAAACTTTACTTTAATTTCTCCACTATGAGCTTCCAGATCATTTGTGTTATTTTATTTCTGTGTACTCTCTGTGCTTTAAGGAACTGTTGCATGTTTGTTTGAAAGTGTATCATAAGCAGCTTAGTACATCAACGACCTGCGCAGCTACAGCACAGCTAGCATGCAGGTACTGATAAATAGCTGGAAGATTTAATAAATATTAGTTTGGATAATGAAGCATAATGGAAATAACAACTTATCCTTGAAGTATATAGGTGTTTAAGCACCAATACTGACATTGCTGTGAGCTGCAGATGGAAAATATCCCTGTTTTTTACCACTGCCTTTTGATTAGTCCTGACTGATTTGGCCAAGTTCCTGTTTTGTGTACTGGGTGCCTTGATGCCGTAGGTGCTCATTCTCTGTAACACTCCCCTTGTGGCAAAAAAAACTCTTTCTCGTGGTGAAACTTCATCAGCATGATAGAAGCATATGTAATCATGGCATTGATCTTGAACTCCAGTTTCCTGGTTTAACAGGTAAGGACAACAGCTCTTTTACAAATTACTTTATGTCCCCCACATCTCACTAGACCGACAGACGTTTTATGGCAAATCTTTACCCAAGATGCATTTCTGAGATCAACATTAGTTTTAATCAGCCTTTTGATTCCAAAAGATTTCAGTTTCTGATATCGGCCATTTCTATTTTTGGTATAAAAATACAATATCAAAATCTAAACTGCTGACATCAAGAATATAATCACTAATATCGGTTATCAGAGTTTGATGTTTTCATTCATTACATCTACTTACATTTCTTTAACTTCTAAAACCCTTGCTGCTTTTAACAAAAATACCATTACTATCACATGTTTCAGTGAGAATGTAGTCTTGGAGACATTCTCAGTTCTTTCCTAACCAATGGCTCTTTCACTTCTTGTTTCGAAGATCTTCACTGTGCACTGTTGATTGGAGTACGTTTTGCCAATCCCTTGCATTTCCTGTACAAATTCTTCCTCTTTGCACTGCTCATGTTTTACATAGATGGTGTTGGTACACAAAATAATCTCAGCCATGTCAGTGCTAACACCAGTCATCAACCTAGACAACAATACACAATAAAGCATAGTGTTTTCATCAACTTAACCAATTCAGCTCTTTTTAGTCTAAATTTGACTAAATAAAACATGAAAGCATCCTATCTTGCAGTTTCATTCAACAGAATCTAGCTAATAAATATGAAATCAGTAGTAACATGTACCGCATTGCAATTGTCATGTTATAAAATTGATCACATAAACAGATACAGTAATATACAAATGCAGCTTTGTGTCTCTAATCATTTTCATATTATATTTATAAAACACATAATAGTGTGAAAGTTTTTAAACAACTCAAATCAACTGTTCCCATTTTCAAAAACAGTTGATAATATAAGCGACAGAAAAAAAGAAACTCATTCCCGAATTGAAGATTACAAATAGTCCTGGACTGCCCTTTGAATACAACCTTAATAAATAATGTATTCTGGAATGGTCAAAGTTAAATAAACACTTAAGGTAGTACCTCTGTTCACAACGTTCTCTCTCAAATGAGAACTTTAATATTTTTAACATTTTTCTTACAAAAATATAATCATTAGTCAACATCAAAAGCCTTTTTCAAGTTTCAAAAAATAAATATCTTCTAAACAACACTCACATGTTATTTGAGACTTTAATTTCTATCCAGACTCTCCTTTCTTTGTCTGTCCAGACTCATATAAATACAGATAAGAATAAGTTCCAGTATCTGTATTTATATATCTCTGTCTATCGGAAAGGCATTTATTCAGTGCACCTAAAAAGTAATTCCCAAAGCACAAAAAAATTTTAAGATTTTTTTTCCCCCAAAACAAGTTTGTGCAAATCTATATGTCAATCAGCTGTATAAAAAACAGCATTTCAATTCACAAATTTCTTACAGGTAACATCTAGAGAAAAGGTTGATTTAATTATTATAATCTCAGCACAATGTGACAATTCCCTTTACAGATGACACAATATTTCCATTTAAGAAGGATTCCAATAATCATAAAAAGTATCCTAAAAATCTTTTAAGTCCAGAAATGCCATTAGAACAACCACATCTCAAGACAGTTTGTATAATTTCCTATGACATTGCATTGAACAAAGTCCATGTAAATATATTAATATAGGATAAATGCCAGACATCATTTAATGTTTTTTATGATTTAAGTGCAATGCTATAGTTCCAAAATAAAGCAAGTGTCTGACAGACACTCATTCTTTTTACTTACACTTTTTATACAGACGACATAAATAGTAAAGAGGCTTTTTTGCATAAATAAATTGTTATACTTTCTTAGATTCTTAAACAGGATAAAACAAACAAGAAATACTTCTGATCTAAGCCCTTTTTTCTGATTCGCTTTTCAGTCACAAAGGACTATTAAATTATTGAAACATCACTGGGTGTAACTGAGGGACCCAGAGTTATTCAAAACTTCTTTCATGTGTAATATGTTTTTTGCTGAAGCACTGTACCAGTTTAACACAACTGAAAAAACCCCAAAACATTTAACATGTCCACGTGTTGCTGTTTAGATCAACAGTTAGAACATGTGGTTCTGATGTATCAAAGCATTCAGTAAACTGTTCAAAAATGGCTTCTATTGTATTTCATTGGGCACGCTTAAGAAAAAAAGCTTTATACTGCTCTCTATCTTGAAATGGAATGAGCTACATTACACTAACATACTGTGAAAACAAATGTCTCACTTAGGAATATTGTACATCACATAATTTGTATTAAACCTGATGGAAATTATTTGCCAAAATATTGCCAAGTTCTGAAGAAAAAGATAAGCAGTAAGCTTTTAAAGTTCAATATTACAATAGGTCATTTTCTCATCTACAGTCAAAAATGTCAACTTACAGTATGTGTTTTACACATAAACACTTGAACACGAACTAACAAAGCACCCCAAAAGGTTTCTGGAGACAAAAGGAAAAATAAACATTTCATCATCACTAGAGATTACAACAAATTCAACATGGTTGTGGGTAATAACTTAATATATGGGATCATGTACAATGTATTCATAAATCATTATCATTCCACTTGGAGACAACTGTAAATGCTAGTTAACACATGGGGGAAGAAAAGGCTATGCCAAGCCACCTTTCCCATAGAGTTTTAATAAAGGTTAAATTTACATTATGATTTTGTTCCTGGGATTGACTTTAACTTTTGGTTAGAAGTTGTAATAAATGATGACATGATTCCGTGAAGCTGAAAAGATTGGTGTGCGATGGTAAGAGTGTGCTTGCAGACGTTTAATGGGTTTATTCCTCTCCCACCTCCCCCTGGACTTGTCACGTTTCAGAACCAGGTTGACCTGGAGATTGCTCAAAATGTACTTTTACTTTGGAAGCTGTTGAGAAATATTTCAAGAACCTCCATCCTGTATTAAATGATATGTTTTCAGATTTCAAAGTGCAGTGTTTCCCTTTCTCCAACAAGCCTTCATTAGTTTGCTCGTACCCTGCTGGAACGTTGCTCTGAGAGTAGTTGTCGCCCCGCCTTGTCTACCCTACTCCTAAAGACTTTATGAAGTCCTCTTTAACGTACTTCTCTTCATAAAGGTACTGTGGGTACGTTGCCCCTTTAGCTCGGAAATTAAATACACGTACAAGGTCTGTAGACAAGTAAATGTACAAAATAGAATGGCATAGCTTGCTTTTCAACAGCGGGACAGAGGGCGTTCCCTGGTGCACTTATAATCAACACTAATAAAGAAACTAATCGTCAATGTTCTGTGCTCCCCAGCTCATTCTTGAGACACATGTCTGAGGTGCAAAACTGAGTAAGAGATTGGTTGCACCCCAGCTCTGTGTTTGCAGGCTTCAGCAGCCTTTATTATTTGCTTCGTCATTTCTTTACACCACTGACTCAAACAAAAAAAACCACGTTCAGCAGCTGGTACTCTCCCCAGTTTTTGCCAGGGCAGCTGTGCCCACTGCTATCTGGCACCCATTGGTGACATGATTCATCACTTTTTGCTTGAGCTGGGCCACCTGCTCCCGCAGAATACTGGCAGTGGAGGCCAGGTCCGAATTCTGGGTCTTCAGCACCTTCACCTTCTCCTCCAGGCGGGAGATCCGCTCCAGCTTCCTCTTGCGGCACTTGGAGGCGGCGATCCGGTTCCTCAGCCTCTTGCGCTCCGCCTTGATCCTCTCCTGTGTCTCCAGGTCAATGGGAGAGAGGGAAGGCGGGGAGCTGGAGGGGTCGCCGGGGGGATGGGGCACCTCGGGGACTGTCTGGGGCTCGTCGAGTCCTCGGCTGTGAGGGTGGGGTCCTTGCCCGAGGCCGCCGTGAGACGACCCGTGACCGGTTGCCGAGTAGGGCAGCTGGCCCCCTGAATACGAGGCGGAAACAGTGATCTGATTGGGGTTGTAGCTGCTGAGATTCGTGTAGATGGGCATGTCCCCGCTGGGCATCACGTTCCTCTGGAACGGCCCCTGAATTGAAGACGACGGGGAGATGGGCGCCCCGATGAGCTGGTTCTGCTTGTGGAGATCGGCCAGGGCTTTCACGAAACCATCAGCGAAGCCTTCTTGCTCATTAGTTACCTGGTTCCTGTACATGAAGGGGTTGGGTGTTGAGCTTGGCGCCGGACTGGTTGTGACGAGTCCCTGGTTGGACTGGATAATCAGGTGTTCTAAATCTGGGGAAGCCAGCTTTAGGAGATTCACATCTGGCGAAGGCATTAAAGAGCCATTTGTGTTACTGTTAATACCTGGGTTGTTCGAATTTATACTGCCATTGCTCCCACCTTGTCCCTGCAACAGCTTCAAACCAGAGGTGCTTCCCAGCGGACCTGGGAAATTCTGTGCAGCCATATTTTTCTTACTCATTATTTTCTGGTTCGGGTACCTGTGGTTGTAGTCGGGGATCTGTCCAAAATTTTGAAGGTTTGGCGTGTCATCGTGATAAAAAGGGGTTTCCATCTTACCCGTCATTGACACGGTGTAATAACTTCATAATCTGAGACGCGCGTATCAGTGGGATGAATATTTCCACAGAGGCATTATATACTCAGCAGGGTCCCGTCTATTTTAAAATGTTTATAACGTAAGAGTCCGCCCCGAAATCGATGATCAGTAAATAAAAATGGTACACCTGAAAAGAAAAAAAATACAATACCGATTTTTAAAAAAAGGAATAGGAATGAAAGGACGTAATCGACAGTAATAACGTTTAAAGATGCAGTTGCTCGGCAGCCAACGCACCTACAGTATGTTAACATCATCAAACTACTCAAACGCAACAAGCTTTCCAATGACTCCTTAAGACCCTAGACTTTGCACGTAAACACACTGACAGCTGCACGTTTCAGAATACTGTTCCATACAGTACGTACGTTTTTGACTATTGTCTGTAAGGTAATACATTTACAATCGTTTTAATTTTCTTACGGATGTTAGACAGAAACACAATAATTGTAAAATAAGTCTTTGATTCACACATGCAGTGTCGTCAATTCACGAGTCCTTCCCCACTAAAACACAACTTGTACGATTTCTGCATTCCTCCTCTTTTTATTATCGTGATTCGAAACAGGCATCCTGTTACCGAGTACTGTATCTACAGTATATATTCAATATCGATATTCGTAATTCATTTCTTAACACAGCCAACCCCTTAAACGTGCTATAAGTAAATAAGTAAATACTATTTTAACATCTGCAAATATCTTCATGAAGGATTTTACTTACCCCTGTATAATCAGCTTGCGGTGAATTCCTATGTGAAACAAGTCTTCAGGGTAACACAAGAAAAACACTCGTGAAATAATGATTTCTTTTAAAAAAACAACAAAGTTCCCAGACAGTATCCAATTCCCAACTGGTCTCTGATCGGTTTGATTAGTCAGACTGTTCAACGATTACATGAAATAACCACCCATCGCTGGCATTTATTTATCCACACGCTTGCGAGGCAGGAGCCGGGAGCGCGTCCCCCGCCGTGCTCATCCGAAACAGCAATGTGAAATCCGCACAGCCAGCACCGCAGCTCCTGCGAAGGCGAACACGACACTCAGATAATCCAGCAGTATAATAGAATATCTTCTCGTTTTCTCAAAAAACAACAACAACAACAACAACAAAACAACACGAAACAAGAAGAGGTCTTCTTTAGGAATCCTTTCTGAGCGCAGAAGTAGCTGAAAGTCTGTTGCGTGTGATTCCGCCACTGGCCCTCGCCGCTGACAGTTCGACTCTGTGGGACTTTCTGCTTGTCTGACTAATAACACACGCCCTCTTTTTCTTCTCTGGTTCCTGAAACTACCCAGTATTGATGTCACACATTTTATGCCGCCTACTCCGTGCTATATGGTGAGATCTGTTCTTACAAAGGCTTTCTTTTTTTTTTCTGTTCTTAGTCATTTGCATGCCGTAGACAACCTGTATTATTGTAAATTGTGTGTTTACTGTACCAAGACAATCATCCAGAGCAAGCGAAACTTTTGCGGATATGCAGTGCCCTCACGCTAAGTTAAGCGTCGCTCTAGTACAGCTGTACTCTGGAAATTTTTAAGAGCCTTTGAACCAACAGTCAATTGAGTCGAGCTTGAAAGATAAAGCGAAAGCAAAATTGTGCGAATATTTTTTTATGTTTAAAAGACTGTAAGGAGTGAGCTGCTTTGTACACAGACTAGACTACACACACGGCCAAGGTCTTATAATGCTAAATTATATATATATAATATATCAATATATATATATAATTCACGATAGAAACGAGAGCAGCAAGGAGTTGCGCCTACAGTAGTTTTAGATAGCGTTCAGGCAAGTTTACTACTCGTGGCAAAGAGTATACTGAAGTTGTAATAGATTCGGGATTTTTTTTTATTATTTTCCTCTCGTACTGCATCCTTGTTAAGAGAATGCATTTGTAAAGATACCGTAGATGGTTTATTTAGTAGAATTATCTACCGTAGAGTAGAGCTGCGCGCATTTTCTAATAATTAAACTTTAAAAACGTACGTTTTTAAAAATTGATTTCGTGAGGAACACAGCAACACGGAGTTGTTCGTTTTACATACCGTGTACGCATAGATGTAAATTGAAATAAAGGACGAAAGTAAATTGATTTAAAATGACGCAGTTGTGCTCCGTGGTAGATATTTGTGCTGTTCCCGTGTTGGCGGCATATTTTCTCACTGTGAGGAAACTATCAGCAAAATATTTAGTAATTATCGTAAACTAGATATAAAGCGATACTTTTGTAGCGATAGGCCCGACATGTTCAGCAGGGATTATGTATGGTGATTAGATAAATCATGTCAGTGAAGCGAAGCTGCTGTGTCTTCTTGTATTGCTTGGGCAGTGTATATAAATAGGCAGGTGACCTCCCAGCGCAGGAGTGACTGAGATGCCAAAAGTTACAGCCTCTCAGCAGAAGATCAGATGTAACAATCCAGTGTCCCCAGTGCACTTAATCAGCAGAATATACAAATTATATTAATTGTGGTGTGGACTCCCAAGTGGGTCAGTGGAAGTTTCTCTGCTGAATTGTGCCATGCCCATACACAGCTACAATCCAGTGCTGTACAAGTGAAGTCATAGACTAATTCTGAGGAAAGGGCTTCAAAAAGCAGATAGCAGTGGAAATGCTATTTTACCTATTTGATATTGAGGGGGTGGGGGTGGTGCATTTAGATATATAGATTTGTGTTCTCTCTCATGTTTTTTATTCCTTTCATGGAACTAACATGGAAATGTATTCAAAAGACTTAGCCTGTTAAACCCCATTGTTTACTTGTTATTTTAGAAATTCTCAACGCAGGAGAGCCATTTGTTATCTGTCAGCTTCCACAGTGTGTCAGGTTTCACAGGAGAGCTAGCGTTAGACAATAAGGGAGGTTACAAAACGAGAGGAGGCCGTTCGGCCGATCTAGCCCGTTTGGTGGTTAGTGGCGAATTGATCCAAGGATGTCAGACAGAAGATAGAGGCCAGGCTATCGGTTTTCAGCAGCGTGGCTGGGCAGCCTGTCCCAGACTAGCATCAGCTGGCGTAGTGGCGGGAGAGCAGGCCTGTGGGTGCCTTGAAGGTCACAGGGAGTGCTGCTGTGTGGAAAACGGAGGAGACGAGCCCACAACCTCCACAACTCTGGCTGTGAATGCACCGCTACAGGAATCCCTGTCACAGCTGGCTCATGCCATGGTCCAGGCTCAGAACAATAATGTGTGAACTCGATCTGCACTGAGGATGCTCTCGTTGAGCCAGCTGGAAATCCTGAAATTAAACAGAAGGCGCTCAAGGCATATTTAGAAAACGAGAGGGCTTCCAAGGCCACTATAGCTTAAGACAGCCCAACAGAGTTTAGGGTAGAAGCCACTGAAAAACTAAACAAAACAACATTATTGTTCTTGAAAAGTGGTAGGGAATGCTGCTTATTCGAATATGAAAATGCAGGCTAGCCAGGTTTCATCAAATCGTTTCTCAAGCTTTGGTCAGATTCTAGATGTGAACGAGATGACTCTAACTTGAGCCGCAGGATGTTGTGACCTGGCACACCAGGTCAGTAAAAATGCTAAAACTGCTTCGGATGGGAGTGCTCAACAGTTCTGGATTCTTTAAAAAACTTAATTGATGCAAACCTGAAGTACTGTGAGTCAGTGGGCTTTCGTGTTTGTTTCCCAATACAAAGGCAGGCAATGTGATGTTGTCTTCGCTTTGTCATCTTAATATCTTTGAATCCATTATTGTTGCGACATTTGTACTGTATTTGCAAAATGAACTGTAATAATGCTTCTGGCTCGCAAAATTGTTTAGAATTCTATAAATAGAATGCCTTTGCCTTCAAGACTAGTGTTTAATTTTTGCAACTTTAAGAGACAGAATCATTATTGGGATAGCATTGTTACCTTTTCCCAGCTGTCAGAAAAGGGTTTGCTATGTGCATAAAGAGAAGGGAAGTAAGTTCACAGATATGAGGGAATAATTATAAAATTAAACGGCAATTAAGAATAAAGTTGTACCTTTTCCAATGAAGTTAGTTTAAATTGTATGAGCAAAAAAGTGTTTTTCTGTTCTTGTTATCCGTATGGTGAGGCTACCCTTTCTCTTTTCTCTGATACTTTGAACACAAACACTATGTGTGGTGAAAGGTTCCAGCCTCCTTATGTGGTGATTGACGTTTTTGGTGATGTGATTTCCAGACTGGCCCTCGAAGCCAAAAGGGTCCAAAAAAATTTATGCACACAACTGAATAAGCAGCCAGTTCTCGTTTTGAATTCGCGTGGAAACGCAGTGCGGGGTCACCTACTCGAGTTCTGTAGTTCATGGAACATGGTGTGTACAGTATAACTATGCTGAAAAAACAAACTGTGCTTGCATACTGTATGAGCCACAGAACATATAAAAACATAATGTAATTTATTCCGGTGGAGAGCTTTTTTTAGTGAGACAATATCATTGCTTGCTCTGTTGTGTCTGAAGTGCACTTGATTATGGAAAATTAGTATTAATTATGGAGAGGCAGTGTAGATACTGTAACTGTAAGGCTCTGGCTGGACCCATGATAGGTGGGCTGAGGGTTTCACCTTTCTCTTGCAGACTTGATCCAGAACTTTTAGAAAATCCTGTAATCTAAACGTACAGGTAAAAAGGAAAATGAGTAATTGGAACCTCTTCATGTTGCTTTGATTAGAAGTCCCAAACAAATATGGCTAACTATTCACTCACCAAAAGCTATTACTATATGATTTGGTACTAAGCCTTTATTCTGTGTGTTTTATGAACCTTCCCATGGTGCAGTGGACATTTTGCTTCCTTGACTGTTTTGTACTTGACCAGACATATTTACTTACATTTTTATTGTGCTTTTTACACATTTACAGCTTTTTTATCTTGCTTTCTGATGTCCTCTTTGTTTTAGAATGTAAACTTTTATAAAGGAAACCTGTTTGAACTGGTGTGATTTCCTGTCCATCTGGAGTCTTGGTATATGGGTTTTGACAAGATTTCTAGGAGACATATTGCTGGATGATAACATCTTTGTTAAAAGTCTAAACGCTGCCAGAATGGTTTGCAACTGAGGACTACATTTCTGTCTGTAATGCACATTGTGATTTTCCATGAGATAAACAGCAATCCTATAATTAAAGTCTAAAATGAGTAGGTGCCTCACAGTTCAAACAGATATTACAGACCATTTTGAAAACACATGGGATCTACACATGATGTGCCAATGTGTCTTAGAACTGACTCCATTCAGACGATTAACTGTATTTTATTATGATGGGGAAACATGAAAGGTGTGGACATATTGGTGTTTGCACAATGTTTACAGCAATTGAAAGAGAAAATAGAACTCACCAATTACTTAGGAAGTAGCTATAAATAAACAGATATGAATCTGTCCTAAAGGAAAATACTACAGGCATAGACAGATCATTGTGAACAATGCTCGATATTAAAACTATGCCAGACAGCTTCACCTGCCTCATAAAAATGGTGCAAGACTGGAATTTCTAATCTGCACCTTGAAGTGAGCAGACTTGTTACCACAACCAAAGTTATAAAAATCAGAATCACAAATCCTCGTTGCCCATAATGTCAGTTTGTGCTGGAAGAAACTGGATTTAAAACAACAAAAAAATATAACTTTTAAATACTCCTTGGTGAAGTAGACTCCTTACGCCTCTTTAAATAGTTTTATTGGCAAATATCTGGAAACAATCTGTCAATCATCCATACTGTTTGTAATCAAACAGACTTTGCCAGTGGTCTCTGAGCCAGCGTCAAGAAATTAGTTATGTAGTATTTCTTAGTGTATGGGATTAATGATAATTACTACTGTGGTATTGACATTCTTGAGGAAAAAATATAAATACTTAATGTTTAGAATTTGTAATTGTTCTGTTCTTTTGTAGTAAAAACCCATGGCCAACTTCCTTGTTGTTTTAAAAAAGTCCTTATTTAAGATGGCAATATGTTCCATTTTAATCTGCAGGGAATTTAGAATGAAGAGATTAATGATTGTTAATTTTGATTAAGTGACTCACATATGATTAGCTTATAGCAAAGAAATCATAACCTTTGACTTTATTTGTACAGTATTTTAAATTTCCTGCTTTGCTTTCCACTTAAAATCCTTTTGTATTATTTTAATTTGTTATGACTTTTTAAAATAAAAAAATGAGTCAGATGAGTTTATAGCTTTATCATTAGAAATGTTTAAGGAATATTTTAAATTGAAATGAAAAGAAAAATAAGAAATGTTCTATTGAACCACTTCCTAACTAATTGCTGCTAAGATCATTTGGTACATGTCCATTTTCGATGTCTTTGTATACAGCCTTACAAAAATGAACTTAAATCAAAATAGTGATTTAGTCCAGCTCCAGAGGTGATTACAGCTGTTCCACATTTTCAAATCAATTTCACTAAATGTTCACAGGTGTTATTGGAAATATGGAATCACTCATTTACAACAGTAGTTAACAAAGCTCTGTACAGTATGAGGTGGGTAATGATTAATTAGCTTCTTTCAGCCTGAACAGCCTCTTGGTTTTTGTTGTATCTGCCAGAGACTGTCAGCGCATCCTTGAGGCTGTCTGAAGTGACACATTAGCCAGGTTTGATATTGCCTTCAGTGATGCACCAGCACAATGATATTCACCCCTGGTTCTATGGAGTCCACAACCTAAAAGCTGTGATCTGTTACTACTTAATAGTTCTCATGAATCATGGGTTATGCTATGTGTGGTGCCATTCCCATTTGTTTTGAACAAGCTGTGTTGCGCCTCTTAATATTTTGGCAGGGCAGTGTATATGTACTGTACTGTAGTTCAGATAAATTCTCATCATTTCATGCCCCACTCATCTTGAAGTCATGTTCTACTCATCCTCAAGACATATGTCACTCCTCTTCCCTCCTCATTCTAAATTTCTGTCCCCTTCTTGAGTCATGTCTTCTCATGGCTAATGGGAGAGACTTCTGTTTGTTCTTAAAGTGAAGCAGTGACATCATACTGCATCTGATGTTACTCAAAGTTCATCAAAGTTGTATTTCTATTTACAAACCTTCGCTGTGTAAAATGCTAAAGATCTTGTAACACACGTGTGTAAAATGTAATGATGATAGAAATTTAGATGATAGAAAAGAGGAAGAAAACAATATAAAACAGTACCAAACATGAATTTTAGGAGCAAAATTTTGCCATTATAGTAATAATTTGTACAGTTCACTGTTACAGGCAGGTACTTTAAAATTTTGCCTGAAGTTTAGGTTGCTCTATACATAATTACATTTCTATTATTTTTCTGTTAATTCATATAAAATATAACACTGTTTCCAGAATTACCACTCCTTCTGTACCTGCAGCTCTGGGAAGGTCCATGATGAGGACTGGCACTCATTTTTTTAGTCAGCTGACTCCACTTGACTTTGTTTATCTGTGAAACAAAGATAGGGTTGAATGTGTTTCACCCAGTGTTGGGATATTTTGAAGCCCTTGACTGATATTCGTGGCCCTTCTACCACCTTCTGAAGTTACATTCAAAGGGATGATGATGCTCCATGCCCTATATCATATACTGTACTGTACGTGAACTGTCATGAAGCGTTCTTTCAGGACCCTATGCAGACAACACAATCCGGGGAGGAGTGAGGAAAACACGGGGGGAAAAGGCATGCAGGGATCAGGAAGGAAAACAGGGGGCGTGTCCATGGTGCGCTGGTGTTCGGGGGAAGTGTGGCCGAGGCAAACAGTCCAAGGGAGTCCGAGGCAAATCCAGGAGTGTAGCAAAAGTCCAAGACCGGGTAATCCATCCTGACAGACAAACAGAGTTAAAACCCGGAGCGGGATCCAGCGGAGGGTCAGGGAAATAAAAGGGGGTAATGGGACCAGACGCTCCCTAATCCCGGACTCAGAAGGTCAGGACACCGTGATGAAGCCTGTGCCGTCGAGTCTCTCCTGGACTTGCGGGTAGGCGGGCTTCTGGGCGTCCATCTTCCAAAGCTGGGCCCCGATTGACAGGACCACCTGGCTTTTATAGCACGGGGGGCTGGAACCGGAGGCAGGAGCGGGAGATGAGTATAAAACAAGGAAGGGCTGGAGCGTCCTTAAGAGGAGGGGTTTACGAGCGTGACATGAACCTGATTTTTTTTGCAAGAAACCACATTTTTCTTCCATTACACCTCCAAAGTATTCTTGCTGAAATCCAGCTGAACATCAATGGGCAATATTAAGACCATATTTTGGGATGTGATGTTCTTCATACAGTAGGTAAAACTACAGAAGACTGGGAATACCACCAAGAAACACAATCAGTAATCAGGCTAGAAGACAGATTTGATTTGAAGCCTTGCAGAACAAGGCAGATAAAAAAAAGGATGGCTGTAGAATAATACAAGAACTTGTTAGTCAGTCTTGTAGCGGTGTTTCATATTCTTCCCTCCATCGGTAATTAAATGCACCAGTTGCGATAAAGGGGGTGTAACAGAGCAGCTGTTTCTCTGAATGGTCCATGTCTGTGTGTGCTGCAGGTGTGCAGTGTACAGATGACGAAGGAAGAAAATAAGTGCAGGCATTCACACAGGGTTACGAGAGTGAAATCTGCCACAGCTGATTTCCATCAGACTTCTCTAATAAAAAGGCTCAGAATACAGGAGAGGTCAAATAAATGACCGGTTGTGGAGTCAGGCTAGTTTTAGTTTTATGGTTAGAACAGGTAGAAAGTTTACCATTCCCGTAGCCTTGAAGCAAATGTTTGCTGTCCTGTGGGGTTTAAAGACGAAAGGCATGGTGAAAGGTTAGATGGGTTAAGGTTAAGGGTAGAAAGAAGAACTGCAGCCCATCTCTCCTGCCTTTTACAAGGGAATCAGGTGGGCTATAAAAAGGTTATGGACCAAATCAGGGTGGGAAGGCTCTTTCCCCCAGGCTGTTCTGTAAAAACATGGGTTTTACAGTTTCCTGCTGTTTATCCTCACACTTTATTATTCAGGTTAAAGCAAACAGTTCACAAAGACCCAGCTACCCTGCTGCCAGGGATTTATTTGTATAGGTCCTCCATTCCACACTACCGGTTAAGGGGGGGCTGTCACAGGTGGGTATATATAAACTGTCATCTGTTTTAGTCATCAGAGTAAAGCTCAGAGAATAGCTGTTTTTTGAGCTCTGCAAAAGGATTTGTTGTTAGCATTGTGAAAATACAGTAACTCAGGATTTGGTATGCGAGATATTACATGGGTTTCTGGTGTTATTCTGCCTGACTTGGCCGTTTCTCATTTGAGCTAATAATTGAAGCCACTTCTCCAAATTAATATTCTTTTCTCAAGTCTTTAGCTATTGATTACTTAAAGATACCAGTTAAATCCATGAGCCATGAGCACTGGTACTGTTAACTGCTGCTGGAGCATGTTGTCACTCCTTCTGCTTGAATCACTTACATCAGGTCCTGTTTGTTTTTCATCCAGTGGTCCTAGGAATTGTGACAAAATGTGTTCACACCTCTTTACTATTAATATACATCTCTTGTTTTGTTGTATCTTGGTTCACACTTTGAGTTAATCAGAAACTGCAACATGTTACAGATATGTGTTAGATATATAGTTTAATAGATATATGTGTGAGATACATAGTTAAAACTGTACAATTTATTTCTATGTATATGTTAATGTTTAAAATGTACTAATAAGATCTAATTTAGAATACTGTGTACAATGTTGGTCACCATGATTTTTTTTTAGAAAAAACATATTGCTGCTCTGGAATCAGTGCAGAGAAGAGCAACAAGGTACAGCAGTACTGTGCATTATTTGACTTCAGGGAGTGTCCCGTACTGACAGGCTGAAGGAACTGAACCACTGTAGTCTCAAATGGAGAAGGCTACGAGGGGACCTGATACAGTACATGTATTCAAAATCCTCAAAGACACTGACAAAGTCAACCCACTGGACTCCTTCAGGATAAACAGTGAAAATGAACCAGAACACTGAAGTGGAAATGTATTGGAAGCTGAAAGAAAATGAAGAATGGGAGCCACTTGTTTACTTATGGGTTGTGGGAATATGGAACAATTTATGTACTGCACCTAGCCATATTGAAAACAGTACTTTTTCTTCCTCAAAAGACGGGGCTTAATGAGATCCTTGGATCATTTAGCTGCTTAATGAGATCCATGTATCAATTAGCTGCTAAATACTCCTCATCTGCAGAGGGTAAATGGTCTGAAATTGAAGCCTCTTTTATGTGATCATATAAAAAACCAAAATCGTAATTTTCCACTAAATGTCAAAACTCAGCATTGTAATTGTTTTAAATGTACAGTATATTCTTTTGTCCCCAAGTTGGAAATGTCTGTGTCTTCTTCTTTTTTTGTTCCCTTCACTGTATGAGTAGCACTTTAACATTTAAAACTGTTTCAACTACTAGCCCTGAGACACATGAATACATCAATGTTCTCAGAAAAAAGTACGTCTTTATCAACTGTTCACTATTCCTGCCACCTATTGGACTATAGGAACACTATAATTCACATGACAAAGGTGATCATGCAAATTAAGGAAATTAATAACTTATTAACTGTATAATTAACTGTATTATTATGACAAAGTGAATAGAAGATTTAAATATAGGTAACTGTTGAGGAAAACTATAAAAATATGCCTCAGAAGCATTTTATTTTTTATTTTTTTCAAAAGTTGTTGCATTGTCCCCCTGCCTTGGTATAATTAAGTAATAATCTGAGTTTAGGAAGGTTTAATATTCATTGCCTTGCAAAAGTACTTACTGTACCACCTTCATGGGATGTCCCATTTTGTTGTATTATTAAAAGCTGTATTTTTACAGACACCTTACAGAGCCAGGTGTATTTAGTTTGAAAACATATGAAGTAGTGCTATTGCTTACAGACAAAGGCCATTCAACTATAGTGTGATTTGTCAAAGTAATTTTGTGTACCTGAATTAATTTATTTTTACAGTGGCAAAGGAAGTAAATACTTAAGCAATCAACATATTTTTGTTTTCATTTTTCTTTAAGCATTCACGTTTTGATTAAAAATACATGCTTTAAAAATGTGTGGACAATATACTGTAAGGCGACATTATTGGAAGGGATTGAAAGGTTTTGCAAGGTAGAAAACGTATGTGTTAATGTCTCTCATAGCCCTGAATTTTGGATACTGGGTTGTATCACACTGCACACTGCTGTTTTACACTTGACCCTAAACACAGAGAACCAAAGCTCATTGTAGTCCAGAGGCAAAGTACATTATGTGCTCTACCTTTTTTTTACAAAGAAAGCACAATTAAAAATGTGCTTTAAAAAATACAGAAATTGTGAAACCTGTATAAGGCAGAACAGGATTTTGCCTCAGCCTCAATCTAATTTTAATTTTCTTACACTTCTGGAAGGCCTGTCTTTTTCTCATTCATATAGCAACTTATTCTTGAAAAGGGAACAAATCTTTAGGAGGCATGCGATGGAAGTCATGTTATTTTTCTGAATTCTAACTCAGACATCTTTGAATCAACTGTATAACCCCCCCTACATTTAATAATGAAGAGAATGTAAAGTCCACTATCAATACTGCAACAGGCTAAAGATAAGATTCACAAGTTTTTGTTTCTTTGCAGTTAGCAGCACATTTTTTGCATATCATCCACCCTATTTTCCGAAACCGCTTTATCCTTGGAGGGTTGTGGTTATTGCAGACCTGTTTTCTTTAATACTGAGCATATCTAACACATAAAGGAAGCTCTGCCTTTGATATATAGTACTGAGCTGTTAATAAATGATATGATGAGACTGTGTAACTTCATCAAATTTCCTCACTATGTTAAATATTTGCTCAAAAGAGCCTAAAAGAAGAGTCTTCTGAAAGTTTCCCGAAAATGCCAACCATTGATCTAACCCACTTAGCCTATGGGCACTCTCAAAAACCATCACTGTGTTCTGTTGTAGCAAAGGACTTTTATTTGCTGAAGGTTCAGGACATTGTTAATGCCAAAAGCAACAGCACAGATATTCTTGATTCACTGTATCACTGTGGGGGGATTAAATGACTCCTACATTTTTTCAGTCTGCTGTAGTTAGAAGATTTGAATGTGATTTGCTGTAGGTTGTTGCTGTGGGTTATTTTTCAGCTACTGAATAGAACAGGGATGAATTTTTAAAAAAATAATTACCTTTTCTTCCCAAGGTCAATCAGAATGCCTCAAGTATTTGCTATTTCAGAGTGCCCATCTAAAAATTGTACTTTCTCTGCACCTATAGGTATATTCTTCAGATTACATTGGAATTTCCTGTAATAAATACGTAGCACCTTCTGTCAAATTGTTTGGTACTCTGGTAAAGTTTTGTGCAATCATAGTCTGCACAATAACAACATATTGCCACACAGGTACAGACTATTATACCTCATGGGTGCATCATTTTTTTAATTTATTCTAAACTGATGTAACTATATAAAGAATAATAGTATCTACCATTTCTGTAAATCTTTAGCAGTTTAAAGCTAATTATGTATCCCAATTAATTTTAGACCAATGTAGTGTTACTTAATCTGAATGAATTCAAAAAGCTGAATCCTCACTTTTATCAATAACCGGGTAACAGTAAGCTAAGCTTCTACAGGATGACTGTAGCGTTAGTAGTTAAGGAATACTCTTTCACCATGGCTAGGTGTGTGAGTCAAAGTACATTGTTGTAACTTCTTTGTTAAAATTGAAGTTTGGAGGCAGCTGCCATCTGCACAGAAAACCTTGAGAAAACGACCTAAAAAGCCCTACAGTGTGAGTTAACCAGTACATGGATACTTTTTTTATGTTGCGGTTGGTTTCAAGGTCGACAGAAGAGTTCCCACTAAAAAACATCCTATGATACAGTATTCCCGAAGGTGATCAATAAGAAGTGGACCCAAGTGGACCCAGAAACTGTTCAGATCTGACAGTCCTTTTATTGTGAGCAGCCAGACGAGAAGGAAGGAACAAGAAGGGATGCAAGCATGAAGCCGAAAGTGACTCTGAAAGAGCTATGGAGTTCAATGACTGAAATGGGTGAAAATATCCATCAGTCAACAATATCCTGGTCACTTTACAAAGCAGACCTATATGGCAGAGTGGAAACCCCATCTCAAATCTCATGTGGAGATTGCGACAAAACATTTAACTGATGCTGCAAACACATGGCAAAAGGTTTTGTGGCCACACAAGACAAAAATGTAACTGTGTGGTATAAAGGCAAAGAGTTACTGTACGTGCAATCCCACCTTTGTACTTCACTCTGTCAAGGCAATCCCTACTGTCTAGCATTTATTACAGTTCTGCTTCTCATTAGCAGGGGCTGGGAAACTTGTCAAGACCGATGGGAACATAAAACAAAGTACTGGCACCCCCAAGAGGAAAACCTGCTTCAGACCTGAAACTGGGACACAAATTCACGTTTCAGCAGGACAATGACCCAAAGCACGAGACCAGAGCTACACCGGAGTGGCTTAAGAATAAGAAAGGGTATGTCCTTGAGTGGCCAGTTATAGTCCTAACTTGAACTCAATTGAGAATCTGTGGAAAGCCTTGAAAATTGCTTAAGCAACTTGAGTGAGCTTAAGCAAATCTGTCAAGAGGACTGGGCAAAACTTGTACCAAAAATTACACAAAGACTTGCAGCTGTAATTGCTGTTAAAGGTGCTTCTACCACTTATTGAGTTCACAGGTGTGAATATTTATGCAATCAACATAGTTCATTTTTTTTCTCTTTACTGTTTGTTGGCACTTATTGTAACTTGTGTTATGCTAGCCTTAAATATGTGTCAACCCCATGGAAAAGGCACTTTTGCAAGGCACTGTATTAAGATCATAACTCACTGTAACTATATTACATGCTGTCTGAAACACTGGATACTACTACATGTACTGTACGCTGCCCATTACTAGTGAAAAATGTTTTCAACACTGGCAGCGTAATGAGTCAGTTTTGAAACTTTATACAGTATGTGTTCACTTTAAAATCATAACATGAAAGAAATAACAGATTCCTTTAATTTACCAGGAGGTCAACATTGACGTGACCCACAAGAAATTAATTTAAGGAATTTTCTTACTTGCTCATCATGTTAGTAAGTTTTTGTTCTCACTCCAATAAAGTCTAAACATCAAAGATGTAGTGTGATTTCCCAAGAGTACTGAAGAGATGCTGTAACAATAATTGTTGTTTACGGTTGAGAGAGAAGAATAAAGTACACAATTCTAGGAAAATATTAATTTTCATTGGTATACAGAATGTTGTAATGAAATGGGACTAAAAAGAAAAGTGTGTCCAAACAAGACATCTTCAAAATGCTCGGCACATATCAACAATGAATTCATGTCTTACAAACACAATAAAAAGGTGCTTTGTCACATTGAATTCACCTAATCAAAATATCTAATGTGTGTTTATGATCACTATCTGACTGTCAGAAGGAAAGATATTCAATTTTTTGGAACTGATAAAAAACTCAAAACCCTAAATGTGATTACCACGTCCATGTCAGCATTCAAAAGGAGGATAAAAACAGTTTATAAACTGTTTATATTTCAGAATATTGGTTTTCTACCAACTGACCTGAAATGTAATTTCACTTTCAGTGAAAAAATGATTTTATATTGTATTCAAAATTGAAATTAAAGTACTATGCTTTACCTATTTTTCTATAGGACCAAGCAAAAACCTAAATTTCTCAGATTGTAAAAAAATTCTTGGCCAGGTTTTAGTACCTAATTATAATAAGCTGTATAAGGATGTAGTTGTATAAGGAAAATATATGCCTCACATTATTGGGTTTTCAAAATATCTCTTTGGATTATATTTGTGATATTCGGTGCCTGTGAATAATGTTTCTGGACTGCTACAAAAGCCTAACAAATGTGAAATTGTTTGGTTGGTTTAATAATAGAGCCAGAAACCATATCACCCTGCAACTCACAACTGGCAACCAACTAGAGCTCAGCATGTGTGAGCCTGGTCAGTACCTGGATGGGAGACCTCCTGGGAAAAACTAAGGTTGCTGCTGGAAGAGGTGTTAGTGGGGCCAGCAGGGGGTCCAAATCCTGTGATCTGTGTGGGTCCTAATGCCCCAGTATAGTGATGGGGACACTATACTATAAAAAGTGCCATCCTTCAGATGAGATGTAAAACTAAGGTCCTGATTCATTGTGGTTATTTAAAATCCCAGGGTGCTTCTAGAAAAGAGTAGGGGTGTTACCCTGGTGTCCTGGCCAAATTTCCCATTGGCCTTTACCAATCATGGTCCCCTAATAATCCCCATGAATTGGCTACATCACTCTGCTCTCCTCCCCACTGGTAGCTGGTGTGTGGTGAGCGTTCTGGTGCACTAGGGCTGCCGTTGCATCATCCAGGTGGGGCTGCACATTGGTGATGGTGGAGGGGAATCCCCATTACCTGTAAAGTGCTTTGAGTGGAGTGTCCAGAAAAGCGTATATAGGTGTAAGGAAGTATTATTATTATTATTGAAAGGTTAAATTGATCGTATAGTGAAGGAGGCCACCTGGCCTCTCTAGCTCATTTGATTTGCTTGTAGCTAATTGATCAGAGGATCGCATCCCAAGGTTTACAAATTAAGAACAGACAGTAAGTCAGGCCATTGACCTTGTTGATGAGTTGATGGATATCTACATTATGGTGTAAACACACTAGTTTGATGTTTAACCACTTTGAAAATAGCTTATGTTGTTGTAACAACAAGTTTTTTGTAGATGTAATATATTTGTCTAACATTTAACTGTATTGTACTAAAAGTATTCCAGTGCTTATGTTATCTGAAAATCAATTATGGTACTGTATGATGTGTACCAATTACAGTAGGTTCTTATTTTGATTTTGTTTTAATTATGATTATTTATAATGTTAATTGGACAAACCAGTGTTGCTCTCCTTGAAATGGCAGATAATGGTTGCGTCCTCCCTTTTCAAAATTCTTAGGCCATACAATTTCACGTATTTGAGTTCCTTACAAGTTCTACCACCCGGCATCCACCAACAGATGAAACAGCAGGTACAATGTAAAACAATTCCCATACTGAGTGTTATTGCGTGACTCATCGGGTGTCACTGGACTGCAATTGGAAACCCTAGAGAAGGATCAAGCTGTCATTTGCAGATAACCTGCGGAGAAATGGGAAACCACATTGTGGGAAAGGTGTAGGTATCTAATGGCCAGTGTCAATAACCTAAGACAATATTTTTTGAACAAGCACCTTTGTCTGTAGACACTTCAGACAAGCAAATAACACTTTTCATCTTCATGAAGAAGATGTGCAAATTTAGAGCAGTCACAACACATGCTGTCACTTGTTTTCAGAGGGTAAAATTGAAAAGAGAACACCATTGTGGTTCACCAAACCCCACAAATATTTTCACAGGGCTACAATAAAGACCATGACAAACATGCAGTTAATGTGATTTAAACAGATATTTAATGCTTCTCGTTAAGATTATTTTCCCCCAAGTTTTATGATGCGTCTTGTTTATTTCTTACCATAATGTTTATTAAAAAACAAATTTATTAAAATATTTTGATTTTCAACAGATTGTTTACCACACCACTGGTATATTTTGATAATACCTCAGAATGTAAGAAAATGATGAGCACTGATGGACTAATATCCTGTTGTCACCAACAGCTTTCATAATCGCTATATACAGCGACATACAAACTGTCCTTAACATTTCATGTTCATCTTCAGATACTGTATATGCCTTAACCTTTATTGCATATAACCTTAGAGGTACGTGCTGTAAGCATGAGAGTTAATTTTATAGGGTGTCTATTAAATTTACTTTTCCTTGCTTCTTCAACTTCCCCTTGCAAGTTAAGATTTTTGATTGCTTTAAAAAAAAATGAATTCGATTTTTTAAAATTCAGCAATTTTTTAAAAAAGTTCATATTTTTATTATAATAACTCCAGTTTATGTAAGAAAAAGGTAGTTTTAGTGAGATAAATCTGTAATGAAGGAACAATTAAAACCAATGATGTGATTTCTTTATACTGTGGTGCTTGGTAGCCTTTTAAATTGGCTGTCAAGACATTTAACTTGTTCATCTGTTAGGCTGATGCAAAATATAATGGAATAATACCTGGGATTTCAATATGCCTTGAACTGTTTCTCAAAGGTATTCCACCAGTTACTTTTTTATATATATACTGTAAAGCGCGTCGCAAAAGTACCCATTCCATTCCAATGATATTCCAAGTTACAAATGATGAACACACATTTTGCTTTCCATCACTGATCCCCAGCCAACCTGACAGAATTTGGGTGAGTTCATTCAAGTAGGTACAGTAGCTGCATCAGCATGCGTAGGCTGCAGAGGAACAAGTAAAGGTTTATTCCATGCTGAAAGGAAAAGAAAAGAAACCAAATGTTTTGGCTGTGGAGCCTTCTTGAAGTGTGACATGTGTTTGCAGAGTTTGAGCAAGTTTACAAAGAAGAATGGGTGAAAACTGCATTGTCCTCATTTGCAAAGTTGGTAGAGACTGATCCAAAAAGACTGTCAGCTGTAATTACTGCCAAAGCTCTTTCCACTAAGTGTTGTCTCAGAGTGGTGAATACTTATGTGATCAACATATTTTGTGTTTGATATGTTTTTTGCAGACATTTAACTGTTTTTTACTCATTCAAGCATGCATTCATTTTAAGCATACAAGATTTTATTCCTAAAACATATTCATTTTAAAAATGTGCATACAGAGTACATCATTTGTACAGTAACATTAGCATTGAAAGTCTGTGAATACATTTGCAATTGTATATTATACTGTACATATGCCGTGCCCTCCAAAAGTATTGGATCATTTGAACTTTCCTGTCCCAATACCCAATATGAACTAAAATGGCTACATAATTAATGTTTCTAATGCACGTGTGTATTATGAAAAAGAACATTTCATTAATGCTTCCTAAAAAAACACTATATGAACACTGAACTTTTGATTTATTGGTACATATTTGCATAAGGTTATTTCGAAAAAAAAACAAAACATCTCTTTCCTTTGGTTGTACATTTAATAGATCTGTGATAAAGCATGCAAGGAAACTTTTTTAATCAAGAATTTGCTGTGTAAGGTCAGAATTTGGCTGCAGCGGACTGGTGTGCCTCCCAGAGTGTGTCCTGCTCCTGCTTGCTGGAACAGGCTTCAGCTCCCCTATGACCCTACAATGGATAAAGTGGTTAGAAAATGGATGGATGGCTCAGAATTTGCAGTAAGATAGATAGATACAAATTGAAGAAAATATATTTTCAAGGTTCATTTCTCCACAGTACCTCAGTTCAGTAGCCTGGCATGGGCTGCTATATTAAAAGTATAGGAGATGTAATGAAAACAAGTGACAAGGCAGTTCAATCATGTAAGAGCTATCAGGATAGAAAATTCTCTGGAAACACTGCAGCATGCAGTGAGGCCAAGGAATCAAACCTCGGTAATTGAATATAAAATGTCAGACTTGTACATGAATTGCAACTGATCTTTGATACTTTGATGAAAACACAGTTGTCACACACAAGTAAAGTGAGTCCTGGTGCTCTTTTCAAAACATGAAAAATTAGAAGAAAAAAAAAACAAAGCCACCCTATCATGAAAGGTTCTGTTTATTTTCTAGCAGGTACCTGAAGATATTAGCGGAATAAATGACAATATTCAGGAAGATGACAAGAAGTTTGAACAAACAGAAATGAGGTAGCGTCTGAGACCATAGAATAAATATTTATTTGCATAGCACTTTAAGGAATGACTGAACACAAGCCAGATTCAAAGGGTGGAGCAGAGACAAGGCCCAGCTTGATTATGGCTATAGTGGAAAACTTCAAATTACCAAAGGCTCTAAATGTTGTGGTAATTCATTTCAAAATAAAACACAAACAATCAAGTCTGGTTACCCTAACATGCCATTAGGTTATTTTGTCAAAGGACATACAGAGCTGTGAAACTATACTAGTGTTGTAAAAGCTATACAAAATTCCAAATTGACCATAGTGGTTTTAGATACTGTAAATACAAATTGTTATTATTGATATTCTTAGATTCCCAATGTCATTTTACATTTAATTTACAACTGCAGAAAGTGTCACCGAAAGAGTCTGAGAACCTCCCTGACCAGTAAAATTAATGAATTACTGAGCATGAAATCAGTATGCATATTGTGTGAAGAAATTAATCAAGATTCTCTCTCTCTCTAATAACATACTGTAATATGCACAAGAATGAGTAGAGTTCGCTTTGCTTAAGGTCTTTATCCTGGAGAATGAACAGAAATGTATAGCTCCCTGGAAGCTTCTCAATTAAGCATTAAGGTACAACAAATACTGTATGATAAGTTTGACAGAGGAGTCATCTCTTGTTCACAGATTGAATATTGACTTTTAATCTTAGATGTTTGAAAGCAAGGATTAAACGCAAATGCAGTTTACTGCTAGTGATTCTAGAAGTAGAAAACTGAACTTAGCAAAACATTGCACTAAAATATCTCTGGACTTCAAGTAACGGGAACCCTGCATTTGTAAATCGAGATGTGCTGACACAGAGGTCATTCATGACCTTAAACGATCAGTCTTAAGATCCACACCTTACAAAGTGCACCTTACTCCAGCAGAAACATACTGTATCTAGCAACAATTAGCAGGTGAAGGTATCTAAACGTTCAGCTTACAAAGAAACTTCCATAGGTTATAACACCTCAACGCTTGTTTATTGAGCAAACTTTGCAATACCTCCATTATATAATGCTTACTATACAGTAGGTTGTTTACTAGGTTATCAAATGTTTTTGCATCTTTGAAGTCTGTTGAAGTGCGGTATATTCCCAAAAGGTAATACAATTTTCTAAATCTCAGAAATACACGGTTGAATGTTTCAATGTTTATAAAAATATTAAAAGAAGAAACATTAACAGTTCTCATTATAATAGCATCTCTTCAAACTAGATGCCTCTTGGCTAATTGGATGGCAGCTCTGTGTCTTCAATTAGATAACTTTTGAACATATCAATAATGTCGTAGGAACTTAAAACGCAGTCATACAGTCATAAAACAGCTATGCATTGGATGTTGGTAGCAGTATGTTTTTGGGAATACAGTAAATGGTAATTCTATCTAATGTAAGGTCCTAAAAGGCATGCCTAATAGTAATTAATGTATTGTATAACTCAATATCAATTAAGTGGTATTTTGGCTTATTGAAGACATACTGTTGTGATTGATTCAACTACTCATATCTGTGGTCAACCCTTTTTAGTCTAGTCTTTTCCTGCATGAACATTTCACACATATTGTACTACCTTTAAGCATTAAGAAGACACAGTGATTTTGTATTTGCTTTGCCATTCTGAAAGAGTACTATACCATTTTCAATAAGTCTCCCTTTTACTGCTCTTTAATAATCATTCGGGTGTCTACTGTTTTATATTTTAGTCTTTAAAAATCCCATTTCCTGTTTCTTGCAATTCCCTGATAACCTGTTTCATTAAAATTCTGTTATTATAATCTGAATTGAATTGTACGGTATGTGGATAGATTATGAGTATGTCAGAACTATACTTAATATGAAATATTTTCCTGTTTTGTAATTCAACTGTCTTCAACTTTTGAGGTTTATACTGTAGCACAAGAAGCTGTTACACCGCATAATAAAATTAAGGAAGATTATATATAAGGTAGGTCCCTTTTCAGGCCATAAAGGCCCGTGGGGAATGGGGGATTATACATAATGTGTCACTTAATTCAATGGGTATCTTGACTATTATATTTTGTGATCAAAACTGAGTTCTTATAGGAGGTGCTTTATATCTAGTATCTGGAGAAGGTTAAAAACAGGACAGGAAATAGAGCAAATTGAAAATGCATCTTACACCATTTTAACACAGTGCAAGATCTGCTTTTAAGATGTACTTAACCAGCAGAAAAAAAAGGCTTCACAACCTCATGTGTTTTTTGCAATTACAAGACACATCCTCAGTTTTTCAACCATGTGCTATAATTGGAGGTACTGAAATTGCGAAATGACTAGAAGGTTTCATAATTATTATGAAATCATACCATATATACTTTCTCTCCTAGCTTTACCTTATCTTGTACATCACAAGTTCTGAGTAGGGAGTACAGCCTGTTCACAGGTTCTGCCATGAAAACGATTGATAGACAGGGGTTCAATTCCTCTTATTTAAGTGATTTACAAAGGATGCCAGTTTCACCATTAGGTGCTAAAATGGAAATGTTACTTACCACTTACAGTATAAGCAAATAACAAGCTTAAAAATCCTAATTTTTCAGAACACGGTACCAAAATGTTTTTAGATCCACTTTCTGCTTAGTTTAGATTACATATAAATCCATGGTGTATTGATTAATATTTTTCAGGACACCAGTTAGATGTCAGTATACTCAAGAATGGCACCAGTTATGAGACTAATATTAGGTATTTTTACAGTATGTGGGACATGAGTCTCTCTGTAGTTTCTCTGTCTGGTCCCCGTTTTGACTTTTTTTTTGTTCAATTAAATTATTTTTGTATGCATTTTTTATACATAATTATTAAGGGAGGGAATACATCAGTGAGAATGAAAGAATGTTATGACATTTGTAATTATTTTAAAATTGTTGCATTTTGGATAATTGATTACCAATGTGTTGCTGATTCAATCGGAAAATAAATAGCTAGTATTTGGTTAGAAGAAATTAATTATTTGGCACATAAACACTTAAGACATTTTTTCCAGTAACCAGTGGGAGACCTTATTCCATAAATGAGTCACAGATCATCTTGGTTGCCATGGAAACCTTCGGAAAAAACAGGCACTTTGTCAGATGTTGAAACAGAACACAGTGGAAACTTATAGAATGTATTGCAATAAGCACTTTTTGAAGTTTATAGGTGGTTTTCCTATAAGGAGCAGCTACAGTAGATGTGTGCTTTTGTATCCCAAGCAGGAATGTCACCTTAAAAAATGTACCATTTCAAGTTCAAAAGATATTTTTTTAAAATAGACTCAAAAACAGTCAGTTGTTTTACCTTGAACTGTAACTCACTGAGCTTAAATTCTGCAGCACACGTACGTTTACAGATGACAAAAGCACATTCGGACTTGTTAGAGAGAGCACTTGGCCAGGTCTGGAAGGGTGTGCTGTAAACAGCAACAACATGACTTGACAGCTCATTCGACGTATTTATTTATCAGGCTTTTGGCACAGTGTCAGGGGTGGAGCAAGGACTCCTCCACGCCGGAGTCAGTTTAATCAGCAGTGTATTAATTCAGAAAGGTGCACATTATGCCTTGCATTATTTCAAGCCTTCTCCACACCTTCACTGCTCTGTTCCCTGTCCGATCAGCTAAATCCTTTCCCACCCTGCCTCAGTGCTGCTTTTAACAATCTTGCCTCTTGCTGGGCAGCTGGGCTGGTAAAGGATTTTGAGCTCACACCCTTTAAAAACTAGGTCCTTTAATGAGTCACATGCAATCAATGCTCTGACATACCTTATGCTTGTAAAGCAATGATGCTTACCCTTAATCTTGAACTTGTTTTAGGGACACAGTACCTGGGATTATTTGTTTTTTCCACTTTTGAACTTTTGAAGGAATCGTACGTACATGTGAAACACATCCAAGTCTGCTTGCATAGTAAAGCTGAAAGCCATTTTAAAATGTAGCTTGAGGTTATTGAGGTGTTCTATCAGAACCTGAATGGGTGGAACTGTATCAGTGGGTGCAGATGTACATCAGTTTGGATTAGTTTCAGTCACATAAAATAGCAGCAATCATTATAAATAAAAGCATGGAAACGCACCTTTTACTTTTCTGACAATAGTCAATACATGAGGACTGACTTCAAAGGACTGTTTTAAAATTCAATTTCTGTATTGTTCCGTACTAAATTTGATGCCGTATGTGTGATACTCTATTATTATTCCTGCTTAGATTGTTTTTCGACCTGTTTAGGATTCCGTGAAAATAACATCTGCCAGGACTTTTCAAAGGTACTGTGTAAAAAAATGCAAAGGTGAAGCCTTTTATCGCCTGTCAAACTAAACGAAAAACAAAAAGTATAATTTGAAAGAAAATTATCCTTGATTTGCTGTACTGGAATTAGTGCCAAACATAGCATAAGAAAACTGCACACAAACAGCAAGTACTGTACGTTTACACATATAGCCAACAGTAAACAAATTGAGAACTGGAACACATAAATAAAATGAAGAACATCTAAAAAAGACACACAGACACTGTAGTAGCATTTTGTTTAGCATTTACATTTTCTGTCTTTTAAGCTTTCTGTGACCAGACCTAAAAAAATACTTTAGATGAAAGAAAACAGAGATCTTTGTTGCCACCGCAGAGCTCACAGCAATCTTAATTCTTTCATTTCAAAGTCAGTGGTAGTCACTCATATGATAAATGCTTTTTTTAGTCAGGAAAAAATGCCATGTGTTTTGCCCTAGAGGCACTGTGGGGCAACTCTTCCTTATGGTTTCAGAATGCCAAGATGCACTGTAGTTCCGTTTTGGAGACAAGTTTATTCTTCCTTAGCCATGATTCTGAATAAGACTCTTGCTTGTTCTTCCTGAGTACAGTACTTTGACTACTGTACATGATAACATACTGTAGATAATATAGATGCCGGCCTCTTGCAGTGGCAGGAACAGTTTTAGTTGTCTAGTCTCACTGCAGGCAAAATAAATCTTGATGCTGCTTAGGGAGCCACCACATTGACCCCCCTCCTACTGCTTCATTACATCCTGTCCTGTCTTGCTATCTTTTATAGAAGATATATATTTATATAGGAAGATTTGTACTATAGTGGGGGAGGGCCAATGGTGGCTTCAAGAGATACTGATGATGAGGTCGAATTTTTATTGCACAATGCAACTGATTTCTTGCCTAGGGTTCATTTGTGAGGATTTGTGTGTGTGTGTTTGTTCTTCTTTTGGTTCTGTGTTCCAAATGGTTTATAAAAAAGGGCGATGAAAGCTGATTGTGTTGCGCTTATTTTTCAGGTTCACGAGTCTACAATCAAATACAAAACTTTTTTTTTTCCCCCACTGGACGTAGACCATGAGTCACTCACCAAAAACTGCTTAGGATTTAAGTTGTACTTATGACAGCTAATTCAATCTGACGGTTAGAAATGTTAAGACCTTGAGGGCTCAGCACACAGTCACTGCTAAGTAGGTTAAATAAAACAGAAGCAAACGCGATCAATTGCAAAGATCTGTACAGTGTTAATTGTTAATGGAAGTGTTGCTGTTTGTATCAAACTCCTCAGATGTGCAAGCATATAATTGAATACAATAGACTTGAATCCAAAGAAGAAACCTTTTTGTTTAATTCAGAAATTAAAGGACAATGTCTTTGTCCAATACTTTTGTCTCTTCTTGGTGAATTACTGTGCTATTTGTTAAGCTCTTTACCCTTACCTTCAAAAGTCCAACTCTACATTCTTCACTCACACCTGAGAAAAAGATTGGAATTTGAACAAGCGTCCCACAAAATGAGTGTCTGTCTGTACTGAACCTAAACGTTCCATGAAGCGAAATTTAATAAATTGTGAAGGTCAAGCTCCAGGGCACATGAATGGCTCCTGGTATTTGACAGCAAACTACAGTATGACCTCTACAATGTGTCATGGATGTACTTTTATATCTTTGCAGAATGGAATTTGTTAAGTATTTAATGAGCATAATCTTTGTAATAATTTGGCGACATAAACTCTTCAAGAATGATCACAAGTAGCACAAATTTGTAAACAGATTTTTATTTACGTAACATATTTTTTAGTATGGAGACACAAATGGAATCTTTTCAGAATTACTGTTTATTACTATTCCTTATTTATTTGCCTGATACACTTATCCGAAGCAACTTGCTGTACACCTGTTTATACTACTAGATATTTTACTGGAGCAATAGAGGCGAAGTACCAAGTTGCCCAGGGATACAGCAGCAGTGTCTTACATACAGCCTTCAAGTTATGAGACGAGAACCCCAAACGCTGCTGCCCCTGGTTTTTGCCAAATGCCAAATTACAGAGAGAGACTAGGAATGAAGAGATCATATTTACAGTAATACATATTCACTCAGGATAATAGCAGGAGCAGACCATTTGGAATATCTTGTTGTTTTGGTTAATTGAGTTTATGACAGAGGGTCGAGGGGAAGGCTGCAGGCTCATCTCACACATTTTTGCTTGCCTGTGTATATATACTGTAAGTTCTGTACCGAAGACTTCCCTTCACATATCTCTCTGGCACCCCTACTGCTACCCCATCTTCACTCTTACAGCAGCTCCCTGGCTCATTCCTTTCAAAAATAAGTTGGGTTTGGGCAGCCTTGAAGTCATGGCTAGACTGCCATTCTCTCAGCTAGGCAAGTCACACCAAGTACTCTATACATCTTTTATCCCTCTATCACATTCAATAGGATCTACCCAAACTACTGGACTAGTGGCTAATTGATCTAAAAAGCTTACCCAGGTGCTTCTTGAAAGAAACCTCAACACTTGATTTTACTACATGGATGCGCAGCTTTGTCCAGACTGCCATGACACTTTATAAAAAGAAGTACATCCTCTTCTCAGTTTTAAGAGCACTTCGAACTTGTTTTCCTCTTGTGTCCTCTAATCTGTGTTCCACCTTGGTCTTCATAAAGATCTCTGTGATACTTCATTATTTAATTAGTGACCAATACTATTAAGTAATTATTTCATAGCTATTTGAGTGTTTCACACCTTATCTATATTTTTTCTCTCTATCAAACAGTTCTGAATCCAAATACACGCATTTCCTTATTTGCCTATGATTTTCAGTTTTCAGTTGATGTTTCATAAGGTACTTTATCAAAAACCATATCAGAATATTCTATTACAATGTTTCAACCATTTTTTATTTAGGCTACCAATTGATCCTGTAGTTTGTGGTTCAAAACATATTGTAGCCTTTTAGCCTCATGGATATACAGAGAGGATCAAATTACTGTATGCTAATGATGAAGCACACCTGACAATGAGATATTAGATTTAATGCGGTACATTAGCTCCTACAATGTTTGATTGCTAATGTGATGGATTAGCTGCTGCAGCACTGCCTTGGATGCTTGTACATAATTTACCTTGAGTTGTTGTGATTGGGTTTGGGAATCCTTGTCAAAGTGAAATGAACTTTATTAAATGACAGTCTTTTTGTCAGTTTGTCATCTCCAGTTTCTTCTTGCTCAAACTAACATGGATGAATTACAGTAATAAAAACGCTATAATTGCAGACAATTCTCATTCTCAAGATTTAAGTAAATAGCTGATGCTTGTAATATACTGTACATATAGTGTAACTGCTGATCATGTCTAAGATGTCTAGAAGTTTTGCCCAGTAATGCATTTATAATCTAAATATTCCTGAATATAGGAATATAATATCTGCTGCACTTTTCTTTATTTTTTACTTATGTTTTCTGTTTATGTCAAGGGCAGAGAAATGACAATGCTCTTCTGGGAAATGTATTTTCAAAAGCATACATTTATGATTTTTGTATATGAGACTTTTAAGTCCCGCGAGCTAACGGATAAGGCTGTTTTAAAGTCTCTAGGTGATGTTTTTGTAATAGCTTTACTTCAATCAACTTTTCCTCTCTAATTAGTTCTTCAATGTTCTGTTGCCGCTTCTAATGTCGTTAAAGAGTAAAGGGTTATTACGCAATTGCCCTTTAAATAAATGGCTCACATTTCCACATTCACAGCATGATAAGGAGGTGCTCGTCCTCTACTTCCTTTTAACGGTTCCGTATATTATTGATCTTCACTTCTTCTTTCTACAAGATAGATTTGATCTGCTGTTCAGACCATATACAGTATAGGCTCTCAAGTAATTCATTTCAATTAGGAAAGCAGTGAGACCATATTGATATTGGTCTGACCTGTAACTTCATTGCAGAGAGGGTGTATGAACATTAATTTGATTAATCGAACATTGATATTCCTATTAAAAACAAGAAATTTTGTACAGAATTATAATATTATTATGAATAGTTTTGTGTATCTGTTACAAACGTTAATGCATATTGAACTTCGGTGAGTATGAACTGAAATTTAGTTTAGCGTAAGGATACTGTACAGTATGTTAAAAATATCAGTAAAATACTTTCAGTATATACTGTGGAGTGTATATGACTTTTCTTAATTGCTGTTTTTTGCAATTTCTTAATTGTTCAAGAGCACCAAGAAACATTTATGATACATAATCCAGAAAAATGTTTTAAATATTGTATTAATACTCATAGTCATGCTCCTAAATGTCAACATGAAGATTTTATAATAAAAAACAATAAAAGTAAATAAAAATCATGATTGCCTTGTTTTACACCTTGTCCTTTCTAGAGGCGTTATGGTTGAGCTAGTGGCTTGTGACTTCACTTTGAACCCATTGTCCTGAATACCAAATAAAACGTCACACTTTTAGAACATGTATTCACAACATAAATAGGCAAACAGGTTCTCAAGCAAACACAACTGTACATTGAGACACTCCTGAGTTTTTTAACTCAATATTGTTGATCACACAGTGTGTATTGATAAATGTGTTACAGCACTGGGATAGAAAGTTGAAAATGATGACAAAATGCTCCTTTTGAGAATAAACTGCAAGTATGCATTTTCCAGTTTCCTGAGGGTGCATAAAACTTTGAGTCTGACTTTGGCTCTTTACACAGCAAACCCTTGCTTTAAAGGAATTCACTTTAAAGACTTTGGATTTAATTGACAAACTCCAGTAAAGGGGTTTTGTCCACAAACGGGGCATCCGTGGTATTGAATTGCAATCTGAAGTCGAATTTCAAATGCAGTGACGTATGGCTTTGGCGATTTTGTAAACCTCATGGTATTAAAATTAAAAGAACCTACGCTGAGGTTTTAAGTGCACCCGCTGAAGAGACAATACCATTCTGTAAGAGGCTGAATAATTTAATCCATGATCAAGGCATCATATTATCCCAACTGTGCCATGGTGACAGTCACTTCACTTCAGGTCTTCGCTCTAGGAAAATGCCTACAGTAAGCGTACAAGCATGAGCCTCCTGTACCAGGATGTACAATCAGCAAGGGAAGGATCTTAAAATTACTGTGTGCAAATACTGATGGCTTACACAGATTCTCTCTCTTTCCTAGCGGTAATCCCGCATCAGCAGGGTCCGCTTGTTGGCACACCAGTCTCCATTTGGTGGTTTGAACCAAATCTTTGAGCTGACGTTGCCATTAACTGTGACCGAGAAATACTCCAACCAGCACTGCCGTTGGAGTTGGAGGGGGGGAGAACAAAGTAATGTAGCCAATTCATAGAGGGGGATTATTAGGAGGGATGGGAAATTTGGCCAGGACGCCAGGGTTACACCTCTACTCTTTTCGAGAAACACCCTGGGATTTTTAATGACCACAGAGAGTCAGGACCTCGGTTTTACATCTCATCCGAAGGACAGCGCTTATTTACAGTATAGTGTCCCCGTCACTATACTGGGGCATTAGGACCCACCTGGACTGCAGGGTGAGTGCCCCCTGCTGGCCTCACTAACACCTCTTCCAGCAGCAACCTTAGTTCTTCCCAGGAGGTCTCCCATCCAGGTACTGACCAGGCTCACACCTGCTTAGCTTCAGTGGGTTGCCGGCTTACACAGATTGACACCTGTAAAGAAAGGTTACACAATTCACTGTGGCTGAAGGTCCTCAAAGATATCAATTCTAGTAGTCTATTTCCATATCCAAAAAGATGGGGTCACTTCTGAGAGCATTTTTCTGCTCTACGAGTGTGTTTTTTTTAGCTTGAAATTGAATTGAATTGGTAATTTAACGGGCAACTGGCAATATAGCCCTTTCTCCCTATTAGTCCAGTAAAGCGAGGGTTTACTGCATTATAAAACTAGAAAATAGTCACATATCTTAAGCTAAATTGTATAATTTTAATACCACAATGTTCAGAAGCTAGTCTTATAGAGAAATCATACTCTGCAGTAATTCTCCTACTCACCGACTCCTCCAATTTGCAAGTTCATAAACATGTGTAGGGTAATTGTTTCTACTCTGATTTGCCATAAGCTGAATGGCTGAATTATATCTTTCCAGGACTGTTTCATCGCAAAAGAAGATCTTTGTAATCACTTCCAAAGTTCTCAATGAACCACAGAACCACTTCCTGGACACTGGGATTAGTGATAGTACTGCTCTGAATCATCTGCATGAAAGATGAATCAAATTGTTCAATAGCCTTGTCTTGCGTACGGTAGTTTAATGTAGTTGGCAATGCAACACTTCCACTGCAACCTGATCCAATAAGCACTTTACTCTGAAGAGTCAAGGATTGAATGCCATTGCATTTTTTCTGGGACATCAGTAATGGACAAGGTGATGTTCTTCTGAGGCTAAACCTCATCAAATTAGGGAATAACACAGACATTGTGCAAGGGCAGATTCAGACACTGACAAGGTCAATGAGACGATAATACAATTAAAATGTTAGTGCAGGATGGTCATTATGTTTAACCTTTGACTTCTTTGCCTTTGCCACACAATCGGTGATCAGAAGTGGTGACATCTGGTGACATTACAGCATTATGGATTAGTGTCACAATAACTCTACACCACAAATAATATTTTGCTGAAGATCCTATTAACAATTTATTACCACAATTAATAAAATCTATAAAACACACAAAAACAAACTTATTAGCCTTTCTGTGATGAATAAAAATTAAGTTTTCAGGCAGTTAAGAGGTAGAATGCAAATGTGTTTTTATTCCATTTGCAAAAAATAAAAATAAAAAATGTCCAGTACTTGGTTGCCTTTTGAATGGCCACTTGTGCAGAGCCAAGATCTCTCCTACTGTGTGTAGCCCTAGGCTTCTTCAGTCTTGCTCAATACCTTCAGCTGCCACAAGATAACTCGTTCCAAACAGCTTTTCTAAATACTCAGAAAAATGCAACAATGTTTTGCTTGAGGTTAGAGTGGGGAGCTGTGTCAGCATGTGAGCAGCAAAAAAACAAGCAGAGGTAAGTTCTGTGCTTAAAAGAAAGGAGAAAAACAAAGTTTTGGCTGTGGATCCTTCTTCAGATGTTTTGTGTGTATGCACATAATTGTGCAAACTACATGCATTTAGGCTCTTAGTACTTTGGCGTCCCCAACCACATTCAAAGATCAGAGAAGGAAGCATGTTCACTGGTCTTCTCTTCTGAGCCACAGAACAACCAGTACCTGTATTTTCCGCTGCTGTACTGTATTTTAAAGATGCGCTGACAGCTGCATCTCCTTACAACCACCATTATACGACAGTTGTAACCAGGCAGCAGCCTGGAGTAGTGTCTAGGCCTGTAGACCGAATGCTCCTGGGTTCAAATCCTGGGATGGATGATACAGTTTTACGTTTGAGTCAGGTACATCGGATTGCTCCAATAAACACCCTGCTGTAAAAATGGGTCTCCATGCCAGCACGGTAAAAGAAAATTTGTCCTCTGCTGACTTCTGTGGTAAAATAAATATTTAAACCTAACACCATAAGGAGCTATTGCCTAACGTAAGTTTAAAAGACAAAAAGTACACCTATCCTACAAAAAAGTACTTAAGTAAAACCTCAACACACATTACAATGTATGATAATTACTCTATATTTTATAATTATCATTAGTACTGCATTTTGTTACTATTATGCTAAAGTAATATTAGCAGACCCCATAACAATTGCTGCCCCTGCAGTAACGTCCAGTCTAGGAAACCCAGATTATTGTCTTCCAATTGCATTCCCCTTGACAGATATGAGAATTAAAGCTTCACCATCTGCTTTTCTGTTGCAACACTCTTCTTGCATTATCGAAAAACACACGTGGTTAAAGTTCTGAGGAAAACTGCATTATCAGTCTTTAGGTTTGAAAAGCAAGCCCTCATTTCTCATTAGTGTTCGTTTCAAATGCTTATTTCTCTTCTCTTCTCTTATTTCTCTTTAGAAAGCTGTTTAAAAACTTGTGTTTTAATAATTACAAAATACAAAAATGAGTATTCAGGTGTATGAAAAGGAGAACCTGCAGTGCATGTGTGATGTCACTCTTAGGAGACCCACTCCCCCCAAAACAACTCTCTCTTTCATAAAGCTTCTTGAGTCAAAAGAGAATAACATTAGTTAGGTGCTAATAGTATTGTTTCTGTTCATGTTTGACTCAGGAATGCGTATAGTGAAAGAGACAAGGGTTTTTTTTCTGGGGGTGTTAGGTTGCTTGAAACTGCATCATTTGAGTGAAGTCACGGGAGGATAAGGTAGACAGTGCCCTGAGGTACTTAAATGGACTCTTAGTGTTCAGACATTTTTACATAGTTCTTAGGCATTACAAACTGGGCTGCTAAATGTTAGAAGTAAGTTAAAGTCACAGGGTATTTATGCGAATTAGGAAATGCAGAGATTAGTGTTAAATATTTAAGGTTTTAAGATGATCTTCTCAGTAGTTCTTTAGACTTTGAAATTCCAGAATAAAATCTTAAGAAATGTGATAAACAAGTGGACACTATTCAGTTCATCTACAGAAGCTTGCTTGGTTGCTAGTAGGTGATTGAGTCAAGGCTCTGTCCACCAACTTTTCTGAAGGAAGCCAGTATTAGCTTCAATAGTGTGACTGCTTGTTTAAGACTCCCACAGCCCTTTATTTAGACTTGACTAGGGTCATCGTAAGTATTGTGATATGACTGATTCAGTACAATGTTGATTTTAATATTTCTGAAAGAGCTCCATTGCTTATTCAAAAAAATAATCTATGTTTATTTATGTTTAGTTAGTACATAAATACTTTAAATAAATGTATTTTAAACAATGGATCTGTGAACAGCTTTTCACACTTTTATATACTGAATTTTACTATTCTATAGTTCTGTTAGATTCAGTTGTATTTGTTTTTGTCTTATAATTTATATCTTATAATTATTTATCAATGCACTATTTATATTATATTTGAAATTACAACGATATATTACTGTACCATTTATTTTAAAATCAGTATATCATTATAAGTAAACATTCTGTATGTACTGTATTGATTTACTTTGATGTGTATTGAACAATTTATGAGATGCCAAGCTTTACACACTTACTGTAGTTTTTGTTAAACCTTTTCAAAATAGGGAGCTATTTTATGAGATTTCAAATGTTATGATCTGCAAGTTTCATTATAGTGTTCTATGCAGTGCCACAATTACTGTATTTGTCCTGAATTACTGTACATTAATATCTATGACAAATATACTAGTGTGGGAATTTTTCCAATTCATTCAAATGTTTTCTGTAAATTGTAATCAATTCAGCATTTTTTTCTCTTTTCATTTTCATCAAATAAATTGAAGAGTAATATTACAACTTGACATACAGTAGTAAGTCTTGATGTACTGTATCATTTTATTGTATACTATCCATATACAATGTTAGCTTTACTCTAGGGATGTATTTTTAATATTTTTTATAGGAATTCAGCACTTTATAAATTTTATTAACCTCAAACTTATATACAGTTATATATATACTTTAAGTATATATATGAGTTTTAGATATATACAGTATAACTGAAAAAGAGAGTAAAGGTTTTACAGTATGTTATACAGAAGGTTTAAGCACTCATAATTTCTTTCTAAAAAGTTTTGTCTGAAAGTGTTGCAACTGCTAAAGAGATTTTAATAAGTTATACAACATAAAAACTTCCTGTTCTCTTCCAGTCATTTATTTGCATATTGTTGTTCAACCAACTCTAAAAAAACTATTATTTATATACACACACATTATAAATGTTTTGTACTGATATTAATCATCTGAGATCTTTTTCGAACTTGCAATGGTTCTGCAGGAAATGAAGACAAAATTTTCCAAAAGTAATTTTAAGATGACTTAGGCAGTTCTGTTTTCAGAATCAGTGATATATTTAATGTTTCCATATCATACATGCAGCTAAAATGACAGATGCTATCTTTCAAATAGTTTTTATTTCTCAAAGTGTTTAATATTATTTAAACCAAACACAAATTCAATATAATATAGCAAATGCCATCTTTATTATGATACTGTATGTAAGATTTGAAACCCCTTTGTGAAAGAATAAGAGAATATACTTTGTTATAGAACCCGTAAATGTTTTCTCCCTTATTGCTTGCAAAAAAGAGAAAACAAAATGATCTGATCAAATGTGATTTGAGGTATCTGAACTTTGGGCATTACTGGAAAGACATGGGGGTGTTCAAGCAGCTATAACTAATTGCATACTGAAGTGTGGTAAAACTAAAAATAGCTTCTTATAATTTCACGGTAAGTCGAGGTTTATTTCCTTTCATTTTTCCTTTTCATCCTTTTAAATATTGCAAAGAAGACAATTCAGAGTACATTTTAAGCAACAATAGCTGAAAAGTGAATGTATTCGACTAACTTGTTTTTATTTTAATTTTAATTATTTTTTTTGTTAAGATCAAACTACAACAAAAAGACTGTTATTTTATTACATTTTGTAGATATTCACAAGCTGAAACACATACTGTATAGTCCCTTTTTTATCACAGTAAAATGATAAAAAGTCATATTATATGTTCTTAAGAGAAAAAAAAACATACCAACTGAAGTCATAACATATTTTTGGTAGCCATGCTTTGCAATACCCAAGATAAGAAAATCACATTATGTTGTTTTTTGAAGTACAGTTCAAGAAAGTACAACATTAAAGTCCAATAGTTCATTTGAATTACATATACTCAGTGCCATTTAACACAATTGTGCATATATTGTTTTTTGCACACTTTTTATTACTGTACAGTAATAAACACAAAATCGTGTTGTGGTATGTTTTATCCCTTTGATGTATTGTAAATGTTCACCAACTTTCTATCAAGCAAAAATAAACCTTGTTTGGGAAAAGGCTCATAAATATTTTTTATCATCCATTTACGTACTCTGTTGAGGAACTCCAAAGAATGGATTGATGATCTGATCCTCTCAGGAATTATTTCAGCAGCAGGAATGCAACAGGACAGAAAGAAATGTGTGAACACAACACACAAAGGACAAAACATTTACAAAGTATTCAAAACTGACATTTACAGATTACATGCAACTGGAGCTTCCCAACAAAGGTAGACATTTGGCATACATTTAAATAAAACATTTTATTTAACTTATTTTAACAGGAATCTAACCAATAGTTATCAAGAATCTCAGGATCTCTATCGGTCAGAATAATAAAGCAGACTCAAAAGGCACAATGACAAGAGTACACTACAGACCACCAAATTCAGATATCAATTATAATACAGCCATTGTGGGAGATTTTAATTTCCCACCCGCAGATTGGGAAAAATTGTCAGGGATATATGCAGCTGATACAGCTTGTCAGAAAACCTATTATGGGTAGTTGATTTAGTCTTCAAACAATCAAGATAGAATGAGACTATTAGGAAACTGTGATCATAGTATGGTACGACTTTGAAGTACATTTTGAAACTCTGTGCTAGGCGAGCTCAAAACACAGATTTACAATTTCAGTAAAGTATACAATGAGGGAATGACAGTGAGTTTAAAACAAATAGAAACTGGATCAGATTAAATAAAATCAGTAAAAAACTATGATATATGTTTAAATGTATGTTTAAAGATATGCTTGAAGCAATGAATAGATCCATCTCAGTAGCAGTAGCCCAAATGGTTTAATATATCCCCTAAGAAAAACACAAGGAAAAAGAAAGCCGTGGATTCACATTTCAGTTAAGGAAATTGATCAATTCTAAGCACAGGTTAAGCATTTTAGAAAGACTAAAAGAACATAATTTATATTCTTCTCTTCTATATACTACATACTGTATAGTATACAATACAGGGTTTAAGATAATACAATATGTGTTTTTCAGTATTAGAACAGTAAAGATGAAGTAAGGGTTCTCAGAGATAAAAGCAAAAGACTTCTTGATACCGAAAGAGAAATGGCTAATATAACAAAATTAACATTTCACTCAGGTGCTAACTAAAGAAAACTAAACTAAAGGCGGAGCAAAGTCCTGTATCAGATGGAAAAGAGTGGAGTGTTGCAGATCATAAAAGGATAAACTAATCTCCAGGGTTTGATGCTGTTTTACTATTTCTACTTAAGGGAACTGTGAGAGTCTATCTATGTTATTTATTTATAGGCCATTAATAAATTGACTTCCAACAGTCGCTCAAGGCAGGGTTAATACGCATTCACTGGAAAATTGTTAATATAGCACCCATCCCTATAAAAGGTGACAAAAGATGAAGCAAGTAATTCTACACCAATAACTAAAGATTATAGAAACAATTATTAGAACTAATCTCTGTGTGGCAATAAGATTCTAGTGGGTGATAAACACAAATGTGGAAAGGTCTTTATTTAGCATCTCTGTCTTGTTAGAGTCCTTTGAACAAACATCAGCACTAAGGAATACAGGCAGAGCATGCGACCAGGTAAATTTAGAATGATACATTTTTGTCAGCATTGTGTAACGGGAGCCGGTTCAGACTCCCGTGTAGTGCGTATTTAGGACCCTATGCAAATGGTAAAATCCAGAAGAGACTGAAGAAGGACAACAGGGAAACGCAGGATCAGGACGGGATGACTGACAGGGGGGCGTGACGGCAGTGTTCCGGTGCTCGGGGGGCTTGGTGCAGGCGAACAAGTCCAAAACTATCTGGAAGGGGAAACCAGGAAGCAGTCCAAAGTCCACCGCCAGGAGATCCATCCAAACAGACACAGGAACGGGGACGAGGAATCCGAGCTCCGAGCCCTGGACCCAGATGGTCAGGACGCCGGGGAATAAGACCTGCCCTCGGGATACCCGTGAGCCTGGGGGATAGGCAGGCATTGTGGTGTCCATCTTCCAATACTGAGCCCTGAAGCCCGGAGACGCCAAACTTAAGTAGTGACAGGAAAATAGGAGACAGGTGCACGTAATAATGAAACTAAAATACAAATAGGTCAGAGCGCCCTCTAGAGATGGGATGATGACCGTGACACATTTTTCCGCCTTGTGTTAGATTGCTGACCTATACAGCAACAGAAGAGGAAGAGCAATAGAATGGAAGAGGAAGAAGAGCAGAGCAGCTCCAGTGGAGGACATGGTGGCTGGTAGTGAAGACTCCAGCATGGCGTAGGAAGGCCTCCAACACCACCGCCACGATAACACCCAGTGTTTAGTAATCATGTTAAAGAGCTAAACCATTCTCAAGTTTCGGATTCTCAAGTTAAAGGTGGTCTCTCCTACCTTAGCCCTCTTTGCAGTTAATACTATGAATGAAATAAATGTGACTGGTACAGTAGATGACACTCCTTTCCCTGGACAAGGATTTCCAAACACCAGCACCCCAGTATTGTGACTGGGAACACTGTGCTGTTGGTGGTACTGTCCTTGAAATGAGACATTAAACCAAGATCATTACTACTTGGATATGAAAGACGTCATAACACTGTAAGAATAAGAAGGTTAAACCCAGTATCCTGTCTGAATTCCTCCCTGGGTCTGAGCCGAGATACAATTCCGTGTTAATTGAATTGGTAGAGTGTAGTAATTTCTCACTACTCTTCATGAATTCAAAGTGTGGCACAGGAGCATAATGGGTGTAAGGCATCAGCCCAGTGGATGTAGAACTTCAGTGGTGGATGAGGTGCTCCTATTTTTTAAGTACTTTGGGATCCTCTGTGATCCACTTATATGTGTGATCTAGATTTTGGTATAGTTTAACAAATTGCTCATGCTGATGATACCAAAATAGGAGGGCTAGAAAACGCTGTAGAAGAAGCCAATTAAATTCAGGAATGTCTAGATCTAAGAAAGAGTAAGGCAACCTCCTTAGCCATATGGTGTAGACAAGTGCAAATTTACTGACATGAAAAGATGAAAAAACAGGAATATAATTTTGATGATTGTTCATTTTAATTGATTTATTTTAAAATCAAATGTAGAATTACTGTATGGATTATCTTCATTATGGAATTAATTGCTGAAATTAAATATGATTAATATACTTTTCATATTTTTGTGAAGATTGGTGAATGCTTCCCCCCCAAAAAATATTGTCTGGTAAAATTCTGAAACACTGAGAGTTTTTTATTATTGTACTTTGTTGACAATTTTTTTATTTGAGTTTAAAACTCAAATAAATGCATTGTAAATAATCAATAGCATTTTTAATCAATCACATTTAGCATAAACTTTCTCTTTCCATATTTCTCCATGAATTATCGGTTCCACCATAATTTTGGATTAATTTCCTAGGAAACTGAAAATTTCCTTATATATTTACAATCGGAGTTGCCACAATTTGCTGAGAATTTACCATTTTCTCCTGCAAAATATGTTTTAAAGTCAAGGATAATAAAAAAGAGGCTTGTTTTCATAAACTGCAAACATATTACAACTGTCACTTTGAAAAATGGCTAGATTGCATCTACAAACACCAAGTGTCACCACAGATCAAAGTCTTTAGCATCATACTTCAACAGTTTTCACCAATAAATCATGTGATATTAAGTGCGAACAACATTTCCACTGTAAAAGGGAAAAATCCCCTACTGACTATTTCTATTAACAGTCTAATAATTTTAGCTGCGTTAGCCACCTACATTTGTACTTTACCTTATTCTTTATTTCACTGACATGTGTTACTGTCTGCAGGACTTTCAACCTGTGAGTCTGACAGCACTTGTAAGCTTGTGGTTTTTTGCCGGAAATTTTCACTTGTCACTACATACCAGCATTGTAATGCACACGTGATTACCCTGCAGCCCCGCCTACCTAATGTACAGAGAATGATAACATCTACCCCAGGATGGTATTCAAAAGTATGGTAGAAATACTCCAGAAATAGACGCTGCAATACTGCGGAAGGAATTACTTTGAGTGTAGGTCATTTAAGCAGGTTTGTTTAAGACTGATGCTTATAAAGAGGGAGTAGGCCTTAGGTGTTTTACACAAACTTTCCTTTTAGATTTAGTCATGTCTGAGTTGACTTTTAAATTGGCTATAATGTAATTGGCTATAAATAATTCTTTAGTTACTTTCTAGTGTGATTTTTATTTTACAAGAACGAACAAAGCTTTTTAGGAGTTTAGAACTGACACAGTTGATATATAATTGTACCATCCCACAATAAGAAGGCGTAAGGTACATTTTAACTGGATTTACTATCGACACTCATCTTTAGTTTGGCAAATGTAGGTGTTTGCATATCATGTTGTTTCAGGATGTCTTCAAAGATCATTTCCAGTCTATTTCGCACATTTCACATTATCACAAGAATTTCCCTGCTGGTAGTGGGCTGGCCACATTATTTAGCAGGCAGATTTAACGTCATGTTGAATAATATGACTATCAATTCAATGAACAGGTGTTTATTTGAAAATGCGGTAGTTTTAGTAAAGCATGTGATATGCCTATGTCCATTTTCACTGCTGGAATTCTGCTTTCTTTATTACTTATGTTCCTGTTTGTTAGAATATTTTGAGTGTCTTTAAAAATAAAGTGACCAGAATCTCACGTATTCAAAGTTCTGAGAAATAAGGAAACAACGTACTTCTCATGTTCAGGTAACTAACTAGAGAAATAAAAAAACAAACCAAAGCTATCAATAGGTATGAAATATTATCCAGTATTTTTTGCAGCAATTCTATTTAAAGTGGAATGAGCAAAAGTAGACAGAAGGCTCAGTGAAGCTTTGATCCACAGTGTGCAATGCTGGCACGGATCACTTTTATGATATGGGTTTTACTAAGAAGACATCATTTTTGTATCATTAAACTGTCTAGAGAATAATTGTAATTAGAGCATCAAGGTAGACTCGAATACCTTCAAAGGATGAACTTTGAAACAAAACACTTAACAGCAGACAATGCATCACTCTGGTTATTCACCATTTAAAAGATGTACTCTATAAGTCAATAAAAAACAGACTGTATCTACAGCATTATTTACTCTTTGAGTAGCTCCAGGCATTTGACGTAATTCCAAACACGAAATTGCACAGTGCAATATTTGATTAATCTACAGTAAACATTTCTGAATACATTTTTGTTCTTTCAGTGAAGGATAAAAAAGTTCTCTTAAAGCTATTAGTAATAGTTCTTAAAGCTAATAAGGCTTATCTTAATGTGTATTAAGTGAAAGGTCAAACGTGATAGCTGAGAATAGCTTAAAACCAATAACTGGTTTGGATAGTTTTGTTTTTTTTATTGTTTTTCGTTAAACATTTTTCTGGGTTTGTGTATATTAAACTTCCTGTTGTTTACAACTATATTGATTGTCTTAGGTTAAAGATAGAGAGCATGCCAAGCGGTTATGCTGTAATGAAATACCACAGCAGTTATGTAATCAGAGACAGTATTTTATGTGTTTACTGAAAACTGGGGCTCAAGAGAATGCATTAGCATATAATTTTTTTCTTATGGACCACTGGGGAGGAAAAAAACGCTGTAAATTGTAAGATTTCATTTTTACCAAAAGAGCATAACCAATTATATATTTATTGGCTTGTGAATTATTGCATACATCTCTCTGTTATAAAGAATTGTAATACGAATTTGCATTCATAGTAATCAAAAAAGTATATTTTTTGTGGAGAAGATGGTGAAACTGTACATGTAAATCTATTCTGAATGTGGATAGTTATGACTAAGGGGTCAGAGTTAGGGTTACAGTTCTGAAATATGTTAATGTCAGAACTAGCTACTATTTTTTAAAAATAATACTGCAAACATTTTCCTAAGTTAACAATGACCAGTCACATTATGTTTCATTACTGAATTATTTAATTTAATTGAATGTGGGGTTCATCCAGCCTTTTTCAAGTATATTGTTGAGTGGTTATTTAAAAATTGATGGGTCTGACTTACGCTGTGTGTAAACAGCCCACTCCATTGGAAATTATCGGTCGATGACATACTGTAAGTAATTTGCCTCAAGGGAAAATCAGGACCTAAGAGTTATCAGTAACTTATCTGGGGACAAGGGGGGGATTCCAGTAGTTTTTAACTGGCCAAACAAATTAGCAGCAATTGTTGTAACTAATGGAAAACACCTGCTAATATGAAAAAGCAAAACAGCAAAGAAGTTTGCTTTGTGGTCTATTCTCTTACTGATGTTAAAACCTCTGTCATGGTGTTTCAGTGCTTAAGAAAGAGTTTAAACACGAGCAACAGAGTAACCCTTTCTGATGCCAAAGGGATGTTTTGGACTTGCATGCTAAACACATTGAATATGAATTCCTTAATCAGAGGATATCTGGGAATTGATTGATTCATTCACTATCTTAAAAAAGCTGTTGAGACTGCCCACCTAATGAAGGCTTCACAACAGATTACTGTTAAAATAGGACAGGGACGAGCAAAATGTGTCCTCATTCAGTGTTATTAATTGAAAAGTACCTAGAAAATGTTCTGAAATCTAAATTCTGACATAAAATGTGACATTTAATTGCGCAAATCTGGCCCCATCATCCACTCGCATGGATTGATAATGGACAACCATTATTTTATTTTATTGCATGTTAGTTGCATGTCTTGCTAGAATGTTTACTGATTGTGAGAATATTTTCTATTGTACAGTAAGATGTTGTTTTGGAAATAAAGTTTATTTTGACAGAAAAAAAAAATTACAGCGTTACAAACCAAAGCAAAAACAGAATAACATGAGTAGAGGCACTAGGCCTTCTGTTCATCTTATTCTGCTCAGATTGATTAATTTGCGTGATTAATATTCTGTAAGTAAATGCCCTTTAGAGTCTCATGTGGCTTGACTGTTAAATGACTCCACAGACAAATTCACTGTACGGGTGAAGCTCTGTTGTCTGAAGATAGCAGGTTTATTCTATTACCTGACCTTCAAATGGATCTGAGTAGGCTGAGGTAAGCCAGGGTTTCCTCAGCCCCTGTGTGTTGCTGAGTGCCTGTGAGCTTTTCAGGTCACTAGTGAAATCCATACAAATTCTACATCTCAGAATGTAAGAAAGCTGTACTGTAGAAAAGGCCCAAGGCCTGACCCAACAGTGTGTATGTTAGAGCCTGCTTGCCCTACAGCTTCATTTCTCCTGTAATATTGAGCAATATCCCACTCCTCAAGAAGGACAATGCCCACATCCTGGCGATTCCAAACATTTACAAATATTTATATTCAAGGGACATTCAACAGAGATAGAATCCATATTTTTACAGTAGGTGGAGATTTACTGTAAAATCTATCAAGGAAAGAGTCCCCCTAAGTTATGAATAGCCATCCCAAATACTCATCAAAGGCAGAAGTCCTAAGGTCTGTGCTTAATTCATTACATTTTATTTTTGTTTTATTCGGATTTCAAGCATTTCTGCCGATGATATTTACCTGTTCAATCTGAAAGATTTCCAGGCCCAGAAAGCTGGAATTTCCCATTTCAACTCCTTGCCACAATAAACAATAAATTAAAATTTTGCCTTAACCTTGGTTCAATGGTAATTGTAAACAGAGCACTACGTCGATTAAACTTTTAAAAGCAAACTGAATTGGCAAACATGTCAAATATAAATTCTAAGCCAGACATGGCATCATTTTATGACCAGTCACTCCAGGCTATTTAATAACTTAAAAGGGGGCATTTCCTTTGAACACAGGCCATGGCTACGCTCCAGATGTCAGCCTTTTTGAATACGTACATTGGCAGCCCACAAGTCAGGATTCCTTGCTATAAAAGTTCTCATTCTGTTTCAGCTTACTGAACTAAATATATATGGTCGTGATAATAAATATTGAGATTGGATAGAACCCCAATAACAGCTATAAGACAGCCTAAGCAAAGATTACAGTGCCATAAATATCTATACTTACACAGTACCTTTCTTGAAAACATGGTTACAACATGCAGGTTCATATATTATACAGTATATAGTTAGAGCAAACCATTTTAAGCCTATGCTCTTGCACTAAACGAATCACTTTGAAACACTGTAAAGACAATTTATTTAACCAATCTGTTAAAAAAAAAAGTAAGCAGTCTTTCACTTTATTGCTTTGGCACGCTTGCTTTTAAGAAATGACAATGCTTTCAGTGAACAGTGCAATTCTGCTTGTATGCGACACTTCCTTAAGGGAGAGGCATGTACTGTACAATAAAATCAGCTAAGGACAGCAGCTGCTAATGTTCCAAACTGACTATGCCACGGGGGGCTCTGTGATCTCTGAAACCTTTTTTATAAAACACACAGCAAGCTGGTGTTTTAAATGGAGTGGACAGAAGTGCAACAAGACCAAAGAAAAGACCACAGGGAAAGCAGCAAGCAAACAAAGTGTTATGTCTGATGCATACCCAACACAACACATCACCAAGTAAACAGCACTCCTTCTGTCTAGCATAGTGGTGGCAGCATTATGTTATAGCTCTGCTTCTCATCAGCAGACACTGAGAAAGTTTGTCAAGTAGGAGACACAGTGCAAGTCTTGAAAATTGCTGTCCTTCAGCGATCCCCAAACAAATTGACAGAACTAGACCAAGTTTGCCCAGAAGAATGAGTGAAAAGTATACTAACCCAGTATCCAGTTATTATAGATGTATTCAAAAAGGTGGTTTCCCAAGTATTTAGTCAGAGGGGTGAATACATTTGTACTCAACATAGTTTCTTACTTTTAGAAACTGTTAACCATTAATATTTTTAATGATATAATTTTTAAACTTAAAACTTAGATTAATTATATTAAAGATTAAAAATTGCAAAAGACATTATTAAGTGTGACTACAAACGTAATCTATCTGACCATAATTCTTACATAGTTTACTTATAATCTGACTGTGATGGTTTTATTTTTCAGTATCACATAGTAACTCATCCAGCACCTTGTTCTTTATTAGTCAAATAGGATCCATATTTGTAGTGTTAAGTATTAAGAGCTGTCTCTATTCCTGTACAGTAGTTCTACCACTGCAACTGACCACCATAAGATGATCACTGCTCACTCACTGAAACTGACCATTATAAGGTCACTCACTGAAACTGACAGCCAGAAGATGGCGACCATTTTACTCAGACTCCTATCAGTACAAATGGACTTGTCTTATCTAGTGATTCAGGGCTATCTATAGACCTTAATGAAGGAGCCAAGTAGCAGTGATCACAGTGAGCCAATTATTATTATTATTTAAAGAAAAGTCAATGGAAGATTCCACAAAAAAACAGCAGGGGAAATGATGGGGTGTCTTCCAACCGCAGTTCCATTAGAAATTCAAAATCTAATAATCCTGACGTCAACTGGGACACACAGCATCTTACAGGCTCTCCACTTGTTAGGAAAATCAGCCAAGACAAATGCCAACGAATAGACAGACACTCTCTCATACTGCCTCTTGGGTGAAACCGGTTTTTATCCTGCATAACAGGTTCTTCTACTCATTAGGCAATTTTCGTTAATTTACAGTACAAATAGAAGGAATGGAAAAAAAAGCGAATCCAGCCTAATAAAGAAGATTGAGATAAAACATACATAAACTCAAATATTAAAAGTGCATAAAAACTGGAAAGGATAGTGTTCAAAGCCCCAAACATAACAGGCTGTAAACCCTCTTCAATTTTATTCCTTTACACAAACCATACCTCCAGTCATGCTTACAAGATTATTTCAGACCCCTCGAATTCAGCTCATAATCTTTTTCAGCTCCACTCATTGGGAAAATTCTTTAAATCGATCCTTTGAAGAACCACCTGCATCAGCCGTACTGTAGCTTCTTCCCCACAGCCATTCAAACCTTAAACTCTCTCCCTTCAGCTAGCTAGCCACCTGTGAGCATCAGTTTTACAGTTCTGTTTGCCAAAACGTAAGGTTAATGTTTACACATGCATGTGACTGTAATTGTGTTTTGCTTGTCTTTTCATTTCAATTTGTATTCTTTTTTTTAATATTGTATGTGTTGTGTGCTCCATCAGTGTTCTCTATTCTGTACTTACCGCAAATATCACCAACTACTGTTGTGTGGAAGTAATGAATTCTAATTCAAATTCTAAAAAAAACATTAGACCCAGTTGCATATGGGTTAAAAGCTTATTCTGAATTTTTGGCAAGCTCAGAAATGTTGTTTTTGCTTCTGAAGATAAACATTTTCACCTGTATTCCATCCTTGTGTTCTGAAGTGTGGATATGGAATATACTGCATCATGTTACTTGTGTGCATTATGCTGACATTTTGCAGAAATAGTGGTCCAAAGTGCTCTAAATAGTTGTGTTTCCATTTTGTATCACTTTACTTGCTTAGCAATACATTTGACAGACTGATTTTAAAAAAATGAAAACAAGAATGTGACATTTTATGATTCTTCCAGATACTGTATATGATTTCAATGATATAGATTAATTCAGATATTTGACATTTAAAATATCTAAATATAATAAAATATGTAAACATATAAAATAAATATGAATAATAAATATAAAAAAGATATAGCATGCATTATATACAGATTAAAAATTTATTAAATAAAAAAAGTTGTGTCTTAAATCACATTTTACCATACATTTTTAGACCTTGTTCTGAAATTCTCTCTTCTGAAAATCATACCTCTTTTGTTTGCTCTGAGAATAAAGAGCCAGAATTCAGCAGAATTTCTGACTCTTAAGATATAAACACTTCTTCACCTGGGGGAAGGGATAAATTGATCCAAAAAAAGGATTAACTGGAGCTGTTTCCACAGCTTAAGGCTGTTGATAATTTAAAGAGACATACTGTAGAATATCTACCAATCTGGGGGCTCTGAACCCAGTTCATGTTTTCACTTGGTTTTGTAGTAACATAAATGAGTCTTGGCAGCACGGTGGTACAGTGGTTAGCTCTTCTGCCTCATGCTACTGGTGCCCTGGATTCAATTCTTACGGTTTTAGCTGTATGTTCTCCCCATGTTCACATGGGATTCCTCCAGGTGCACTGGTTTCTTCCCACAGACCAAAAACACACTGGTAGGCTAATTGGCTTCTGTAAATAAAACTGTCCCTGGCGTGCGTGTGTATGTGCCTGTATGCGCCTTGTGATGGATTGGCATTCAGTCTGGGATGTGTACCCTGCGTTGCCAGGTTAGGCTCCAGTCTCCCCACGATCCTGTACTGGATAAAACGGTTTAGAAAATAAATGGATAAAGGAGTCTTAACATAACAGCCTCTACATGTACATTCTCATAGAATTTTGAAATCTGTTTAGACACAGCACTACAGTATACATTTCAGGTGTTAACCAGTAAAGGCTCTCATTCAATCAATGGTATTGATTTTCAAATATTGTCAAATTTTTGTTTGTGAAGGTTACATGCTAATGAGGCCTGACAGTTCATAATATTAAATATATTTTAATTTCAGATACTGAACCAAAACATGGGCCTCAAACCAGGTGCTATTCCAACCATTTTTGCTCATAAAAAGCAACTGATGAAAAGAGAATGCAATGAGACAGTGATATCAGTGTTTGATAGTAAAAGGGAAAGAAAAAATCTGTATTCATGACTTGAGATGTGGTCACAAGTCTGCTTGTTTACAATGTAATAGGGCCACAACACATCACCGGAAGTTTTGTTTCCTCTTTCTGAATCACAAACAATGACGGTAAAATGGTATTATGCATGCCTGGAAATTTTGTCTATTATGTGATGTAAATTGGAAGTTTTAAATGTGACTGTCACGATCGTAATCCCTCCATTTAAGGGCGCTCCGGCTCTTTCTTATTTTTCTAATTATGTGCACCTGCCCCCAGTCCTGCCCCTCCTTATTTAAGCCTGGCGCTCTCGGTACTCCTGGTTCTGCATTGGAAGACGGACGCCTGGAGGCCCGCCTACCATCAAGTCGCCCTACATCCGCGGCTTGAGGACATAGGCCTCCTATTGGCATCCTGACCCGGCTGAGTCCGGGGCTCGGAGCACCTGCCCTTGTCATCCCGTTCATATTCCCTGTCCCTGTACGGGATCCCATTCTGGCTTTTAACTCTGCCTTGTTTTGTCTCGATTGGATCACCTGGATTTGGACTTTTGGACTTCACCCCAGATTTCCCCCCTGGCCTCCTTGGACTAGTTCGCCCTGGCTACTCCCCCCGAGCATCAGTTCACCATCGTCACGCCCCCCTGTCTGTCAGCCCCTCCTGATCCTCGTCGTTTCCTCCCCATCTTTTTCCTTTTCCACTTAGTTCCTGATTATATGGCTAATAAAGTGATCTTATACCGTCTTCATCGGGTCCAGAACTACACTTCACGGGAGCCTGGACCGGCTCCTGTTACAGTGACCATGCACACTGTACTTTGTGGCTAATTTTTATAATCCCAAAATGTAAAAATATCATTGCAGTTCCATTTTAAGGCACTGTATGGCTTATGGTGTATGAAATGGAGGCTGGCACCTACATGTGCACAGATTGGAGAAAAGCTTGCCGGGTCCTCATGCTCTTCTGTGCTAGTGCACAGAAGACAGGTTGAATAAAACATGCTAATTTTAAACAGGATGTTTTGTTATTAACAAAAAGGAAAAGAAGATATATATATATATTTTAAAAAGTCTTTTGAAAAAAACAAAAAAAAACAAAACCCTTTTCAAGAAGTAGAAGGTAAACCTACAATGAAATACAATAGTGTATATTCATAAGGGGTTCCTAGAGAGGCTCAACTGGTAAAGGCACTAATTAAGACCGTTAAGACCCTATGGTTCAGATAATTATGGTTGGAATTTGGATTATGACATTAGCAGACTGTCGCCAGGGTTCCCCAAACCACACTGTGAGAGTAGGGTGGGCTTTACTTAGCCAAGGTATTCTCAGTTTGCCATGGATAGCCGCAGAAGCTGTGTGACTCTTGTGGGTTTACAGATGCCTGTGATCTTGCAGTGCTGTCAGTGAGAGCTGTGCCGCTTCTCCTATCCTTGCTCTCTTTTAGCCACTGCGGACCAGTGGGAAAAATGTTAGTAGGCCGTTTTATTTCCTGGATTTCTTCGTTTTTCATGAGAAATCAATCTCTGTGTTTATCTTCATTGCCCTCAGAAACTTTTCTCATGTTTTCTAGTGATGAAGAGTAGAATGGAAAGAAAATGAATGCTAAAAATAAATCTGCTAATCCTGTGCACAAGATTGAAAAGCCATCCACTGTAAGTGATTAAGGTGCAGAAAAAAGAGTTTTCAATGGAGATGTTTCTGAAGTCATTTGTAGGTTTTGGCATCTCTATCTAACAACCGAGTGCAGAACCCCAAAATCCAGAATTCAATGGTCACAAGATCTTCCAAACTGTTTTGCCCTGCTAGTTTTCCACATTTCACACTGTTTTCAGTACACTATACTTATTTTAACATAAAAACTATATGTGGGTTCATGTTGTTCTACCATTTATAAATAATAACCTTGATATAAAAAATGGGTGGGTATAATAATGTGTATTCAGGGCTTTGAAAGAACAAAGTAATTAGTGAACTGTTCAACCACAAAAAATGTAATTTTAGCTATAATTTGCTACACAACATTCACATCTGGTTACGGCTGTTGACATATTTAATAATGAACATAGTTCTGAGGCTAAACACATCAAAAGCACACCACAAACCCGTGTCTAAGTGGATGAACTGTCATTATTAATACAATGAAAAAGATTTAATTTAATGTTATATGAGGTAATGTATACTTTGAACAGCAGAGCAGTGGAATTTCACGTATTCTCAGTACGGGGATGGCCACAGGTTATAGCCTGTTGTTACAATTTTTTTTAAATCTTTTTTGCTGGCTTGACAGAAAAATAATTCTTGAAGTTTGTCAGTCTTGTCAGGTTATCAAGTAAATGCAAACCAGATTCTACAGATAAAGCTTGTAGGCAGATGTGGAAATGTTTCCATCACAGACAAAGCCTTTGAGATTTTTTTTCCTCTAGTTCCCTCAGACACACAGAGTTCAGAGAACATAATAAGCAGAAAAAAATTAAAAAGAATGATTTTGGTTCTACACTGTTTCTAGAATTATAAGGACAAAGGGACACAAGCTCCCAGTGAACGTCCATCATTATACGATATTTGACAACACTAAGCAATTTCTGATTTAGCCTCAAATGATTTCTTCTCCATGAGAACGCTGTGTCTAATGTGTTGATACCTAAGGGCTTCCCACCACCGCCAGACATACACAAGTAATTTTCACTTTTGTGTTACCCCCTTACATAACACCCCTGGGAAGAAATTTAAACAGCAGTGCTGCCAGCCCCAACATAAATGCCAGATAAGACCGTGATGAATGTAGATATATCAGAGCTGATAGTATGAAGGGTAAAGATGCAGGAATTTCAGTCAAGATCAGCTCCCCCCCCCAACTGCAGTTGCATTTTTAGGAAAGGTGTGGGTTTCTTATCAACAGGAAGAGGCTTTTGCCACAACGGCACTATGGTTACAAAATGCAGGAAAAGAAAGTAACCAAAAAAGGAGCACTTTCTATACAGCATATGACATATGTCGCTGTTTCCCATATCTACAGCCCCCACTAATAACATGTGAGTGGGTTTTCTATTGACATGGTTCCACACCTGGCACTTTTCCTTGCAACAGAACTCGCTGTATCACCTGCAAGTACACAGCCACCACCACACTCATTCAAGGCCCCTCAGGACAATTCCGGATCACCCAGACAGCATCTTGTACCTCCAGCAACCTTATTTACTGTATCTCTTGCAGTAAATGCCCAGCCATCTGCATTGGAGAAACAGGAAGGAGACTCGGAGACCGCTTCAGAGAACACGTCAGGGCTGTGAAGATTAAAGATCTCTCCAAGCCCATTGTTTCTCATTTCACCTCTGACGGCCACGACCACTCTAATCTCTCCGTCTGTGTTCTCAAAGACGGTTTTCCGAACTCATACATCAGAAAGACCACCGAAACTAAAAATATTCTGCAGCTAGGATCACACATTCTCCCTTCCCTTAACGACAGACTACTGTTCTTTTAAATTTTCTCCATTCATTGGAAGTTTCATTTCACACCTCTTTGCATCCATTCTGACTTCACACCTCTTGATTGGCCTCTCTTTCTGTCCCCTACTCCCGCCTCTCACTCCTCCTCCCTCCCAACCTTTGTTCTCCCGCTACTTTACCTTTGCCTACTGCCCTGTCTCTCTCACACCTGAAGAAGGCTCCACGGCCGAAACGTTGTGTTCTCTTTCTTCTTTTTTTCAGCATGGAATAAACCTATTACTTGTTCCTTTGCAGCCTACGCATGCTGACGCAGCTACCCACCTGTATATTATACTGTTTGTCCTCAAGATTGTGACACTGTGGCACATTGGCCTCAATCCCTGCTCAGTAGGGGACGGCGATGTAGGCTAGGCAGTAGGCAGGTACACTTTGCAGCTTCGCAAGGTAGGAAGATGGTTGCCCTTGAGGTTACAGGAGTGTGCTGTTCACTTGGGTGAGATAAGGAGGGAGAGAGACTGCAGGTAGAGACAGAAAGGAGGAGCACAGCCTTCCATAGCTTGTCATGGTGTGCAAAGAGAGAGGAGTCTAGTGGTTCCCTCCTTGCAGTATAAAGGGAGGATTTGGAGAGGAGAAGCTGCACAATGGCACAGTCATACTGTAGATCCCGATGAAAAGATGTGTCAAAAATACAATTAAACTTTGACACATAGATAATATTTAATATTTGATTATTGATAAATGATTGCTTTAGATTGAGTGAAGTGTCCAGAAAAGTTCTTTATTAGCAAATTATTATTATTATTGTACTTGGTATTATTGTTGTAGATAAATAACCTTTGGCTGGATCTAGACTCCTTGTAGTTGGTGTGACTGGTTACACCAATTGGAGCCATACTGTATATGGTTCCAGACTTTGCGCTCAGGATAATACTAAAAAGTGTTTCTGACTGCAAAAATTGTTATTATACTGTAAAGGTCCATGTTAAATCATTCTGTTGGAAATTTGATGAGATAAGGGCCAGTGGGGGGCACTCGACCTACGGTCTATGTGGGTCCTAATGCCCCAGTATAGTGACCGGGACACTGTACTGTAAACAGGCGCCGTCCTTCAGATGAGACATAAAACTGAGGTCCTGACTCTCTGTGGTCATTAAAAATCCCAGGGTGTTTCTCGAAAAGATTAGGGGTGTAACCCCAGTGTCCTGGCCAAATTTCCAATTGGCCCTTACCAATCATGGCCTCCTCATAATCCCCATCTATGAATTGGCTTAATTACTGTTCTCCTCCCCACTGATAGCTGATGTGTAGTGAGCGTTCTGGTGCACTATGGCTGTCATTGCATCATCCAGGTGGGGCTGTACATTGGTGGAGGTGGAGGGGAGTCCCCATTACCTGTAAAGCGCTTTGAGTGGAGTGTCCAGAAAAGCGCTATATAAGTGTAAGCAATTATTATTATTATTATAAGACTGAATATGGTATTTTTTATTTTTTTAAGTACGCTTTCAATTGGGGTAAATTAGGTAATCAAATTTAGAGTGTAAAAAAACATTATTTTTTTCTTTTTCTGGAGTGAAACAGTATTTAATAGATTTGGTGATAATTAACTGTTCCAATTGTTTACCCTTCTTGGCTCTTTAGCAATTTTATAATACGTGCTGTCTGAAGAATAGTTTCAATTAATTTTGAAAATTCTAATTTACTTTGTCATTACATTCCTTGCATTCCTGGAAGTCAACATAAAAAGATCTACCAAAAATAACAATATACAGTACCATTACTACTAATATTACTATTATCCATTTAACCACTTCATTTAGTTCAGGGCGGCAAGGGAACAGGAGCTTATCCAGGCAAGAATGGCCGCAAGGCAGGATACACCCTGGACAGGACGCCAGTCCATCACAGGGCACACACAGACACAGACACGCACAGGCTCATACCAGGGCCACTTTTTAACCCACCAGTATGCCTTTTGACTGTGGGAGGAAACTAGAGCACCAAGAAGAAACCCATGCAAACACAGGAAAAATAGACACACAGATACAGTAGCACCCCAGGAATTGAACCCAGGGTCCAAGTGCTGCAAGACAGCAATGCTATCCACTGTGCTGCCTATATTACTATTACCCGGTATATAACATTGTACTATATTATTATAATTGTAATAATGTGAGAACTCGTTTTCGTAATACTGTATATTTATTTTGAACTACCTTATGCAAGCTTTAATGAAACACGTCATGGGTGCTTTGCTGATAACATTTTTCCCCAGTCCCATTTTCTGTTTCCTAATGGTTCTGAAAATCTTTACACAGCCTATCTGGGATGACTCAGATGAGCCTTGCTCAATAGTAAACGTGTTTATTATCTGTGTAAATCAGCACGAACAGGCCTGAAATAAATAATTGAGCTTTCGTTGTGCAATGCCCCACCAAAGAGGAGCTGTTCCAAATACAAATTTAATTGACTCTTTATCTAATAAATAATTGGCTACAACTTCAGAAATGTAAACTGGAAAGCCAAAATTAATCCCCAAGGTTATGTAAATATGCAAGAGATTTGGGAATTGCTACACGTAATATGAAATCAAAATATCCGATAGAATCATTTTAGTTTAATAATGTATCTAGTTCCTACTATAATTCCTGTATAGTCATGCTGATCTTCTTTTGATATGGCCAAACATTGTGTTTGGCTTTTCAGTTACTGGTACTGTAGACTATTTTTTTTACAATTCTTAAACTGAAATTGAATGAACATTTTTTAAATATAACAAGTCTTTATATGCCAAGAAAACCAAGTTCAGACTGAGGTGAATATTCAAGTTAAACTTTACAGTATACAATTACCTTTGTGGATATGAGATTTGCACCAAAATATGATAATCCTCCCTCATTGTTTTTCTTTGAATTATGACTTCGATTACATTCAAAGTTTCTTCAGATTATGTTTCCCGTCTCTCTTCTGTTTCATTTAATGAAGAGACGGCTCTGATGATTGAGGGATAAAAATGGTACAAATAGGGATTAGCTGGGGTAGCATGGCCAAGCGGTCTAAAGTGTTGGGTTTTAGGCTCTAGTCCTTTCAATGGTGTGGGTTTGAATCCCACAGAAGGGATATCTTTTCCTGTGCTGTTTGTTATTCTAGGAGTATGATTCTTGCTTAGGGGATGAGAGGTCCTGGGTTCAAATCTAGGACAAGCTCTGTTTTCTTCTATGATTATATGAAGACATATCCACTCCTTCTCGTATTTTTATAAGCATTTCATTGCACTTGGACATATGACAAAGCATTGGTACTGTATAGCTAAAGAAATACTTTGGTTGCTTGCCTTGACTTAATATGCGATAAGACTCTTTAGACTGTTCTCTAATGTTTTTTTTTACGAATTAATGTACATCGCATATGGTAGGTGATTGAATAACTGTATTTTATAAAACTTTACTTTAGATTTGATTTTTATTTGCTTTTCAAAGCTGCACTTGTACAAAAGTCTATATATTTTTAAAATATTTCAAAATAAGAATGACCTTATTGCACTTACCAATTGTTTTAGAGAGTAGAATGAATTTTTAAAAAAAACCTTTACAAACGTTCAGATTTGTGAGCTGGTCTCTAATTTAAACATTTTAAAACTCAATAATTGCAATGTGTATTGTGTTATCCAACTATGCACTTGGGTTTGCCATTTAGAATGTGTACTGTAAGTATAATTAAGAACAATTCTTAAAAGCAGAGGGCTTTAGAATTATGACCTTAAAACGGGTTACTTTTTTCAATCCTAATTTGCATTACAGTTGATGCTTAATTACAGTTGTGAAGGGAAATGTAAAAGGAAAAAAAAGCCCAGGGATTCCATGACAGACAGCTCTGATTTCTGAATACACTGAAGTCATTATAACTTGTCATGTTGTAACTGCGTAAGTATTCATTTTTATTTTTATTGCTTAGCAACGCCCTGAGTGTATTGCCCTAATCCATCTGGTTGGTTTTCAGTCTTGCCCTCCACTGAAGTCAGATTAACCACTTCCCCTTTTTCATGGGCACCTATTCAGAATTCTGGCCTTTTCAAATTTCACGTATAATGAACTGTAGCCTCTAAATTCACAACCCCCAATAGATGAATAAAGAAAGGAGCCACCTTCAGCAATGTCGGTATTTGTGCATACTGTATACAGCACCTCTCACTAGAGAGTGGACTGATAATCTGGAAACAGTGTCATTCTCAGTAAAAGAGGATAAAACATCGTATTTCTATCTCTTGGCATGCCTGCTTCCGTTACTGAATGTATGTGAAAATAAGTTTTTTTCCCATGCTGGTATAAAACTGATTTTATTGACCTCCATGAGATACTAATGGGGAAAAACAAAACTGAGTGCATTAGTCAAATTTACACTTACTTAATAATCTTAATTCAAGAAGGGAATTTTAATTAATATAAATCGGCCATTTAGAGGGCTAAGTAAAAAAATACGAGCATTAAGAAAGGTTATAAATCAAATGATACTATTCTGCTTGTTCTGGCATTTTGGGCCCATTTGGTAGTTTCAGTAGTCGCTCCCTGATCCAAGGATCACTTTCAGCCCTTTCCAGACGGAAGCCAATGTCTTTTCTTCAGCTACATCATGTAGTTCCATACCACAACAACCCTGAAGTTCAGTACTGGCACTCTGTCAACCTACTGTATGTTGGGTGTACAAAACACGGTATACTGTGCCTAGGCTCTTAGTTTTTAAATATTTACAAGAATGAGATTAATGCTTATTTTAAGTTGTTTTTTTGTTCCCTCAATTTGCACAGACCATGGAAAGCACGAAAATGTATTACTATGAAATGCAAAAGAAGCCTGCCCTGAACATATCTTAAATCCTTCTCTCTAGGAGCTGATCGGTTTATACCTGACAAAAGGAATATTTTTTTGAATAAATTGGAATATATTTTATATTTATAATATACATGGAATATTTGACAAATGGTCATATTTATAAAACAGACTTGTGAGGTAGTTCACCGTCGAAGAAAGTGCTTTATCACAGACGACAGTAATACTATCTTCCAACTTCCTGTTTTGTCGCATCATATGTCTATATTTTTTCTTTTTCTAGTTTGTCAAAGACTACTGTATATATTATTCACTAAATTAAAAATGTAAACAACGCAAGTAAAGTGCAAATTCGTCAATGACAATGAAAAACTTTTTTTTTCATTTGCTTTTCATTTTCTTTTGAAAATGATATGTTATTCATGATACTGAGTGTTAGAATCATGGGGTAAAATACATCAAGGGTCTGACAATTCACTGAAAGTATACCTCTGTAAAATGCTGATGAAATACTACAACTTACAGTAACTATTTTAAACTGATGCAGCTTGTGCTACAGTACATAAAAGTACCTATCTCAATATTTTAGGTTTAATTTATGTTCGATCATGTCTTTTTTATGTGTGCTAGGGGAGTTTTTGTATGGGACATTGGCAATAGCTTTTGTAATGATAAAACACTTAGAAATCTAAATAAGAATTAATTATTTGACATGGTCTTCCATCTTTTGCTGAGGGAATAGCTATATTCATTTTCTAAGGGCCTGCTCAACATTGTAGCTTCCACTTCAATAATCAATAATCAAAACACAGCTGTTGATCAAAAGACAGTTGTTGGTCTTCAATCGTTATCTGATTGACAAAAAGCCACAGGGCTGTTTCAGACAACTAACAACAAAAGTAATCAAGCTGCTAACAGTGTGGAGTGTCATTTCTCACTATCAACAATTTCAAAGCCTCAGGTGCCTTGCTGTAAAACCACCAAGTCTAACAATGTCTCAGAGCTTTGCCAAGATCAGAAAAATTACGTTTCCTGTCATGGTCGTTAAATGACTGCTCATGTTAGCAGGAGTTCCAGCATAGATGGCAAAATACTTGTCAAATTCATCTTGACTAAAGTTAAATATGACCCGTGGCTGCCTGCTGCCAAACCAGCCTTTACCTTCCGAAATTGTCTATTTTCTGCTTGAGGACTATAACATAGTTTTTATGTGTATGATGAAAAGCATTTATACCTGCATTCATGTTTGTGTCACGTCCTCCACAGCTAGAGGGCGCTCCTTCTCTGTCCTGTTCCTAGTTTCGCTGTGCTTTACTTGTTCTTCCGGTGTGTCTTTGTCTGGGGCTATTTCGTTCGGGGTCTCCCTATCGTCCTCGCTTGGGATTGGGATCTGTTGTCAGTAGGTCGCCCCACTTCCGTTACCTGAGGGCTTATGTCTCGTTCCCGACTCCCTCCGATACCTCGACCGAACCCCCGTGTTTGCTCCGTTCCTGCCGCTACGCATAGGGTCTTCCCGTCTCTCTCTCCATGGCTAGCCCCCGGCTTCCGTGACAGTTTGCAATTACAATACTAACTAACATAGTATTAAATACTAATTACTAGCATAGTATTCACTATAAATGCGAACAACCAAGAAATACAGCTAGGTGTATTACAAAGGTGACTGAGTATTTTAAGTTAGAATAATTTGGCTGAGGGCTAACCTCCTGGCCAGAGGACGAGGAGGCTGGGACCTCCACGCAGAATGAGGACTGACCAAGGGGCAGCTGCAGAGGGGCAGGAGGGATGTAAAGATGTACTGTATGCCAGGCAGAGAAGGGGATTGTGTAAGGGTTTTATAATGTTTATGTGAGGAAATGACATCAGTATTCACAGTAAATTACTGACAGCTGAGGATAATTGAACTTGGCTGTTGTCATCCCTCCCAAACTTTTGTTCTAAACTCCATATAGTACTTTAAAGAGCAGTGCTGTTTTGCCCTAGGGCTGTTTTTGTTTGTCTATTTTCCTGATACCTGCCTATTAAAAGATCTGTGCTACCACACCACGCCCCTGGCAGTGTCACATTATGGTCACATGTTTTGGAAGTGTCTTGTGATACAGCTCTTTTGAGTATATGTGGCTAATGTGCTTTTGGTTGTGGCTGTTGATTCTTTGAGTACTCCTGCTGAATCCAAGGTTTCTATGAAACGTTAGGCACCATGGATTCAAGTAATTTAATAAGTTGAAAGAAGACACTAGATTACATTTTATCAATGAACTGTGGCAGAACAGTCAGTTGTTTTCTTATATTTTCAAGATGTCTTTGATTAGCCCTATTCATCATCACCTTTTTTCAAAATGTTACATTTTACATAATGATGAAGTTGCTTTATGGGGCACTGCATTAAACCTGGACTTAAGGGGTTAATATCAAAGGTGATTTCCAGTCAAAATATAAAAAATGATAAATTATAACTGTGGCAGGCTGGGTCATCAAAAGACCTAACACTAGTAGCCAAGCTAGACCTCAGTTCTTGTAAACAGTCACAGTTTGGATTTATTGCTTTATTATTAGTGCATGAAAAGGTAGAATTTAGCCGCCGCAGAATCATTGGTGGTGGTGTAGTCCCTTTTACCTGTAAAGAGCTTTAAGTGGAGTATTCAGAAAAGCGCTATATAAGTGTAAGGAATTCTTTTTATTATAATACGTGCTGTTGTTGTTGTTAAACACAACAACTTTTTCCTAACCTAACAAAGCAAAAAATATAACCCCCCCCCCTTAAAACTAAATCTTCACAACTGTTATAATATGCTGTATAGTCTTTCCCGAAGTCTAAAAAATAAGAGCTCTTTCAGACCACCTGAATCCTACAATTCCAGAGGCTCTGTCCTCTACTCTTTATCCTTACATATTTTAAAAGAATAATCAGCTTTGATTTGCTACAGTTGATGTGAAATGACCTCAACCTTAATTCACTTAAATTAGCTGACACAATGTCGTGACCTACAAGATCGTTCATTTCATACCTCTGCAAGTTTCAAGAGCAGTCTCTTCACAAACACAAGTACAACTAAATGGTTTAGATTTGAATCCTTATGGTGCTTAAAATATGACACACTATGTACTATACTGTAGGTCAATATACAGTACCTGGGGTTAAAGAAGTTCTAGTCAGTAACTGCGTCAGCATGTGTAGGCCTCAAAGGACCGGGTAAAGGTTTATTCCATGCTGAAAAGAAAAGAAAAGAGACACAACATTTTGGCTGTGGAGCCTTTTTCAGGTATGAGGGAAAATATCTAGGGTTATGCATCAACAGGCTCATGAGAATAAAATATGTAATAAATATACAACAGTCACTAGCTCATTAGTAACAACTAAAATTTTAAACTTTTTTTTTACATGTATTTTAAAATATGCAATTCTATCTGCAACTAATAAGTTAATATTATGAATTGCCATCTCTTTGAATGTTAAAAAATGAGCAAGCCTTGCAACACCTATCACCTGCAGTAATATTGATCTGCCCCTTTAAGAGAGCTATTAAAATATCACAGCACCAAGCATTGTTGTGTTGTTTGCAGGTTTTAATCTAATCATAGCTCTTCAAAAAGGTCTGAAATCCATCCAAGTTGGATGATTATTTCTGACTCAATATATACTCATGCAATTGCAATATGACTCTTCACTCTTCTTGCGAAAAATATGTCCTTGTTTTTTTTTAACACCAAAAATACAGCACAGATTATACTTGAACAAAACATGACACGTTTCATTCCAAAACAGTTAATTTTTCCCATTGACATTTTACGAGAGTTCAGTACAGATTTCGTACTGCTGATGAGAAACTTGGCTGACTTCCCGTGAAGAAATAATAATTTGATAAAAGTCAGGAGAAACTTTAAAACAAGCTAGAAAGACAGATCTTGCTAATCGTTATAATATATAGATATATAGCTAGTATATATAACTATTATATAGCTTAATTGGTTATGGAATAGCTAGCTTTAGCACTTTACACAATAACCTTAAATAAAGTCAAAAGGGAAAGCATTAGAACTCTATGAGTATACATTTTAATACAATAAATTAAACAGAATAGTTTGTGTATGCGAGTATGAAGGAATATGTCAGTGTATAGGATAATAACAACTCACAAATGTAGTCAGGACACAAACCTTGCATGACCTTAAGGGTGAGTAGTACAATTTTGAATTTTGTTCTAAAAACGTCAGGATTACACAATGTATGGACCTATAACACATCTTTAGATGTGAGAATGAGTTCTGAACATACTGTATTGCAACGTTTTAAGAACATATTTAGAAACACAAGCAAGCATTACAATAACCAAGCCTCTAACAAACAAAAGTATGAATGAGTTTTTACACACCAGATTGGGAGAGAGATGAAGGGATGTAAGCATTGTTACTGTACAAGATAAAAAAGACACCCTAACAACATTGCAAATATGAGCCTCAAATTTAAGGATAATGGCATTACCGTAGAAAATAAAATGATAACATACAGTAGTGTTTTTAAAATTCTCCATAGCAGGTGAAGAAACACAGTTGCAAAGTTTTACAGAAAGATTTCTGACACCTCTTTATACACTCCTCACTGAGTGTATGTCCTTAAGTGTCTGCATACTCAGACGTATATAAAGATGAGCAACCATTGACATAAAGATAATGCAACTGCCCCAGAACACAATGCACAAAACAGAGCCGGCACATGCATGCATATCTGGGTGACTTCATTTATCTTTGTTCATCATATAAAGCCTCATGCGCACAGCCATGTGGATGTCTGATATTTATAACAAGGGTACAGGTCTATTGTGCTAAGCTCTGATACATTCCAGTATTCATATTTTAGTATAAACAGGTTCTAAAGAAGGTTTAAATAGCACAAAAAAAACAACAATAACCGATAATAATATACTGTATGAAGAAAGATATAAGATGTGAAAAGGGGGTTAAACTGATTTCTTTCTGCACAAAGACTTCTTGTGACACAAGACATTCCATGCTTAAGCACCTTTGAGTTATGGCAAGGATGGGAGTTAATTGATATGAAATTCCAAGTGCAAGCTAGAGACCCCCTAACTAAGGAAAGATAAAACCGACCATTACAAGTGGTCAAGGTCTTGGGAATGTCCAAACACAGGTGGCCCCCCATTACCATGGTGACAATTTGCGTCAGAAGCGGCTGAAATTTGCTATATAAACTGGAAGTTTTGTATCTGTGTTTCGAACAATACTTTGGTCATATTGTTCCTTGCATGCAATAAACTCAGTTGTTTAGATGTCATCTCGGGGTCCAGCACTTATTTGTCTGTTACAACATGTATAAAGAGATTTATTTGCAATGAGGATATAAACACTCACACCACGTTTTCTTGCAGTTTATGAGCAGCATTTTGTTTGGATCTGCATAACAGTAGTAGCTCCGTCAGTAGTGGTTTCTACACAATTTAATGTGGAGATATAATCTGGCACACTGCTTGGCTGGCCGACAGCAGATCGGCCATAAGGATGAGTTGGTGGGAACTCCTACAGGTTGGCCAAGGGGGAGTTACAAGGGCGTCGATGGGGGTGGTGAAGGGACTCGAAGTGATACAGAGAAAGGAAGGGACATTTGGTGATTGGTGTTTCACAAGAGCTAGAGCTCCTCCTGAAATGCTAGTTATTATGTTTGAGAAATGTACTGACTATGGTAGGAAAAGATCATGTATAGGAACAAGTGATAGGTTTATTTTTTGCTGAAAAGAGAAAAGAGAAAACACGACGTTTCGGCTGTGAAGCCTTAGCCGAAACTTCGCGTTTTCTCTCTTCTCTTTTCAGCATGGAAGAAACCTATTGCTTTTTCCTTTGCAGACCACACATGCTGACGCAACTACCCACCTGAAAGATCATGTATATGTTTCTATATGGAAAAAAAAATGTTTCAGGAAACAAGTCCTTGAATTGGCTAGAATGAAATGTCATAATTCTTTCTGACACCTGAAAAAGACTCCACAGCTGAAACATTGTCTCTTTTCTTTTCCTTTCAACATAGAATAGCCCTTTACCTGTTTCTTTCTAACCAGCTGAAGAAGCACTTTTATTTGAACTTGAAACAAGTGACTTCAAAAATTGTTCTGATGTAAACCTTGTGCACAGCATCACACCTCGCTTTTCTGGTCAGTTGGTTTCACTGCTGTTCAGCCTATTGTAAACAATTTTGTATAAATATACAAAGGCTTACGAGTTTGATATGTATTATATTTTTTATTCAGTAGCTTGGTCAAACAGTAATTAAGTGGTGCGATTGAAATGGAGGTGCAAGCAACCTAGGGGACAAGATCAAGGGCCAACACTTCACCTACCTGGTCTGTTGGAGTGACTCCAGTTCTTCTGGAGCTCCATGGAAGTGTTATGCCAGAAGGACAGGACAAGAAAGAAGGGAAGACAACATGACAACGCAGGTTGTGTCTAAGGCATGAGACGTTCAGACCGGAGAGGTGTGCTTGGAAAAAAGTGCATACAGTATATAGAGACACAGGCACTTGGAAAAGACTCAGGACTCCACTGCTCAAACTGCGAGATTCAAGAGCTGAGAGCGGAGTGCAGGACTGAAAGAGATGGAGGTCGGTGTGGCGAGGCTGGCCGCTGGGAGTCTTGTGAGAAAGCAACACTTTCAGGTTTGATTTTTTAACTGTTTAAAAAAAGAGCAGCACGGCTTTCTGAGTTGGCGGAAATGGTGGGGTTCGATTTCCACCGAGCAGTCAGAGAAAAGGAGAAGTCGCAGAGAGCACAGTGAGATGTGCCTAAAACGCACGTCTTTTACTTTCGGAGTTTTGTGGCTTACTAAGTCAGCGGAAACGTTAGGTTTCAGCAGAAGTGGGATAGAAAGAGGACCCATAGAGAAAAGCAGGGTGAGGTGTGCCTCTGAGAGAAGTTGTGGAAATGAAATACACAAGCGAGGAAGCAAAAACCATGATGACATACAGTACAGAACATAAGAAGGCAGAAGTGGGGGAGATTTGGTTTTGTCCTCCTCCCAAACATTTCTTCAAAACTCCTTACATTGAATAGCCAATTATTTTGTCTTTTTATATCCTACCACCATTTGGAATGGGGAATGGTTTACCGACATGACTGTTACTGTGATGTTCCTTGAAGGCCATGGGCACGTCCTCCTGAAACGCACACTTCAGGACCTACAGGATTGTCAGCTTTGCTTGTGAGAAACATTCTTACTGCAAACACTGTTAACCCAGAGGTTTAAAATCATTGGAATCACTGTTTTTGCTGTACAAGCTGGTTTAAGCCCACCTTACCATGGAGGTACTTGGTCAGTTCTGTGGCTCTTCTTTGGGAATCCTAAAATAATGTGTGAGTTATAGGGCTTGAGTGCCTTAACTGTTTGAACCATGTGGTAGCCCCCGATACTCTATAATTTTAGGCTAATCTTCTTCTGATTGGAGACTAGTGGTTCCCCCTCTTTATAACATTACAATACTGTGCACCTATTGATTTAAGAAAAACACAGTGAAATAAAGCAGGCTACCCTGTGAGGTTTTACGTGAATCAGCCTTTTGCATACGATAGTGTTATCATTCAAAACCTTTTACTCTTTTTAGTGATGGAATGAGTTTCAGGATCTGCAAATCTGAATAGAAGTACTAATTGATTACAGCGAAAACCCCTTGGACATTGGAGATTCTAGGACATTCAGTAAAATGCTCACAGGTGCAAACTATGACTAGCATATCAATTACGTGTAATCAGAAAATAGTGTTCACTTACACTGAAATGTCTCAGCCCTCAGTTACTACAGTAGATCTAAACTGTCCAACAGGACAAGATCAGCTTCTGTGCCACAAATGCGCTGACCAAAGTGAGAAACGTGAGCACTTGGACTAGGCTTCCTGTACTTCTGCATTTCTTAAATGTCTTACATTAACTGTGGCACGTGACTTCAAAATCTAGAAACAAAGCAGCAAAGAAAGAACCTTAGTGAGAATTATGCTCAGTAGGATTTCCTTAATGAGACTGGAGTTTAAAAGGCAAAAGTGGCAAACCAAGAAAAGGACACCTCTTCTATTCAATGTAAAAAGCTGCCATCTAGCTTTCTACTAGAACCCCTTGAATTGCTTGCCCTGATTTAATCACAGACAGTCCTGCTTTCTTAAGGAAAGTTGAAGTGAGTCATGCCCTTACAATGTGTAATTGCAGGCCAGGAAAAGGCTGCCTACGTGTTTGGGGGATAAAGAGATGGAGAGCTCACTTCATCAAATCACCTGAATTCATCGTTCCTTGCCACCCCTGCTCTGTGCACCACCACAAAGAAAAATGCAGATGGCACGAACCACAGAGCTGACACCTACTGCACTACTGATTCATGATCAAACCTCACCTTAGTCACAGATAAAAAAAAAAATCTGTGAGTTGTTGGGCTCAGTTCCATAATTTTTCTGGCTGGATTTGTGACTTGTTTCTTTCCCTTAGAGCATGGTTAACAGTAGCAGTATTTATATTATTTGGTGTTCTTACAGTAGGTACAACTGAAAAAATGTAGTCTACCCAGGCCTGTTGTTATTGGATGTTTTTTCCTGTTCACACATATGGTGATTTAGACTATATACTGTGTAAACTATGGTATCAGCATTTTGCCTTAGACATTTTGCTATTAATAATGAACATCTATGGCAGCACCATGAAGAGAATTCTAAGCAGCGGTATCAAACTTTGATTTTGCCAGTGTCATCAAAAGGTAAGAAATATTTTTATTGTATTAATAACATCCACAAAAGTATGAGATTGGCATAGCTGCAGCTATGTTAATGAACCCTCCATTAAAATGCAGGTTCTTGGGTTGGTGAGGGGTCAATTTGAGGATTTTTATAAGCATTTCTTCTAAAAAGCGTTGCCAGCTGTAGATGCTCTTCATATGATTTAGGCAGATTTGTGTCCGATCTGTAACAAATTGATCCAATGTGTGTTTGTGCTATTAAAAGCAGCATGAAATAGAGCTAATCTGATAATTGAATGCCCATTCTCTTGGATAGTTATGGGAAAGTGCTAAAATCCATATATACTCTGAATTAAAATCATAGTTTAATCTGCCATCTAATATCCATTTATTGATGGTGGCTACTTGCTATAGTGATTTATCTGTTATAGATAATGTACTGTATATTATTGTATATTGCATGAAGTTGAAAACAGTCCATGTAAATGGTAGTGCATTGGATGCTTATAAACTAGGATTTGCACTTCTCAATTTAATATTTTTAATCTAAAAACATACTTTAACTTTTAATTAAGAGTAATAAAATAATCTCTGGATCCTAAGAGAAGAAATGTTTAATTGCTTTGTGGATTAAGGATTTTTTCTTTAAATCAAAAGGATTTTAACTTATGACCTTGGTTGTTCTTTGCTATCAAAAACAATTCTTAGAACATTCTTCAGTTAGTAACAACAATAAAAATAAGCTCTCAAAATTTACCAGAAGGTAAATTATGACATTGTGGAAAATAAGTGGAAGAATTCAAGAAGTAACAAATCTATGTTAACTCTCAGGACTCTGTTAGACTGTTTTAACTCTGTTAAAAAAAAAACATTAAAGACAAAGACAGCAACTTAATCAGGATATAAAGTTAAAAACATTCTTGTTTTGTGATTATGGACAATGTTTTTTTCATTTGGAAATTAATTTTCCTAATATTTCACTGTATTCAGGTGTATATAGTCCATTATACTTCTTTGCTGTCAAATTTAATGTTTAATTTTAGTGATTTTGCTGTAAATACCATCATAAACAAAAAAGTTGAAAGACACAAAGGAACAGCACAAAGAGCCATGCATGAGGTTGTGAAAGTGTGTGTCACACTTTATTAGGGAGATGTGGAAGAGTGTGGGGAAATGTGGCATCTTCATGCCTTATGGAAAGAATGTGGTGATGAGTCTGGGGAGCTGGAATCATGTTTCCAAACATCAAGACAATAGGATTATCACATCTGAGAAAACCCTTAAACCAACATGTTTGTTTTGGTCCATTATTCTATAATGGTATATACAGTAATTTAAAATGTTTTATGATTATATCAATACCACTAGATCTAGGTCTCTTCTGTTATTTCAGTTTTTTTCCCCACTTTTGCTCACGCGCTCTCTGAATAAAAGCTTATGTCTGTTTCCCAGCAAAATGGCAGATGTGCATTTTACCTTTAGAAAGTAACCACCCAGTATGAATTAGCTTTGTGGAAGTATTGGCCAAAACTAATCAGTAACATAAGGATGTTGCGTGTCCTTAATTGCATCCACCGATTCAGAAACCTTGCAGGTAAAATTTGTGAAGGCAAGTACAGTTTGTAAAGGTACTGAAGGCCTCCTAATTGTTTTAATTATCTGATCAAAATGCTTTGACCTAAGGCTACAGTGTCTAAGATCATGTCTCCATTCAGTTCACAGTTCTGATTTGTGATCAAATAATTATTTTATCAGTTGGAAAATGCAGCTAGAAGCTAGTTTCACATTTTTTCTTACTCTGTGTTAACTTTCTATTTTACAATGTAGTTTCTACATTGAAATGTTATAGCAGAACCTCTCTGTTTTACATCACATTTTACAGTGTCATAGTGTCACTGTCTCTGGAGGTATCACAGGCCTGCTTTATTTTATTTTTGATCTGTTGCTGAACTGCATTATTAGTACTTTTTTTTTCTTTCTAGACACGCATTTTGAAAACCTCATTTTTAGTAGTAAACATCTTTTCCTTTAAAATGAAGGGGCAGTACATTTTTTGGTATAGTTACAGTGACTTGCAAAAGTATTCATATTTATACCTTACTCAGTTTTCACATTTGGTTGTGTTAAATGTATTGACGTCTTCAACCTTGAAGTCATGCAGCTTTGAATTAGCAATTCAGTAACTGCAATAGTAATATTCCAAACCTTCACAGCAACAAAGGAAATGCAGTTATGTTTTTTTTAAGTCTCATTTTTGTCAATTCTTCCGTTCTCTACAGGGGGAAGACCACTGTTGTAAAGACTAAAACCTCTGCCTTGTGAAATATGCACCATCACAGCATTTCAGTTTTTGTTGCCTAGCAAATGCAGTTTAAGACAAATAATTGCTATTGCAGTTTTTCATGGGGAAACACTGAATAGGCTTGATTTGTTCATCAAATGCTCTTTACATTGCATTTTTTGTTCCGTAAAATAACAGGCAAAAAACAATTACAGATATATATGAGAGGTTAGAGTAAGAGGAGCTGCATCAGCATGCTGGTTGCACATGATCAAGCAGAAGTTAATTTGATGCTGAAAAACAGAATGAAAGATGAAAAAACACACAAGGTTCTTCATTTTGGAGCTTTCTTCAGTTAATTGAGGTGAAAAAGGAGAGCCTCAGTGCTCTGACATGTTACCTGAAATGGTCAGCAAAGACAACTTTCAGTTTTCAGGTGACAGCAGGAAACGCTGGACAAGCACAATTTCTTTGTAGCTTGTTTTCCTTGTATTAGCTTTGAAAGGAGTGATCTAGAAATGGCCATGTACTGTATGTATATTGTACCATTGGGTGTGTAATTACAGGTATACCATGAGATCTTAACTGGCCAGTGTTACTCAGATAGAAGAAAGAAACCCATTTGAGTTTTCTAACATCCACATCAGTGATAACACAGAAATAAATTACACTACCATGGTTTCTAACTTCTGTCAGTAATTTGATTTCAACACTGTCAGCAACATTGCTGATGTCACCAACTATACAAAGATGATATTGGGAGCCTGAGAGCATGATATTAGTGTGGAAACTGGGTGTCATCACTCAAAAGCTCAAGGCCATGATTGTGAATGACCAAGAGGCAACATGTGAAATGGAAAATTAAATGTCCCAATTACAGATCTCTTTTGGACACCTATAGTAAGTGGGACAACATCAGATTTAAAGGAGAGCAGATTTGTTACCGACGATAATACAAATAACACAACTGGATATTAAGTATCTACTCTTGTATAATTTAATAGATATTCCCAGATTTGATTGCTAAATATTCACTTTGTCAATCCTGAGAAAAAAGAGAACTGTCCAAAGGATTGCTGTGAATACTAGTTAATATCTTATCACCTCTGATATGGAATTTTCTTATTAAGAATTTGTTTCGAGAGACGTATAATGCAAAACTTTGTAATGGGGTTTTTAAATAGAGATTCTGGAGAATGTCAGATCCTAAACTCCCACATATGAAATCTTTGCCTTCTGAACATCTCTTTGCACATCGCTCATTCACCTCCCCACCATCTTCACTACTGCAGTAAGCCCTTGGGTCATTCTCAGAAGATCAAGGTGCTGTGAACCAATGACGTCGATATTAGGCTCTGAAGTCATGCTGTAGTCATACTGAAGGTCTTTGGAAATGCCTAGAACTCATTGACTGCTCAAGTTATCCAAAAATATATGACATGGAGAGGCATGGTTTGTTTTTCTTTATGAAACAGTGATGGCTTGTTTTTCTGTTTGGAGTACTATCCATTCGTGGATGCATCATGCATGAAATGAAATGATATACAGTAATTAGCTTCCAGAAAATGTCCAAGGGAATGGTTTTATGACTGAGAACAATTGGGATGAAAGTGGCTTGGCTGTCATCATCCTTCCTGAACTTCAGATAAGACCTTTAAGTAATGTACAACCCATCTGGTTTTCTGTTAACTTTCAAAAAGTGCTTCCCATTTGTGGTTTAAAAACTTTTAAATTTTACACCCAGTTGTATGTCTGCCCTGGATATTGCAGTCTTATAAAAGAGTCTTATAAAAAAAAAGTCTTATAAAAGATGAATAATTAGTACATTCTTTTACTATCACTGAAAAACTACTGTTAATAAAAACAATATAAAAGGGCAAAACTTATATTTATCAAAGACATATGAACAAAGGACATTTTTGTATCTGTCTAGGAAAAAATGTTTTTCTTCAGAAAGTCACACATGAAAATAATGGACTATTTTGGACATTTCAGCAGCCCCATATTCCTAAATTAATTTTAAAAAGGGATATGAATACTCCCTTATTAGAAAGATTGCTTTATGGGACAATGAAAACAAATTTTAAAGTAAACTAGACTGCTGACATTATCAACCTGTCTGAAAGTCATCTAAGCTACTAGGCACTGCATTTCGATCCATCTGGACTACAACATCTACTGACTCTTTTGGTAAAAAGTCCTAGCAAGTTAAGCATATTTGCAATTTCTGCCAAAGCCAGTGGTGATAATACTGCACATGCTCCTTGATTAACTCATGGAAACAACTGTAATTGAATTACAGAAACTGAATTACAATGATGATAATAATTAAAATACGTGTACTTATCAATGTGGAATAATAATATAATAATGTAATAATAATAATAATAATAATAATAATAATAATAATAATAATAACATTCCACTGTTTGAGCACATGATGAAGGTATCATTCCAGATTTTTCCAAAAAGAGCTTGTGCAATTTCAATATTCCCAAGGAGTTCTATTAACTTGGCAGAGTCAGACTCAGGCTTCTACACTGTAAAAATCAATAATGAATGCATTACATGTTGCCAGAGAAATTGGAATATATATTTATTCAATTTTACAGTCTGGAGTCTACGTACTGTAGGTATGGACCAAAACAAAGTCAAGTACAAGAAAGAAAGCAAGCTTTAAAACCAGGTCACACTAATGTAGAGTCTGCCTGTTTCTGAGAAAATTATGAAACAGAATCCATGTACGGTATATATCATATAATTAAATATGCCGATTATATAAAAATACAACTGTGCTTTGGACATATTATTTTAAAATAGTGTTGAGATGTTATCATTGTACAAACCTGTAACCCTTTTTTCCAAGTTGCAAAGTTGCAATGAACCTTTTCCTTACTAGCAGGGGAAGTTGTGCTCTGTTTGATACATAACACACATTTCAAAATGACAATTAATTTAATTATATATCTTCATATTGTTTGTTTTTTATAAGGATGTGCAGACACCCAGCAATAAGGCATTATGAGCATACAGTGTGTTTCTAACCCCTTTCTTTGTCAAAACTTCTGAGTGTTCATTTTTTAATAATTAATTTGTTCATCAAAGCCTATTGTTAAAGAGCAACACGTTATTAACTAGACACACTGTAGTTAGGTCTGTGATGTTAGAATTTCTGAAAATTACCTTTTGCACTACTATGATGAACTCCTGCAAAAACCAGCCAGCATTCGTTGACAAATGTTATATCATTAATCTTCCACATGGGCAGAAGTTAATCATAAGCAATTAGTCATGTATGACATATTGGCATGGCATATTAGCAGAGATTCAATGCCTTGAAAATATGGTCTGTTACTGAAGCTTGTGCACGTTGTCTTCTTAATACTTCTGAAATGATGGGACCTTTAAAGAATTGATGCATTCTAAACTGTATTGCAAAGCCTCTGGCTACAGGTAAAAATGAAACGATAAAACCATGCAAAATGAAAAGAAAAAAAATGTGATACTTGAAGGCTGTTCCATGGTACATTCACTGAAATTAACTTTTTATCTATCTGTAAATACATTTAATGTAGCCGAATTGTCATACAGACTTGTGGTTACTAGAAATATGACTAGAAATAAGAGGAAAGAGCAAAGTATCCAAGCAAGAAACAAGTTACGGTGAAGATATATGGAGAAAGCTTTAATAAAAGGCCATAGGCTTCAAACCTGGGTAGTTTATAGAGAGGCTTACTGTATGTCCAGAAAAAGAAGACTTTTGAACCCCTTTCCAGCATTGAATGGTAATTTAATTATTTTTCTCTATTAATACAAACTTTCCCAAGAATGTGTCTCCCAGATTTCTGGCTCTTGTCACTTCCTTTAATCAGCTTATCTTAATCTTATATTAAGACTTTAGTGACAATCTTGCTCTGTCTTAACTCTAAAATATAGGAGAATACGAAGCATCCTAAGGGGATTACAGACTTTTTCTCCGCACTGATAGTGGTTGACCCAGCTGTTTCAAATCACATTTTTCAGATATTGTTCATATACTGTATGTTACAGGTATCTACAATCTTCATGAAAATATGGCAAATACACTACACTAAACACAATACGACCCACTGTTTTCTACTGTGTTTTATTCATACCAAAAAATGTATGAATAATGTCCCACACTAATGTTTTAATATTTTAAATTAGCATACAATATCTAGAGTTATAAAAAAGATAAGAAAATACTGTAGTTACAACTTTATTCTTTTGAGATTGTAAAATCATAAAAACCTATTTGTATAATAATAACTAGGAACAACAATAAATGGAAAAGAAAATTTGCATCAATTCATCACCCCATGTCTTTCACTTTGTCAATAGGGTATATTGTGCACTATTTTGTATATTAGTCAAGTAGTAAATTAGAAATGACACTCAATTTCATCTCTCCCACAAATGCATATAAAGCAAAATACACAGAGAAAAGCTCACATTGAGAAATATAGACACTTTCACAGCAGGAGGAAATGCTGTGAAGGATAAAATAGTTTTGTGATTTATTGTAGGAGGCTGGATGTACCATATTTTTATTAAATCGTGTGTCTGCAGTAATTTATTTCATACTGCACATCCTATTCTCTTGCAAGTTTCGAAAATAATTCAGAATTTTTTTTTTCTTTTATTAGAGTCAATAGAATGCATTTCAAGTTTTTCGTGTATTTCAACCAAACAATCCATCACACAACCTATACTTTGTTTTTATTGAACCAGCCTTAAATGCATGTTACATTAATGTTTCCAGTTCTACAACCAGTCAATCTGGTAATCAAGGTGCAGTGTTTTCAGAAGGGGAAAAAGGTATAAACTGGGTCACAGGGAAACATTTTAAAATTCACAGGATTTGTCTCAGGAGAAAAGAAGCTGCTTGGGGGAATTCAATAACAAATGCAATAGTATTCATCACCCAGAGGGCTGTTTATATGTAATTCGCAATAGCTCTTCTGGCCAAGGATACAGCTCAGTTTTACATTCCATGGTATTTTACTGGTGGAACTAAGCATTTTTTAAATAAGCCCCACAGGTTGTTTATCGAATAAAATCCATTTAAGCATTACATGATAAGTAGAAATTCTGGCACACAATAATAAAACAACAACAAAATGCTTAACAAAATTGCTACATGTAATGTAATTTGCTTGATGAGTACTTCACTGCTGCTACAACCAGCATCTACCGTATCATCTCCACCCATTGGCTGTAAAAGAGAAAATAAATACATGATATACTACACCAGTGTTGCTAACTCTGATCCTGGAAAGCCACAGCATCTTCTCTTTAATAGAACAAAAGAATGGTTACAAATTAAAGCAGGCCTTTTTGCCCATTTGGTACAGCAGATACGGTAACATTACTGGTTAATTTGGTCCGTACTCCCACAACCCTCTGGGAAAAGAAGTGTCTCCACTTCACGTAGTTTCCACTTGAGCCCGTTTCATTCTATATTAGCACCGAGTTAAATGAATCAACCAGAGACTTGATTGGTTGGAATTACAGACGCTTCAAAGCCCTTATACATTGCGGTCTTTATAAAACCTGCAGGGATGGAGTGAGGAACATACTGTAAGAAATGTTACAGGTGAGAAGTCGTTTTGTCCATCTGGCCCGTTTAATTAGAGCTAATTGTACTTTTTCGAGAAAGAAGCCAAGGCATTATCTTCAACAACATGGTTGGGAAGCCTTTACCAGACACCTACTGTACAGACTGTATTAGGCCCTCTTCAAAATCAGTGGCCCTGAACAGGCAACAGACTTTCCCTTATCAGAACTCGAGAGTGTTATTTACTTAAAGGACAAAAGTAAAACGTTGCCTGAACTCTACTGAAATAATGTTTATACCTAAAGTACATTAGGGGAAAAAGTGTTGTGAGACAGAGTTTCATGTGAGACCGAGTTTGCACCACAGGTTTCTGAGTTAAATGGTGAATATGAAGGCTGTAATAAACTTAATGTTTTAGAGAAGTCTTTTATTTGTGGTAAACCTGACAGTGCAAATCACCATTTTAATTTCGGACAGTGAACAGAAGACTATTAATCTATTTCACCAGACCACTACAGTGCATAGTCTGCTTACTATGCATGCAAATGGCTACAGTCTGCAAAACTGCAAACATATGGAGCACTTTGACTCTAAACATGATCTTTTTAATGACAGCTTTTCTTTGAACTCTTCAATCCAGACAAATTTTCAAAGAATTGGCAAAGTTCTATGAACAAAAAAACTAACTTTCCTTAATTTTGGTTTGATTTTGACTTATGGAACTCTATGTATGCCAAGTTCACAAAAGGATTTGAATTGTCTTCTTGCATTCAACTCTCCTGTTCTTTCTGTTTGTTTATAAAAATCTCCAGACTCACCATTTATTCTATAATGAAACTAGTTAAACATTTCTGAAGACCTACAGCCTACAGTATCAACTTGTCAGTGCTCTTTGGCTAAAGTGTTAGACACATGCAATGCCCTTACTACACAATACTTTGTGCTGATTAAACAGAAGTAATGTGTGCTTTATAATAAATTTTGTATTTTAACCAAAAACAATAGCCAAAACAATTTATAAACTCCATCAAAAATACACCAGAGGCCACCATCCTCACCAATGCTTGTGTATTGCTACAAGTTCTTACCTACCAAAATAGCTTCAGAGGCTTGTGGGTAGTGATGAATACAATAAGTATGTTACGGGCACAGCTGGACCTCCGCACATGACTCTCTATTTAATCCCTCATCAACCCGCACTTCACTGCTCGATATTGAACAGCCTGCTGTTTTCCTAGAGCTCTCCTTCTTCCTGAGACCTTCAGTGAATAAGCCCTTCTACTGTTCTGGATCCCGACACTGATTGCCTCACTGACTTCGACTTCGTCTAGCCCCTTCGGATTTGTTCGCACTCGTCCACGGAACCGACCCACACAGGGTTCTTTCTGACGCTCCATAACAGAATACCGAGCCTACAACATGAACCCTGCAGGTCAGAACGAAAATACTGTTTCAATCCTCCACCAGTATTTCCAAACCCTGGGTGAGCTTATGGCAGCCGTGCGGCAACTAGTTACCCATGTTGCTTGATCACCGCCTCCCCAGCCGGCCGTGGCCGCCGTACCTCCTCAGCCTCCTGCTGCACCCGCTAGCCCATTACCCCTCCCCACCCCGGATAAGTTCGACGTTGTCTCCGCCAACTCTCAGGGCTTCCTCGCCCAGTGCTGGATGGCGTTCCAACTCCGTTCCGGCTGTTTCCCCTCCGACCGCGAAAGGATAGCCTACATTGTCTCTTACCTCTCTGGTCGAGCCCTGGACTGGGCAATGGCTCTTCTCATCCAGAACGCACCTGAGACAGCAGACGTCATCCGTTTCCAGGCCGCCTTTGGTCAACTCCACTCGCATCACCTCACTGCACACCGCCTCTCCATCCTCAGACAGGGAAATCGTCCTCTGCAGGAATATATAGCCGAATTCCGCTCCTTGGCTCTGCAGATGACTTGGGATCAAGACTCATTTGACAGTTCCGCCAGGGATTATCCAAAGACAAGAGACCGCCTCATCCACCTCCCCCTCGACTTCCCCTCCCTGGATGCCTTTCTTTCCCGGGTCATCGAAGTGGATATCGGGCTTCAAGAGCGGAGAGCTGACAGATACCTGCCTGTCACCTCCATCCCCCCTCCACTGCAATCCTCCCCACCGGTGACAACACACAGAATGAAAATGGTATCATGGCTGTACATGCCATTGACTCCAGCATTTGTGTCACAATAGGTCAATGGACATATCACCAGAGGGTTACAGTCACCAGGAAAACATTTAAAAGCAATCTGTGAAGACAAGGATTTAGAATTTCTGTCTATACTGTATGTGACTGCATACTGTAAAATGTCTTCACAATACCATCTTCTAGGAAACTGCAGGAAGCAATTAACACCAATTTGTCAACTCTAACAGTTAGAAGATGACTAATGAAGATGGAGTTCAAGGATACAAAGAATGTAAATCTTGGCTGTCCTGAACAAAATGGTGCAGAAAGGTGATATGAATATCATACGTGTAACATACATGATAAAACAATAAAGGTTATTTTATATATAAATGCACATTGTCACCACTCTCGAGAATCTGTGTTTCATTTGCATTTCTCCATACTTTGGGGGTGTGGGTCTAGTGTCAGAAGCTAATCTCAAATGTGCTTCGGAGAGACAGAAAACATGCTTTCAATTGTTTATTTTAATGGTTTTTCTCCCTTATGTCGTTGTAATTGCCGAGTTGTACTGAGAAACTAAACAGGCTGCAAGAGTCAAGACTGCAGTACTATGCAAACAGTTTCAGCTGTGTTATTTCTTATTGTTATTGCCAGTGTAGCCATAGCAATGTCCCTAGGGGTAGGGCATGGCTTGTGAATGCTTTACTTGCACTACTTAAAATTATTGATAGGTAAAGACAGTCCACATGGCCTAGAGTGATTCAAGAACTCCAGTATTCAGTGGCCTTGTACCAGTGTTTATTATTGATTTTTAGTTGTTAAATAAAAATGAGTCACCTTTCTCTTCAAAGACGCGTCCCTATCCTGAGGTAATGAACCAGAATGTGCAAAGACATACAGTAAAAGGAACGTTTTTTAACAAGATTTGCATTCAGTATAGAATATATGATTCTTTTTAGTTTCTTATGAAAAGGGCTGTTCTGAAAGGGGTGTTAATTTATTGGAAACATTACAGTAGTCTGATGGGTGAAAGGACAATCAATAACGAAACGCAAAGTGTTTTTTTCTTTCCCTCATCAGGATATCAGCAATGTGCAACATGATAGTGTTTGATTCTTTTTATGCGGTAAACATATTACCTATTAATTGTTTATAGCACACAGTACCATTTTATTACACGTGGATTATACTGCAGCTGCTTTGTATCTCGTATGCGACTTGAATTGAAATAAATTAATAATTAAATTCAGTGGGAATCCACATAGGATCCAAAGAGTTTTTCTTTTGCGCTTCTTGTTGCCCAATTACGAGGAACTCTCACTGCTACGTGCTTTTAATTATCTTATGCCAGCTCTTTACAAAATTAACACTGTTTAATTTAATCGATTCAATTTAATTTGGCTCAATTTTATTTAGAAAAGAGTTTAGATTTGCCAATTTATATTTCTTACTCTCCATATTTTGAATCACTGGCATCTTGCATACTCAGCTTTAGCTTTACGAATCTCCCACTAATCTAAATTTCACTATTTCTCTTTGATTTGTCTCTTCCTACAGATATTCTATCCATCCGATCGTTAGTCTGCTTGTCCTGACGAGGATGGCAGACCGACAGATATTAAAATTAAAAAAATGATATTACTCTTTCTTCAATAGTTTGAAAATAGGTACAATCATAGAGAAAATGTAGTATTACAATACCCTAATTCATACAGTGTACTGTATGTTTCTAAATGGCATGAATCCACCTCTATCTGACACTGGATCTCTCCTTAGTTAAACAAAGACTTTATGCTGAATGTGATCAAATAATAGTTCTGGCAGAAACAGGAAAGCAAGTGTTTCAGATAATGTGCAGGAGCATACAGAAGAATGAGATGTCAAAATGTCAACTTAATCTGTAAACTGAATAAAGGAGGAATTCAGTGCTTGGGCTGCTAGAGAGTGGTGTGGAATATGAGGTCTGGAAAAAGAGTTCAGATTAAATTAAGAAAATATATCTGCAGCCCAACCATGAAGAAGGAAAGTATGGCAGTTTGCAGTTTGGGAAATTTGCACTGACAGGGGGCAACTTCAAAGGACAGATGTAAAAGAAATCTGAAGACACTAAAACACCTGGTGATTTAAGTGTAAGAAATGTGTGGATCCCATACACATACTGTACAGTATATTGTACAAAAAACATCTTCTGCCAACGAAATATACTGTACAGTGCGAGCATACAGTATCTTACTAAATGTAATTTTTCTTTTAAAAAAAGATAGATAAACAATCCAGACCAGAACCACATCAGCTCATGGGGCCAGAGCTTATCCTGGTTCCTGCAGCAATAAACGGACTAGAGAGCAGATGACTTACCCTTCTGTTAGGACACAGTTAGTTGCAGGTATTAACCCCAGAAAAGCTGGTTGTCACTTACACAGATGGGTGAACTAGACTTGCTTTAATATAAAGCACCAATACTTGCTGTGTGGACTTTAAACTACAATACAGCAGTTAAGAACACAAAGTCTATGCTATACGGCCCCACACCCCCCAAAAATCTTCAGGAAAACTCCATCTGAGCACATCATTAATAATGTATTAATTTCCAGTATTCACAATTCCCATCTAAGATTAAACAGCAGGAGACATGAAATATTTAGCCACTTCTAAGTAGTTTTAGATAGACACTATAGTACTGTAGGTTAAAACCTTCTTCTTCTGGACATGTTTTGTAGATTTCAACAGTTTTGGGTACTGTATTGTATAGGGATTTTAACATTTAATTTTTTTGCCTGTTCTCTATTTTTATCTCGCGTTTATTTGACATACTGTACTCGTGATTGATCATTCCTGATTTTGGGCCTTTTCCATTCTTACAGTACTCAATAAAGTTGATCTTTCCTGAATGTACAGAGAACTTCAAAGACTTTAAAAGCACATGTAGTGCTGAATTATAATCCAAAACCTAAGAAAAAAGTTCTGTTACTTTGGAAAAGTACCAAAATATACCTGAATGTTTCTTTCACTTCTTTCACTTCTTGATAAGCTCTCTGGAGGAAACTCATTTAAACACACAGTTGTCTTGGATCAGGTAAGAAATTCCCCCAGAATTCCAATGTGTTTGAGAAGGCTGACACACACATTTGAAAAGATAAATTTTATTTATTTAATTTCAACATGTCAGATATATACCCGGCAGTATACTGTTGTCCTGTCCGGAGTGTATCCTGCCATACGCCAGTTGCTTGCTTGGGATAGACTCTGGGTTCCTTGCCACCCTGAATTGGAATAAGCAGTTGGATAGATGGATGGAGGGCAGATAGATTATGGTCACTGGCCAAAATATTAGGAACTTTCACCATTTAAGCATTAATTGAATTTACATGGGGATTTCTTTACAAATGATCCTTATGTATAGGATGGCATACTGTATATTATGCACCAAAAATTCCACTACACACTTCATCAGGTAGAAAAATGAGAATTTTAAAAAGACCAGGATAACATTCCTACTATTATTCTGGTTTTATGGGAAGCGTGCTACCTACTGGTCGACCCACACCATTTACAGCAGCAGCCTGAGGTTGTTTATAAGATATCCTGTCTATACACCGAGATTATTTTCAAATGGGCTATTACTTTGAACAAATTAATAAATAACTACAGTAGTGTACCTGAATCTTCAATACGCAAAACCTGAAACCCCATATTTTACAGAGTTTTGTATCAGAAATATTTTGCTTTAATATTAACACAATGTATTAGTCTTGCTGGGCTTTTTTACAACTCGCAATCTTTACTGTATATTTTTGTGTCCTCATTGCGTATCCTTTGATCACTCCTGTTTTTCTTCTTATTAGGTACAGTATCTTCAGCTCCTTCATATATGGAGGGCTGATTAAAATATTGGACTCTTGAAAGTCCATGGAATGTGGAGAGAAAGCAAAAACTAAAAAATGATCAAACCCTTTTTTGGGCATCTCAGTCTTGAATTGACTCTTTTATCAGTACTTTAATGGATTAGATAACTTATTTGCATTTTTTATTTTTGTGTCTTTGGGGTACATTACACATACTGTTTAGATAAGTCTCACCATATAAAATGAAAGTTGATTTATGTTTCTATACTGCTGAAGAATATACATTACATGCCTCAGGAATTACTGTTTACTGCACACTTCTCATAAATTCAGTTGAATTCCCCTGCTAGTAAATGCTTTAACTTTCGGTAGTGGTTGTACAAAGTGCAGTATGCACAGGTATAGCGTTTAATGAAAGAAAACAGTAATTAGAGTTTATTAAACTATGTGTGCAAAGTAGTTTCAATTACCAATCTACAATTGAGTGCATTGTCTTCCTACTGACCTTCTTGCTACAGTAATTTTCTTAATTTGGTGCAGTTGCCTGCAGCCAGAAAGTCTGTGCACACTGTAATTGAACTTATAATGACTTGTTCATCATTTCATCTCCAGTGTTAGTTTACCACGCCTCTTGGTGTGTCTTATGTATTTAAATGCACAAATTAAATGTTACCCAACTTAAGTAATTTGACAGCTCAACAAAGAAACTTTAATAGCAAAACCCTGAAAATGTTTGTTTCGTTTTTTCTAAAAAGATAATCCAAATACTGTATATTATGTCTTTGCAAAAATATCAGTTACGTCCAAACGAAAATAAAAAGTATGTTTGGTAATGACACATTTATAAAAAAATACCAGGGAAATAATTACTAATTATTACTTTCAGTGAATAATTCTGTTTACTGTATTACTACATATTCTAGTATTCTACTTTGGGATGTAGAGTCTTTAGAATGTGCTTATTATGTGAGGATAGTTTTGTTGTTGGTAGTTTCAGACTACATTAATCTGTTGAGATGTTGTAAGTCCAGCTGAATGTTTGAAGAAGCGTAAATTAGCTTTAATTGACTGTTCTACTGATTTTCTCAGTTGCTACACTTCAGTCCAATTGAAATTCTAAGGACAGACCTAATGGTGAAAAAAAAGTATGCAATTAAAAAGGCAGAAATCCCAGCTACAGCTGCCAAAAGATGACTTAAAATTACAACAATCAGGACTTCCAGAAAGACTGCAATGGAGTAAGAGTGAAATAAGAATCTCATATTTCACATGCATTTCCCAGACAGTTTAATACTGTTAGAGCTTATTTTCTGTTACTGTGTAACATTCTGTTTTTCCTGATGATGTCAAAATCTAGGAATAACTGAAAAAAAATATTCTAATTGATGGATAAAGTGGTGCAAGTACTTTTCTTCTTCTATATACTGTATATATTGTTAACATAAAGGTTTAATTTCAAGATCCTTGTAATTTTGTTAAAAGTTATATCATTCAAAATAAACATGTAGAAAAACATCATTTATATTCATTTACAATGTATTTTGGAGTTGCTATAGTTTGTCTATATTTATCATGAACAGATGCATGTACACAATGTATGTGCACAAACTCCAAATATATATATATATTACCTCATGGTCTTCATTTTCATTGTAAAGAGCTTTGAACCCTTTGCTTTCTGTAACAAAAAATAATTAGAAAAGTTTGCAGTTGGAAAAAAAATCACTGTATTTCAAACACCCCTTTTCATTATTGTTGGAAGTGTTTTCATTTGTTTTGTTGGTTTCTATGGATACTTTAACCCTGAGGTTTATAAAATGACAAAATGATTATAAAGTTACATAATTTCATCTTAAAGAAGCCCAGTGTTGTGCTAACATAAAAAAAACTGAGTTGCATTCTTGGTCAGCTGTGAGATGTAACTTCTTGATTTTTCTTTGTATTTGCGTCCCCCTTGCAAATATTTTAACCCCCGTGTTGCACTGAGTATTTTTATTGTTGCAAGGGCAAGTAAGAGTTTTAGTGTACTTTCTCTTAATGAAAGAGATTTTGAACAACAAAATGAAAATATTGTGAAAATTTGTAATTTCAATGGTTCTACCAAAGAGTTATGAACAAATCTCTAGTGTGGTGCAGTACAGAATTAAAGGATGATTTAAGACTACCATAACATGGCACAGTGGCAAATTGTGAAACCACTTTGAAGGTTTTGCCAATGTCAACATGTATCTTAGTTTTTAAGACATTTTAAGTGGTCTGTCTCACACTGACCTCTTCTAGAAGACTGCACAGTTCTCTTCCTTCTGCAAGTCTGCTAGTCTTCCAAAGTCTAGACTCACATATACATACAGTATCTGTCTTGCTTCATACTACCTTTCTTCCACACCATTTTCTATCATTCACTAAATCACACTCTAACTTCTACTAATCATCAGGCTCTGGAGCACTTCATTAATCACCAGTTATTAGAGCTTGCAGATACATTCTGATTTTAATCATGGTAGTCAGCTTTCTCTTATTCTTCACTTAGTCTTGACTCTGATTTTTGCTTCAGTCCTTTTTTAAAATACTCCTTCTCTCTCCACTGAGAATCTTCTATATCTCCAGGAGCAGACCGTTCTAGGTCTTTACTAATACTTTCGCTCAGACTGGCCTGACTGATCCTGTTTGGCCAGGGACACTTCTTTAGAACCAACACTTGCATCTTTTACACAGCAGCAACCAGTTTGCTATTGTCTTTCTCACTTTTCAAAGATCATATGTATGTCTTGTGATCTAACAGCACTGGGCACACTCAAAAACTTTGCTACCTCGACTCTCCTCTCTCACTCAACTATGGGGAGAAGATGTCAAGTGATCCCCCACTGCTCCAGTCAGTTTTGGTGCCATAAGCCAACCTTGCTCCTGGGCAGCATACTCATTCGGACTGACAAAACAATAACCCTGCAACCAGCTGAACCAGAACTTGTGACACTCCTGAGGGCATCCTGACTGTATCTTCTTAAGCCTTCGTGAGCCTCATTGTAAGTGGATAATTCCACAAATAGCCTATCCTGACAGTTTTTTATTTTTATAACTTGCCTTTACGAGTTGTTGTCAGCACTGACAATTAATGAACCTTTATGAACCATTAACACCCTCCCTATGTAATAACATAATATTTTTCATATCAATTATAGAGCATGAAATTAAAACAAATTTATATATGAATAAAAAAGTAGTTAAAAATAGTTAAGTTCAAATCCAATAATTACTAACTTAAAATTCCAAATTTAAAATGTATAATTAAGTACAGTATATACTTAATTCTGTAAGTAGGGCCTTTTAAATGTTTCTTAATATGTGTTCATATGGTCTGAAGACATGTTTGCTGACTTCCGTCTTTAGTTCCAGATAATGTGTTAAAAAATAGATTCATTAATCTACATTCCAGCACAATGTTTTCCTTAAAAGCAAATCTGGTATAATATAAACTCTTGCTTTGAAAATATTACATTGTAATGAAACCAATCCTTACATTAGTTTCTTACATTACAGACACTATATAGAATTTCTCAACAGGCTAAACATACTGTATTTCAATAGTTGAAATATAACAAATTAGTCTTTATATACTGTACTTTATAAGCAAACATGACCTGATTAACTTTAGGTATCTCTAATTTGAGATGAGGAGACCTTTTCACGAAGGTTTTCCCATATTATTGGACATTGTTTTGTTGAGTCTCCAAGGCAAATTGAACCAGCTGCTTACCTTTCAGCTATGACCAATAAAAATTGCAATGGCACGTCTTTCCAAAGTGTTGACAACAATCTGCTGGCTGCGTTGTTGCTCTGCTTTAAACTCCAGCTTATTTCTTAAGTTTAAATCAGAAATTGATAATACAGGAGTATTTTAGAACTCATTACTCCTCACCATCCCCTTTGTCTTTGCCACACACCTGCTACATGAAAAGGCCTGAATACCTCTAAGAGTAATTACACAAAAATCCCTAAATGCCAGAGTAGGCTGTAAAGACTTGTCATATAAAGAAGAACAGCTGATAAAGAGCAACATAAAACCAGCCCCTCTGTACTCCCACTTTAACATATTATTCAGAGTGTTTTCCCAGTGACTAAACACTATCATTCAAAACTGATTGCATACCTTGATATAAAGCAGAATTTTGATTAGAATATATTCCTGAAGAAATATTCTGTTGTGGTAAAACCAAACTCTGTTAAAGTTGCAAGAAATGTTGTGGCCCTGACTTCAGGTGTAAATTCAGCCTATGGCAGAGGTGAGTGTAAGCCAGCTTCAATATTTCAAACAAAACAATTAATACTATTCGCAGTTACTTACAACATCCAATTGGTTTTCTCTTCCTGATCTACTGCTAAAATTGTCAATGGAAATCTTCAGGTACAGTAAGAACACATACAGTAGTATGGTGCTTTTTTTCATTCTTACAGCATACAGTATGTCTGCACCAAACACTCTTTGCAGGCTGTAAGATATCGCCCAACCACAATAATTTATGAGATAACTGTCATCATTAACAGGCTTCTAACAGAGCCTAAAATAATAATTACATTTTCATGATAAAAAGGGAATAAAACATTCATACTTGCACAATATATGAAGTCATACAGTACATCATTATGGGAAGGAATTGGAAATATGGAAGAAAGGTGGAGACGTACATCAAAAAGAGTATTTAGGACCAGGGACTTAACCTCTATCAGGAATCGCCAGTCCTGAATCTGGAGGGTCCCATTCCGGCAGACTTTATATGTAATCCATTAAAGCATCAATTTTAAAAAAAAAATCTTGAATAATTTAACTGTTTATCCAACATTAGGAAGCTGACCAGGAACTCACGTGTCCATGTGTTATACAAAACACAAGTAAGTAACAATAAAGTAGTATGAGAAAAATAGTGAGAGGAGTGAGAGTATGGAGGGCGAGTGTACTGTAATTGACTGAAACCTGGACTAAATTTATGGAAAGGAGCTGTAATTTCTTATACTGGTAGAACTATTCTGCTTCCATTTTTAAATCTGCCTGGCTTTTTTTGTTAGTGACCACTGTTTTAGAGGATAGACTAACAGGTGAGCATTTTATTTTATGAAAGTTTTATGTCCATCACTGACATCAGTGGCTGAATATTAAAAGCAGGGACCTGTCTGAAGACTGCTTTCTTCAGTTTGTCAGAATACCTGTATTGGTCTAGTTGTTTAAAAAATTTGGAAAAATAGAGTGACAGCAGCACTACTATCTCATAATCAGATTTCATAACATCTCAGTAACTAAGTAAGGTTGGGACTGATTAATACTCGGTTGGGAATCCTCAAAGGAAAATCTGGTTGCTTATATACTGTAGTTAGAGTTTGTGTCAGACCCTCGTTCGTTTCTGGGTCTGATTCTATGCTTCGACTGTTGCAGTGCATCTCAGTGGTTCTGCCTACTGATCTCAGATGGCAAACTCTACTCTCTTCAGGAAGCTTTCCCCCCACTGGGGAATATACAGTAGTTGTCACGCCCTCTGCAGCCAGAGGGCGCTCCTTCTCTGTCCTGTCCCTAGTTTCCGGTCTGCTGTCCTTCCGGTCCCTCTCTTTCCCTTGGGCTATATATTTCCGGGTCTTGCACTCTGCCCTTGCTCAGCATTGACGTTCGGATGTCCTGAGACCCGCCTAGCACCAGGGCGCCCCACGTCTGCTCCCTGAGGGCATAGGTTTCTATACGGCATTCTTGAACTCTTTGCACTAATGAGCCCGGGCCTTTTTCCCGTCTCGCCGCTACGCATATGGGTCTTTTTCCGCTGTCCTGTTCCCCACGGTTAGTCCCTTTGGACGTCCGTGACAGTAGTGTAACGACCGCGGGGTTCGGTACGGATTTGAGCAGGCATAGGATTCAGGAAAAGGGGTTAACCAACACATTTATTTACCAGAACCGGGGAAAGGAACACACACAGGGACAGGGATTACAGTGCTGCAACTACACTAACACAGGCACGGAAGGGAAGAGACTGTCTCCCAGCCTCCGTCTCACTATATACAGTCCTGTAGTGCCGCCTCCAGGTGCTATTCTCAGCCTGCCTTGCGTGCGTATTATCATTATAGTCATTATCCAGCCTTCCTACTCTTACATCAGACATATCCCATCCTTATCTTATATATGACATGTTTGTCTGCTTGTTCTTAATCCCAGCTCAGGTGCCCCAGATTATACCTCTGAACACCGATACTTCTAAACCCAAAATCTGTGATTGAAATGGTCACTGTGACTGTTGGCAGAAAATTTCTAGAGACCTGGCTCTATAACTGGAAAGCCTACCCTTGGTGACTGATTTCTTTATCCTGTTAAGAATTAAACAAAATTGTCTTGTTTATAAACAGTGCTGCTTCACATGACATCAATCCTGTATTGCCATGACAAAAGATCCCCCTGTCCATTTTAAGTAATCTACTGTAACTTCTTTTGTGATGGTTACCTTAGAGGTTGGGTATTCCATACTAAAATAAGCACTACTTGCAATTTAAAGGTAAGACCTAGTAGGTATTGTGGAACTTAACTTGTTTTGGGGAAATGTAACAGAAAAAAGAAGACATATTGAACAGAACATACATTTCCAATTAATAAAGGTTGCATTTATTAATTAACAGACCCCTTCCCCTTCCAAGACTACACGAACACTTCTCCCTTACCACGTTTTCCCCAAGCATGACTGTACTGAAACCCACACTTTACAAAGTGAGTCAACAGTCAACAGACCTACTGTAAGTGTAATATTTAAAGTAGAGATAATAGTTTCAAAGACATAAGAATGTTTAGAACAGACCAATCACAGCCTAAAATCCTATTCATGCTCATATAGACATCAAGTACATCTGAAATCCACTATGACACCAGCTGCAGTCCCATCTCCTACCCCTTGCGGTCCATGAGTGTTAGATTATCATAACATTTTCAAAAGGGATTTTCTACTTCTTAGATCTGAGTACAAGAAGCTATGAGTGTTATTTCTCTTGAAAAGTTCAAAGGATAGTATTTAGATGAATCTGAGAAAGATGGACAGCATGCACCATCTTTGCTGAATTTTTGGAAACCTTTCCATCTATCTATCCCTTATCTATCTCAATGAACACAATAAATATACATTCACAAGCTCACCTTTTAATTCAAAATACTTTTTTTTGTGAGACATTGCTAAAGAAACAGTCTTGTTCTCAGTAAAAAGATTTGTTACGGCTTGTGCTGTGAGTTGCTGGTGGAGGGGATGATCATTTCACACTTCAGTTTTCCATTTATTAGCATGGCCAAACTTCAGAGGGCTCTCTACCCTACTTTGATAAGGCTCTCTTTGCATAATTCCATGCTTGACACAAGGTTTCTTTCAGTAAGTAGAATCTAAAGCTTTCCTGACAAGATATGTCATAAAGCTTTCATAAGCCCTTCTGATCACACAAGCTCTTGCAATGAGAATCTCCAATCCTGCTAGTTACATCATCACCAAGAACCTTTTCTCAAAGTCTTTCGAGTGTCATGAACACTCTCACTTTAAGATTAATCCACTTAGAGTACAAAAACTCCTAGCAACCCTAAGTCCCAATAAAATCTCCTTCCATTATTCTATTTACCGAGTTTCAACAGGCAGAAAGCTTATCTGCAGAAGGGAGTGCTAGAAATAGGGTGGAGTATGTTATTATGATAAGCCTTTGCAATCTAAGGTAATTAAAGAGACTCACAAACAATACATGAGTTGAATCACAGACTCATGTTTCAGTATTGGGCAGAAAACTGTTGAGATAGCACAAACAATGATGGCAAACATATTTCACTTTCACTCTTTCAGAAAATGGAGTTCAGAGGAAGTATTTTTTCACATGTGTCATGTATATGTGTGTCACGAGTGGGAAAAATTAAACATATCGTCACAATCAAGAATAATTATTTTTGTGCAGTTGCATTAATTGAACTACAACTGGGGAACATAATTTAGTAATTCCTGTTCCTGTCCTGTAAATGTTAGGTAAAGATCATACTGTATGTAAGGCATATACACCAAAACGTGTTATGTAAAGGTACAAGAAGAAATTAGTTCTTTTTTGTGTTTTTGCATTTTTTAGTCCTGTTTGGGGGTAAATATCCCAATAGCCCATTTGCAAATGTTAATTTAACAAACATAAAGTAATACTTCATAAAAGGCATGGGGAAATACTGTATAAGGAAAGTCTTTATCTATTTTTTTGTGAACAAATTGGTCTTCACATAATTCCTCATTTAGGCTATTTGCATTGTTGTTGTCAATTTTGGATAGTTACAAAAATGATTTTGTTAAAAAATGCTTTTAAAACCTCTCTGGCCCTATGAAACAAATCCTTAAAGGCATTGAAAAACTGTTTTAAGAGGTCTACTCATTTGGTAAATATTAAAAAAAAATCTATTTTGCTGAAAAGGATTCTAATTGAACAATTTTGGATGTATAATTTATTTGTTGCATAGCTTGCATAATGTTTAAATTAGCCATAAACAATTTAAAAAGCACTGAAGGTCAAGTGAAAAGGCCTACAGACTACTACACATTCACTTATTTACCATTTTGTAAATATGAAACAATACAGTAAATATTTTTTCTCAAAAAGTATCCCACTTAAAATTTTTCCATGAGCAATTTATTTATGGCAGAGTTAGCATATTGTTTAAACTGGCAGTATACAGTATCATTTAAGAACAAGAAGAAGGCCAATTGAAAATCCCCACAGGCCTACAGCCCATTCAAAAGGTCATTTGAATAATGGTTGTTATTGAAATGAAAATGTCTGCTGTGGTTTGTAGGATACAGATACATGCATCCTGGAATGGCGTCTTTTTTCACAAATAGAAAAAGGTGCCAAGTTTAAAATCTGACCTTATTTGCCATCTGTTATCATGCTGGTTTGCAAATAGCAAAACATTCATTATCTGCTGTGTGGAATCCAAAAAAACAGTATAATTCTGGAGAAAATAATAGTGCTAAACACACATCTGATACACTGTATTACTTTTCATATTGAACTTTTGGAGACGCTTTATTTTAGGGGTGGAGATAAAAACTTTTTTAAGTGTTATTCACAGGAATTCTCAGGAATGAACACACCATAAACAAATCACACCTATTCCGTTAGAAGTGCAATCCTAGTGCAGGACTTGCACCTTTTGAATTCAATGGTTTTTTCTAGCATCATGAAGATTACGATGAGGCATTTGAAATGATTGGACAACTTGTGTATGTATCACCATGTAAAGGTCAGCTGTTAGAAAGCATTTGTTACTAATGCCAGTGAATATTCTTAAAAGACTTATTAACTGAAGAGTATTATGGTGTTTGTACAGTAAGTTTATGAAAAGGAGCATAAACAGGGCAGCATGGTGGTGCAGTGGTTAACATGACTGCCCCACAATTGTGGATCTGAGGTGCTATCTGTTGTACAGTAAGTTCTCCCCCTGTTTATGTGGGTTTTCTTCAGGTGCTCCGATTTCCTCACACAGTCCAGAGACATGCTGGTAGGTTAATTGGTTTCTGGGGAAATTAGCCCTCTGGCGACTGTGTGTGTGTTTGTGTCTGTGTACGCCCTGTGACTTACTAGCATCCCATCCAGGATGTATCCTGCCTTGCACCCGTAGTTGCTGGGATAGACTCCAGCCGCTCTGCCACCCCAAATTGGAAGAAAAGGCTAGAAAATGGATGGAGTTTAATAATTATTAATTGCATGTATGTAGTGCTTTTTTGAGATATGCCAGTATCCAGGTAATTGGAAGCCCCTCCACCACCATCAATGTGTAGCTCCCCACACTACCACACTTCAGCTCTCAGTGGGGAGGAGAACAGAGTGAGGAAGCCAGTTCATAGATGGGGATTATTAGGAGGCCATGATTGATAAAAGCCATGGACCACGGACCTTGGTTTTATGTCTTATCCGAAGGACAACTCCTTTTCTTAACTATAGTTTCTCATCACTACATTACGGCCTTAGGATCCACACAGACCACAGGATAAGCACTCCCTACTGGTTCCACTAACATTTCTTCCAGCAAATCTTAGCTATCCCAGGAGGTCTCCCATCCAGGTTCTGATCAGGATCAGATCCACTGAGCTTCAGTGGACTGCCAGTTGTGAATTGCAGAGTGATATAGCTGCTTGCTTAAACAGTAAGAAAATCCAGATGCTACAAAAAAAAATTGCCAATTGAACATTCTTTTCCTTAAGCAAATGTTTTTGGATCTCATTTGCTAGAAAATGAGATTTTGTACCACATCTCTCTCATAGAGATGATCCATCTAATGGTCTCCTTTAAGCCAATATCAGTCACATTTGATTACATTTGTCTGACATGAAGTTAAATTGCAGTCAGTTAGATCATCTGACCAAAAAAGAACAATTATTTTAAAATGTGTCAACATTGAAAATTAGTGATATTTAATTATGCAGTATTTTTCTGACCAGATGTGAAGATGAACTGAAGGCAGTATGAGTGTGACCAACAGAACTGCACTGTCATAGGACAGTCACGTTAGAAAAGTAACAGTTCAAAAATTACATATATGATAATCTTAAGTATGAACAACATAATCTTAAGGATGTTTTTTGCTGAATATTGTAAATGTTAAACTCAAATGTTAAATCTTAAAATAGAACTATAAGAACATAATATTGGGTAAGTGTTAAGAGAGTTAGATAAATTACACATGAAGGAAATTCAATTTTTTTGTCATCTTGCACATGGTCCCCCATAGCTTATTGAGCTAAAGATCTTTTTTAACTTACACGATTTATCTTCGATACATCAAGTACTGTAGATTTGACTTCCAGGATCAAGAAGTACCCGAACACACAGAAAAGGGTGAAGTTTCAATTTTATTTTTATGTTTGTCTTGATGCTGTTTTTTATACTTGATAACTTTACCGGATCTTTCCCAAAGGCAATATACCACAGATTTTTTTTACTGTAGTATCTAAGAGATCCACTGGCAGCTGTGTTATTGTAACTTCATGTGAGGGAGAAAGGGTTGATTCTGGCACTAAGGTATGGCAACATACTGTACTAACATTGTAGTAAGAACGTTCAAACCCCCAGTTCCAGAACCAGCCCTTTCCAACATCCAACAAAAACCAAGAACAGAAGAAAAGTGAAAACTAGTTGTATCTATCTATATTTGGGTTAACAGCCGGATACTTCTAGACAATGAAAGGGAAATGACAGATATACTAAATGAGTATTATACTAAGGTGTTTATCATGAACAAATCTGAAACATGCCTCTGGCTGTGGAAGGACAAAAAAACGTATTAAATTACATCAACATAAAAGAGACAGAAGTGTTTTGGGTATTATAAATGCTTAAGATGAACAAATCTTCAGCTTGATGGTACTCAAAGAAAAAAATAGATGTTATATACAGGTAATTGATGCAACCCTTTCAACTTTTGCTTAACAATGGGGAAGAAGTACCTGTGGACTGAAAGATTGATAATGCCCATGCAGAAAAAGGATAACAAGTCATTACAGACCAATAAGACTGAGTTACTGAAGTATTAATGCAACAATAATTAGAACTAACCTAGAGGATCACTTAGGATCCTAGAGGACACCACTTTAGAAAATGTATCTCTGGCTGTAACCTCTTGATTGAACAAGCATCAACAGTAATGAACACACGCAGAGCATATGGTACAGTATGTACAGTATATTGAGATTTTTGAAAGGGTGTTGATAAACATCCATAAAATAGATTTTCCATAAAAAATCATTTTAATGTGTGGCAAATTCAAGTACCACTGGACTGCTTCAAACTGAGGAATGCTACGAAATGCATGGCAGAAGTGTAGATTTGTTTCAACAGGAGACCTTGACAAGAAACATTTGAGAACCTGTTCTCTTACTTCCACAATCTCATTCTTTCCATTTTTGTTTTTTTTTATATAATCCGTTTCTTGGTTTTGATAATCCAAATATCAAAATTCCACAGGAAGGCTACAGCTCATTGTTGAGATTTAAAATATCATTTGATCAAAAACTAAATTAAGTTTAGCTTAAATTAATTAGGTTAATGAGGTATTCCTCAGAATATTATGAAAATATGCCAGATTATTCCTTCTTGTGCTTCTCAGACGAGCTACTGTATAAATAGCCATAACCCTCATCATGATAAGGGGTTTTCTGATAAAAAATGGATTGATGGACAAAAATGAATGAAAACTAGTCTTAACTTTTTCATGGTAAAATACCAGCTAAACTGTTAACATTCTATATCCTTTTTAAAAGTCTTGTGTACCGTCTCAATATTTTTGCAGCCTGAATCCTAAATATTTGTGTATTGTGCGACCACCAACGTTAAAGAAGTCCAATATTTTAAATGAGATTGAAGGAATGTAAGAATGTGTGAATAAAAAGATAAAATATCAGATTTCGTTTAAGCACCATAACCAACAACACAAGAACATGAAAAAAGTTTGCCAAAGAGAGGATGCCATTTTGCCCATCTACAATGACTTACAGTATGTGTTTTTTAGTAGGTTTTAGTAGAAAAAAAAAGTTTCAAAAGATCAGATCTGCTTGTTTCTTGAACACAGCCAGGATATCAGCTTCAACAACATGTCTTGGGAGTTTGTTCCAGACTCCCACAAATCTTTCTCATAACAGTGTGCCTCCTGTACTTAGTTTCAAATGCACTGCCCTGTAGTTTCCATGCATGTCCTCTGATCCCACTTAGTTTTGACAAGCTTGGAGTTTATACATACCTCAAAATATAAACTACAGATTATATCAACTGACAGAAAAGTTCTTTAAAAAATGCTAGTGCTATTTATAAATGCTGTGCTCCAAAATGGAAATAATAGTTTGCATTATGGGGCAATATGGACATACAGCAGTTCAGAACTATCATCATTTACGGTAGGAAATACCAGTGTTCTGCCATGTATCAGATCTGACGTAAGAAAGAATAACAAGCAGGAAACAAAAACTCACAAAGCCTAGACTGCCTCATCATCCTACGAGTAGTGAAGTGATAAAAATCTTATATAGAAACTTGATGTGCCAGTCTCATTAAATTACTTGTGCCTGGGAAGTACAGTAGGTGTTAGTAGCACGAACATTACAGCTCTCTTACGAATACTGAAATGTAAGAAAAAATGAGATTATTCGTATTTTATAGATGTTTTACTGACATTATATAGGTGATAGGGCTATGTTCCATTTTCATGACACAAGCATTTTAATAACTTCTTCTGAATGTACAGAGTTTACCACAAAACATAACCTGCTGTCTGTTCTCCTGACTGCAATTAAGTGAAGGAAGGAAGACAAAAACCTGTGGGAGATTTTTAACCACAATGTCTAAATCTATGATTCTGAGTAAGATTGTTATCTCTTTTCCGATTAGCGCAGTTCTTGAGTAACCTCCTTTACTATAGCTTCAGCAAAAATTAGATTTACTGTTCCAGCAATGGAAGATCTATAAATTGAATTACTGTACAAGACCAAACTCTTGATGCAGGAAAAATGACCTGGCAAACATTAGTTTGATTACAATGGCTTGGAAAGAGAAGCCTGAAGGAAAAGTGTTAGAAGTATTTTGCCAAATTAATAGAAAACAACATTTCCTGACAAACAGTATCTATACCCCACAGATTACAATGCTAGTTTGTAACCCTACACTTCAAATGGATACTAAGTATTGTTTCCAGTCTGCTGCTTTGCCAACTGTAAAAAAAATATTTGAGTAGTGTTGGTTCATCATGAACAATGGGAGTTAAGCTTGTTTATTGAAAGTCTTAAAGCCACAATATAAAGTATTGTATTCTCATTCAGCCGCCTAGATTGCAATAGTGCATTATTTTAGTGTTCTTAAATTTTATTTTTATAAAGTTCCAAACATTTGAGAACAGACAATATGATTTTTTTTATATTTTCTGAATTGACCCCCCTCTGCCTCTGAAACACACATTGCTGCAAATCTCACACAGATTTCTTTGAATGCACAGTATACATAATACATTTTTAATAAACAGACCTATTCTGGAATATCAGCCAAGAGGGTTGGAAATCAACAGAGCAATTCAGGGCTTCTGACAAGTACAAACAGATTCCAATCTATTGTGTCAAACTCTCACTAACAAGATTAATTGGACTGGGAATCCTTTTTCTACTAAAACAGTAATCCCCATCAGGCAATCAATGCGGTGAAAGTATAGAGCACCTGAAAATTTAAAGGGTCTGACAAACCACTCTCAGCCTGCATTCCCATACCTTATTTCCATGATAAACAACTCTACAGCACCGCTGTACCAGAAGAACTGAATGAAAGAGTGAGGATATAGGAGTGATGTATGTCATCTGTGTTTGCCTGTGCCGAGTGTAATTCTCTGTTGTTCCCATTTCTCTTTAGATTATTATTTGCCATGGTAACTAACTCATCCATTAAAATGGCTTCTGCTAAGGCTTCTTGAAGGCAACAATGAGGAACTGAGTGGGTACAGGTATTAGCATTACATGGATAATTGTCTTAATTTGTATCAATTGATTTTACCTTAATGTTTCATACTAATTACTTTCTCCTGAGCCCACCATTGTAATTACCACTGCCTTCGAAAGCCCTAGTTGTCATGCCATCAGAGGCCTATAAACGTACATTAACCGTTTAAGCCCCAATGTATAAGCATAGTTTGTCAAAACAGCAAATACCAAATGGAAGGTTATTAGCACTTCACTAAGTTAATTTAATTTATTGTTTGTACTAAACCTGTCTTAAGAATCAAATCTTTTTGATAGTTACCAACATACTTTACAACTCTCCGCCCAAGTCCAAGATGACATACAAGTACATCTCAAGAACTTTTCAAAGCACCCCCCCCCCCCAACAAATGAGTGAGATTTCCTGTAAATAATAATAATAAATGATAAACATGAATCAAAGAAGATGTTTTTTTATAAAAGCACGTGCTCAAATTTGGGGCTTATAGCATATTGAACCGTGCTTAAAGTTTGAGAGCTGCCTTCTAAGTCTCAAGTAAGTGAAAATGCAGTATACGCAGCATACAGGAAGGGAAGCATGGTGTAGACGGCTGTTTATCTTTACCGGATCAGCTTCAGAGGAGGATGTGGCAGGGGCTGGAAGTTTCCAATGAAAAGTGCTTCCCAGACAAGGCTGAGAAAAAAAAATTCCGTCTGAAGTTGTATTTTCACAAAGTATACATACATCTTAATGTCATACAGAACGTCTTGTGGTCGAAAAGGTCACGTACTGTATCAATGAACAATACAAAGTTGAGAGAAAACAGAAAGGTCTGATTCTGAGTCACTGCTCGGCTTGAGTAATTGTACCTTACATTTTTGTGTTTGAACTCGAAGACAGATTTTCACAGGTCATCTTAACAGCTATTTGTAAACAATACTGCAAAGGGAAAAGTAGTGGTGTACAGTATATGAACAAGGTTTGTGCATTAAGTGATAGTAAGATTCCTTTCCCAGCAAGTTTCTCACACTCAAACTTAGCCAAAGTTAAAAGTTAGTACAGTAATACTAGTCGTTAGACATTGCAGTTTTAAGTTGGAATTTCATTTTCACAACACCCTTTCCCATTGACAATAATCCTTTACTATGGTATGTAAACATTTAGCATAAAATATATACTGTCTGTATGCCTTTACATGTGTGTGTTGTTTGCTCTACCTTTAAGGTATAAATAAGCGTGTTCGTGTGAGTTTTCTCCCACAGTCCAAAGACATACTGGTAGGTTAATTGGCTTCTGTGAAAACTGATCCTGGTGTGAGTGTGAGTGTGTGCATGTCTGCTTGTGCCCAGCAATCTGGCATCCTGTCCTGGGTGTGTCTCGCCTTGCACCTGTTGCTTGCTGGGATCGGCTCCAACTCTCCCGGGACCCTGAATTGGATGAAGTGGATGGATGGGGTTTAAAGAGTATGAAAATCTAGTTGCTACTAAAAGTTTACTCTTTTACATACTCTCTCTCTTTCCTACCGTTAATCCCGCATCAGCAGGGTCCGCTTGTCGGCACACCAGTCTCCATTTGGTGGTTTGAACCAAATCTTTGAGCTGACGTTGCCATTAACTGCGACCAAGAAATACTCCAACCGGCGCATCGCTCCGCCTGTCGTCAGAGTTGGGGGAGGAGCCAATTCATAGAGGGGGATTATTAGGAGGCCAGAAATTTGGCCAGGACACCAGGGTTACACCTCTACTCTTTTCAAGAAACACCCTGGGACTTTTAATAACCACAGAGAGTCAGGACCTCGGTTTTACATCTCATCCAAAGGACAGCGCTTATTTACAGTATAGTGTCCCCGTTACTATACTATACTGGGGCATTAGGACCCACCTGGACCGCAGGGTGAACACCCCCTGCTGGCCTCACTAACACCTCTTCCAGCAACAACCTTAGTTTTTCCCAGGAGGTCTCCCATCCAGGTACTGGCCAGGCTCACACTTGCTTAGCTTCAGTGGGTTACCAGTTGTGAGTTGCAGGGTGATATGGCTGCTGATACTAAAAGTTTACTGCATACAGTACTAAAAGTTAGAAAATGGACAGGTGGATATGCCTTAGTATGAATGTAATCTACCTATCTATAAAACATGCACCAAAACACCACCATGAAGTTTAAAATGCAAAAAAAAATTGGTCTTGTGCATTGCTTTTTATTTTACAGATTTTAGACAGTGACATGCAGATATCTTTATGCACTATTCATTTTGAGAAGTCATTCAATTAACTACTTTTTTCCAGGAATATTGTCAAACAACAATCTAAACAGGAACAATGACAGAGCAGTGCACAAAATACATTCTGCACTGCAGAATATATAGCAACTGAGAAGTGCAAGAACTCACAGCACACAATAAACTCATGAAATGCCTTTTCTCCTTCTAAAATCAGACTTTTGTCCTTTTCAACCAGATGAAATGAAGTGGTTGAACAGAGGTTCAGGAGGAGGTCAAACTGTGATCTTGCACTTCTGTTTTTACATGTAAATATTTCACCTGCTGAGAAGTGTGCTGCACATTTCTTTTCTAGCACATCTTTATAGATGTGCCTCAAACTTACCTTTGCCACTCTTGTGGTTCTCCCACCTCATTATCTGACCGCCATTTGTCTCCTCCAAGCCACATACTGGCCACATGTGGCAAAGATAGTGGCACATGCATTAGACCTGTGCCTCTTTTACGACAACAAGAAATCAGGATCCCACAGCTAATACTTAATACAACACAAAGCTGCATCAGCACCAATAAGTCCTATATCATAAAATATACTGTATATTAACAGGCCCAAGTTGGATTAAGCATGGAATCATGACAAGAAAAATTCCATTTAGTGCTGATTTAGCAGCTGTTAGAATGTGTCTCACACTTGACATCACTAACTTAAATAATTTCCTTCGTGGGTAAGCTTCCAGAACTGTCATAGTTATAATTTTGTCTGCGGAAATACCTACACCTTTTCTCCAAGCTTGATATTACCTGAGAGGTTCATCCATAGAAATGAATAAAATAGCACTCCCTTATGGTAAAACCTTCCAGACCTGGCTAGTTTTTTAATATGACTTCATGGGTGTGCTCATACTTTTAAGAGAAATAAAATAATTTTAGTCTTATTCCGAGCAGTGTTTAAAATTACTCTCATGACATTGGAATATGGAATCTTTACTTTTATTTATAGCAGTTGTTTCAGAGACTGGTGTTCACCCAAGCATCACTTGGAAAGATATTATCCTGTATAACTGTCTCCAAACCTACAAGTTTTACAACATGTTGGAGCTGCTGTAGGAGATAGCTACAGAATGCAAGATTGTAGCAGCTAAAGCTATGTTTCTCAGGGTAGATAAGGGGATAAGGCACTTAAATCAGTAAGTTTCCAGTTTCTCTAACTACTGTTTTGGTACCCAAGAACACTTGTCTATGTGCAGTACTGCTTATTTTTTCTCTCACAAGTCATTAAATTGCTTCAGTACAGTTTAACCCTCTAAATAACCATCCTCCTGCATCCTTTTACTCTTTATGAATACAGTATATTTAAAAATGCTCATTTTAATTAAAGTACAAAATTAAAAGTATATTCAAAGCTAAAAAAACACTCAAAATCAATTGATCTAGATATTACATTAAAGATTTTTTGTTAACTTCAGAAGGTTCTGCAGCTTTAAGACAAATATTTACTTTGGTAATGTCTAATTTTTTTGTTGTTTTGTTGGGTGTCTAGGATCAGGGCTGGGATTGCATTACAACGTGCCCAGTGGTACCTCCCCTGTTTACACATAACTTTTAAAATTTGAAGTGTGATAGGGTTCTTATGATAATAATCAGGTAATGAAATATGGAGACAGGTCTCAAAATATGTAATTAGTGAAATAATTAAAAGCAAACAAATATACTGACTTGAGTTTCATGCTTCATGATAACACGTTAATTGAAAAATAACAAAGGAAATTAAAATAATATAAACAGAAAGACAGTATGCGTTACAGTATCTCAAATCATTATTTCTTAATATTTAGTTCATATACCTTATATACTGTATTTATTGCAAGGAAATTAATCAAGGGTTAATTAGTTAAAATTTGAAAGGGAGTAACACTAAATGAAGTTTTCACTGTTATTCTGAAGGAAAATATAGAAATGAATTGATTAATTAATGTAGTAAGACAGAAATACAGACATTATACCACATCGGAATGAATGGACCTTATTTTAATTGCATGAACTGCAGTTCCTGTATGGTTTGTACAGCTGGCCTGTCTGTAGCCAAGATCTTTCATGATCCAGCTGTATTGCCAGTTTAGATTACCTGTTTAAAGGAAGCTGCCTGGAACAGGACGTTTTCATAAAATGGAAGAACAAAGGAAGAGAAGAAACAGAATGTACAGACCATTGTTTTCACAGTTTCAATTTTAATCTCTGTTTTTAGCATTTGTGAATGTCTGAGACCAGTATAACATTTCTAACAACACATCTTGAGCAGTATTTCACAATATTTTCCACAGCTCAACCAGCCCCATCTTCTCCTACAGATGCTTTCCCATTCATCATGCCTGTTCAGAGATCACTTCTTTAAAAACTATAGTGCTGCTTTTTAATGCTGCTGATGGTGATTGCACACAGATAGTAACAGCGAGTGACATTCTTTTACAAACACACCAGAAAAAACAATCCTATCAGTTCACTGTACATACAGTATGTGGGCACCATTTTATAACAACATTTATAGCAATATTGACCTTCACCTTCTGGAACTCCTCCCTCTTGTTTAGGAAACACTCTGAAAGGACCACAACCACATTCCTAGTGAAGTGATGGAAGTTGTTTACTGTACTTACAGAATAAATCCAAACTTTGCTTTCTTCCTTATTTTATTTAACATGTTGTAGAGTTGCATTGCCTCATGAGAAAAGGTTTTCCTCGAGATTTCTTTGTTTTACAAATGTTCTGCAGAGAAATCTGCATCTGCCCCCATTTAAATATACCTCACATTTGTAAAGATTTCTCACAGTTTTCATATTCTTTCACCACGTTTTTATAGGATTGGTTACTTCTTGTTATATTAAAAAATCAATGTAATCTAAGTACAGTATGAGTTCCTAAAAGTAAACTTTTTTCCTCAAATGCTTCTCTTTAATTTTCAAGCTTCTCAAAATACAAATGCTAATTACCAGAACTAATTACCAGAACTTTCAATTTGCTTCTTTCTGAAATTAGGGCATTTAGTAAACTGGCATATTCTGTTGTGGTATTTAAGCCTTTCAATAAATTGCCAGTGTTGTGCCCACAGGAAAAGTAAACTGTAGATGACAGTGGATTTAATATTTATTTAATGATCAAAGTAACAGTACAGTATAAACAAATTACATTGTCCTGAGTTATTCATTCTGTCTGACATATAAAATGGCATGGTTTTGTGTATGGATTGGTAAAATGTGCCCGTAAGTCTTCTAAAAATAAGCTTTTCTGTCTTTCTGGTGCTTACAGCCAGAATCCAGGATTATATTCTTCTTGTAAAAAATTACCCTGCATTCAAAAATGATCTCTAGATAGCAAACTATGTGTAAAATAGCTTCATTTTAAATATACATACAGTCCTGAAAAAATATGTATACAGTATATAAATAAAACCAGTTGATAACTGGTCTTTTAACTTTTCTAAAAAAGGCTACAATAGTTTTATTTATTATTTGTAAGTATTTTATTTTATACAGCAGTTCAAGTGGGTAGCTGCGTCAACATGCGTAGGCTGCAAAGGAACAAGTAAAGGTTTATTCCATGCTGAAAAGAGAAGGAAGGAAACACAATGTTTCACACCTGAAGAAGGCTCCACAGCCAAAACGTTGTGTTTCCTTTCTTCTCTTTTCAGCATGGAATAAACCTTTACTTGTTCCTTTTATTTTATACACGTACCAGCAAAAGTCACCAAACATTAAATATGATATACAGTAAATACTGTATATTCTTCTGTTTTATAGCTCAGTAGCATTGTCATCAAATCTCAACCATATGTAAGCAATTTTATTTAGAATTAGATGTTACTCTTGTTGTTTGAGCGCCTCTTATTTAAATGAGTTCTAAAAAGGAGGTTACAGTATCAATAAGAGATATGACCTCACCTTACAGTACAGACTTTATTGCATTGATTCCTCACGGATCTAATTAGAGTTTGAATCTGACCTCTGGAAATGGCATTTCATGTTCCAGTGACTTAAGCATTTATGATTTACATTGGTTTAATTTAATTTACATCCTAATTTATTATTTATTTATTGGTTAGTCTTAATTGTCATTTTTTGAATTTCTGAACTCTTTACTTTTCTGTTTCAAAATATGGCTCAATGTTGTTGGTACAACCCATAAAATATCTATTTTTTTACTTTCCCTGACATAATGACGATTGTCTGACAGTGCCCTTGGGGTGGTTCTGCACACTTTGGAAGCAATTGTGAAGATATACAGTTTGGGTTCTCAGTTACCAAGTGCATAGCGCAATGTGTAAGTCCAGTTGTTTGCCAGCATGATCACTCATTAAAAAGTTTTACAGCACATGAAACTGAGGAGCCTGCTTGAAGTTTGTAGTTAGTTTTGAAATTGTTCCCTCTCAGTTTTCAGTAATTGTGGCATTTCAGACAGTCTTCACACCTACAGGTACATCTCTAATCAAAGGACATGCCATAACCTCAAAACCATATGTTATTTCATATCACCAGATAGAATGGAATTTCTACAAAAGGGTTTTGTCAAAGTTATGTGTTTTCTTTTATTGAAATTTGCATTTCAACAATGTTATGCTAAACAGTGAAACACAATGCAGTGGAAACCACATGGAAATGCATTCAAAACCTAGACCAGGAAAAGCTTCTCTAGCCAAAGGGTTGTTGGAGTATACTGTACAATAAACTACAGTACCCAACCACATTGTTGAATAACGATACCCAAGCTTCTATGGCTGGATGGAATCCTTGGATCACTTAACTTCTATTTTCTATTTTCCTGATGGACAAGGGCGGTTTGTCATCTTTATTTTGGTTATTTTTGTAATCTTTTTTATTTTATGATACCAATTGTCTGTAGAATGGCATATGCCATGGTGAATTCAAAATCCCAGCAATACAAGTTTGTAACAAGGAACATGTATAATATTATTTACATGATAAAAAGGTGAATAGAAATGTTTTTTTTTAATTATGAGTAGTAGTTCTTGGGGATAAAAAATACTGAGCTCAAGTCATGTGATTCAATAACAATACCAGGTGCTGCGTGTTTGATATTTAAAGAGGTGAGAGTGGAGACACTGCATAATCAGTGAGCTGCAACAGAACAGTAGTACTTTCCTGCATGAAATTAACCTCTTCTTGTCTGTTTGGTTTCTAATATGAGTTACACTTATAATATTCAGAATGTATATAAATTGCATTCAGAAAGACATTATTTTAACTACTACAAGAACAGCAAAACCATTCACATATTTACTGAATATTACCTAGTTGCTACTGACATGATTGAAAGCCTGAATATCTGTGCAAGTGATCTATCAGTGATGTATCTGTTTTCAGAATCCAGAGGCTACAGTACATAGAATTCCAGGGAAAAAAAAATCCAAGCATCAGCAAAATGAGCGTTACTTGCCATCTGCACGAAAATAATTTGTATGCTTAGATGCTGTTCAGGGATAACGTTGACAGCTGAGAGATGAAATCACCATCTTCTGTGGGCCAGAGAACATTGGAAGACGTCTGAAGTGGCAGTAGAGACAGTAGTAAAGTGTTTTATTCACTGATGAATGCCATTTTGCCTTTGACAGGCCTGATGGAAGACAACATGTGTGGAGACTCTGTGGTGAGTACTGTGCTGACTGTTGTATTATTCAAGCCAACTGCTAGGGTGGTAAAAGTATGATGATGTGGGGAGGAATCTCCTTTAACACAAGAGCAACTCTGGTGCTAATGGAGGGCAACCTTAGTACTCAGTGATATATTCACGAAGTCACTGAGCCAACAGTTTTTCTGTGCCTGCAAGCCAGTCCAGAAATGCAGATTTTCCAGCAGGTCAGTGCAAGACCACACAGTGCTAGGTTTACAATGGCACAGCAATGACAATGACTACAATGTTCAAATCTTGCCATGGCCAGCATTTTCTCTTGCATCCAGTTGAACATATTTGGGACCAATTCACCAATGCCATCATGACCAGCTCATCTTCCTCAGCTGCAAGAATGACATACCCAAAGCAGTCTGTCCATAGGCTATTCATATCTATCGAGCAGAGTTCCCTAGACTGTCTTAATTTATTTTCCACAAATAATATTTTCATTTTGACAGGGTGTTTTATTTCTTGCTTAAAACCTGTTAATGTCCAGTGATTATGATCTGTTTAAAATATATGAAAAATATATGATAACATCTCTTTGATCTGTGTTATGTTTCTTTTGAGCATCAGTATATTATTTCTTCATTTTATTGAAAAATGAACTACAAGACCTCTATTTTTTAATTCATGCCTCCAGCACATTCTATCAGTGTTTATGCCTTGAAGGTCTTGAAGGTCCCAGCAGAATATCCTTACAAGAAAGTAAAAGACATACAGTAAAGCTAACAGTCATTCTAAATAAAGAAACCCACCGAGTGTCACATTGAATATATATTACTGTACATAGAAGAGTACAATAATCTTAGAGAGGTTTTCTTTAAGCAAATTTACTCTAATCATCCCCTGCAACGAATATGGCCCTATTTGCATGTTTTCTAGCACTTGTGTTTTGCTTTGTCACAGATGGACGTGTCTCACTCTGCATTGCTGGCACCTTGCATTTATCACATTCATCTTCTATACTGTATATGTCCTATAAGCAAGGACAAGAGTCACTTTCTCACCACTTCAGCCTGAACCTTCCACTGAAAACAAATGTTTTTTCTACCACAGCGTGTCTGTATTTTTCTTTCAGTTCACTTGATATCGTCAAACCTTATTAAAACTTAAAACAACTACGACAGCTTTGTCTCCCCTTTTACCTTCCCTTCTCTCTACATAATCCCACTTGCTCTGCCCTCCTTCCTTATCCCTTTTTTCTCCTTCTTTCTGGTCCCCAGCCTATATCCATTATCTCATCTCTCCCCTCTGCCCAATCAATCTTTTAGCTGTCCCTGCAAACACAGTGTCAGACCAGGCATTCTCATTTATAACTCATGCTCTCTCTAGGGCCCATTGCCTAGGCTACTAATGTGATGAGTGCACCCAGCCCCACCTCTCCAACTACCATGTCCCTCAGTTGGTGTCTAACTGGATCAGTACCGACCCTCAGCTCTTTCCATTCCCAAAGCTTCTAGCTGCATACATAGCTCATATTTCTTCTTTAGGGTATTCCAATTGGAATATGATCTCATCCATTCTGTCTAGAAACATTCAGCAAAAGGTAGCTCTTTTCCTATTTTCCTGTCAGGTTACTCTTCTAGGTTGCTGCAGCATCTTCCGTGACCCACTACAGAGCTCCAAACCTAGTGTAAGTTGGCTAGTCCCGCTAGTGCTGCCAGCTGTTCACTGACTTGTGTTCTGTGACCTGCATCACCTCAAGATCAAGTCTGCATCACACACGCTTCTCATTCATTCCATGCTACACACACGTTCTGCTCGGTTGCTACAAAACTGCAGCCGCACTACTTTTGGGGATTCTTTTGGGGGAATGTGACAGTACTGATCTCTGCCTGTATTTGCATCTATTCATTGTCCCCTTCATCCTGAAAAGTTCCCCAGTCCTTACCACTGAAAAGAGGAACAATACTTTCTGAAGGCTCTGTATTTTAGTGATATCTTTCAACCAGTTCTCTTTCCTATTGTTGCAGTGATAATAGTTCTCAAATCTTAAATTTGTAAGTTCTCAAATGGAATTTGTAAAGCAAAGTTTGGGAGGAGGTTAAGTATCTAATCTTGCCACTTCCTCTCTCTTAAGCATACATATTCTGCCTCTTGTGCACCCTTGCATGCAACTTTTCTTGCACTCGGCATTTTGCTCTTGATACAGACATTTTTACCACTTAGCTTTGCTGGACTTGACCTTTTATCCTCCACCATTCCCGTGTATTGCCTGTGCTCCATGCTTAGTTTCTACCCCATCATCTCCAATCACAGCGTACCACCTCAATGCTCAAACAAGCAACTCTTCAATCTCACCCGAAGCGAAACCCACAGCTGAAACGTTGTTTCCTTTCTTCTCTTTTCAGCATGGAATAAACCTACTGTATTACTTGTTCCTTTGCAGCCTATGCATGTTGATGCAGCTACCCACCTGAATTACTCTTCAATCTCTATCTTTCCATGCTCTGCAGAAAACAGTGGGCTTCCTGAACTTACCATGAAGCCCACTTTTCTCCAGTTCTTTCAGATTTCATCACCCCTGCCCCATACTCCAGAACCGGAACTCCTATCTGCGGTGTTTCATCTCTCCTTTTACCCCAGTCTCCTATGTCCATCACCAGTGCTCACTCCAACTCACATGTGTGAGAGCACTTTGTCATTCGGCAGCAGTGTCACAGCCTTCAACCCTGCCACTGCCTGTGGTCTGATCACAGTCCAGGCAATGTTGGCAAATGTTTGTCTTCTACATCCCCCATTCTGGCCTCCAATTGAGTATGGTATCAACCCCAACTTTGTCTCTCCCCCACCTCACCCGGATTTCACGTGTGGCCCACGATGAATGTACTGGACCCCTACTAGCTCCCAAGTCCATCGTTATAGCTTTTGTTTTGGGGGTTCCAAAACATTTTTATTCATTCAGTTGTAGCAAAATGACCAGTTGGGTCAGGGCATTTACTTCTAGTACTGTACTTTGAGCTCAATTCTGCCATTAGCCCTATGAGTCTCCTTATTCTTACCAGTCACTTAATTTTTCTCAGTCTGCCATTCCATCCATTCGCTGACAAGCAACAGCTAGTGGATATTCACTACAGGGTCTCACACAACTTCTGTACTGGGTTAAACAAAGATGGCCTCAGCACAAATCATTTTGGGTTACTTTGGGCTTGGTGCAGCATCTTCTATTACAGAATCACAGTCTCTGCCATCAATCCCAAGATCAGTGATCCTTCAGTGCATATTTCCAAACTGGCCCAATCAACCAAAAGCTTGTGAACCACAAGCTCCTTCAAACTTAACTCTTAAACCTACGAGTAGAAACCAGATGAGAAACAGTCTATCTGTGATTTAAAAAAATGAAAAGATATTTTATTCTGTTTATGCCCATGTAATACCAAATTTGCCTCTCGCCAAAATGAAAACATGCAAAGATGCTGATCTGCAACTATATGACCTCAGCACTTTCCTCATTGTAAACTCTGTCCTCTGCCCCTGGTTAAACCCCTTCATAATTTAGTAATGGAATCAATGATCAAAAAAACATTGTTGTACACTCCCTAAATAAGAATTGAGAACTTCCCTAAAGATTAAAGTTAAAACTTTCCCTTATTTAGCATTTGTAATGATAGAAGCCATAGTGGAAAATACCAAGATAATTAAAAGCATAGCAATAAACGTCACATACTCCACCAGTTTAAGTTTTGTGGAAAACACCAGAAATCAAGAAAGATATTATTGTGTGTGTATGTAATGCACTCCAGATCCTGTTTTTTCATCTTAATAGGTTTTCTTTGAAATTACTTTTTTACATTTGAGAATTTTAACATTTTATTCTTAATGTGTTATGGTGTCATGTAAATCGTCTATTTACAAGTGATCTTTGAAACATTGTCTAAGGAAAGAAACCACAAAGATCTTCCTTCAATGAAATAGGACAAGTTATTTTGTTATCGCCTACTGTAAGTTTGTGTTCTTTTCTTAAAAAAGACTTTTGAGCATTATGCACTATGAGCTGCCTATGTGAGTTTCATTTGGGCAGAAAAGAGCAACAGATCTATTTATTCCTATTATTGTTTTCAGAAATAAAGCCTTGCCAATGTCCAGACTCAAATGTGAACATACCAAGGAAATAAATTTGGAGAATTGTCAAGAATCAGTGGGGGATTTACAACGCAGGGCTGAAAGATGCCATACTTTGTAAGTAAATGCCAAACTGGCAGGATCTACTAACTCATAATGGGTAGTGGGAGGCACATAAAGCTTAATTTTCAAGGGTGATTCAGCAGGTTTCTGATGCACTTCTGATCAGAGCAGAACATACATGTGTACAGTACACGTTTGGACTGCACCCAAGCCACAATTTAAGTATCTGTTGTAACTCTCTGTAATTAATTGATTAATACATTATTAATGATGTTATACACATTTACTGACTTGTGTTCTGTGACCTGCATCACCTCAAGATCAAGTCTGCATCACATGCGCTTCTCATTCATTCCATGCTATACACACGTTCTGCTCGATTGCTACAAAACTGCAGTATAAAAAGTATTCCAAATCCTAAATCATATGGGGTATCTTTCAGGCTATGGTTAGAAGTATTGCTATTAATATCCAATGAATCAGCCAACGATTAATCAGAAGGTTATCATCACATTTATGTCACTCTATTAATACACCAATTTTCTAGAGCATTTAGAATGGCCATTTGCATCTCCTAATCTAAAGTGTTATTGGTGCCTCTATTGGTTTTTTGTGCCTACTTGGGAATTAATACTTTTCTTTTCTTCGATGATGTCTTATGATATTATGTGATACAATACGATACAATACAATAAGGAGTTTGATATACTTCATTGCCTTTATATGACTTATTGACTATATACAGTGCCCTTCAAATGTATTCATATTACATTAAATAGGAGGAATAATCCTCCAGTAATATCAGATAACATAAAATATTTTTTAAAAGTTACATTTATTGCCTAAATAATTCTAAAGGGATTATACAGTATAGTTAATAGCACTGCACAGCCCAAAGTCATATTTGTTGTAAAAAGGGTCACATTTTTCACACCCCTTGTAGTTGCTATATTAGTGAATCCTCCTCTGACAGGGACTGCACTTACTAGATGCCTCCTTTAGAGTGCTATGAGGTTCTAACTACTAATAGCCTCGAAGATATTCTTCAAATGGACAAGAAAGTAGAAAGTGGTAGTGTCTTTTAGTGGATTCTTTTATAGCCATCCGTTAGCTTGAGAAGGACAACAACCTTTTCCTGAAGACCTCTAAGAGCTCTGTGACCTTACCCATGATGCAATTGAATGTGTGTCATGTATTACCTTCTTTTACACGCCAGGTGTAAATAATATCTTCTATATATTTTTTGGAGATTTTCGATACTCTTCCAAACAGCAGAATGTAATCGTAGATTTGTTTTTCTTACTTTTATTTAAATCAATACTTACAGTAGACATGTACAGTATAAATGTAAGCATCTTGAACTCTGAAATTGAATTAATTATATATTACAAGTATGACTTTGTTCTATTCAATGATATTAAGCTTATCGTATAACATTTGAACATTTTCAATCAAGACATGTTATCCAGTCCATAACTCATTCTGCTACATGAAATTTTTTGTTCTTATTTCATCAATGGATAAATAAATCTTATGGTCACTATACACAGCAGTTCATGCTAGATTTTGTTGCAGTACATTGCAAAAGTATCCATCCCCATCCAACAATATCCCATTTTGTTGAATTACAAATATGCACATTATTTAAAATTATTTATTCTTATTCAAACCGAGCTTTTTCAAAAGTTCAAAAGTCAACACTCATATGGGCAAAAGAAGTTAAATGTCAGCAAAAGAAAGAATGCAAAGAAAAATCAAAAACTAAAATGTGTTGATTGCACAAGTAAACAACCCCCTGCGTTATACTGTGTTGGATGTAGTTTTGGTAACAATTATTGTTCAAAGACTTTTAAGATAAGTCTCTAAAAAACTTTGCAGACTGGGATGCTTTGCTCATTCTCCTTTGCAAGCATTCTTCTTTGCAAACATGCTCAAGTTTTGTTAAATTGATTGTGGATCACTGATGGGCAGCAGTTATTAGGTCTAGCCTGCAGACTGGCTTACTCGAGGTCATACACTTTCCTGTTGTTAAGCCACTCCAGTTTAGCTTTGGCTTTTGTGTCATTGTTGTGCAAAATTTCATTTCAGTTTTAGGTCTTTAACAGACTAAAGTGGGTTTCCAGATCTTCTCAATCTTCCCAGTCCCTGCTGATGAGAAACAGCCACATAACATAATGCTACAGTACCACTGCTATGCTTGACAGTAGGAATGGTGTTAACTAGGTAATGCAATGTGCTGTGTTGGGTCTGTGCAGAAGTACTGTAAAACTTTGTGTTTTGAACATATTAATTTCAATTTTGTCTCGTCTGACCACAAAACCTTTTGCCACATGTTAGCAGTATCACATACAGTAAATGCTTTGTTGCAATCTCCATGGGTAATTTGAAATGCTTGTGATAAGTAATGAACTCCTTCTTGCCTCTATGCCATACAACCCAGCTTTGTGAAATGACTGGATATTTTTGACTCCTGTGCATTTTCTCCCAATCTCCTGGGGCTGTGAGGACTTTCTCCAGCCGATTCTCCCAACCATCTCCTGCTAATTAATGGGCACGTATTCCATAAGCGTAGGATATTTAAACCCCGATCTGCCCCTGATCCTGTGCTCTGTCATTGTGCTACAGTACGTTCAGACCACAGTAGTGCTTGCTACATAACTAGAACATATTTCAGGAGAGCACTCAGCCTGAATCCTGCCCGAGAATGTCTCCGTCTGTCTTGAATCTGTTCTGCTTGTCATCTCCAGATCTGTTCAGCCAAGTACTCTACAAGTGCCACTTAGATGAAACCCCCAGTCTGATAACCCTGCGAGACAGACCAGTCACCCTTGCCAACAACCAACGATCAGCCCATCTGCTCTTACCTCTCATTTCGGCAATCTCCATCAGCCTCCGCTCTCTGTCATGATTGTAAACCCCTCCTCTTAAGGACGCTTCAGCCCTTCCTTGTTTTATACTTATCTCCCGCACCTGCCTCTGGTTCCAACCCCCGTGCTATATAAGCCAGACGTTCCTGTCTATTGGAGCTCAGCTTTGGAAGATGGACGCCCGGAAGCCCGCCTACCCACGAGTCCAGGAGCGACTCGAGGGCACAGGCTTCATCACGGCGTCCTGACCTTCTGAGTCCGGGATTAGGGAGCGTCTGGCCCCGTCACCCCCTTTTATTCCCCCGTCCTTCCGGCGGATCCCACTCCGGGTTTTAACTGTTTGTCTGTCAGGATGGATTACCCGGTCTTGGACATTTGTTACACTCCTGGATTTGCCTCGGACTCCCTTGGACTGTTTGCCTCGGCCACACCTTCCCCGAACACCAGCGCACCATGGACACGCCCCCCTGTTTTCCTTCCAGCCCCTTGCATGCCTTTTTCCCTGTGTTTTCTTCACTCCCCCCCGGATTGTGTTGTCTGCATAGGGTCCTGAAAGAACACTTCGTGACCCTCTCCAATCTGCTTCAGCAATCGCCATCAGCTTTCGTCTCTCTCTGAGCCTTTCACTGGGCTCAAGGTCTTGGATTCTTCAGCCTATTAGCAAGACATGACTTTAATCATCTGCTTGCCAAATCATAACACTGAGTAGTCAAATATAATCTTCAAAATTATATATACATGTAAATAAAGCTGCTGCAGTGGAAAGGATTCTTTAAAGTCTTTAAATGTGTGAGAGGATTTATATTTGGAGTGTATTTGGCTCCCAAGCACTTGTTTTCGTGGCAGGCAGGTTTTGATTTGTTGTTCGTCATTGGGTCAAAGTACAACATATATCATCTGTGCCAATTCAACTGAATATTTCTTAAGCAGGAGTCAATATGAGAACACTGTTCACATTGGAAGGAACACCTCTTGTGTAAAAGACCTATACATTTCTAGGAAATTCCTCTCATGAATGTCACCTTGTAAATTGAGTTTTGTTGTAGGCTTTCAGACCAATAGTATTTAAGTATTCATGCCTACATAGGACAAACTATTGTCTAGGGGAAGTCCCATTGCCTGTGGTCTTCAGCTTCTAGGAAAAAGGGAAAGCCACCAGTCTTCAAATATTGTCACAGATTACGCAAAAGAATTTCCTTCTGCATTCTTTAGTATATGTTTGCCACCTCGCCACAACAAATCTATTAAAAACAGGACGTTGTGTAGAATGACGTATTTGACTCTGTTCATTCATCTTTGATGAATATGCCCGTTTGTGTTTTTTAAGGTTTAATTTCCTCATAAAAGCTAATACAAGTGAAAATTGTTAACACAACAACAAAATAAATAACAATTATTATTGTTTGTTATTATATTATATATTGATTTAACATTGTTATTATTAAGAAAGGAGAGACAAGAGGCACCAGAACTAGGTTTCTAGAAAGTAGGTTTGTAGTAAATCTGAACAGTAAGAAAAAGACACATGAGACACCATTTACAACAGTATTTTCAGAGTTAAGAGCAGAACTCACCTAATGAAAAACAGCAAATGTAAAGATCTGCGACAAATGTGAACCAGGCAATTAGAAACCAGCACATCTGACCTCTATTACATATAAAGCAATAGAGATTTTTATTAAAGATAAGCAATAGGATTATCTAAATGGTAACAGGAGTCTAAGGGAGAGGCAACTGAGATTTAGAAAAGCCAGATCATGTTAACATAACATGCAATATGTTAAACATATCAGTAATGGATACCAGTAGATACATTAAACAGACATTTATTTTTTATATTTTCAATAAAGTTCTATATACAATTAATTTAATTTTAATTTAAATTAATTTTTGAATTGTGCACTGTAGGTATTCTCTATAATATGTAATATTTGCTTTGACTGTTCTCACTGAACTTCTTTTCAGAACCTGCTATATAGTCACTGTAGATAAGGCGATGTAATTGCTAACTAAATTGATAACTTATTCACAAGATTTGAAAAAGGGAATGTACTGTACTGCATCAATTCAAGAGACTTTTTTACTTTTCATTATCCAAAGCTGCTTTGGGAGACTGTTAAACAAAGAATCACGTTGTAATAATGACTGCTCTGCTGTAACAGTTACTGCATATAGAAAAGTACTATTCAAGCGATCGTCAACATTAACATAAGTTAATGTGCCGGAAATAAGATTTATCTCAAGCAAGTTTACAACACAAAAAGGACAGCTCACAGTGGAAGTGCTCCTGATAAAAAAGTAGAAGAAATTCTGAGAAAAACTGTGAACTGTGTGTACAGTATGTTTTGTCCATTCCTTTACTATTCTGACCATATCTGACCACAGATGTAAAACATTAATTCTAATTTAATTTCACCACATTGAACAAAAGTGAATACACAACAGTGCCATTATACATTGAATATTATTAATTATTCAGTGACAAAGCATCAAGTTAAGAAAAGTGCATGCTTGTGATCCCAAACACTCTAATTCATACTGCAATCCAGGATACATAATTGTTAATGTTTGTTGTTTTCATGTCCACCAGAAACCTAATGATTCAATGTTAGATTTCACTGTAAACAGTGCTAAAGTATTTTTTAAACTTCCACTTCTGAAAGACGTCAATTCTTGATATCCATCCATTTAGCTGCTTATTCCAATAAGCAGGGTAACAGGGGAGTTGGAGCCTATCCCAGTTAACAATGGGTACAAGGCAGGGTACACCCTGGACAGGATGCCAATCCATCACAAGACTGACACACACAAACACAGACACGCACACAATCACACCAGGCCCTCTTTTCCCAGAAGCCAGTTAACCTACTGGTACATCTTTGGACTGTGGGAGGAAACCAGAGCACCCACCCTGGAGGTAATTCATGCCAAACAAGGAGAGATCATACAACTTCATGCAGATAGCACCCCAGGCCTGGAACTGAAGCCAGTGTCCGAGTGGTGTGAGGCAGTAATGTTAACCCCTGGTCCAAGATACCACTGATTCTTGATATAACGATTTTCATTCACTTTTAAGAAAAAAAATATTTCATTGGTTTGAACTGACTTGGAATTACAGTATTTCATTTTCTCTGTTGTTGTGTAAGGATCTAACATCACTCTGCCTTTTTATAACCAAATTGTTGTATATTACTGGCTGCCAGCATTTGCTCTGAATGGTTCTGAATTGCTGAAGTTTTAACCGCAGACATGGGTTTAGACTTGGAAATAAGTTCATCCTGGTAGACGCAGTGCCTCAGGGTTTGCTGTAAAAAGCTGTATGCCTTTCTTGCCATTTTGGGTGTTATGTGTGTCAGATTTGCGTTATTGTGTGTGTCATGGTGTCACAATGATGATTTATTTTTACTCATACACTTTCTTGTGTGTTTCCTTTTCCTGTTGCGGATGTTGCAAAAGACAGGGATTCTGCTGTCTACTTGCAGATGTAAGCTGATTCAAACAATCTAAGCATTTTCTGAGCTTGAACCTTGATCTACAGAAACTCTTGTTTGTTGAGAGAGGTGTTTACTGAGAGTTTGGTTCACATCGCTTAAGAAAGCAAAGGAGATCAAAGCCATGTCATTTTCTATCATTATGAAATTCTCTACTCAGTTTTCTCTCATGACTCTCCACTCTTAATCATAGCAAGGCACAGCCGACCTATCACAGGTCTGTAATAATCCAGACAATGCATTTTGTCCTACTGTGCAATGTTCGCTGACAAAATAATTTGCCATAAAGGTCATACTCTTGTGTTTACCTACCTTAGGTGTAAGTGACACTTGGCAAAGATTTGAATGTTTTTCTCATTGGTAGAAGACTCTAGGTGGGAGTCATGGCAAGTTTGATTAAAATGTTAGACTGGATCCAACTCGCAGCTCTGTGTTTGAGCGTATTCCTGAGGTTTAAATAAAGAGTTGAATTACACAAACCTACTTTTCCAAAAGACATATCCCTCTTATTGGCAGATGTCAGTTATTATTATTATTAGCAGTTCTTTGAGAACCCATCTTATGATGTAGTGTTTGACGTTACAGCTAAGAAAACCTCCATAACCATATTTCTGTATGTCTCTCACACTGAACAACTGAACAGCATTCATAAAGCCTATTATACTCATTTGCTTCACTTTAATAAACAAATTCTTCGGATAACAGGATCAGGATAGCAGCATGCTGAAAGTAAAAAAATAAGTATATTATTCTTTTTGTGCTATTACCTATATTAAACTACTTGCAGTTACGGAACAAGTAATAGGTTTATTCCATGCTGAAAAGAGAAGAAAGAAAACAACATTTGGGCTGTGGAGCTTTGCCGAAACGTTGTTTTCTTTCTTCTTTTTTCAGCATGGAACAAACCTATTACTTGTTCCTCTGCAGCCTACGCATGTTGACGCAGCTACCCACCTGAACTACTTGCAGTTACTTCCATTATAAAGATTTATTATTTTTGCCAAATATAATAATGCATAAAATAATAATATTACATTTACAATTATTTTAAATACATCCAGCTTGATTTTCACAGATCTGATTTTGAAATCAACAGTTTAAAAAAAAACTAGGCAGCTTTGACACAAACTGAATGACAAATATACTGTATATATATTTTGTGAGGAACGACATTTAACTCAAATTCTTCACTAGTGTGAATATATATATATATGAACATCTATAAAAATAAGGACCATATACAGTACATAAGATACATAAGATCTTATTTTTCCAATATAAAACAAAAATGTGATTAAAATATGCTAGTCTTATTAGTCTAATTAAACATTCATAAGAACAAATGTGTAATTTTCTAAATTAGGTGTTGATAGTACTGTAGAGCTATAGGTATCACTACACTTGAACGGTTTACAAGAATGACTACTGTACTTGTAAGAAAGCAAGTAAATTCATGTGTCATTCATTTGCATATATTAGATCTGTAAATAAATTCATGTAGAAACAAGTTTTTTGTCAGTATTTTTTTGGGGTTCAGTAGTCTGCTGTTTTTGTGTAGTAATTTTCTAATTTTATTTTTTATATATAGATACTTGCATAAATATCTTTCCCAAGATTAACGAATATGCCAAAAACATCTGAACAAATTACTCACGATTTGCTTTAAGGAAGACCTTAAGAATAGAACTGGATACTGTGCAACCAGCATAAGTCATAAAAGAAATAAAAGGGCAGTCCCTTCTCTCAAACTAAGCTTAACACTCAATCAGGAGGTTGGGACAGTCCCATGTAGAACTAGGAGCCTCTTCTGGGCAGTATGAATTTATAAAAGGGTGGGGCCTTATTTTTGGCTGTCTATCCAAATTGTCGGAGTGGAATTTTTTAAAATCACAAAATCAGTTTTACAGAAAGAAGACCTTAGGAGAAATTATGCATTTTATATCTAAAAAGGTATAAGATGAACATGTTGCACTGATATGACACACCTAGGTGCTAAAAGGCATACAAAGTACCTGCAGCAGGATGCTGGCTTTTTGATGTTGTGGGTTAAATGTTTATCTAAGCTGTTCAGCTTAGAGTCTCAGTTAGTGTCAAAATACAATCTGAACCTGGGATCTGATCACATACTGTACACTAGGGTATACAATGTGAGCACGCATCTGGAAACACACATGGGGCGTATCCTCTGGCACAGTGAGTTAGAAGCTCATTTTAGCTCATCTGGTCCTCTTAAGTGTGCCTGAGACACATACAGTATTCAGCTTGGAGTATGACAGTATCTGCTAGTAATAGTTGACATGTACTGTATGAACATCTTAACACTAGCAGAAGAGATAACATACAGTACAGCAATATCATTTAAACAGTTTTAACAAAATTAATTTTGGCTTGATATCCTAAGAAAAATTTGTTGAACACCTGAATATCCCAGACGGAGACTGTTTTCAAGATCCCTTCAAATACGAACTAATTCCTAATTGTATCCAAATATGAAAATATTAAAAGGATAACAAAAAACATTAATAGGGTAAGATTCTAATCAAATCTCTAGGTAATAAAGTGTATGCTGAGTGCTGTATTTGTAGTTTAGCACATAGCTTTATTTGTATCATTTTACTGCCACCTATAAGACTTGGCTGGGCTTTCTTAAAATTCTAAAACCAGTTTATTGGTTACAAATTTAAATTCTAAACAATACTTAGACAATTATATATGAGCCAAATCCATTTTTCCCTTTACTTAATTGCTAACAGCTCTGGAATATTATGCTTCACTTAACCTTCCCAATCTAAGGCCAAATGGCATAGGTAAAATATTTGCATGCCATTATTTTTGGAACTTTTACTTGGAACTCTGATTGGATAACCAAGTTAAAAGCTATGTTGTGGTTATTAACAAAAAAAATGAATTACAATAGTCCTTTTACTGCACAATGCTACCTGACAAGTGGGGAAGTTTTCCTTTAGAAGTATTTTTCCTTTAGTAGTAATTTTAGTAATTTTCTAACTGCTTTATCCTACCCAGAGTTGCAGGTGAAACAACTCCCTAGATAGAATTCCAGTCCATCTCAAGGCACAAAAAGACACAAACACACTTACTCACACCAGGGCCTATTTCACCAGGAAAATGCAGACAATTATGTTTCTGGACTGTGGAAGGAAACTCACTTGAAAACAGGGAGAACATTCAAACTCTATGCAGATAGCACCCCAGGAATTAACCCCAAGGCATCAATGCTGCAGGAAAGTATTGCTAACCACTGTACCACCACACTGCCTTATATACAAATCAATCATACCAGTAACGAAACAATAATGGATCCAACGGTTATATAATGACATAAAACCGTAAAACTAGACATTAAAATATGAGCTTTTTTGGCATTGGTAAGAAGCTGCTTGAAAAGTAGCCATAACTTAATTTTTTACCGAAGGTGGGGATCGATCTTCGATCTTGGCCTCAACAGGCAAACAGGAGACCCAGCAGCCTGTATATTCAGAAGGTATTCTAAATTAAAATGAATTATTCAGAAAAATCAAAATCATGAAACCAGAATACAACTATAAAAGTGAAATAAATTATTTCAGGCACTGAAACCCAGTTAAGGGAGCTGGAATGTGGAAATACAGTATGGTGTAACATTCACCTCTTGACTGTAATTTGTATATGTAAACAATGATACTTCACTTGCTCCTCAGAGAGTGGTTTGTATTTTGCAAAATACAATCAGCCTTCTGTTTCTGTCAGAAGATGTATGTTTCCTGCTAATTAAAATGTAAACCATGCAGCTCCTATGACAAACTCTCGATTCAATGCCGTTCTTAGAGACAAAGAACTGTATTCTGCTCCTAAATGTGGTAGTTTATTCTTTCAAGCGATCCCTGTCTCTTTGTAAAGACCATACAATGTTTAGATTTTCATTATACAGGTAAGTATGGATACCTTATGGGAATATGAATATAAACTAATTCTGGCTTTTTTGTCAATTCTTAAAAGTAGAACAATCTAAACAAATTTTTAATTCTGCTTTGCAAATAAAGTTAAAGTCAGTTGCTACGGACAGCTGTGTTTTACTTAGAGCTCATTCATGTGACATAACTACTGTAGCTCTGATCAGTGATAAATAAATACAGTATGTACTTTATCAAGTATATATACTATACAAAGAACAGATTTTGGTGCTTTATGAGTGTTTGTAGTCATTATGAATTTTGGAACAAGAAAAGGTAAATTATACACTGAAAAATCAGAAATGGGAAACACAATGTTTTGGCTGTTGAAACGTCTTCAGGTGTGAGTCCCAAACCTACAGTACAGAATGCTCAACAATTGAAACATTGCTTTACCTTTCTATTTTGCACTGTTTCAGCTCCCTTCTCTAACACTATGGATTATGACAATGTCCATAATAATTTGCTCTAGCTGTTTCACAACACTATGTTAATCAATAAAAACAATTCCTCCTGTATCAGTGTACAATTATTTTATATTTGGGATAGACCCAACATCACAGTTTTGAGGGTTTTTTGGCTCAGAACTCCACCAGATAAGCGTTTCATCATCACTGCTGGAACTACCTGAAGAGACGTCCTCGTGTTCCTGCTACATTTTTGTATTCTATAAGCAATTAATTTGCCGTATTAATTTTTTGGATGGAATATTTAATTTGATATATGGGTTTCAGTTGTGATTGTTTCCTAAGGATTTTTTTGCAGCTTGCCTAATTGAAAACTTAATTATGCTTTCTCTTTTTATTATTTCAGAAAATGAGGTACGACTATCACAATATCACAATAAAATTATGGGACAGATTTACTGGGATTGAAGAATGATTCCATAAAATATAAAATTGGCCTTTTTATCTGAAAATGATTATCACCAAATAACCAGAAATAAAAATACAATTGGTGTGTTTTCTTTTACTTGTTTTTGACATCATAGTACAACAAATATTAGCTTTAACAACGTACTGTAGATTCTACAGGGGCCAGATTCCTGTAGGATCCTAAGTTATTCTTTATTTAACAGTTAACTAAGAGCCCAGGGTAATGGTTATTTCAACCAACTATTTATACGAATATAAAAATGTTTACAAATGACGCATGCCTTTTGGCCTTTGGCAGTTACTAGCTAATTGGCTAGTTGGATCTAATTGGATCTTTTCCAAACTGAAAGAATCCAGAGTCATAGCTTCTACTAGATGACTGAATGGCTAGCTGCATACTTCTGTAACCGAGTACTTAATAAATTAATTAATAATGTGCTTGATAAACCCAGTAATTTAAAATGTGGGTTCATATTACTGTAAATCCAGAAGTCCCTGTGGCTTCTGTTAAATGTCATTAAAAGGGTATCATCGTAACAGTGGGATTTGTGATTTTTGTGGGGCATTCTTTGTTTGTGTTTCCAATAGTGGAGTTCTACAGATTTAAAAAATAAAATGAGGATTAGATCTCATGCAAGCGAGAGCTGGGAAGAATAGAGAGGTGGAGAGGGAAAGGAGATGCTGAAAATGTCCTATTTGCATGCTGTTGTTTTTTTATTTGCAAACGTTTCTCTGATTGAGAGAAAAAAATGGTATTCAAACCCAACCTCTTAACATTTATATCGTCACACCATTATGACATGAACCTTATTGAGCACGGCAGAAACATGCTAGAAATGTGATGGCCATCCACCTGATTCGACCCCAACCTCTGCAGGAGCTCTATTTAGATGGAAAAAAAGCAGGGTCCAGTCAGAAAAAATAGATATGCGTGAATAGTGCAGTAGCTAATTTATTAAACCGAAAAAAAAATGTGACAAACACTCTAGTAAACCTAAACAGGGAATGCAATAAATAGCTCCAGAACCAGATGTAGAAAAATAAGTACATGTATGTCTCATAGACTTTAAATAGTGATTAGCACGCCTACTATATGTATTCTGAAAGGACAATAGAGTCCAGTCTTCCGGCCTCTCCATACACCGTCGCCTGTGCAGAGTGAAATTCATGGGGACTGCTATAATATATTTGTGTGGCTACTTTACAGGGGGGGGAATAAAGCTGCTAAATGTGTTTTTTAAATGATGTTTTATTTTAACACACAGTCCTGTAGTGTTGTTGTTTTTTTAATTTGCGCTTGGCTCTAGATTTTTAAATTATGTATTCAAAGATTCAGGTACATTATACATGTTTAGCAATTACCATTAAGTAGATTATGAGCATTACGAATGATGTGGTAGGCAGTGTGAAGTACAAGACTGTATGCATTGATTTCTTAATGAGATTATTGCAGTAGGATTTGTAATTTTACTCTAGAAGTCGATCTGGTGTAAAAAATTGTGAGAATATATTGAAAATATAAATGGTAAACAACATATTGTTTAAGATTATCGTAAGTCCAGAACTGCTGAATGCATCCTGATTATACCCATAGTGTAATTATGATTGTTTTGATGCAGTAATCCTCTTTACCTAGGGGGCTACACAGAGCAAAACTCTCCTTCAGTTTGTCATATTTCCCAGTCTCTTCCACATGCATGCACACATACTGTGCACACCACAGAGCAATGTGTATTTCGTAGAAGTCCTGTAGGTAATGGTTTTAATAAGTCGTTGGCATCAGCACATTGCAGAATAAAATCCAGTCAAATCCAATCGAATCGGAACTTGATCATACAGTAGGTTATCCATCTTTTCTCTTCTTTTGCTCCAGCAAACCTTTATTTCTAGCTATCAGTATGGAATTTGAATAAGCCCCATTCAAATCAGAAACATGAATTTTAGATAAGCATGGGTTGGATTAAATTTAAGGAGATACAACCATAGCTAATGTGACTGACAGTGGCACAACTGAGCCGAGTCTAAAAATGCAAGCATTATTAACGCAGTATGCTCACAAAGCATGAAAATCTTGAGGGTTTTAGGCATGATTGCTTAAAATGTTTGCATATTTTAAAGATTTCAATGCGCTCACCTGAATATGATAAAAGATGAAGAATGGATATTTATTTTCATAAATAAAAGGCATTCCCTTGTGTTTTCTGTTGTATGTTAAAATGGAGAGCCCATTACAGCAATAGACATCATACAGTACATTTTTTCCCTGTTTGTTTAAAGCAAACCATATTAATTATGTTAATTATTAAAACCATATTTTGTCAATTTGAGGTGTTACTGATTTAGCTTTCAGATTGAGACAAGATGTTCTTCAGTAGCAGGCCAACGAAGGCATTTAATTTGTAAACTGAATATCTCATTTCTGTGCTCCCTATGCTTCTATATGTTGAGAACTTTGATATTTGAAGGACCTGACCCTTTTCAGTAGATCAAATGCTAATTTCTTGCTTAGAAACCTAGAGTTTTCATTTAGCTAGTTGGGAGTTTCAGGGAAAGCTGGTTTTCAGGCAGTGAGAAGATACCAAAATAAAAGTCAGTGGTTTACCTAAGGAGTGATGCAGTCTCAGTGGTGATGAACTAATTTAAAAATATTAAAGAGTGAAGATTATCTTTTGTTTAGCTCTTTCTTCATTTCTTTATTTTCTTCATCTCTAAAAATGATTCACATCATGTTACATAAATTATTTATTCAGTACACATGTATGGTGTTTTTTCATTACAGTAAAATGCTGAAAACAATGAAACGATGTACAATTCATAAAGCATATCCAGGGAATTACAGGGTTAATAAATTTTCTGCAGTCCTCGTTGCACTTAACGACTAATAGGCACTATTATTAAAGAATATAAAGAACCTGAAAGAAAGCATGTCAAGTTGTCAGTTCCATTAGACCATTTTTAAGTGCAGAATGTTTTTTCAGTGTTTCTCCTTTATTGCTGCAGCAACTACAGCAAAAAAAAAGAACAACAGGGAAAGAGGGGGAATACTGATGACTGTCCAGTAGCTTCAGAATGTGATATTTTGTTGTGAGGCATTTTTCCTCCATAAGCTGAAGTCAAGCTGGAAGAATCTCAGAGCAACGAAACCAAAGCTTGTGTGCCCTACAAATTTCTGTTGCAAAAGGAGAAAAATGGCACACAGTAAAGCTAAAATATTATATTGTAAGGCACATGACACGTTTAATTTAATATGTACCATGTTCTTGAACGTAATAATATTTCCTACTTTTTAAGTGTACCTCTTTACACACAAAATACTTCATTTTTTCTTAATTTTATTAACTATTACAAGGCAGTCACAGTAGAAACATTAATTTGTATACTTTTTAAGAGAATAACAATGAAATGAAGGGAAAGAAGTGAAAAAAGGGATAGAGACAGTGAAAGAAAAAAACAAACAAACAGAGTCAGCTATATCAGAGTTTGCCATAAAAAGGTATAAATATCATAGTATAACTATATATAATGGCTTAAGAGTATACAGTATATTGAGCTCTTCTTTTAACTAATGTTTTCAAAGGCTTTTTCCCACAATTCTTAAGCAGTCCAGTTCACCTTTTAGGATAAATCTTAACGTTTGAGATCAAGGCACTATGGACAATGGAGCTGTGTTCCAACCTGATTTTTACACTTAGGGCAGTTAGGTGATGTTGCTGTTCTAAATTTGCTGTAGATCTGTGGAGATACATATGCTCTATGGTATGTAGCAAATTTTATTGCAGTTCTTTATACCAGTCACAGGCGGAGATTATTGAAGGCTATAGAAGAATAGTTTCACCATCTATACAACACCTCAGTTATTAGCTCCAAGTTGTCTGCAAAGATTTTAGGGAGTCTGCCTCATGCCTAGAAAAGAAGGTGTAAAACTTGGATGAAAATTTCTTTGAGTTCTTACTTATTATGTGTGCAAGTTGCTGAAAAAATCAAGACCACCATTGTTAGTACCTACAGTACATAATGCCTGACCTGGAGATATTTGAAGAAGTATCTAGTTGGTATATTATTATTATATTGTGCTCTGAGATGCTCAAATAATTTTAAATACCCCTCCTTCAGATAGGTCAGAAATTCTATGTATACGTGCTGTTTGCCAGTTAGTGGGTTTGCCAGTTAATGGGAGCCTGTTTTTCCAGGGGGGAAGGTTAGGGTCGCCCATCTGTGAAGACGGCATACTGTATAAAGAGTGGGATAATAACTTAAGAATTTAGTTATCTTGACCCATGTTTCCATGTTTAATATCAATGGGTTCTTTTTAGCAAGCAGGGGTAAATTTGTCATCTTCCTGCCTAAGAGGTTTACAATAGAAGCTGGTTTACCAAGTTCAGCCTCCATCTCTACCCAGGTGGAGTCTGGTGGTGTGTGAATCCACTGCTGGTGGATTCTTGGTTGTATTGCCCAGATATAGTATTTCAGATTCGACAGGGCACATCCAGCATAATTCCTGGGTAGCTGCACAATCTTACATTTCATTTTTAGTTTTCTTCCTGCCCATATGAATGCTCATATTGCTTTATTTGGATCCTTTATGTCAGTTTTAGTCATGGGAGTAAATAGCATAGATAGAGGGTAGAGAAGTCTGGGTAATATTATCATCTTTACTAGGTTCATTCTACCCAGGAAAGATACTGGTCAATTTTATACAAGTTCGTATTTTCCTTTAAGTGTATCGGAAGAGGTCTTATGCGTACAGAATACAGATATGAGATTTTGGGAGTCACCTGAATCCCAAGGTATGTGATACCTTTTGGGTTGCGTGGAATAGTTTAATATGCCGTGGTATGGTTCTTCAGTACTTTTCTCACGTTTCCCATAGGGACAGGCTTCCTTTTATCACATCTTAAATGATGTAAGTAACATAAAAGATGAGGCTTCAAGGTTGCGTTCAATAATTAAGTAATCAAGACAGCTGTGGCCCATTATCTCATTATCAGGTCTAACCTAAATGGTTGTGCAAGACGTTCACCCCCCACCCCAACAAGGGAGAAACTGTTGTGAGGTGGAGGGGATGGGCGAAAAATATACAATCTTATCAAATAAATCCACTTTCATGTTTATGTTGTCAATTAGCCAACAATATTAATGATTAACACCTAGAATAACAAGACTTCAATAGGTCCCTTATATTTTAAGAATATAAGTCATTGGTCTTTCAACAATGTACTGGGCCTTTAGGCAATGGAACTTTCAATATCCCCTACATTTTTTAAACCTCATTCTGAAGATCTATTTTCTATGCACACATGAGCTCAAGCAGTTGGAGCTCTCCAGACTCAAGGTGTCTGTGCAAAAAGCATTAATTTAAGATGTACAGTATGAGATTTCTAAGCTCTTTTGGTCTCACATGCAACAACATTTCATGCAAAAGAGTAAGTAGAATTCATGTTTTAATTAAAACTGTGAGAGTTTCTTTCACATTTTTATTTCTTTACTTTTTCTGGGTAATGGCATTAGGTATTAGACTATGGAATGCTATTCAAAACATCTTATCAACATTTTCTAATTGTGTCAATAAAAACTGGGAAATTAGCTTAATTTTGCTCATTTAAAGAAACTGACAAGCTTCTTTTCATTTTGAACTTTCATATAAATTTTAACCCTACCCTTAAGTAAAGTAGACCCTATTACTTCAATCATTCTTAATTATAGTGTTGGTAATAATTTGTATGTCCATATGTTTAGAATGTGAAATAATGAAAAAGCTTTTATTCAGTGATTCCAAAATTATAAAATACAATCAATCTTCTGCCTTAATAGTTCTTTTCTACACTGGTTTGTTGCTCTCAAACACATTCATTGCATTAATTTATAATTGAAGCAATAGCCATAGAGAATTACTGAAACCAGATATTTGAGTTTCTTTTACATTTGCATTTTTGTCTATTTCTGGGTTGTGACATTAGGTATCAGACTATGCACTTCTACATAAAACACTATCAACATTTTAAAATTGTGTCCATTAAGACATCGAAACTTGCATAATTTGGCTTATTTAAAAAAAAAATTCTATTCATTTAAACATTGATAGAAAATTTAACCCTAACCCCAGGTAGACCCTATTACTTCAACTACTCTCAATTACAGCATTGATCATAATTTGTACGTCCTGATATTTAGAGAGTGAAATCACGAAAAGTCTTCACTCAGCCTTTCCAGAATTCCATAAATGTTGCACTCTTTTGTCTGGATAGTTTTTTTGTATACTGATTTGTTGCTCAAACACATTCGTTGAATGAATGTATCCCTGAAGCCATTTTCAGCATTCACATCTACCAAGTTAGGGCTAGGGTTGTGATTAGAGAATCACTGAATCCAGATGTTTATAAATACATTCATACCCCTGTATAAGAACGTTCGGCATACAAATTTTCGCTAATCAGAACATGAAAAATTTGTACTTTGTAATTCGTTATAAGAATGAAATTTTGCTAATCCAAAATTTGAAGTTCGAAAGTGTCCGATTTTGGGTGAGAACCTTCTGTGAACAGTTGAATTCAGCACCACTGAACAGCTGTTTGTTTCTGCGCATGCACACAACATTGTGGTTAAGAACACCGCGAGGCAGCAGTGCTTTGTTTTCAATCACAGCAAAAGCTTTGTGTTTGTGTTGTAGTTGCTGTTCATTATGGGGTCTTAAGGAAGAGAAAAGGATTCTTAAGCATAATAGTCGAGAACAATATGCACAGCATTCTGGCCGATCGCTTGTTTTGAGTAGAATTACGTTGTTCACTAAGATTGCTATAATGGTCTGTATGTTTAGGGTGGAATTTTCCCCATTAGAAATAATCAAATTTTCATTAGATCTCCCGCCTTCTGAACAGATTTTCAGGAATGAATTAGGTTCGGATAGTGGGGTATGAGCGTATCATGAATGTGTTTTTACTTCAAGTAGAATTATGTTTGAATGGAAACAATATATATTCTGTGGTTATGTATTGGGAATGTCTATAAATGTTTTGATACTTCTACAGTATATATGCTTCAGAGCATATTCATTTTCAAACAGAGATAATTGCTCAGGTCTCCATAGAGTGTAATGAGATCTGCGTGCTCTCCTTGCATAGTTATTGACATCGAAATATCTCTGGAATAAAGTTTGTTAATGAAAACTTTAAAAAGTCTTTTCATGTTTACTTAATTTTTCTTCTTTCAGTTGGATTGTATGATTGGCATGAAACAACCTGGGGTCATTGTTACGCCCCGGCAGGAAGCAGTTAGCATCCAGATGTTGCCCCAGGCACCCAGCACGTTTCAGCTGCTCAAGAATAGTTCGAATGTAGGACTCTGTGACTGAGGTACGCTTTGTTACAGTACAAATAAATATGTTTCACACTGACGGTCTATAGTAGCTTTAAAACTACAGAACGTGCACTAAGGAAAAATAAGTGTTGCCTTATGATAATGTGCAAGAAGAAGCGCTGAAGAAGAGGGCAGAAACTCAAATTTCAGTCCCATACCCGAAGCAAAACTGCCCATTCCAAATAACAAACACAGTGGGACATTACACCCCTACCCTTTGTAACAGACATAATGTTAGTTAAAGAAGTTCGAGTAGGGAGCTGCGTTGCATGTGTTTTCTGCAATGGAACACATGAAAGTTAAATCCATGCTGAAAGGAACAGAAGGGGGACACAGCGTTTCTCCTCTATAACTCGTCAGCATACAGAAAGATTCCCCCAGTGCCACAATGTTCTCTATGCCCTTCTTGTTTCCAGGGAGTAATCATGTAACATAAGGGAAAAGCGCACATACAGTAATTATATTAACTACTAGGAAGAAAAAAGGGCAGCAAAAAATGTGTACAAACAAAAATTTAGATTTTAAATTTTATAATTTAAAAATATACATAGTGGCATTAAAATTTGTGTTCAAAACTAAGTGCTGTATACATGTAACAACTCAATTGCGGCATCTTTAAATTTTCTTGCTATTTCTGAAGAACCTCGAGATTGTTGGCCTGGAGGTTCATGAATGTTATTACTTAATATTCGGAAATGTGAATATAATTTACAAATTATTTTATCATTAAATTAGTTATTTCATTTAATAGAGAATTGATTGCGAATTTTTCCATAACCGTAATTGTTAGTGAATTTTTCCTCACACACAAATCACATGAAGTCATATCCACAGATATGCCAAAACAATAGCATACACATCAATGATCTGTATACTCTATAAGTATATTGTAAATACAGAAAGTACAGTATGATGCCATATTGTTTTAAATCCACTAAAAAAAAGTATGTGTGAAATATATTTTCACAATCAACAGTTAAATTGTTTCCTGATTACTTGTTGTTGAAATAAATGATACGTTCACAGCAAGCTATAAAAATAAACTATTTTTATATATTTTGCTAATTCTGTCCAGGAATCTAATCCTTCACTTTTTGAGTAGCAGGTGAGTGTCTAACTGCCGTACTAAACGGCCGCTTGAATGCAATGAACTCTATTTCAGTCTAGGAGCGTTTCATTGTCCATTACAACTATAAGGACAGCAAAATGTACATAGGTAAAATTAACATATCAAAATGTTTCTGAAAAGTGATACTTTTAGCTGCCCAAATTTCTTTAGTTACAAAATTGCGTGTTAATATTCCCTGTCAGGTGGGATTAAGTCAGTACTACATTTTTTTCTACAACAATAACAACAGCAAGTACAGTGTTCTTATTACGTATTCTTAGAAAAGGTTAAAACATTATACTGTAGCTTTATATGAACTATATAAACTTAATATAGTTTGAACAAGCATGTCAAAACTTTTCCAAAATAACCACTGTAAGTTACCGAGTTAAAGACTTCGATGCATAAAATGTTTATGAAGAAAGTGGAATACTGTTCTGTACTTTTTTATATTTAGCTACCACTACCATTTACTGTATGTACAAACTTCTTTATAATAATATTATTATAATAATAAACTATTTTACATATCCAACTGAATAATTTTGTTTTTTTGTAAAATAGCCCTACTTTATTTTTTTAATTTAATATTTAACATACTGTAATACACAATTTAATATTATAAAGTCTAAATACTATACATTTTAAATTATGTAATTGGAAAAAGATTGTCTCAAGCCCAAATACTTCCACACGCCATGTTAAACATTCACTGCGCCACCTGGCAGTTTTACAAAATACTGCAGTCTGACAACAGAATGTTTAAAAAAGTGCGGTGCAGTATGTTGTGTTGAGGTGTTTGCACTGTGAATTGCTGCGTTATCTGGCACGCATTCTGAATGGCTGGATCTGTAATAAAGTAAATAAACCCTGCAGATCATGGAAAACATGCAAGCTATGTGGAAAACAGTTAAGAATGAATAGTGCTTGCATTTACTGCATTTAAAAAATATTAATAAAAAGACTGGTGCTTAAGTCATATTACAAATAACATTTAGCTTTCTGAGTTAAATTGATTTTTTTCACAAAGTTCATAGGTAGAACAATGGGACTTAATTATATTACTAATTGAAGAGTTGTGAGGATATCAAATTATGTTTTTACTTTTAATCTGTCCTTATAAAGGATAAATTACTGGTCTAGTTGTAGAATGAGGTCAGTTAACACATGTTGTCTTTCCCTATTGCTTTTATTCTTTTGAGCAGTACAGGAGATAATCTTACCATATAAATGAGCTTTCATTGCCTTCCATATGGAGATAATTGGGACCACTGTAGAAAAAAAATCTTGTCAGACAGAAAATTCACAAATTCTTCATACTATCACAAGGAGACTAAATTGCCAAGGTGCTCTGGGCACAGCTTCTTTGGTTAAAAAATCTAATCTAAAGTCTAAAATAACTGTGCTATGGTAAATGCGAAAGTTAGCAGTGCATATTAAGTTATTGTCTATAAAATGGAATGTTTCATGTGAGTATATATAGTGACCAGGGGAACAAATAAAATACTCCATACCCATAGAGTACAAAAAACATCAAGGTTCAGAAATTGCCTGAGAGAAATAATTGTATTACTGACGCCGACTTTGAATGTCATGTGGGGTTTTAAAGATAAGTGATCTAAAACTGGATTTATACAGCACTTAGTCTCCCACTAAAAGTAAGTGGTGGGTGTTCAAATCAGGATGAATGGAAGTAAGGTTATTAGTAAAATGAGTGTCACCCCAATGTGTGGCATAAAGATTAGCTAAAATCATAAGAGTGTTAAAGGATTTTCCTACACCAATATACAGTAACAACTATTCTTATCCAATACATTCAGATGCAATACATGGTAAGTTTCCATCATCAAATCACAACCCACCCCTGGCCTTGGCAAGAAGCTTTGAATGGTGCGTTTGCCTCACCCATTGCCTATGGCTGTCCAGATTAAAATCCTATTAAAATGCAATGCTCACCTTTTATTGTAGAAGTATAGTGCCTTGTTACCTGTCAGAGGAGCCCTTTGACGTTTCAACTAGTAATATTGGTAGCACCAATTTGTTTCAAGACAAACAGTAAAAAGATACACCCATTCCCTTGTCCACTTGTCCAGCGGGCTAAACAAACTCACTTGCACAAAAAAGGCAACCCTTGAGCAAACTAATTGTCATAATCATAATGAACAGAACATACAACTGAACAAAGAGGTGATATAATGTATGTGTATACGTGTATAATGTACATTGCCTATAGAAAGTCTACACCCCCCTTGGACTTTTTCACATTTTATTGTGTTACAGCATGGAACCATGAAGTATTTAACTGAGACTTTCTGCCACTCATCAACACAAAGTATAATGTCAAAGTAAAAAAAAAAATCAGACATTTTACTAAATTAATTAAAAATAAAAAATGGGAAATAATTGCATGCTCTAACACAATAAAATCTGAAAAAGTCCAAGGGGGTGTAGACTTTCTATAGGCACTGTATACTGTATGTGATGTATCATGTATGTGTAATTCAGGATATCATGACATAATGTTGCGGCATAGTGGCACAGATTTTCAATACTGCCTCTTAGCGCCGAGACCCTGGGGTTCTATCTGCTTGGAGTTTGTACATTCTCACCATGTTCACGTGGGTTTCCTCAGGGTGCTCTGGTTTCCTCCCACAGTTCAAAACATACAGTACTTCTAGGTTAATTGGCTTGTAGGTAAAAACGTCCTTAGTGTGAGTGTGTGATTGTCTGTGTTTGTGTGTGTCTGCCCTGCGATGGACTAGTGTCCCATCCAGGGTGAACCCTGCCTTGTGTCCATTGCTTGACAGAATAGACTCTCGTTCCCCCTGTGACTCTGAATTGGAAAAGAGCAAGTAGAAAATGGATGGAGGGATTGATGTCAAAAGCCTTAACATCAACAAGTTCCAAAAATAAATAAAACATAAAAACACCAGACCATTGTATATTACGTCAGGCACAAAAATTCCAAATAATGTGTCTCCCACTCCTGGATGCTAACTCCCACATTAGGGCTTGTACTGTATTTTCTTATGTTTCCTTACATTTAATCATTTTGCTATCTGAATTGCTTGAGATCAGTGTGAATTCTTTCAAAGTGAGACAAAAGGAAGTTCTTAACTAATTTAATCCAGATGTTCAAAATCATAACCTTTCCAATCCATAACCTTTCCAATGTATCTCACACATACCTCTTTTTTCAGTTTGACTAATGCAAAATTAGATGCATGGACCATGCTTCTTATCATCAAATAATATAACCAAAAAAGACAGGAGATAACAAAATATTCACCACTGTGTTTTTTTCAAAACAAACAACAAAACAACCCCAAAAAGGAAAGAAAAAACTTCTATAGTCAGCAGGTGTTCTATCATTGACATTTCCTTGATATTTCAACATCCAACACGATTCGCTGATGTTTATATTCTATTATTTTGAATATTGTATTGTATATACTATAACTCTATAAGTCTGCAGCAAACTGGCCTTCTGAATTTTCTTCAAGATCGCATGCTGAAAATACTTCCAACTTTTTAAATTTTACTCCATCAACATCACTACCTTTTTCAGGGTCAAAATGGGAAACACACGTCTGTTCTCATTCATTCTGATAATCTTCCTTAATCACTGCAGTTCACATCCCATTTAATAATATTGCTGATGTACTTCCTCGTTTCTAGTTTCAGAAATTTAAGACTTTAGCTCCAAATGCCAGTTTGGAACCTTGCCCAATTCTGCCATATTCCTAGCTAATTTTCCTTTGAACTAACTCCAATCAGGAATGTTGATCATTTCATCACTCATTTTCCATCTTTTGTTAACTTCCCATCTTCTGAAATTGTAAGCATTTCCTTCTTCATATGTTACTGCGCCAAAACACCCATGATCTGGTTCTCTGCAATGAGGGTTCACCTGAAAAGAGCTCAATTTTCTTATAAGTTTATGCATGGAACTGTTTATGTGTTCACATCCCATCCACAAATTATCTTGCTTATCAAAAGTCTTCAATGTCCTGAGTAGCCTATCCAAAATAGCAGATGCCAATTACAACAGATATTTTATCTGCTTGCACATATGCAATTATATTGGACTACCATTCATCATTTGTTGACAAAATGTAAGAAATTTCTCTTTATTAGCTTCCTTGGTTTTCCAAAGTGCTCTGAATTTACATGTTTTCCAATTCCTCTGTTTGTCCCTGCTTACCTGATATCAATGTTTTATCTTTAGATACCCTAACATTTTGTCTAAAAAACATAAAACAATACAGTTTAATTCGAGCACCTATATTTGCTATTTAATATGAATACAATTGTACCTTAGTCCTTATGAACCTCTTCTCAATCATTATCATCTCCGGCTATGCAATTTTTTTAAGGTACCTTCTCACCTGATCCCCTCAACATTAATGAGAAAGGCCACATTGTGTCTCGTACCTCATACTCTTTTCACCTTCAGGATATTTTGCTTCTTTTTGATTCAGCCCGCACAGTGACCTCCCCAGCTCTCGTTTCTCCCTGTCCTTTCACTGGGATCAAACACTTGGATTCCTTAGCCTGTCCAGCAGAAACGGCTTTTTCCATCTTACCACAGCATTATAACAGAATTGGTACGGCCTCCTCAGCAGCTTCTCAAGGTAATTCCCAGACACTTAATAAAAACACTTGGTCGCTGGTCATCAAAAGCATAACTTGCAATTCATCCGAATCAGCTCCACACAGCTTTTCATTATAATGGAATAAATACTTGAATCACTGCATTCTCCCCATGTCTTGCATCTTACTGGTCTTTATGTTTCTGCATGTGTGATTTTGAGGTCCACTTGTTTACTTTTAGGGGTCTGAGCCTCCTTGTTCTATAGGCAGGGGACTGTCCCTTTTGGTTAAACCAAAATCATTTCACTTGAAAAACTCAATACACATTCATAAAGCATCTGATTCTTCTGATGTTGTTATTCCTGGTGAAGTAATAGTAAACAAATAGGAAAAAGCTGGATTTTTATATTGTTTTTTTAGGTGAGCTGTTTTCTATCCCTTACTATATCATCACAGAAATGCCCCTAAAGGCTACACTAAAAACACCAAGAAAATCATTAAAGAGAAATATGTATATATATATGAAAATATGCAAATATTTGAATTTAAAAACAACAATTTTTTGAACACTTTTGAGTTCGATTTTTGGTCATTGAAGTTAACCATATAAACAACACTAACATTTGAACAGCTGGAGATGACTGTACTACCTTGCTGTTGCTAAGGAACATTGTAGTTGCTTAGAGACTTATGCACCTACCCAAATCTCCTTACCTATTTTAGAGTCAGAAACTGAAACTGAAACAGTTAAAAAGTCAGCATTTTACTCAGTATCTGTTCTAGTTCCACTGTGGTCGCATACCTCCATCAATGGTGAAACAAAGGAGCAGTAAACATCTATAAGAAAAACTCTTTTACATGCATCACTTATTTTATTAAATGATCAACAATTTGAACTGAATCTGTATTTTCTTACTGGGAATTATAATAATAAGTATCCTTCAGATATCAGATCTGGTGTAATATAGTATGTGCTATAATTGTTGAATCACATTTATTTCCTCCAGGTCTGACAAAGTAATGTTCATTTCTCAAATAAACATTCCATGACACTGTCTTCTATCAGCTCAAAGATTGTCTAGCCCTACAATTATGATTCCAACATGATACTGAAAGAGAAATTCACCACAAACAATCAACAAACTCTTTAAACTACAAGTAACATTACATGTATTACCTATAACCTACTGATCTGCCATTATAATCTTCAGTTTTTAGTGTGCATGAATATCTTAGTTTAAAAGAAATGTGTGACCTTTTAACAGCTTCAGAGCTTCAGATACAGTACAAGCTTGTCATGAAGAAGTTTTAAAAACTTTTATTTACATCATTCAAAGCTGAGTACCAGAATGTGAAAATCTACACAAGCAACATAGGATAGGAAAATATAGGTAATAATGAGGAAAATAGGTAATAATGCTATTTTTAATCTTTATTGTTTTGTGTAAGAGAGAGTAAGAGGTAACAGGCACTTTTTGGTTGCTACAAAACAACAAGGAAATGAGCTGTAAAATGCAGTGTAAACCAGATTATATAAAAGGTGTCCTAAATCCATTATGATTGCTGCATTGTACTGTACTTCTAACTTGACAAAGCTATTTGGAAGATAATTGTCTTTGAGCACTAGTATCATACTACAATCCCATTAGCTTTTTTCTCAAAAGAACATTTACCAAATTACTGTAGATTTTTTCTAATTAATGCTCAATTGACTTATAAGGACATATAAATCTTAGTTGAGTGGCTTCAGGACCTTTTTTGTATTTAATCACAATTTCTGTTGTGACATGTTGTCATGGCAGTCCCACAAACAATATGACATCTGCTAACCAGCAACCATACAAAAACTGAGTACAGAATATACCAGAGCTTGCGCAGCTTTTTAAGATGGACATCTGCAGTCAAATATTTACTGAGGATTCTGGCTTCAAGCCTCCAAACCAAACAAAAATTCATTCATTCCTTCAAAAAAAGCAGCTTTGCTGTAACAATTCACATTGTTACAGCATTATAAGAATAATATTATCGAAATAATTATTCTAATAGCAAAGATTACTTTATTAGGTCCTGTAAGCTTATTAACCCTGACCAAACAGATTTCAGTCATTTCATGAGTGACATTAGAAAAGGAATCTACTGTATATGCAGAATATGTAGTTAAGGGCAGATCAGATACATTTGGAAAGAAGTGTACAGTATATATTACTCTGGCAGATATTTATGAATTTTACAGTACTCTTACTTACTGTCATTAATTCATTAAACCATTGAAGCTTTCCTGGAAAATCCTTGGTCTGGCCAACATCTGGAGAAGACTACAGAAATGTACCAGAGGAATGTGAAATGAGGGTCTGTAATGAATGGAAAATTATACAGTATTCTATGCACTCCATACTTCATGCACTTTTTTACATATCTCAGCATTTTCACACTGTTAATGCTGATAGAGAATGATTAAGGTAAAAGGCTTTTTCTGCACTAATTTAAAATTCTAAAGCCACCTTTAAGCATATCTGTTTCTCAAATCACATTCATAGAAGTTTGTTATGTTTATATGGCAACGGAAAACCCAATAATGAATGTCCCTCACAGCTGTAAAAAAGGGAGTTGTTGTAATGGATACTCGTTATTATAGTTTGACTATGAAATTGACCCCTTCCGGACCAATTATCAAACCACATGATCTGAAGATTAGGTATTCAAATTCTGTAGACTTACCTAATGTTGAAATCATTTACTTTCTATGCAAAAATTAAAAGGTGGAATGCTGAGGGAGACTCCACATTTGCCTTGAAAGTTTAAGATCTCTGCTTGACTTTATCAAATATTTACAAATGTTCTGTTGCTGCCCTGCTGCTCACAGCCATGCTGTAACCTCAGATATCCCTCTTGACAGGGTTTGAGCCAAAACAATTTCTTTAAAAATATAGGAACTTTATTAATTACATGAAAAATATGCTTCCCTTTTCTTTATCATTATCTGATATCATTGATAATTGATGTCTGTGAAAACTATACCTGGTGATCTGTATTGAAGAATAATGAATATTATGAATATACTGTATTTATTTAATGCAAAGAACCTGATTGTCGCGAGAGCCGGTTCTGTCTCCCGTGAAGTGTGTTGTTAAAGACCCTATGTGGGACGGTATAATCCAGAAGAGTCTGGAGAAAGACATCAGAGGAAGATACAGCAGGGTCCGGACGGGTTGACAGACAGGGGGCACTGACTGTAGTGGTCTAGTGCATGGGGGGAAAGCAGAAGCAACCAAGTTCAGGGAGGTCCAAAAGGTTTGTCAGGGCATAGTCCATATTCCATGAACCAGGAAGACAGTTAAAATCCCCGGGAAGGGGAACAAAGACCAGGAACACAGAGAAATAAAACCTTAACAGGACCTGGTGCTCCGAGCCCCGGACTCAGTAGGTCAGTACGCCGGGGTGAAGGCCTAAGCCCTCAGACTAGTCCAGGCCTGGTGATAGGCGGGTCTTCGGACTTTTGTCTTCCAGTGCTGAGCCTGGAACAGCGGAGACGCTAGGCTTATAAAGCCAAAACACTAACAAGACACAACAGGAAATTATGGAGCTGAATCAATAACAGAAATGGGTAGGAGCACCCTCTAGAGGAGGAATGTGGAACGTAACACTGATGAATACTGAGTTCAAGATACTGTACAAGTACAGTACAGTAGGCCAAACTGTATACTTATAATAGTGATCTGTTTCTTACCAATTTAACAGAAATACCATATATTTAGCCATTGAAGGATTAAAGGTTAATGAAAGCAGCCGATTGTACATGCTAACAGATATAATTGTGCTCAGCCTTCTGGAACTCAAAACCCAACTATTGTGAATGTAATTCAGAGAGGTAGACATGGATTCAAGATCATGCCTGAAGGAGGGACTTTCACAAGTACAAATAGAAACTCACTTTATTGAAATTTATTAAACTGATAAGTAAAGAATTACTTATTGTAATGCCAGCGGCTACAGTATATCACCCTCCAACTCACAACTGACAACCCATTGGAGCTCAGCATGTGTTAGCCTGCTCAGTACCTGGATGGGATACCTCCTGGGATACCTCCTGGGAGAGCTAAAGTTGCTGCTTAAAGAGGTGCTAGTGGTGTAAGTAGGTGGCGCTCACCCTGCGGTCTGTGTGGGCCCTAATGCCTAGGTATGGTAACAGGGACATAATATTGTAAAATGACGCTGTCTTATGGATGAGATGTAAAATCGAGGTCCTGACTTTCTGTGGTCATTTAAAATCCCAGGACATTTCTTGAAAAGAGTAGTGGTGTTACCTGGCCAAATTTCTCATTGACCTTTACCATTAATAGCCTCCTAATGATCCCCATCTATGAACTGGCTTTGTCATTCTGCTCTCTGCACATTGGTGGTGGTGGACGGGAATCCCCATTAACTGTAAAGCATTTTGAGTGGAGTGTCCAGAAAAGTAAGTGTAAGAAATTATTATTATTATTATTGTCTTTACACTAAATGCCATCTTGTTTAGTCTCAAGACCTGTGTCTCAACTAAACACCTCATACAGATTAAAAGCAACACAATTAAGAAAATTAAGTACAAAGGTACTGTACCATTCAGAGAAAAGATTTAAACCAGTGATGCACAACTCCTGTCTTGGAAGTAACCACAGGGTCTTCAGGTTTAATGACCTAATTGAGCTAATTATTACTGTAAATGCACCAATTTTAAGGTTTTCAGTGGTTGATGTTTTAAAAAATCCCTTGATAATCTTCTTAGCTTCTACCCATAAGGACTGAATGTGTGCACCTTTTATTTAAGTTAACCTTTACTTTAGCATTTTGTATATACTCTAATAGCCTTTAATTATAATAATAGCTACCTTTACTTTTTAGAAGCACAGAATGTACACAGTGCATATAAATAATTATATATAATCAGTGTATAGCAAATATTATTGTGAATGTTGTGTAATCACACAGGATGAATACAAAATGCATTATCAGACATTTGAAGGTTAGCAACTACTAGCCTTTGTGACAGTGTCCTCATTACAAAACGATTACTTTAGCTATAGCAGAAATTATCCCCCATTTCAAAGGCACAGAAGAACATCAAAGATAAAGGAAAACTTTTATATGACTGAATGTAGACAAAGCTTAAACCACATGTTGTTTTAATTTTTATTTCTGTTTTTTTTTAATTATCCTATTAAATGAAAATTGAAGAGAAAGTAAAGCAAGGTTGGCTTTTTAATAGTCTTAACTGAACAATACGTTTTTTTTCATCTTTTTGTCCAGAGCCACTCCTCCCTTGGATATAATTTCTTCCATCAGGAGCTAAAGTGCAATAGACATGTGCATTTTTGTATGCCACATGATGTCAAACACAATTTAGAAATCCAGGTGTGACTGTTGCCAGCATCTTAAACTCTGTCACTCAATGTCAAATAAATAGAGGCAATCACCTTGTGACACAAAGGTTGATTTAAGAGGAAATGCAGCCTGGCTTCAGGCCTTCACCAGGATGCTGTGGGGATGAAACAGTTGTCTGCTTCTGTTCCAGAGCACCGCAGAGAAGCAAAGATCTATGAACAAACATCTATCCCTTAACCATTAATGGCACAGTCTCACAATGTGAGAGAAACATAAATGAAGCAAAAGTGGGTCTGCCGCAGAATGGCGCACATTGCTGACTTTGGAATAGGTCTTTCAATTAATAATACTCTGTTTTACGTTTTTTTTTTTAGCAGCCACCAGCTATGAGTGCACTAAATCATTCACCCGTAAGCATTCTGGTGACAGTCTGTTCAAATCCCCTTTTAAAAGTGGCCTTGTCATCCATAGCACTTATCAGATTATAAGAATTGAGAGATTGTTCGAAGGCATTTTAGAGCAATTTTATTCTTATTCTTTTGTTAATATTTTTAATGCATGTTCAGAAATGAAAGAATTTTACCACACACACAAATCAGCAATCTATACAAATGTTATTTCTTGACACAGACTAAATAATATTACACAGAAAATGCAACCAATGCGTTTAGCATATGCTTGCCCACAGAATGGATGTTACTCCAGTTTAGTCAGGGTACAGTAGGAAGGGTTGATTTTCTCAACAGAGAATTTCACCACAGAATCTCCTGTTCTCCCAGACATTGGTCTTCTGATTGTTTGCCTACACTTTGGGTGCAATTAAGGTCTTATATTTTTTACAAAAAATTGGAGATTTCAGACTGAGCACTCAAATGGGTGACCATTCATTTACTGTATAAATAAACCCTCTTCTTTGCAGCTAAAAATGTGTGTCAGGTCAATATGTCATCCAGGATTAACAGACAGCTGTTACAAGAAATGCCTTGTACTCTTAGGTTTGTCAGACCATGATCCCTAGACACCTGTACGACTGATTCCAGAGCAGAACTTTCCTTTTTTGGCAATTTAAAGACCCTGCACTACTGTATTAAAAGTTAGAGACACACAGGACATTTTCTTATAATAAAAGTTAGAATAGAAAAGAATTGTCTCATAGTTCTTGCAAAGCTGTAGATCAATAGTTGTGATTGTCAAAGATAAAGAATGTGTAGAGTGAAAAAAAAACAGATAAAGTAACAGCCTGTCTTGAAGTCCTTTACAGCATTATATAAAACTCTTGAACTTTGTTATTAAACCTTGATAATTTCAAGTTGTATATTCAAAGCATTGCTTTTCCTGTTGAAAAATCCTGTTATCTTCAGTAAATATTTTAGCCAAATATAAAGACCTAATGCTAAAACATTATCAGTTATCGTATTATAAGAGTGAAGTTCCAGAAGATTTATCAAATAATGTTAAAAAAACATAAAATAAATCTGTGGTTAAAACTAAATGTCAGTTTATACTACAAAAAGAAACAGGCAGAAGAAATATTGTGGGAATACCTTCTGTAGTTTTTTTATAGCTATGTTCATTTTAATGTATGATTTATCATGTGAGTTAATTTCATAAACTGATTAACCCTGAGAGACCCTAGTTTCCATATAGATATATTCAACAATATTATAACATTCAACATGCTTTGAACCAGTTGATATAGAAAATCTATACTTCAATGTGATAGAGTTAAAGCTGTTGACTTTTCATCCAAATGTAAAAAAAAATCTATGATTGGGTCTCGCAGGGTTAAAGCTGTTCATAAATGAAGCTTGCATAATCAATCTTGTTTGATTTCATTAAAATTTAAATGAATTTATAAAAAAGTGAAGTGAAAAGGCACATAAAGATAATAAAACATTTTATTTTGAAAGATGATTGTAAGTCATATCTATCTAAAAAAATCTAAATTCTATATTTAATTTTTATTGCTTTGTTGTGCTAAATATTTCACTTCACCTGAATTATATTAGTGCTGTGATAACCTTGTAAAAGAAAATTGTAAATATTCTACACACGATTTAAACAAATGAGAAAATGTTGAGTTCTTGAGGAAACACTGTATACACATTGTATTTTCACTATTTGTCAAAGGTCAATTTTAACATAATTGCCAATATAACTTGTCTGTGTTTTAAAGAAATTAAATAATCGCATTAAGGATGACATATGGATAACAAATGACACAGTGACTTTCCATTTCTGACACATTTGTGAACATATTCAAATGTGCACAGCTGTATAGTTTCAGAATGATTTGTTTTCTTTTTTGTTGACCTCTGTAGAACAAAGAAAGTATTCACCCAGAAATTAAGAGGAAAAGGTCAAGAAATTCAACAGCAAACTTTTCAAAAGACGAAAACCATTTTTAAGAAACCAAGTGAAAAATTACAGCACAAACAAAAGCAATTGAAGTTTTTCACTGAACTGAAGAAGCCCTACAAATCTTGATTGAATGATTTCCCCAATGAAGTCTTATGGTTAGCTGATCCAAAACAGAACTTTTTTAACCATGAAAGTTGCAATATGTTTGAAGGAAGAGAGAATAAAGAAACACTGTATTGACTAGTGTTAAACATAGAGACTGTCTGATATTATGGACTGTTTTTACTGCTCAGGTGCTATGACCTTTGTTCCAAAGGAAGACTTATATAATCTAGTTTTTGAATGATACCACATTTTAGATAACATACAGTACATGCTGTAATTTCAGAAAGGCAGTGATCCTAATGAAGTAGAACTAATGTTCTACAAATAATATATCCTCAATTTGAACTTTCATGCTTTCTATTTGCTATCAGTTAACCAGTCCTTAATTCTCTTACAGTACATGCATTACCTTGGATGCCTGTGGTTATGGTTTCAATTTAGTTTTTATATGTGGAACTTGCCTGCTCAAAGTACTTTAAAGGTCAGTTTAGAAGACCTGCATTTTCAAAATTCATATTGATTATCCCTGAGACTTCTGTTACCATCAGGTCCCGAGAGCAGGATTAAAAGTTCAAAACAACTTAATTATATTATTAACTAAATGATAATTGTATTTCATTATTCAATTGTAATAATTATTGTAATTCAACAATAAGACAAAAAATAATATATTGCATAAATCACCATGTTATTTTAAGTTGGGTGGTACTCTATGCTATCTTTATAATGCATATATAGTGGTGCAAAAAGGTTCAGTCTGTAAAGTCTATGAAGCCACTTATTCTTGTCAGGTAATGTATACCTAAAACAAATCTGCCCTCTGCTTCAAAAAAATAGAATGCTCTTTCTTCTGTATTGTCTGGCTTTCTGTGCTGCTATTTTATTTGGGAGTCACACCGACTTTCATATAACTCCCCTCTGACAGATTCCCCTCTAGGCTGGAGCGTTAGCACTGTGGCTTTGTGGATTTGTGCCTGTGGCTGGAAGGTGGCTGGTTCATATCCTGCGACTGGCAGAGGACTCCTACTCCGCTGGGCCCCTGAGCAAGGCCCTTCATGTCAACTGCTCCAGGGGTGCCGAAGAAACGGCTGACCCTGTGCTCTGACCTCAAGCTTCTCTCCCTGTCTGTGTGTCTCGTGGAGAGCAAGCTGGGGTATGCAAAAAGACAAATTCCTAATACAACAGATTGTATATAGTCAATAAAGTGATCTTAAAAAAATCTTTATATGGCAGTTGAGAGTAGAGAATCTGCACACAATACTCCCTGGGTACTGTATAATCTGAATGACACAGACTAACGTTTCTTTAAAATGAAATTTGTAATGAAAGTTCGGGAGAGATGACAACAACCAAGTTCAATGAGACTTTGTGGTCAGTAATTCACAATCACTCCTGGCGTCATTACCTCACCTGAAACACTATCCATTCTGCATGTGATTGCCTTCTCTCCCTCGTGTCTTTTGCATCCCACCTCCACCTCATCTCCCCCTCTTCAGCTGTCCCTTGGTCACTCCTCACTCTGCATGGAGGCCCTAGCTTCTTCGTCCTATGGCCAGGAGGTTAGTCCTCAGCGAAGAGGGTTAAGCCATATTATTATTATACTCAATAAACCTATTAATACACTGTTTTCTTGGTTGTTGTTATTCATAGCAAACACTAGGTAGTGTAACTGATAATAGCAAACATGCATGCAGCTTTAAGTGTTTTTCATAATACACATACCAAACAAGCCCTCAGTCAAATTTTCAGTAAACACTCCATAATCCTTTCAGTACACTTAATTCTTGGTTGTTGTTATTCATAGCTAACCTTTTTTTTTAACCTGAAACTGGTACGTCACTTGTATGCCTATAACCTTTTCGGCCCTTATGAGCAGATCAGGATTTTGGTGTTCGTACACCCTAGGCACTTTCACTCCGAAATGTGCAAAAAAAGGGGTAAACGCCAATTGAATTACGTTGATTGACATGATGCACTTTCAACTATTCTAATGCTTAACTACTGTACGTGATTGATGGAGTGAGTTGAGCGACCATCACTTTGATACTTCTAGTTTCTAGACTAGCCGCTAGATAGCGTATGATTATTGATTTGGAGCACCTAGAATCGATCGCAAGCATGTTGTTGCAGCTCATTTTTATGTTAGTCACTAGTGTTTCCCTCCTTCGTAGGCCCTAATAATTTTGTAGGCCCTAGGCACTGGGAAATTGCTTATGAGTAGTATCAGTGGAAACTTGGCTCATCTTGGTGGATTCTATTTGGCCGCCAAATTTGGTCTACCATCTTCATTACTGTACAGTGGGCTGAAATGACAACAACCAAGGTAACTTTTTGAGGACCTTTCCTTGCTCTCAATGGACTCATTGACTTAACCTGAAGTCCCACTATGACTAATAACCAGAAATCTCTCCTTGAGACTGTACTAATCTGAAATCTTGCCACGAGACATAAGCTGGAGTCTCACCATGAGACTCAGTTTGCATCCCAATGCCCAGTCCCCCCACGGATTGCTGCTTTAACCAGTCCTCTTCTGGAGTTAATTTTTTTTTTTTGCGCTCTCAGAAGTCTCACCATGAGACCACATACTGTCTGACACTAGCGCTTCTAGATGTCCATTTCAACCACTACACCACCATATGTTAATAAACGAAAGATTAGTTACACAGTTAAGAAGTTTGAATGTGCCTGCAATTATCGAAATTTGTTCAAATCCCAACATCAACACCACTAAAAAATTAATTTGTAATGTGTTTGGTCCAACAAAGGAAGATCTCTAAGGTCAGGGTTCCTGTAAAGGAATAGAAGTCCAAGTAATAGTGCAGGAATGGCTCAGAAAGCAAATGATATCATTTTATAAAATTCTAATAATTTTATCACTAATCTAGTGAAGCAGAGCAGCTGTACAGGGGACTACAGTATGTTGAAAAACACTCTTTTCCACTGGTGAGGCATATTTAATGGATTCCACACATATACATTTTATTTTGAAGTTGCATTGGTTAATTAGACAAATACAGTACGTGTAGGGGTTCGAAGTGTGAACAGATGTTTTCTCCAACCATCTGGAGAAATTTGAATGAAATATTATATTGAGAGAGATCACTAAATGAAATACATACTGTAGTTACTAGTGTAAGGAATACCAGTATAAGTCTATTCAACTGCAACTAAATGTGTTATTTTCTCATCTGTCACCTCCCATTGTACCTTTAATCAGAATAACTGTCATTAGCTTGAAGAGTTATTGATCCCTGAGGGGTAATTTCAGCTCTTAAAAGGCTTTCTTATGATTATTGTACTTATATTTGCCAAGCACTTTACTTTCAATGGGTATACAAATATATGGTTTTCTAAAGAAAAACTATTAATAGAGTACTATCATCCTTAACAGAATTCAGTTTAATTCAAATTGAATTTTTATACAATGAAAAATGGCACCTCCCTTTGGTGAGGTGAATTAAAGAATTTAGATACTTTAATCATTTTCTGTGTGAGGTTATTTTTTTTCATGAAATGGTGCATAAGGTCTGAGAGCATGTTGTTGATGATTCCACTTGAGAATGTAATGTCATAAGTGAGTACTTTCAGACATTACTATTTATGAATTTCTCTGTGTAAGCAAATACCAGGATTCAGTAGTCTGTTTCGTACCTGTCTCCAGATTCTGAGCTTGCACAATAAAACCTACAGTACCTACAAGTTACCATGAATTCAATTTGTGAAGCAATTTCTCACTATACTGTATATCCATCTGATCTGCTTCATAGTCGGGATGTTGGCACATAATGGTTGCTGCATGTCACTCAAGTGGTGGGACACTGACTTAATGGCAGTAATGTTGTAAACAATCACTGGGGTGGCTGGCACCATGTGGCATGGTGTTCTTGCCTGACAAGATGATACCCTGATGCAACAAATGTACGATACCCAGGAAAGTTGTGAATCTTGGTTCTTGCCATTGGTGTAGTACCTGGCAATAGCATTTGAGCATGCACTGTATTTAATCTAACACTCAAGTGTTTCTACGAAGATGTGGTACACTCCTATAAAATCATGCCAAAACGTTTCATCCATTTTCTAACCACTTCATCCAATACAGGGGTGGGGGAGTAGGAACTTTTAATTAAAGAGTTTAATTATGAAATGTTGTCATCTACAATGTTACTTTGCAAAAAGAATGCCAACCATATTCCTAACATATACAGTGTAAGCTCACCCATGGGAGGATCATCAACAATACTGTAGGTATTTCCGCAATGATATTCTTAAAAGGAATAGGTTTATTCCATGATGAAAAGAGAACAAAGAAAACAGAACGTTTCAGGGCCTACTCACACATGATGAAGGCTCCACGGCCGAAACGTTGTGTTTTCTTTCTTCTCTTTTCATCATGGAATAAACCTATTACTTGTTCCTTTGCAGCCTAGGCATGTTGACGGAGCTACCCACCTGATATTCTTAAAATACTCGGAATGGACCTACAGTAAGCAAGATGGCCGCGGGGAGGGGGCAGCTGACTCAGCGCGCGGAAGCAAGAAGAAGGAGGCGTTGGGTGGTTAGTAAAATTTGTTTTGAACTTGAATTTAAGGAATAACGGACTGGTACGAAGCAGACAACGTAAATCGATTTACGGATTGTGATTCAGGATTGGTGTGGTAACTTCCTTAAACGGTGACGGAAAAAGAACGAGAACAGACAACGATTTATGGATTGCGATTCGAGTTAAGTGCAGGATTTTTTAATAAATAGCGGAAGACGTTGTTTTCCTATGGACAGGAGAGTTGAGTCGGAGGTGAAAACGGAGAGTATTGAAAGGAAGCACTGCGGTGTTAGTAATTCTGACTTTTTGTCTTGATTCAAAGTGTTCAGTCCCCCTATGACATTACAACAGCAAGAAATGTTTTAAGATTTGTAAACTGATTGTATTACCAAAATGCTTAGGGGAGCTTTCAGCTCCATTTACTGGTAACTTTTAACTGAGTGGCTTCAAGCAGCGGGAATCAGGAATTGTATAGCAATTACTTTGACAACATCAAATGGATATCATCCTATGAATGACCACTGTAAATGGCAATTGAAAAATGTATATATATGCTACTGTATTTGTAGTTGTACATTTCCTAGGCTGGTATAGAGAATGTTTATGAAAAATATGAAAAGAAAACAGGATAAAACATTCTTCCATACATTATTAGTATGCATAATAACACAATTGTGGTTATAAGCACTGTATTAAAAATACATGCAAACACATACTGTAGCAGAAGTAAAAAGCATGAGATAAAGGCATTGAAAATGAACCCAAAGAACCAAGTGTAAAACTAAATTATACACTAAAAGCTAAAGAAAGTGAAATGTCAGATTCGCTCAAGTGGGTTTTTGAAATGTCAATTGTTTCAAGGTTTGTGTAATGAGTATGGACATGGTGCTGTACAAGACAAGGCTGTGTCACCCACTTAATGGAATAGAGTTAAAAGGCCTGAATCAGCAGATCTCACATTAAGAGCTGGATTATACAGTGTGTCATTAAGATAACCTAGAGCTAGACTATTCAGCGCCTTATACACAAGCAGGGGAACTTTAGAGTCCAGAGCATTTACATAGAATGGGGGTTATTTCTGATGGAAAATTGTTGTAGTTAGCACACAAGCTGCAGAATCCTAGACATACTGAAGCCTATGTAGTCCCTTAATACTGTAGATACTCCAGTAAGCCAGTTAGGGTAGTCTACACTCAATGAAATAAAGACATGTATCAGTATTCCAGCATTCAGATACAGCAAAGGCCTTAACGGAATAATGTTACGCGGGTAGAGAAAATATATTCTGGTGACATTCTTTATAAGCTTCAAATGGCAAGCCTAAGTTTTTTGGGTTTGATTTCAGCACCATCAATAAAAATGCTGAAGTCATCAACTATGTGAACTTGATGTTAGGATCCTATGAGCATAACTTTAGTCTGGTCACAATTTAGGTTAAGATAGTTCTGTTGCACCCATATCATATAAGCAGAAAAGGCACTTATAAATGCAAAAATTGGTCTGTGAGTATCCCCAGCATAAAAGTGAAACCTGAGTATGTGATGGCAAATAGACCAAGAGGTAACATGAAAGTACTAGGCAATAAAGTTTCCATCACTGACCCCTGTGGAACCCCCTAATTAAGTAGGTTGATATCACCTTTAAAACAGTCAAAAGCTGCACTTAAATCTGAAAAGAGGAAAAACATTAAGTTAACAAGTCTGAGCTTAACAAGTGCTGTTTCAGTGCTGTGTCTTTATTAAAAAAAACTGATGAAATGACCCAAAGAGCTCATTAGATGTAACTGAGTATTAGTAACAGAGCCTTTACACATGCTTCACTGGTCTTAAACTTTAAATCAAGGCTCAAGACATATTTCTTTATTTTCCTTATCTTGTAATAATCTAATAATTAGAGGGCTATTTATTATAAAATAGTGCTAACCTTGTTCAGAGGGTGTAATACAGTATAATAGTCATCTTAAACCACGGTCTTCCATCCAGTTTCTGTAATACACTGTCTAAAATTTTATTTTCCCACTACCTGGATCCCAGTGCAGGAAACCTACACTGAACAGTCATTACCTGACAGTCAGTGTAGACAGATATACAAATCTACAAATGGAAAATAAACAAGAATTCAGTGATTCTATTTGGGACCAGTCATCCTGCTGAGATCTCCCTAAGAGCAACCTGGAACATCATCTAGGAAGTCACAAAGCAGCCCAGAATAACAAGGATTTGCAAGTCTCTTTTGCAACAGCCAATGTCAGTGTTCATGCGACCACTATCAGGAAAAAACTAAATGGAAGTGGTTTTAATGGGAGGATAGTCGGGAAGAAACCATTGCACAGCAGTGAACTCTGCACATAAAACCATCCCTTATTAAAGAAATTTAGATGGCAAATGGACCACTGTGATGTTACAGCGCCTTCCCAGCCCTATAATAGTCCAAATAAAGGCATACCTGATTCCACCTTTAAACCAATAGTGACAGTGGAAATCCCCTCACTTTCAGATCATAATTAAGGATCACCCACTCACAAGAAGAGGTCTACTGTCTGTGATGGGCTCAACCAATGATCCTTTGGGAATCCTTGCACCTGTATTTCAATCTGTGAAGAGGATTTTGCAAGACTTAAGCAGAATGAAGCTCGGTTGGGACCAACAATTACCCAGAAGCTTGCTGCAGAGTGGTTGCAGTGGTTGTCAGACCTCAGTCGGCTTGAAGACTTCAAGTTGCTAAGGTGCTAAGGTGTTCTAACACCATGTTATACACATTTCTGACTTTTAACGAACCTGGGCTTCGGACAGAAATCTGCTTGCTTTGGGTGTTCAAAAATTAACATTTTCAATGTTCACTTTAGATTATAAGTACACATATCATCTAATTAAATATTAAGTGTTTACAGATGAGTTTATATAGTTTAAAGCACAGATAATCATGACAAACCTGGTTTCAAGGAGGTGTACTCAAACTTTTGACTGGTACTGTACATTCGTTTTTTTAAACCTGGCGAAGTTTGTTGTGGAGTCTGCATAAGCACAGTCAGCCATAAGCCTTTCTTACAGTGGAATGTGGAAGCTATAATATGACTCCTTTCCCTCCCCCCATGGTAGAGCTGCTCAAGGCCCTTAAGCAATGTTTCAGTCTGCCTGTGTCTTCAGTCATAGTTGTTGTACGCCAGCCATTTTTACAAGTTTACTGTAGAGAGGATCATGTACACTACAGCTGATTTGATATCATTCAATATTTTTTTGTTAATTGCTATTTTGTCCCTTCTGATACATTTTAATCTCTTTTATCTGGGTATACCAGCATTGGTATTTTTTTGTAAATGGGAAATGTCCTCATCCAATAATTTTTATTTCTGAACAAAACGGAATATTTTTTTTATTATAATTATAATTTAATATTTCATAGGTTAAGACAATTACAGCAGACATTATGGATTGTGCATAACACCATAGGACATTTTAACACCTAAATGTTATGTTTAACTCATTAGTATTCTTTGGTGAAGAAAATAGTGTTAACATTGAGTAAATTATGAGTTCAGTACCACTTGTTTTCATGATGAGAAAGTATTAAAAATATCTGGACAAAGTCTTTGTTCCATATTAGTCACTACTACTGTATTAGTGTGATACTTCAGCCTTTATTTTACCACATCTGGAATCACTGTCACTCCTGGAATGTGTGATTTTGTATGCTTTTTGCAGTGTTACAGCACTTTCTCTATATACTGTATTTGAAACCATAGGCAAAGTTACATTGCTCTCTGAAATATGCAAATGTTTGTACATTATTGACATATTACTCAGAATTTACTTCAATGAGATACAAATTCGGTTAAATAAACATATTTCGTTGAGAAATAATAACCATTTATGACAGATATGTATTGTTTTTAACATTTTAAAGAGAAAAAGAGAGATACCCAAAAGGCTTTATATAACTTTATCTTCAGTGAGAGTTTAATTTGGGTGTGCAGTCCTGAAGCTCCTTTCAAGAGAAAAAAAAATACCTCTATTTATAATGAGCATTCTCCTACCCATCGCAAAGACAAAGTATGTCTGTTTTACACTTTAAAGGTTATATAATGTCTTTGCAGTCATTTAGAATTATGCTTCAATTTATATCTGTAGGCTTTTGCATCTGAGTTCTGACAGAGGCAGGCAGATGATGTCAGGAGCAATTTATGTTTACCACACTGACTCGTGTACCTCTGGAGAGGCACACAGGTTTATGCTACATTACCTCTAAACCTGTCGATTGTACTGGAGGTCCTCCACCAGGTGTCCTGTGTCCCTTCACTCATCAAGCAGGTTTACTTCAGGGTAGTTGTGCCATGGGTCTTCACTGGTTCATAGGTGTATGTCTCGTCCTGCCCTTTGTTTTGATAAGTATATGATTCCTTGCTGTCTGAATCGGAAGCTCTCCAAGCATTGTCGAGGACTTTGGGGTGCTGGTTGTAGTCCAGAAAGTAAGGGTACTTAGTTCCACGTAAATGTGGAAGACTCGGAGTCCACAGAGAAACTACCTCTGTACTAATGAGGGGGAAAAGCTTTATTCCACCTAAAAGAACAACTGCAAATGTTAAGATGATGTTTAGTAATTGTCTTATTAAATTGGATTCTCAGATTGATACTGTAAGCTAATGGATTCCAAATTTCGGGCACCTGAGACACAAGATTCAGACAACAGCCCAAAATCAGCTGTGGAAGGAAGAGAAAAAACCCTGGTTGGATAAAACATCTAGATACTTCTCCCACTTCAGACATTATTTTAGCCTCTAATTTCAAATGAGAAAAAATTCAGAAAATCCAGCATTTGTCTGATCAGGATGGTCTTCCATGGTTTAGAGAGCTCTAAATAGTTTTATTGCATCATAATAAAGAAACTGTAACATTTTCTATAGGATGTACTGTAGGTGTGCTTAAAAAAAAAAACTACAAACATTGGAGACTGTGATCTGTGAGGTGAGGATGGGAGACGAGTTGTAAATCACACTTCCAGACTATGATGATGTAAACAGAACAGAGTTAGATTAATTTAGTGTGTCTTACTGATCCTGCCATTTTATTCTTGCTTATTTATTATACAGGGGGCTATGAGGAAAAGCTTAATCTGTTCACTTTCTATTTTATTTAGATCAATTAGGCTTAGAGCAAGAAAAGATCAAAATCAGCAAACCGTGAAAGACAATCTGTAATAACATTGTGTTTTTTGAAAAATATGTACAATCTCATAACTTACTAAAGTTGAAAACTGAACTGTTTAAACAAAATGACAATGCATAGGAAACAACTGTTTATACAGTATGCAAAGAAAGGGGCAAAAATGCATAACAGACACAAATGCAAGCCACACATACTGTATGGTATTATCAAATTAAACACTTTATTACATGAATTGATGTACAGTATTTCCTGAATCTAAATAACTTTTCTGTGTCATTGAAGTGTTTTGAAGACAAATGCAGAAAAGATCTGTTTTTCTCCTGATGTAATGTTAATATTAAAGGGAAGAGGAGCAATGAGGGGGAAGAAAATGTGTTACTAATTAAAATATTCTATTCTTGCACAAAGCTTTGAATAAGTATTTCAGACTCAAGGAAGCAATGTTTAGTACCAGTCACACAGTACATTGTATTGTTCCTAATCTAATTAAGTCTTTTCAGCTGAGAGCACTGCATTGGGTGGCAGGATGTAATGAATGTGCTGCTTTATTTTGTTGAATATTGGTATAGATTCTAATGGCTCTGGGTGCATACTGTATGTGAGGAGTTTCAGTTTAATTGTTACTTGCTTGCTTCCATGATAACAGGAATAACTGAGTGTTTGATCAATTAAAATGATGAAAAGGTATATTAATTTAAAATGGGAAAATGACCCCTTTCTTTATTATTTCAATAATGCATATACTGTAGCATGCTAGGCTTTTAATTTTCTTTTTTACCCAAAAATAAACACCTCAGATGGGCAGCTGAAATCTTAATTTCTTTATGTAGCCCCAATGAGTATGGTGTTATACGATTCCATTTTTCTTCTGAATACAACATTTGTTGTAGTGATTCTGTTTTGTGAGCATGTACATCGGAAAGTTGGAGTATAGATTTAGATAACAGTCAGCCTGATAGATTGCATTTATTATCCACAAGCACTGGTGGGTGAAACTCAGCTCTGAATACAAGGTGTGAGCAGGAATGAATTAGTCACTCTCTCAGTGTGGGTGACAAGGAGCTGGGCTTAAAGCCACCTACATGAAGCAGGAGCTTTTGTGATGCATAAAGGGGTAAAAACTGAACAATCCCACAAAAACACTTCAGTTGTGTTGGACCCATATGAGATGGACATTGAATTCTAATGAGGCATTTACTGTGCTTATTAAGCAATATGTTTTGCGATACTTCAAACACATATTGAGTGTTATTTTTAAATGAGCCTGCTCTTCTAACCCACATATGTGAGCGCATATGGACATGTCTTAACACATATGAAAACATGCATCTTTTTAAAATGATTTAGAATGCTGTTCATGATTTTACAGAAATCTAATTTCTTCTTATCACAAATTTACTAAATATCTAACTTTGTGTTTTTAGTTAGATATTTCAGTTTGCATTGAGGTAATAGTTGACTAAATAATGTCTATGTTAGAAACGGGATGTTAAGTTATAAATTACAGTTTAGGGTCTTAGAATTTTTTCTTTGATATGCAAAAGTGGTACAAATTGGCCCATTGCACTCATTAATATAAGCAAATAAATTGCTAAAATTAATTAGCTAAAATTCGTTAATTAGTTAACTGATAAAAAGTTGTCAGCTTTTCTTACTGGACAATAGACAAATTATTAAATATGACTTCATTTTTCATACAGAGGACTTCTGGATATTGGCTCACCTACAGTACCTCCCATTGCCCAAAATCAGTCTGGAAGAAGGAAGCTGATTAAGCTTCAGTAAAACATACAGGTACAGTATGTAACTGCAAAGTGTTCATGTTGTTGTATTTGGACACTGTTTTTTTTATATCTTTTTTATTTTTTATTGTGCATATTTGCACGTGTGCACATGAACTTGTTTTTCAATTCTGCAAAACATGTCCTGAAATGAAGTCAGCAGTATACTGGGAATGAGAGCACTTTGACTCAATGTATGGCCTCATTCTGGAAGTGTCTGTGAGCACGTTATGTCTTGCACATCAGCTTTTCAGCATCATTTTCTGTTTTTCTTCCACAGTAAACTGCAAATTCAGAACCTTCTTTGTTGTCCATGCGGTCATCCTGAGGGTTGACTGCTTTAAACAAATGCACCACATAAAGCATCAGTGAAGAAACATTTTGCTAGACCAGGAAAGTGTTCACATGATCAGACATGTATTTATAGTGAGGTACAGTATGTGCATACATACAGCATACAGTTCCTGATACAAATACAGGGCAAGCTAGTATTCTTCAGAAGTATCTCAAAATGTAATTCTATGTTGTCTTTTTACAAAATATCAATTGTATTAATAATAGAGCCTGTTAATCTTAAAGAGAAATAAAATTCCAAAGTTTGTTATTGTGTCTCTTGGCATGGTTTCTCTGCCCAAGATGTGCACCTCTACATTAAATGTGAATGTATTGTAAATGCAATCAAACACATGATTGAAAACATGTATTATGTATTTTTTAAACATTGATGCAAAGTTGCAGATATGAAAATGAAACTTCCGTGTGTATAAAATATCCTGTGTTCCTCTGGAACTGTGGATAGTTTCATTTTCTGTGAACCTTTTATGGCACGTATTTTGCTGCTTCTTCCTTGTAAAATAAGGGACTGTCACCGTTGTGGCGTGCTTAGCTGGACAAACTAATTTCCTGCGTCTTGGAGAAGCTGACCGGCAACTTTCGCTTTTCTTGGAGTAGTGAAATCTACACAGGAAGCAGTATGGAGAAATTGTGGTTTTCTGCAAAGTTTCGAAAAAGAACAAGACAAGATCTAAAATTACTATCAGTACTCCCTCCAGAGGTCTTCTTATATCAAGTGGCTGGGAAAACAAAGGTAACCCATTTCTAGAAACAAACAAAAATAAACATTATTATGAACAGCACTCAAGGCTGATAGAATGTGAGGTAAATTTATTTTTTATTAGACATTAAATAATTTTACTTACCAGTGTTTAGCTACAGCACATCACATTTCCCCCAAAAGAACCTGGGGTTCATTAAGAAAACTGCCAAGAAATTCAGTAACCATTTTCTGAATCTTCAGAGCATTGACACCATTTGTTAATGGTGGGGCTGTTTCACATATCAATATATTTTATGTTGAAGCAGTTCTGTAAGGAGGAATGGGCCAAAATTCCTCCAAGCTGATGTGCAGGACTGATCAACAGTTACCGTAAACGTTTGGTTGAAGTCATTGCTGCTCAAGGGGGTCACACCGGTTACTGAAAGCATAGGTTCACGTACTTTTTCCAACAAAGACATTTAATGTTGGATCATTTTGATCAATAAATGAATGAAAAAGTATATCCTTTTGTATGTTATTTGTTTTATTGGGTTCTCTTTATCTATTTTGATGACTTAGACGAAGATCTGATCACATTTTTGCTGAAATTTATGCAGACATTCAGAAAATTCTAAAGGGTTCACAAATGTTCTAGCACCACTGTATACTCCTTTCTCTGTAAGGTAATCAGGTAGTGAATATTAAGCAATTATTCAATTTAGAAGACCATGAGGCTTTCACACCAATTTAGGGACTTAACTATATAAAGGCATATTGTAAGAAGGGTATAAAACAGTTCAAAGACCATGAATATCCCTTTGAACTTTTTGAAGTTGATTATTAAGAAGTAGAAGACACCCTGATCAGACTGTCCCTCCAAACTGAGCAGCCAGACAAGGCAGAAACTTCTTTGGGATAGCAATACAAGACCAACGGCGATTCTGAACGCGTTACAAAGTTCAGTGGCTGACGTGAGAAGATGTAAATGGGTCAGTCCTCACAGGGGGCTTTATAGAACTGAACAAAACTCAACTTGGTCACCAAGGGTGTGTTTAGGTGTGTGAGATTTGCAACAAAATGACGATGATCTAAATAACTGCAAATGTGGTAAATGATTTTGTGGCCAACACCAAACATAATTTGAACTTTTTGATCTTAATACAAAGCATTACATCTGATGCAAACAACATAATGCAATACTCAGTCAACACCATCCCGACTGTTAAGCATGGTAGCAGTATTATGTTATGTTACTGCTTCTTATCAGCAAGGACTTGTCAAGACTAAATGTAAAACTGGCATAAAGTTAGAATTTCAGCAAAAAAAATGATCCGAGGCACAATGTCACAGCTACAGCTACTGGAGTGGCTTCAGAATGCAAAAATGAATGTCCTTGAGTCCAGTCCTTGAATCCTGTTAAAAAAACAGCTGCACTGTACATAAGTGATCCCCAAACAATCCGAGTGAACTTGTCCACATTTATCAAAGAAGAATGGGCGAATATAGCACCAGTCTGATGTGGACAATTTGTAGAGAGACCCGAAAGGACTTGTGGCTGAAATTGCTGCTAAAGCAAAAATGTGTGGGTCTGAATACATACTGTATGCAAACTATATGTTTCATTATTTCTCTTTGGTTATTGACAATTACTATAACTCGTCTGGTCCTTAGACGTTTGACCACTGAGGTTTTCAATAAAATATTTTTTTAAATGTGCCTGTATAAATTTGTAATTTCACAAAATGGGCCATCACAGGTAAGGTCTGAATATTTTTGTAAAGCAAAGTACATGTGCCAACCTACTGCCTTTTACATTAGTAGGACTAATAGAAGAAGTAAAACTACTATTTACTTTTAATAAAAATTACTATTTACTTTAGTAGTAACTAATATTTACGGTAGTAGTTTTACATTGATCTGCTTAAATCAAGTCAACTAAGAGAAATATGTATTTTCGTAAAATTATTTGCTTTTCAATTGGCCTTCATATTTTAATATTAAGCATTCTATACATAAATCATTAATGTATGTTATATCCTTCTGAAAAGCATCTTATTAGTAGTCCGAGTATATGGATTGCCTTGGTACTCTCTGATTGTTAGTGTGGCTAATAGTAGAATAACTTGACTTCAGGTTCATCATCTCTTTCCTCCTTCCAAAATATAACTGGCAGAATCTGCTTCTAGCAATATACGACCCAAGTAACCATGACCTAGACCCTAACATGCGCCTAATAACTGTCTATTTGAATTTCATTGCTAAACAAGCATGCTCATGTTAGCTGAGGACGCCTCTTAAGGCTGAAAATCTCCCGCTCCCTTGTACTGTATTATATAGAGGGTTTTGCAAAGTTTCAAGGAATACCCTTTGTATTGTGTTGTATTATTCTGTTCTTCAGTCCTTCTTTTTTCTTTTTCTACAGTATTTAGTGGATAAAGATGGTGAATAGTGAGTTTACATGTGTGGAAAAAAGTAGGTGCTAGACATGTACTGTAACTTCAAATAAGTTCTGATTGCAGTAATCAGGATTGATTGAGAGTCCCAGAAATTTGAGCTGACAGCAAGGCCTATTTTGCTTATATCAGCACCTTACAGAAGAATAAAATACATAATGTTGCACATCATGTTTTCCAGGGTGTGTGATCTTCCTTAATTGGTGATCATATTTTACTTTGTGTTGTAGTTTTTTTTTAAGACATCTTTTACCCGAAAGTAGAATTTAATAATATATTAACACAAGTTAAAGTCATTGGAGACATCTTACTTCTCCTGTTTTGCAATCCCAAAATCTGTGTTATGTTAATATGGACTTATTTTAAAAATTCCATCGCTATTTTTCAAAATACATGTACTGTATGAGAATTGACAATTGCGCCCAGGCTGTTGTCAGACTGTCTCTCTCTTAATATATCTGCTCAATATAAAGAGTGGTAAATACTGCCCGATGTAAAACAAATATTATGAAGAGGCTGCAATATAGCCAGACTTTTGTTTAGCTTTTGCTTGGCTTGTGAAACTTGAAAGAATTATTAAGTTGTACACAAAAATGTAAAAGAAAATTGATCTCGCTGCTTTCTCCAGGTGGTGAGGCTTACAGTATGTCTCCCAGGAGGTAAAGTAAAGTACATTTCCATTAAGCAAGCATAATCACAGTACAGGTGCTCTATCCAGCTACAGTACCAATCATGTTGGTCTATACGAAAAAAGGAGGTGTCAGAATGAGCCTGGATGGACTTGACATTTATGACTCAGATGTAGATGAAAGCTAAAACACAGCCCCACTCCAGTGTTAATCTGAATAATTAGGGAACAGACAGGTGAACGGAGAGGATGGGAACTGACATTTCACCAACTGAGACTGAATCATAAGTGGCAGTGCAAATCCATTCATGTCTCCCACTTGAAAAAGTGGTCTTCCATTTTTTAGAAACTGCATGAAAGGGCATCACATCTATAGCCATGAAACAGTCACTTTGTTTACTGCTTGGCGCTGGCTTTGCAGAATGAGAACCAACGAGCCAGACTGCTTTCCAATCACCAAACTAACTTTGAATGAAGAAAGCACCATTATGTGTGTGCTGTGAACTATTGCTTTGGATCAAAGTTAATCATTTAAAAGAGAAGAATATAGAGACATTGCTTGGAGTGTTTTGTTGTTTTGTTTTTCACAGTTTCTAACTGTTATACTAATTCACCACTTATGAGGCAGAAACAAGATTTGTAAGTACAGTCTCCTATGATCTAATGGTTGCTGATTATCTTGATTTTGATACTGTGTCAGTGCAAGCAAGTTATACTTTCTACTGTACTTCTATTTTTTCTACATTTATATGAATTTATATTTATATACTGCATATTCAATGGCATTACCTTGATTCATTTAAACTGTTTATGTTCATGCTTCTATTTTCTAACCACTTTATCTAATACATGGTTGCAGAGGATATGGAGCCTATCCCAGCAAGCAAAGGGTACAGGGCATGATACACCCTGGACGGGAGGCCAGTCCATCACAGGGCACATAAAGACACAAACACATCAGGGCCAGTTTTCCCAGAAGCCAATTTTCCTACCAGTATGTCTTTTAACATGAGAAACTGGAATGCCTGGAGTAAATGACATGAGGAAAACAAACAAATTCCTCAGATAGCTCCCCAATGATTGAACCCAGGGCTCCAGCACTGTGAAGCAGCAATGCTAACCACTGTGCCACCATTCTGTGCACCTGTTTACATGAAAACTGAAAATATGAATTAGGAGGATATTTATTGTGGAATTTATTTTGTAGCGGCACTCTGTATTTATGATAAAAAATATGAACTCATAATTGATACATGAATAAAAACAACTGTGGCTCTTTTTTACTGTGCTGGGAGATACATATTGTAATGTTCAAATTCACCATTACACTTTTTCACTACAACATACATATGAATGAAAGAGAATGATAGAAGACTGTGTTCCTGTGTCTAAACCAATACTTTTCTTGTCAGATGAACCGAAACAACACAAGTTGTAAGAAGAGCTCAGTGCTCTAAGCCTCATATCACTGGATAACAGTTCTGGAAGAGCTGACATGGAAAGGTGAGACACTGTTTAAGACACTTCATAGTTTACTAATACTAAAACCACTGAGAAACCTTACAGTTCAAACTTCAAGCTTTTTTTACTATGCTTTTAAAAAAAGGTTAAGTTTTGGAAGCACAGCTTTATAATAATATACATTGATATTGTATATGTTAAGGGGTTAATAAATCTCTCCTATTTGTAATTTAAAACTGCAAGGTCACCTTATCTGGACATGTTAGTATGAGAACAGCAGTTCTCAAAGCAATAACCATATGGTTTCATGCAGAGTTCTCATAATGCAATTGGCCTCCAGCCATGCAGGTATTTGAAAGCTTGAGAATGTCAGCAGCAAATTAATAATCTGTCAGCATTAAATATGCTCTGACACATGTAGGTGAATGCTTCTTCTTACCTGCCATTTGCTTTGATGTTGCTGAATTAAAATAAGAGTACATTTTTAAATGAGGGTTTCAAATATATTAAGATTAAACACAGGAATAATACTTTATCTTTGACTTAATAAGAGGAACATTGTTAAAGGGGAACTGCAGTTCCAGTTTCTCAGACCGGTTATTACATCTTGGTAACAAAATAAATTCATTGACATTATAAAAAAAATTAACAAATTTCAAATTAGGCACAAAATCGTGAACTTTGTGAAAGCACTGTAAGTTGGCATGTTGTCTCAAACTCGCATCAGAATTGCAACGTGATGTGGCCCTTCCTGCTCACTAGTCTCCGTAATGTCTAATGTAATGTGATGTACAAGCAAATAAATACAGGTTCTGCACCAGACATTTCACCGCCCAACATGATCTAAATGTAAAGTTAACAAGTAGTATTTGTCAGCAAAACCTTCTCGAAATCAAAAGCATTTGGATTATATTGGTTTAAAAGAGATATACTCACAAGCCTGCTTATTTACAATATCATAGGGTCGCACATGTTAACAAAAGTTTTGCTGCCTCGTTCGGAATCACAGGACATGGCGCTGCACATACAGTACCTGGAAACTTGTCCATTTTGTGATGTAAATTGGAGGTTTTACAAGTTACTGTGTACATTTTACTTATTGCATATTGAAATGCACTAATCAGTGCTGATTCTTTCTTTTCCAGAAATATAAAAAGTGTTGCAGTTCCCTTTTACTTGAATTGTTTATGTAGCAACATTCCTGCAGTAGAACATTCAACTGTTGCTTCACTGGCATGAACCTAGAAAGAAACTAGCTCAAATCTATTATCCAGGGCATAGAGATACTGCATATATATGCATATGATCAAACATTGCAGATTTAATTTACACGTCTTTCCTTTTGGAATTCTGTATGTCTGCAGAGTCTCAATAATTGGGAAATTATGATGGTTTGTGTGATTGTATGTCAAAAATAACATCTATAGGGAAATATATAAGTGTTTGAGATCAATATAACGTTATAAATTTACCTTTAAAATATTCTTACAGTAATATATTCCTTGTGCACAGTACTATACTCTTGAATAGTACTGTGTGGCTTGAAACTAACATAATGCTTTCTGCACCTGCTGTTAAATATCTTTCATCAACGTTTAAGGAAAACATTCTAAATGACAACATTAAACTCATTTGGATTTACTATCCACATGAAAAATGAGACTCTTGCTCTTTGTTTGTTTTCAGTAATCACAGAAGATACAAACACAATCTATTTTGTTCTACAGCTTATCAAGAAAATCTGGCCCAGAGATCATATTCTCTTCTGTTTAGGTTATGATTTAGAAGGGATAGGGGTGACAGTTCTTTTAAAAAGAATTTTTTGCCCTAGGGATCACTTACACTGCTCACTTCCAGATACTGACAGAGAAAACACAGGGTCATATTATGCAATGATATACTGTAGGCAGAAAATGTTATCAATGCCACTTAAACAGTGCTTAAACTCTAGCTGTATTAACTAGACTTGGGTGACGAAGTTGTTGAATCAATACATAAAATCAATTACATCCCAGACAAAGCTGAAGAAAAGATTTTAGCGATTTTGCAGTTTCGTAAATGGTTCAATAGCTTGATAAAACACTTGCAAATCTGGACAGTTGCACAAAGATGAGACTGAAAAGCTATACTAATGTCTGCAAAGCTAAATATGGAAGAAAACTAATTATAGTGATTAGAGAGTTACAAACGAGACGTCGCCATGTCATGGCGCCATCTTGAAAAAGAAATGAAGGGCGGAATAAACAGTCTGAAATGCTGCTATCCATTCAGTGATCAAGAGATTCTCATTTTTAAGGACAGCTTGCAGCTGGACGTGCGTCATTTGAGAAGCTCCAGAGCTTCATATCAGAGCTAGAGAGCATGAATCCATTCTTATACCCCAGAATGTTTTATTCTTATCACATCCTACAGCATTGATATGAGGCAGTTCTTCACCTTCTGTCTATGAACTATTTTTTTTAACCAAAGTATTCTCCAACCTAACTGTGTATGGTATTGATTTATATGTATATTTTTATGCCTTACCAAATGCAATTTACAATTAGGTATGCACGGGTAAACTTTATATGGCCTTTTACATCACAATAGCAACTACCACATATCTCATGCCGAAAAGAGAAGAAAGAAAACACAATGTTTCGGCTGTGGAGAAGGCTCTACCGCCGAAACGTTGTGTTTTCTTTCTTCTCTTTTCAGCATGGAATAAACCATGTACTTATTTCTTTGCAGCCTACGCATGCTGACGCAGCTCCCCACCTGAACTAACAAGTAAACTTGCCATAGGCAGGCTACAAATATCCAGCTTGGCTTTCTTTTTAAAGTTGACAGGACCTGATGCCAGCCCAGTGAAATCAAACAGTTTCATAACCCTTCAGTATTTTCAGCAGGAAAGTTCAGGACCGCTACATTTGAAAAGTCTTCCAGAATCTTCTTTTCCATTTTTGTGTCTAAAACCCACAATCTCTTTCTTTGCTGTTTCAAAAAAGAAAAATGAAGACATGTAATCTATTTAGAAGCTTTATTATTTTGAAAAGTATTTCTTCTAAAGGTTCATAAAGCATTTGGAGAGAACCGCACAGCAATAATTAGGTTAAAATAAAGGCTTGTATTTGTGTTGATTTAAGAGATGCCTAGTTTTGAGCCTTGCGGAAGTTTAGTTCAAGGTAGAAGGCAACCTTATACATGTTAGGAAACTTAAAACAACTAGTTCAAGTTCAACGTATTATTCCTATTACAGGTGGAACAAAAACCAGCATGACCAGGATTGAGAGCTCCTGGCAGGTATGACCAGATTGGTACAATCAGACAAGTTTTGGTAAAAGATAGCTCTTTTAACTCTAATAATGCTCATCGCCTGCAGCACATTATACATTCCACTACATACGGTACACTCTTCCCATTTTGCTTTCTCAAGGGTCACTCCACAGGGATGTTTGCTCTTAGATCTGTCCTATTATCCCCAGAACGATTAACCCCTGGTACTCATTTGGAAAGCAGTCTGAGTGGACCTGTGAGCCATGAAAGGCTTTTATAGATTTCTAGAAGACTGGAATAAAATGATTAATAATCAACTAAATGCAACTATCTGTTCTTGAACTACTCCATACCAAAATGTTATACAGTGAAAGTGATGCATTTTTTCAAAAGCACAGTTTAATTTGTACAAAGGGATAAAAGATGTGTGATATAAAAAAGTCATTTACATTAAAAAAAACGTTTGTCTCTTAAAAAGTTATATTTTGGAATATATATTCATTTAAATCAAAGGATTTAGTGTAGGGAGTGCAGGAAGGATGAATAGCATAGCTCAGTTTAGTGTAGGAAGATGTGCATATGCATTCTTTATTTTGTCCAGAATTTGTGTAAGACAAATAGTCGGCAGTAGTTGTCTATCCTAAATCTCAATAATTTGACTTCTTTGGCATTTAGCTTTTGTTAAAGTTAACTGAAGGCATTTCACAGACAAAGAAAAACAATCAGGATGACGCTACTGGGTTATTTCAATGGTTGTTTTGATGTTTTCAAGCTCACGCATCAATTTCTTTTTCTTCTTAAGAACTTGATCTCCACTTGTGCTCTGAAGCAAGGAAAATCAGTGACAGAAGCTGCCTTCACCATTTACGTTGGTTCATTTTAGCAGATGTCACTGTTGCCCAGGAGACCAGTGTCACTTCGGAACTAGTTGCATCAGCAATACATATTGCTCACCATTTCACCTCCCTTGGGGGATGTGTGTTACTATAATTATATCCCTGAACTTTTTAACTGATCAAGTTTGGGGTCGTGGCGTTTTCCATTCAATATTACACTTTATTGGTTTAATACACAGGACAATGAATCTTCAGCGGGGGGTATTTTGTTTGCTGAAACCTTTTAAGCCGCCCTCTTATGTTCTTTGAAGGTTTTTTTTAATAAGAAAAGATATTCTTTGCGAGGGAGCCATCCTGTATTTGGTGGCGTATAAACCGAAAGAAAACCACCACTATGTCTGACTTTCCATTTCTTTAAATATATAATGTTCAGAATCTCTTCATTTAATCAAGATATTAAGGAAACAGTCACTGATCTTTAAACTTCCCCAATCATTTAATAATATAGGCACCCAGGGCATGTTGTGCACTACTTAGGTATAACAATAGACATGATACGTAGGTACTTTTGTCTTCTCAATTTCTATTCTTGCTCAGTTACACCTCATCACAGGGTTATGCACCTGTTTCAGCTAACTGCAATAATCCATGTAGCTTGTGCACTGAACTAAACATTGTTCATATCTTCTCCATAGTGTTTACCAACAACAGGATAGTGAGACAATAATGTGGTTAAATAATCAAAATCACTGACAACATCATATGCCACAAGCACTGGCAGTAAAATGCATAAATGTGAGAGATGGAGATAGGGAATCAATCACTAAAGCTTATCGATAACAGTGTAATTTAGAATAGATCTCAATTCATTTTCTTTTGTATGTTTGCGGACAGACATACAGTAGATAGATGAAAGGATGGGTGAATGATCCAGTTGGCATTGCCTAATGGGACGGGCATTCTGTACCTTATGGGAATACATCGTAAATGTTCAATACCCCACTGTTTCCAAACACCTCCCATATGTTTGGAAAATATACTCATTAGTGTGCTGCACAAAAAAGACCCATGATGTAGTTTCGTAATTGCAGTTTTAAAACACTTAATAAAATATACATGGTACTTTAAAAAATGTTACAGGCTATGGCATGATGAACATTATACCTGGTTTTTGGAAAGAAAAATCTACATTTTCACATTACTGTTAAAAACAGGACACAGTAGTTTATTTGAAATCTAATTATGAGATTTCTTCACCTTGCTGGTGCCAAATTATAATGTTGATCACTAGGCAAGTTCTCAGTTCGTCATCCTAGTTTCACATTCGTGAAACAGATTTAACACAATTGACAACAACACTTGTGACCAGTACCTTTAAAATCCATAAAAAGGTCAGAGTCAACACTTTCATAACTTCAAAAAATTAAACTGTATAATTGCTTGCCATCACCTTCTCATACAACAGTCAGATCTGATTTATAGTAATTACCTTTCTCTCTTTCAAATTGTAGATCATTGTGCTATGAAATGAGGGGAAGAAAGATCAGAAAACGATAAAATGTGAAAGAGACATAAATAGTCATTTTTCCATAGAATTGTATTTTCTTTCCTATGGTTAACATATCATTTTAACTAGGCACAAAAAATAGGAAGTCAATTTTAGATCCAAAATTAAGATTGGCTAAGATGATGTTCCTATACTAACCCGTGTTCCCGAGTTAATGATGATCAGATACTAGTTTGCATTCAACAAGTTACCAGAGGGTATCATCAGCACAGTTGGCTCCTCATTAATCCATTCAAAAATATCTAATTTCCACCAGAGCATAGGAAAATAAATGACCATTGTTACAACCTGGGGGTGTTAAAATTCCAAAACATAAGGATGTCATTAAATCAAATATGAAGATCAAATAAGAATCAGGTACTGATACCAGCTTGCTATGCAAGCAAATTATAACGGTTAATGATTCCTCCCCTTACAATCAGGGATTACCAAGTGATATATGGCATTTGTTTTCTTTTATTCTCCAGCCCAGCTTGATAATGGAGTAAAAGTCAGCCCCAAACATAGATAACACTAACAAATATTTATTAACATGAAAAAATATAACTATACAATTCACAAAATGTTACTCAACACACACTACTACTTTTTCACTATGAGCAATGATATTTGAAATATGAACGCATATTTACGGTTCTGTGAGAGCCCTTTTTTAGACAAAGAAAATCCTAGAATTCTATACCTACTGTGTAATCTAAATTCCACAAACATCTAAATAGGCCAAAGAGAGAGAACGTGCATTTCAGTAAACAAAATAGGTCCTGAAAAGGACCAGATCTCCCTCTTCAAATGGGTACTCAAAAATGAATGGGAACCAAATTCCCTACTCTAACAATACATCACTAAAAGTAGGACAGTGTGTTTAGCCTGAAGACTCCACAATAAAAGAAATCAGATTTCCAAATAAATAAGCCAGCAAGCTCTCTTATGTAATAAGGCTCAGAGTCTGGTAGTCTTTCAGCACTCAAATTAACTGGACGGAATTTGTTTTAAGTCCAATTGGAAAAAGGTACCCTCTCACAACGCAAGTGTCTGATGAAGATGAAGATGATAAATGATTATGTCAGTCCTTCTTCCTATCCTTGTTTCCTCCTATTCTAGCTTGTCTTTCTGCATGTCTGTTCATGGTCTATCTGCAGGTCTGTTCCAGTATTCATGCTATGGTTCATTACTATGGAGAGTAGCTTAATGACGTCACTAAGAATTTTGCAGTCACCTTGAATATTTCTGGTTTAATATGACTGTTTTAATGATCTAACTATGAGTCAAAACATAGATATTCAAAAATCTTCAATTGCTTTGAGGTAGGTCACAATATGCAGTTTTATGACTATACAGTAGGACATTTTTACTTTTCAGAACATGCATCACTATACAGAGTTCCAGAGAATTTCGATGCAGCCTGTTATGTCTCATAATTCCCATTGGCTGTCTATAACAGAAGGTAAGAGCAGAATGAATACTGAAGCAAACCAATATACTGTACAAAACAGTAGGATATATTTAAGCAATATCCCAGATGAATAGGCAGCACATATGCCAGTTGGCCATTCTGTACTTTCAAACTGTATTTTCTTTTCAGATCGCCTCAGAGAATGGTTACATAAAATGCCTTATAATTTAAAGGTACTGACCTTTTCTCTTAAATCCTTATCCCTAAATTATTAACATCAATATATTGAACTTTTACAACTAGAATGTAATCCATGTTTTTAAAAGTGATGCTGTTATAAACTGGTCTGTACACACTTTTAAAGTTCTGCCTAGAATGTACTGGTCACCAGTAGATAGCAGTTGAACCTTTTCTTCTGATCCATTTCATAGTTCATCTTCTAAACCATACCTCTCACTGATATTTAGTCATTTAGTGACTATTCTTGACCTGGTAATTTTCTGGGGTCACATTGATACCGCAAGGGCAATCTATCTGGTATTGATGCACATTGATACCGCAAGGGCAATCTATCTGGTATTGATACACATTGATACTGCAGGGGCAATCTATCTGGTATTGATGCACATTGATACCGCAAGGGCAATCTATCTGGTATTGATGCACATTGATACCGCAAGGGCAATCTATCTGGTATTGATGCACATTGATACTGCAGGGGCAATCTATCTGGTATTGATGCACATTGATACCACAAGGGCAATCTATCTGGTATTGATGCACATTGATACCGCAAGGGCAATTTATCTGGTATTGATGCACATTGATACCGCAAGGGCAATCTATCTGGTATTGATGCACATTGATTCCGCAAGGGTAATCTATCTGGTATTGATGCACATTGATACTGCAGGGGCAATCTACCTGGAACCCAGGTAGCCAGCTGCCACCCAAACCCCCCCCCCCACCACCACCAAGCCCAAAAAACAGCGCAGTTGTTGGAAAATGGAGCAGACACAGACAATAACTGAAAACAAGCCTTTTCTGAACAGAAAGCTTTTGTGTCTAAACTTACAGTAAATGCACTAAGGGTAGGTGGCTCTCCGATATCATTGGGGATAGAATTCCAGAGCTTTGGTGTGCAGCAAGAGAAAGACATGTAACTCATAGAATGCAAACATGTCTGGGGGGACATATAAAAGTCAGATGAAAGAAAGGTGGCAAGGTGGGGAATAAACAGATACTGAGCCTTATAGGTGAGCACGAGGATTTTGAAGTCAACTTGAAACCGTCGAGGATGGTAGGGCAGAGGGCTGGAGAACAGGACTGATATAAAAAACAGAAGGAATAAGGTCTAGTAGACAGGTGATGGGTTTCATACACAATACCATAAGCATGCAGTGTCAGGTGAGAGAAATGCGACGAAGAACCGGCAAAAAAAAAGCCTGCAGTGAGCAGGTGTGCAAGTGGTGAAGAGAATGTGATGCCGGTTATTGTCTACCTTGGTTGTAAAAAACTCTAAAAAAGTGTTGAAAAGTTGAGATAAGCCAGATAATTTAGCAGGGTAGTTAGGCTCCAGCAATCGGTTGGTGGTATCTAGGAATAGATATAGATATGAGATAGAATGAGAATAGGTATCTAGGATTGTTTTGGTTATTCTCAATGATATGAGAGAAGCAGGTCCCATATCTGGTATGCAGTGGAGTCTGTATCTAGTATTCAGTTACTGTAGGTACTCCTTTCAAGACTGTAGATGTACACAGTCAGGAAGACACCACTTACATTCTAGTTTGTGTGAGACTGCCTTCATTTAACACAACAGGTCAGTATAACATGTGGCACAGCAAGTATAGGAGTATATGCGATGGTTTTAGCTAAGCTGTCAAGAGTAGTTAAAAGAGAGCTATTAAAGGTTTGTCATCCAGAGTATCAGAGATAGGAAAGCAAGACAATGAAGAGAGAATAGATTCGGCAAACTTAATCTGGTCAACTTTTTGCTATAAAGTTGAAGAGTGTGAGACAGGGAATTTTAGATCAAAGAGAACAAACGATCAGAAAGAACAAGTGATCAGAAAGACCTAGTTCAAGATAAGATAAGTGAGAAGAAAAAGAGTCATTTATAATGCCTGAGTGCAAATGTGTGACCTTTTTTGCGGGTTGGATTGAGAACAAGCTGTGACAAACCAAAGCATTCAAACGGAGCTTGAAAATCCTTAGCTACTGTATATTGAAATGCTATCAATGTGGATATTAAAATCACCCAGTATAAGCATCTTATTAAATCTACAACATACTGTAGTACTGTATAGTGAAAAAGCAGACTCACTTAAAAAAAGTATCATTATACTTGGGATTCTATGAGGTGTATCAATTATTGTACACTGGAGAACACAGACAATTAAATTAAGATAATTAAAAGAAGAATGCAGAGATACAGTAAATGAACTCACACAAAAAAGTAAATTAAAAATAACAATCAGGCTCCCATCACAGCCAGAGGGGTGAGATTGCTCAAAGAAACCATACCCTGGAGGAATACTCTGGTTAAGCTAGAGACCACCATGTTGTCTATGCCAGGTTTCAGTCAAGTTCACAGATAGTTTGTTTTGTCAATGATGAAGTTATTTAGAAAGACTGCTTTGTTGTTTGCAGAATGGATGTTGAATGAAGCTGATTTGGCTGGTCTCAGTGAAACAGGGTATTTGGTGAGAAGCAAAATGTGTTCCAGACAAGGGAGGTAGCTGTTAAGTAAACTGTTAAGGTCAGCACCAGAGCAGGACAATTTAGGGGCCTGGTGCCAAAAAAACAGGAATTTTAACACAGCTCAAAGAGGTTGGCATAAAACGGCATCCAGGGCTGAGATGGATGTATCTGATACAGTAGGTCACAAAATCCCAATCTCTAGACAAGACTGGAAGATGGGTTTTTTGAGGAAATAATTCCATTTAAGTTGCAGTAATTGTGATGAGGTTTGCCTTACAACCATTATGGTGAAGTTCAGGACAAAAAGACAAAAACAGTGTAAAATCCAAGATCAGGGGACAGTGGTTTGAAGAACGCCTCAAATCAGCAGCACAGCAGGGAAAGAGGTGATTTTTTTTTGCAGAGAATGAGCAAAATATTAATACAGCTAAATCTGGAAATGGATATAAATATAAAGATTTAGTGAGTGCAAAGGAAAAACATACAAGTATTAAAATATAAAACAAAGAAATTAAAGCACACCAAATTCGCTGGTGCTCATCCAGGACAGGAAGACAAAAGTCATATAATACAGTACATACATTCTGTCTGAAAGGGTTTAATGGCAACATAGAGAACACTAATTCCTGAATATTCTCAAAATGCAATACGGAAAATTGATTCCCTTATATATATCATTTTAAAACAAAATCTGACATCCAAGCAGAACAATTAGTCAAATAAAAAGAGAAAGCAATTTCCTTTTAAAAAGTGAGTATTCATAGATAATGTCTGTGTTTTTCTATGTACAGTAAGAAGAGCTCCCTGGAACAGAACACTATATCACTTGGGTAATCTCTCGGACTGTGTGTCTAAGACATGGTTAGAAGTTAAAAAAAGAAATTCCATAGAAATTCATAAGCTTCACCACATTTATGTCATCTTCATATTATTTCATCATAAAACATTGTTCATTTATTTATTCTTAGTAACATATGTTGTTGCTGTTTTTATTTGTGTGTTTTTTTGGCCTTTTTGATTCCATCAAATTGCATTTTTGTGAAAGACCTTGAAGCAGATTTCCTACATATTGGATGTTGACTTAGTCCCTCCATCCGAAGATCTGTTCATCAGAAGAAAGGCCACAGGCCCTGAAGGGCTGAGCTGATTATCTCAGAAAACCCTGCCTGTCTCTGCCTGTGCAGAAACAGAAGAATGATTTATGCAAAATCTCTCTGACCTTTCCTTTCACAAATTGGTTTACAGGAAACAAAAGGTGCAAATAAACTATTCTATTTATAGAAAGTGAAAAAAAGATCTTTAAATACTTTAGATTTTTTATGTATATTGATCCGAGCTGTGAAGTGGTTGTGCAGATATAAGGCATTACGCAATATGTGAGTAAATCGTGCACAATTTACATTGGAGCATGTAGAAAATTTAAGAGAGAAAGTCTGTCTTGCATTGTGGGCCTTAGGAATTATATTTAAGTGAATGCAGCAGTATACAGGTTGCATCAGTATAGAGGTACTAGACTAATATTTAGTCAACAGTTGATGTGCTGAATCTTTCAATATCTTCTAGATCAGTGTCTTGGATGACTCCAGACAGTAGTACAATCCAGCAACGTCATTCAAATTTGAGCAAATTCTTCTGGAATCTATTTTAATATGGCTTAACCCTTCTAAGAAAGAGGATAAATCTTGGTTATATGCACATCTGATATATTTTAGCTCTGAAAAACTACATTTGCTAAAAGAGTGTGTTTTAGGAGCAAACAAAAAAGTCAGAATGTAAAGAAATGTACATTTGCATGAAAAATACATTACCTGATACAGTAGTGCTTGAAAGTTGCAATGTCATTTGTTGTCAGACAACAGAACAGATGGTGCCCCACTACCTTAAGGCATATGTACAGTAAGAGCCATATGCAGTGATACCATTGATGGTAAACACTATGGCTCTCGGGAAGGAAATATTAAATGACAAAAGCATAAAATTCTCCATCCATGTTTCCTCTTCTCTGCAAATATTTCCAACCGACTATATGACAAAAGAACATTTTCAACAGAGCATTGTGCTGAAACTGAGAGTTTCAGTTTGGTTAGATTCTAATGACGAAATGAGCTGATGAACGTAAAGGGATATTGTACTTAATGCTTTGGCTTCGGTTCGCCTGGCTGAGAAAATGGCAGTGCTAGTCGAAGATCAGCGCTGTCACATCCTGCCTTTTACTTAGCAATATGAGCCAGGAAGAAAATGCTGCAACGGGGAAATTTGGGCGGAGGTAGGGGTGCTAGATGCTTACTGTGCTGTTCTCAGCCTGGATGCTTCTATGTGTAGGGAAGAACTTCTATTCAAACACCATTTCGGTAATTCAGTAAAGACGAAAACGAACCAACGTATATGAAGTGATTGCATGCTCAATACGTTGACTTTAGATCGCCTGGCTGAGGAAATGACAGTGCTGGTTGGAAATCAGTGGTGTCCCATCCCAGCAATAGGATCCCCCAAAACAATGAGCTACTAGTGAATCAGTTCAGCTGACGTTTCGGCAGGTACAGGATTTAGCCTATAGTACTTGTGTGATGCAGGTGACAGAACATTAGTCAGTGAGGAGGAAGCAGCACTAGCAGTTAGCCACCTAGGCTGCATTTCTGGTCAGATCTCACCTACCTCTGCATTACATTTAATCACCACAGTAGCCATAGGCAAGGAAATGAACCCAGTCCCACCAGGGGCTTCTGCCACTGTCTCCTGAACATAGGGCATGTCCACTGGATTTAGAGTTCCTTAAAACGCTCCTTCTCAATGATATCCCCAGTTGAGGTCAATGTGTCCCAGCCCTTAGTGAGAACAGCCAGGGTGACGTTCCACCTTCTGAGTCGTCACATGGCTTGTTAGAACATTTGTAAGGCTGTCCAACAGTCATTTAGCCCTCTTCCAAGGTGTTCTCTTCAGCAAATGCCACAGAAAGACTCTCTTGGACTGTCAGTACCTCTCAGCCACATCCAGAGACCAACCCCTGCAAGCAAGGTGAGGAAGGCCTCCTTCCATGGAGCAGAAAACATATTGTGTGATGACTGCAATTGATTTGTAAAAAACAAAACAATAACATCAGAGGAAATCATGTTCTAAACTAGACCACATCAGACCATTTAGGAATAGATCGTACATTATTTAACAAGCAATGACTTTAACAGCTTTGAAATGTCTACCAGCCTGAAGGATAACGTGTTCTTGAAATGTAAGAACATCCTGTTGTTGAAATAAAACTCACAGATCACCTGGAATAAAAATCAGAAAGAGAAGTATTTAATTGAAATTAAAATACAAAGAATATTTATCTCGAATGGTGAGGCAGACTGGGGAGTTAGTGTGTTTGCACCTGCAGGCTGTACTACTGTTGTTTGTTTAAGACGAAGCTCTTTCTGGTCATTAAGTTCAATTTCCATGCGAGTGGATAATTTCATCAACATCCTATTGCTGAATTTCTTCAAGGAACTGACCTCGTTTTAGACTTTTTCATGAAGCCCGATAAAAAGTTAGCTTTTTTTTTGTTTGAAACAGAACTTTAAAAAATGTTCTTGCAGAAGTAGATAAAAGGCTGCAATACTCTATGTGACAAATGTAATGAATCCGCTAAATTGTATAAATATAAAAACATTTCAGCTTTTGAGCCTTCTTCAGGTGTGTGGGGGGATGGGGGAAAGAGGAAGAGTTTCTAGGTTTCTAGAACCATCCATTACTGCATATTGCAATGTTATTATATGAGGATAAGGCAAAAAAAGAAAGAATATCAAGTGGGTAGCTGTGTCAGCATGCGCAGGCTGCAAAGGAATGAGTAAAGGTTTATTCCATGCTGAAAAGAGAAGAAAAGAAACACAATGTTTCAGCTGTGGAGCCTTTTTTCAGGTGTCACACCTGAAGAAGGCTCCACAGCTGAAACATTGTGTTCTTTTCTTCTCTTGAATATGAATATTCTTGAATATGAACATGAATATAAGTAGAGGATATAACTGGAGAGATATAAGAATATAACTATACCTATGAAGAATCTGACCTAATGATAACATCACAAGAATATCACAGCACTTCCGTGACTAGTTTGGTATGGAATTGCATACTAACCACAGGCTCATCCCCAGTTACTATGCTGCATTTTGTAATACAGTTCAGGGTCACGGTGGCCCAGAGCCTATCCCAGGAAGCTTTTAGCGCAAGGCAGAATACATACAGACACAAACACACACATGGTCACATCAGGGCCAATATTGCACATTCATATGATTTAAAAGCAGTATAGTAAGAAGCAAGAAGTTGATTTTGCTGATGCCAATTTCAGTTAAAACGTCTAGACCTTTCTCGATAATAAACCCGGTCCATAATAATACCTTGTTAGTAAGGAAGTGTGTATTAATTGATGTCAATTTAATAGCATTTCTAGAACCACCCATTACTGCATAATGCAATATTAGGAAGACTAAGATCAGGAAGATGTTATTAAACGTTAGAAGTTATTATTTGAACACCTACTGCAATTGTCAAAAAGGAACTAATGTTACCATTTAACTGTATTGAACATAAGATTACAGACAAGAAGCCCATCTCCTTTACTTAACTGTTATCTGTAAATGATAATCCTGTATGGCAAGCAACCACCATTTTTTATTGAATTTCTACCTTCACCTGTCCACATACCACTTTTCAAGAAATCGCTGCTACAGGTTGCGAACAAGCCTGAATATACATTTGGTATGCCAAACATGCTTTTCACAGGAGATAGCAAATGTCCTCTAGTACAAACTGCAATGATAAATGTTTATAAAACAGAATGACAGTGGAGCCCCCAGGTTACATCATTTGAACATACAGTAGATGACACCAAGAGAACAATGCCTTAAATGAGAACAGGCGATCCAATATACAGTATACTGATGTTATTGTTGTTATTATAATTATGTTTTCATAGAAAGTGAAAAATGCATGCATGTGGTGTTTGTGTTGTTCATGTATGCCTGTACTGTATATATGCTTTTGCATGGAGGAAAATTCTTCACAGACTTGTAATATTTTCTGAGCCTTGAGCTTTAATTACCAGGTTAAAGAGAATTTAAAGCTGTGTTCAAATGGGATTTAGTGACCCTAATAGAGTAATGACCCATGCACTATTTCCACAATACAACTAATGTTCGAGACCTTTAAATGATCTCATTATAGACTTACAGTTGCCTGCAGTGACGCAAACCATGCATGTCTAATCCCTATTATCATTATAAAGAGATGATGACTGCCTTAGAGGACAGTGTCAAAAATATAAATGGCATCTTTATTTTAACATTCTCTTAACAGTACCACACCATCACATCTATCTCATCCGGTGATATACAAGTTATATAGACTTATTTTCTTTAGCCAAAGAAATGAAAAACTAGCTTAGATTTATACAGCTGCAGAAAAATTCTAAATAAAGAAAGTTTAAAAAATCTGTCAATTTTAATTGTGTTATTGAACAATACAAAACGAGATCTGGCAATGTAATAAAAGAAAAAAATAGTATATGATATGGATAAAGGGGAAATGGCATAACTGCATTTTCATACCAAAATTATTTGAACATCCTCTTTTTTCATGTGCCTACTGTTTGCTTCATTTATAGATAGCCGTCTTTTCGTGTATTTAGAAACCAGTTCTTGGCATCTTTCAAGTTCAAGTTCAAGTTCAAGTTTATTGTCATTGTACTCATATACAGGTATATGGTATAATGAAATGCTATTTAGCTAGCTCTCAGACGATAAGTAGTACAAATAACAACAATACAATTGTATAAGAATAGAAAGACAGAGACAACAGGCAGTGTGAAAAACAACAACAGGTAACAGGTAATGTGCAAAATCATACATCAACAGAATGAAATAAAGAATAGAAAATTATGGGGTGAGCTTCTTGACATGTGAGGTAGAGGTAGATTTCAATGTGTGTTTGAGTTTTTGGTAAGAGAGAAGGCACTGTGAGGTTCAGATCGTAGGTGAGAGAGGCTGGGAGTTTAATAGTTTGATAGTGCGGTGGTAAAAACTGTCTCTGAGTCTGGTAGTCAGGGCCCGAATGCTCCGGTACCGTTTTTCAGATAGTAGAGGGTCATACAGTCTGTAGCTGGGGTGTGTGGGGTCTTTGATGATGCTTAGAGCTTTCCTCAAGCACCATCTGTTATAAATGTCCTGTATGGATGGGAGGGCAACCCCAGTGATGGACTGGGCAGTTTTCACCACCCGCTGTAGGGCTTTGCGGTCAGCAATACTGCAGTTGCCATTCCACACTGTGATGCAACCTGTCAGTGTGCTTTATGTAGTTCATCTGTAAAAGTTAGTGAGGATCTGGGGACATATCTTAGTCTTCTTCAACCGTCTTAGGAAGTACAAGCGCTGTTGCTTCTTTCTTGATCAGACAGGTGGCATTGAGAGACCATGTGAGGTCCTCAGTGATATGGACGCCAAGGAATTTGAAGTTACTGACCCTTTCTACTTCAGTCCCGTTGATGTGGATAGGGGCATGTCCGTTTTGCAGTTTTCTGAAATCAACGATCAGCTCCTTGGTTTTGCTGACGTTGAGGGTGAGGTTGTTGTCTTCATACCACGTTGTAAAGGGGATTGACCTCCTCCCTGTAGGCCCTCTCATCATTGTCTGTGATCAGACCTACATCTGTGGTGTCATCGGCAAACTTGATGATGGAGTTGGTGTTGCGTTTAGCCTTACAGTCGTGGGTGTAGAGGGAGTAGAGCAATGGACTAAGCACACACCCCTTGGGGACCCCAGTGTTCAGAGTTAGTGTGCCGGAGTTGTGATTTCCAAGCCTGACAGCCTGAGGTCTGCCTGCCAGAAAGTCCCGAATCCAGTTGCAGAAGGTGATGTCGAGACCCGGTGCACTGAGTTTCTTGACTAGTT